>NC_132796.1:104202729-104820072 GCF_048418805.1 Vulpes vulpes | reverse complement strand
TCCCGGGTCTCCAGGATCAGGCTCTGGGCTGAAGGTGGCGCCAAACCGCTGAGCCACCCGGGCTGCCCTTCATATATGTATCTTGCAAGAAGTTGCTGTGGCCAGGTTCAGAAAGGATGTTGCCTGTGTTCTCCACTAGCATTTTGATGGATTCTTCTCTCACATTTAGATCTTTCCTCCATTTTGAGTTTATCTTTGTGTATAGTATAAGAGAATGGTCCAGTTTCATTCTTCTGTATGTGGCTGTCCAATTTTCCCAGCACCATTTATTGAAGAGGCTGTCCTTTTTCCAGTGGATAGTCTTTCCTGCTCTGTCGAAAATTAGTTGACCATAGAGTTGAGGACCCATTTCTGGGTTCTCTATTCTGTTCCATTGATCTATGTGTCAGTTTTTGTGCCAGTACCACACTGTCTTGATGATCACAGCTTTGTAGTACAACTTGAAATCTGGCATTGTGATGCCCCCGGCCCTGGTTTTCTTTTTCAATATGCCCCTGGCTATTCAGGGTCTTTTCTGGTTCCACACAAATCTTAAGATTATTTGTTCCAACTCTGTGAAGAAAGTCCATGGTATTTTGATAGGGACTGTATTGAACATGTAAATTGCCCTGAGTGGCACTGGCATTTTCACAATATTAATTCTTCCAATCCATGAGCATGGAATATTTTTCCATCTCTTTGTGTCTTTCTCAATTTCTTTCAGAAGTGTTCTGTAGTTTCTAGGGTATAGATCCTTTGCCTCTTTGGTTAGGTTTATTCCTAGGTTTCTTATGCTTTTGGGTGCAGTTGTACATGGGATTGACTCTTTGATTTCTCTTTCTTCAGTCTCATTGTTAGTGTATAGAAATGCCACTGATTTCTGGGCATTGAATTTGTATCCTGCTACGTTGCCAAATTGCTGTATGAGTTCTAGCAATCTTGGGGTGGGTCTTTTGGGTTTTCTACATACACTATCGTGTCATCTGCAAAGAGGGAGAGTTTGACGTCTTCTTTGCCATTTTGAATGCCTTTTATTTCTTTTAGTGGTCTGATTGCTGAGGCTAGGACTTCTAGTACTGTGTTGAATAGCAGTGGTGAGAGTGGACATCCCTGTCGTGTTCCTGATCTTAGGGGAAAGGCTCTCAGTCCTTCCCCATCGAGAATGATATTTCCTGTGGGCTTTTCATAGATGGCTTTTAAGATGCTGAGGAATGTTCCCTCTATCCCTACACTCTGAAGAGTTTTGATCAGGAGTGGATGCTGTATTTTGTCAAATGCTTTCTCTGCATCTATTGAGAGGATCAGATGGTTCTTATTTTATCTTTTGTTGATGTGATCTATCACGTTGATTGTTTTACGAGTGTTGAACCAGCCTTGCATCCCAGGGATAAATCCCACGTGGTTATGGTGAATAATCTTCTTAATGTGCTGTTGGATCCTATTAGCTAGTATCTTGTTGAGAATTTTTGCATCCGTGTTCATCAGGGATATTGGTCTATAATTCTCCTTTTTGGTGGGGTCTTTGTCTGGTTTTGGAATTAAGGTGATGCCGGCCTCGTAAAACGAGTTTGGAATTATTCCGTCCCTCTCTATCCTTTAGAACAGCCTTAGCAGAATAGGTATTGTTCCTTCTTTAAACATTTGATAGAATTCCCCTGGGAAGCCATCTGACCCTGGACTTTTGTGTCTTGGGAGGTTTTTGATGACTGCTTCAATTTCCTCCCTGGTTAGTGACCTCTTCAGGTTTCTATTTCTATTTCTTCCTGTTCTAGTTTTGGTAGTTTGGTGGGTTGCCAGAAATTTATCCATTTCTTCTAGATTGCCTAATTTGTTGGCATATAGCTGCTTATAATACGTTTTTAAAACCGTTTGTATTTCCTTGGTATTGGTTGTGATCCCTCCTCTTTCATTCATGATTTTATTAACTTGAGTCTGTTTTCTTTTTAATAAGGCTGGCTAGTGGTTTATCTATCTTATTAATTCTTCAAAGAACCAACTCTTGGTTTTGTTGATCTGTTCTACAGTCCTTCTGGTCTATATTTCATTGAGATCTGCTCGAATCTTTATTATCTATCTTCTGCTTGGTGTAGGTTTTATTTGCTGTTCTTTCTCCAGTTCCTTTAGGTGCAAGGTTAGCTTGTGTATTTGAGTTTTTTCCAATTTTTTGAGGGATGCTTGTATTGCGATGTATTTCCCTCTTAGGACCGCTTTTGTTGTATCCCAAAGGTTTTAAACAGTTGCATCTTCATTTTCATTAGTTTCCATGAATCTTTTTAATTCTTCTCTAATTTCCCGGTTGACCCATTCATCTTTTAGTAGGGTGCTCTTTAGCCTCCACATTCTCCACCTCCACCTCTTTAACCTCCACTCCTTTGAGTTTCTCCCAAATTTCTTCTTGTGATTGAGTTCTAGTTTCGAAGCATTGTGGTCTGAAAATATGCAAGGGACAATCCCAATCTTTTGGTATAGGTTGAGACCTGATTTGTGACCCAGTATGTGGTCTATTCTGGAGAAAGTTCCATGTGCGCCTGAGAAGGATGTGTATTCATTTGCATTCGGATGGAAAGTTCTGTATATATCTGTAAAATCCATCTGGTCCATGTATCATTTAAAGCCCTTGTTTCTTTGGTGATGTTGTGCTTAGAGGATCTGTCATTTGCAGAAAGCGCCATGTTGAAGTCTCCTACTCTTAGTGTAATATTATCTAAGCATGTCTTTCCTTTGGTTATTAATTGATTGATATACTTGGCAGCTCCCACAGTAGCGGCTGTGAATAAATATTCATGATTGTTAGGTCCTCTTGTTGGATAGATCCTTTAAGTATGATATAGTGTCCCTCTTCATGTCTTACTACAGTCTTTGGGATAAACTTTAATTTATCTGATATGAGGATTGCTACCCCTGCTTTCTTTTGAGGACCATTTGAATGGTAAATGGTTCTCCAACCTTTCATTTTCAGGCTGGAGTGTCCTCAGGTCTAAAATGAGTCTCTTGTAGACAGCAAGTAGATGGGTCTTGCTTTTTTTATCCAGTTCAAAACCCTGAGTGCATCTTTTGACGGGATCATTTAGCCCATTCATGTTCAGAATAACTATTGAATGATATGAATTTAGTGTCATCATAATACCTATTCAGGCCCTGGTTGTTGTGGATTATTTCTTTGGGCTTCCTCTTTCTTTTACAGGCCCCCCCCTTAATATTTCTTGCAGAGTTGGTTTGGTGGTCACATGTTCTTTCAGTTTCTGCCTATCTTGGAAGCTCTTTATCTCTCCTTCTATTCTGAATGAGAGCCTTGCTGGATAAAGTATTCTTGGCTGCATGTTCTTCTCATTTAGGACCCTGAATATATCATGGCAGCCCTTTCTGGCCTGCCAGGTCTCTGTGGAGAGGTCTGCTGTCAATCTGATATTTCTCCCCATATAACTTAGGAATGTCTTGTCTCTTGCTGCTTTAAGGATTTTCTCTTTATCTTTGAAATTTGCAAGTTTCACTATTAAATGTCGAGGTGTTCAACAGTTTTTATTGATTTTGGCGGGTGGGGGGAACCTCTCTATCTCCTGGATCTGAATGCCTGTTTCCCTCCCCAAATTAGGGAAGTTCTCAGCTATGATTTGTTCAAATATGCTTTCTGGCCCTCTGGCCCTCTCAGCGCTCTCTGGAACCCCAAGTATAGATTCTTGGGGTAGATTCTTCCTTCTCAGGCTACCATTTATTTCCTTTAACCTTTCCTCATTGTCTCTTAATTGTTTTTCTCTTTTTTCCTCAGCTTCCTTTCTTGCCGTCAACGTGTCTTCTATGTCACTCACTCTTTCTTCCACCTCATTAACCCTAGCCATTAGGACATCCAGTTTGGATTCCATCTCATTTAATTGGTTTTTAATTTCGACCTGATTAGATCTAAATTCTGCAGTCATGAAGTCTCTAGAGTCCTTTATGCTTTTTTTCCAGAGCCACCAGTAGCTTTATAATTGTGCTTCTGAATTGGCTTTCTGACATCGAATTGTAATCCATATTTTTTAACTCTGTGGCAGAGAGCACTGTTTCTGATTCTTTCTTTTGTAGTGAATTCTTCCTTCTAGTCATTTTGATCAGTGCAGAGTGGCTATATGAGTGGGCTGAGTCAAGAATATCAACCATGATGTAAGTAAATTCCACTGTAGATGATTCTGATGAGGTCAGAGATCAGAAAATTAAAACGAAGATCAGAACGAAATAAAACAAAAGGACCATCAAGTTGAAAAAGAAATCTTAATACAACGTAGTTACAAATAAAAGGTCAAGAATCTCAAAGAAGAAGACAAAAAAGGAAAGAGGAAAAAAGAGGAAAAAGAAAAAGTAAAGAGGAGAAAATGAAAAACGAGAAGAAAGAATGGGCGGGGACTGGGAGATGGTGGTGGTGAAGAAGTTGTAGTGGAGGGAGAATGCAGTCTACCTGAGGGGTCCTAGAGGGTGATCCTCTTCTCTCTGAGTGTATTAAGTTCTGCATGTTAGAAGATGGTCAATCCTAAATTTATATAAACCAGCAATACTTATAGAAAGCTCCATAAATGACCACCAAAACACAAACAAGATAAAAGAGGGGGGCAAAATGAAAATGAAGAGAGAATATAATCTCACAGAATGAACCAGCATGGTATTCTACTTGGTTCTGGGTGTATGGTGGTCATGTTTCAAAAGGTATTAACTTCCACCATTGTAGAACAAAACAAGGTAGAGAAAACAAAAAACAACAAACAAAAACGCATATCTTTTAAATCTCCCAAAATTAAATTGAGTATGCTGAAGGGAATCCAGAAGTGAAAAATATATCTAAGACATGAAATTGTAGAAATATGAAAATCAAAAAGGAAGATCCTTAAAAATGAAGCACTAGTAAAATATTGTAGTTAAGGTTGGGAAATACCAAAAAAATATTGCAAATTTTTAGTCTGGTATTAAAATGGGTTGTAATGGAAAAAGGAAAAGACAAAAATTTTTTAAAAGGGGGAACCCTCTAGTTCTATATACTATATTCCCTTGATTTTCCCTTGGTCCTGGAGCTTTCCAGTGCTGCTTGATCAAGAGCTTCTTTTCCCCTGTTCTTCCTGCTGGTCTTCTGGGGGAGAGGTCTGCTGTGCTGATTCTCAAGTGTGTGTGTGCCTGGGGGAGATGCCCTGCCCCCTGCCGGGTGCCAGGCTCAGTGTGAGTGAGCTGTTTATCCTGTATGGTCTTTGTTCCCTGGCAGTCCCACTTCTCCCAGGCACAAGGTGAAACAAGGAGGAAAAAAAACTGGAGGCGGCCAGGTCTCCAGCTTTGGAGTTAGCTCTCTGCTAGTAACTAATGCAGAGTCCTAGTCCCCACTGGCCTAGATGCTCCTGGGCCGGCTCGGGTGCACTGATCTGCACAGCTTGTGGGGCGCCCATTGGCAAGAAAGTTCTTGCTGTCCCATGCCCTCCCCTCTTCCACCTGTTGCAGGGGGAATGAAGGATCACTGGCTTTGTCCACTCAGGTGCCCTGGGATCTGGGGCCCTGTGCTGCTGGAGCCACGCTCCTGGACCATAGCTCCCAAAGGCAACAGGGCACACCCACCTCCATTCAGAGCTGCCTGCCTAACCGACTGGCTTCTCTCAGATGCCCTGCCAGGTGCGCACTCTATCCCTTTACTGAGATCAGTCTGCTTTCCCCTGGACACACCTCCTCTAATAGTGACTCCTGGAATCTGGAGGCTTCACTGCCCCTCCTGAGATTCTGCCCAATTTCCCTGCAAGGCACTTTTCTGTTCCGGAAAAATCCAGCACGGTTTTAAAGTTCCCACTTCTCCAGGGCTGAGCCTTCCTGTCCTGGAGGCCTTCCCCCCTCCGTTTTAGCCCAGCTTCTCATGATGCCCCTCCTTCACTTTATTCTTTTTATTTATTTATTTTTTCCACCTTCCTACCTTGTTAGAAGCAAAAACCCTTCTCTCTATGGTGTTCTGGCTGTTTTCTCTTTAAATCTCAGGTTGAATTCGTAGGTGTTCAGGATGTTTTGAAAGTTATCTAGGTGAGTTGGTGGGGCCAGGTGCGTTGAGGACCCCTACTCTTCTGCCATCTTGCCTTGCCTTTCCCTTCAAATAGCTTTCTAAAGCCACTTGCAAAGGAAGCTTAGTTTCCAGCAGAGGTGGGCATAGAATATTGTGAGATTCTGTTGCTCTTTCCTCTCACCTTGCTTACAAATTTCCCCTTAGAATGGCTCACTGCTATGCAGTCTGTGACCTTCAGGAGGCCACTTAGCTGGGTCTGAAAGGCAGCCCATACCCTTTTCACCAAGCCATTCCCTCCACTAATATTACGTCTGACTCTATGGGGGCACTTTCCTCCAGTTTATACAAAGGTACTGTATGAGCTCATTCTGTTCCTGCTCAGGTCATGGTGTTTCCCATGAGCTATTTGCCACTGGACTCACTGACTTCTTTGGGGTTTCCAGATTTACAGAGTATGAGGGAGTCATTATCCCAATCTGAGAAGGGTACATTAACCCTGTCTAAGGAGTACAAATAGGCCCCAGAAGAAAACATTCACTGAATACAAATGCTGCAACATTAAACAGAAAATGATAAATCAACAATGGTGGCATAGCATGCATGCATTCATTCTTTCATTCAACAAGTATTTCCTGAGCTCCTACTATGTGATGGGAATACAGTAGTGAACAAGACAAAAGTGGTTCCTATCTTCATAGAGTTTACAGTCCAGTGGAAGAGACCGGCAATAAAAGTAAACAACAAATACATGATCACAAATCATTATAAGTTGTGCTAAGGAAAATACTAGAGAATTATGGGAGAGAAAATCAGGGAGGCCCTGCTACAAGTGCATGGCCAGGGAAGGCCTCTCTAAAGGAGGAATATCTAAACAGATTAAGGGATGGGCAGGTTTATATTTCAGTGAAGAGTGGAGGAGACCAGCATTTTCATTAGAGATAACACTGTGTCTACAGTAAGGTGACCAACTGTCCCCATCTACCCAGGATTGAAGGGTTCATGAGATCTGGAACTTTCCATGCTAAAATCAGAAAGTTCCAGGACAAGAGGGATGTTAGCAATCATAGTGTGAAGGCCCTGCTGTGGGAAAAAGCTTGATATGTTCTATAAATTAAAGAAACAAACCGGGACACCTGAGTGGCTCAGTGGTTGATCATCTGCCTTCGGCTCAGGGCATGATCCCAGGGTCCTGTGACCGAGTTCCTCATCCAGCTCCCTTCAGGGAACCTGCTTCTCTCTCTGCCTATGTCTCTGTCTCTCTCTGTGTGTCTCTCATCAATAAATACTTAAAATCTTTAAAAAAAGAAACAAACAAACAGGGTGGTTAGTTTAGGGCACAACAGGGAAAAAATTATGAATTGAGGTAAGCAGGGGCCAGATCATTCAGGGCCCAGGACACCATGGGAAAAGCTATGCTTTTCTCCAAAGGACAGTGGGAAAGCCATTGGAGGATTTTAAATAGTGACATAACCTCATTTGAAGAGCATTTCAGAAAGATCTGCTGTGTGGAGAATGCATCCTATGAGGGCAAGAATGGAATTAGGGAGAACAGTTAGGTGCCGATTATGATTCAAGTGAAAGAATACAGTGGCTTGGATCAGGGCAGTGGGTGTGGCGGCAAGAAGTGGTGGATTCAGGATATAGATTAAACAGAGCACCAGCTGGACTCAAGTTTGACTAGAGCAAACAGCTTCTTCCCCAGGGCTGTTTGTCAAAACAATCAGCAGCAATTGTTTAACAAAACAGCTTCCTGAGGCAGGGTTTAAAGTTTGGGGCAGACAATAAACTAACCAAAAAGCTTCAAAGGAAAAGCTGGGAAATGAGGTATCCACAAGGAACTTTGAAGAGATCTGACGTATTCCTGAGAATCTAGAAGGCCACATGTACAAGGTTGGGCACATACTCAGAAACACCTGAAAAGGCTCCAATTTCTCACCTCTGGATGACCCTGAAGCTACAGCAAGCCGGAAGTGAATGCTAAGGCAAAGTTGACAACTGCCTTCCAAAGTGTTGCAGGTGTGCTCCAACATATGCACAGAGCCCCTCAAAACAAAGAATGGGCTACTGTGTCTAGACATTTTAAAAAAATATCAGTCTAACCATTGGCTGACTAAGCTAACCAAAAAGATACCAGTGGCCACCCATGACAAAGAATACAGACTTCACAGATTTTGTTCTGAAAAGTCAATAAACAAAGAACAGAAAGCCACCACAGCAAACCATGGTGAAGGGAACTGGGGGAAACACAGAAAGCTCCATGCTATGCGAAACCAGGAAGGGAGAATATTTCAAGAAAGAGGGAATGTTTACTTGTCTTACATGCTGCTAAGAAGTCATGGAAGATGGGGGCAGAGAAGTGATCAGTGGGTTTGTTCACAGAGAGGTCACTGGTGAGTTTGATAAGAACAGTTTTGGTTAAACAGTGGGATTTGAAGCCTGAGTAGTGTGGACTAGAGGAGATAAGTGAGGGTGGACAAGGAGTGCAGAATAACTCTTCCAGTAGACTCTTTCTGAACAAAGATCTTCAGGTTGTATCAAACCTGATTTTAAACCAGATCTGTGTGACTCACAAGCTCATGTGATTAACCACCTTCCAAACTGCTCCTTAGAAAGTTCTGCAGGTGGAGCCAAAGTGGGCATGAGGCAGGACTCAATTTCTGTTTGGAGATGGGGGTCCCTGATCTGGCCACAGATGCCAGGACTGCAATAGGTGAATAGTATGAAAAGACTGTGGGTGTATTTAAATCTTTCCTGAGACACTCTTTCCATCCTCCATTCCACTTTATGCCTCATACTCAGAAACCACTGGCTAGCTGGGTGGCTCTGGTTTAGGCCCTTCCCCTCTGTGTAGCTCACTTCAATCATCTGTGAAATGGTAGGTTGGATCCAGGTTAATGTCCTCAAAGCAAGTTTCACGACATACTAATTGCAGTCTTTGTTTGGTGAACACAAAGCACTTTGTGGGCAAATCAAATGGCAAACAACCTTAAATAGATGATCTTTATTGCAAGACTTCTCAGAGCCTTTAATGGACTAATGTGAATATTCTATTTCCAAGAGTGGGAAATAGTATGCAGCATGACTCTAATCTAATTAAGGAAGGAAACCTTATTTCTTGGATGGTCTACAAACAACTTGTGAAAATAGCCTTCCAAAAAACACATTTTGAGAAATACTGGATCTCTAAGGTCTCTTCTAGAAATAATCTCCTTTGACTCTCACACTGATATAAATGTATACTGCACTGATTAATTTATGCTTAATTCAGTCCAAAATATTAAGATTATTATAACAATGGCCATTATTTTATTGCATGCTTAATAGTATGGACGAGATTTGTGTAAAGTGCTTTACATGTATAATGAGAAAAAAATCGCCCTCCACCCCATTAAAAACAGGAAAGTGGGTGGTAACTTGTTCAAAAACTTAATTAGGTCCTTGTAGGAGGTCATTTCTAAGCCTCAGCCAGACCCTTGCTTATTAAAAAAAAATTTTTTTGAAGCCCAATGCCCAGCATGGAGGTTAAGCGCCAGGCAGAGCTGAATTGCTTTGCATTAAAAAAGTAGCAAACATTTAGCTCCTTTGTTTCCAGGAGCGAGGGAGCCAAGAAGAGAGTCGAGAGAGGCCAGCTGAGCAACTTGGAGGGGCTGCCGAAGGGCTTCTACTTCCTCAAACCTTCCATGAAGTATGCTATACAATACAGGCTTTATGTGTCACTGCTTTTGTCATTGTTAATATCTGGGGGGGGGGTGCAGCTTTACCATTGCTGAAATCAAAGTAGGGGTTTGACATCTAAGTTAAGGTTCTTATTAGAAGGGAGCTACAAAATCTCGAATGGCCATAATTTGAAGAATAGGAAGTCAGGAGATGGGGGACGGCCAGGGATAGGGGTCACCATGACGTTGTGACACTGCCTCCCTGAAATGTGTGCACATCCTGGGGAGAAGGAATGCAAGTTTGAGTCAATGTTATCAAGCTCTTAAGGGTTAGAAGACTCCAGCAGCTAATATCTGTGTTACCACAGTAGAATCTCACGCAATCATCACAAGAGCCCTACAAGGTAGGTACTGGTCATTATCCCTACTTTCTAGAAAGTGAGTCAGTGGAGGAGAGAAGGATGACTTGTCCAAGCTCACATAGCATGGCAGAGGCAGGGTCATGATTTTAGACCAGATCTGTGTGACTCACAAGCTCATGTGATTAACCACCTTCCAAACTGCTCCTTAGAAAGTTCTGCAGGTGGAGCCGAAGTGGGCATGAGGCAGGACTCAATTTGTTTGGAGACGGGGGTCCCTGATCTGGCCACAGATGCCAGGACTGCCAATGGATCCATCCTCTGGCAGCCAGCACAGGAGTGCTCAGGTTTCAACCGAGGGGTCACTGTGGGCATCACAGTGCCCACCACACACCAGAGCCACCCTCTGCTTCTAGAAAGAAATAATTTCCTGCAGCCTGGCTGTCCAATTATTACCCATTCTTCTAGAATAAGCCTGATGTCAACTCCCTGATGCCCTTCAGACAAAATTACAGTATGGATTGTGTGTCCTTCTCCCCGGCTAGGCTAGACACTCCCTGAGAGAAGGGACCCAGCATCAGCCTTCTCAGCATCCACAGTACCTAGTGGAACATGAGACCTAGCCAAAGCTTCTGGATGCAATTGAATTTTGACTCATGTCAGGTGGAGACCTTCATGTCTATCAGCAGAAGGGTGCTCAGCCCTGTTCACGTCTTATTTTTCTTGGTGGGACACAAGCAAGATGGAGACGGAGTACAGACTTTTATTTTATTTTATTTTATTTTATTTTATTTTATATTTTTAATCTGCATGAGCCCAATTCTCTGAAGTCAGTTCTTCAGCCTGAAAGGACAAAGCTACCTTAAATCATAAGTCAGCCTGGTATAGCCAAGTATCCTTATATTAATACGCAAAGTTCCCAGCCAGCTAATCTCCACAAACCATTTGTTTCCTTAATTGCCCTCTCAGGGCAAAAGTGAAAAAAAAAATAGGGAAGATGAATGACAATTTTATTTCATTCACCCTTCCCATTCTCCCCAACTCCACTTACTGGTGCAGTTCTAAAGCTGGCAATTTTCAACTCAAATTGTCTGCCCCCACCCCAGCTTCCCACATCTACATCAGCATCTGTCTCTCTGCACCTCTGAGTCCTGTCCAGTGAGCCCGTTCAGAGCAAGCTCTCAGGGCTTGGAGCCTCAAGCAGATCCTGAAAGAGGCGGAAGGCTATGACGAAATGGCAGCGTGGAAGCAGGGTTGGAGTCCCGCATTCCTCAGATTCTGAGTGCTGGGTCTGCAGCCAAAGGCTAGGCTTCAATTCTGGCTCTATGCCTACTGGCTCTGTGCCCTTGGGCAGCTCACCTGACCTCTCTGGGCCTCAGGGGCCTCATCAGTAGAAGCAGGCAGGGTAGGTCCAGGGTATAACAGTACAAGGCTTGAATTAGGTTGCGTCTAAGCACAAAGGACTTCAAACGTGGAGGATGCAGTGTTTTTACGGTGAGGTCAGTTAACTGCAAACAGGGTTTTATTTTTCATCCACAGCACAGCCGGATGGCAAGAAGCAGGGAAGCTGGTGGCATTTTGGATGGCTGAGAGGGAGGAATGAACTTGGCAATTCCCATGAACCAGAGGCCTAAACCCGTACTTGACCCCATCTCCAGTATTCGGAATGGCATGTCTCAACAGCCAGTGCTTTTCCAGTAGTCTATTTGGATCTTAGGGTATCAAAGTGCATCCTAACAAAATGGGGAAACCAACAGAACCCCCCACCAGAAAGGCGGAGCCACTTGAGCACAATGTACCCATCCAGTTCACAGGAACTTGAGGGCAGCCAGGCCCAGGGTCATAGGGCGCCAACCCACTGATGTGTGATGTCCTGAGCATTACATGCATATATGCACAAACCAGGAAGTACGAATCAGAGCAGATCAGCGGAGACCCTGAAACCACCGTATGGTGGTTGAGGGATGCCCCCTGGAAGTGCTCTCAAGCTCCTTCCTAAGGTTTAAAACAATTCATCCTGAGTAACAGCTCTCCCCACCAGACTTAGCCACCCACAGACTTGATTGTCTCTTTCACCTGTCAAATGGGAATAGTAGAATCCACCAAGGGAGTTGTGAGGATGAAATGAGGCAAAGGATTTTATCAATAAAGGTTAGTTTCACTTCTCCTACCCCTCAACCCTAGCAAGGTCCCAAGTAAGATCTTGGGACAAGTCCCCACTTAATTATCCTGAAGTCAGCCACCCTGGATTGGATTCCTGGCTCTAGAATTTATGAGCTGTGTGACCCTCGGCAGGTGACAATCTTGTTTCGGACCCTCAGATTTCTCATCTGGAGTTGGGGCTGATGCTAACACCCACCTTAATTAAACAAGATAATTTTTTGAAGGTTTTATTTATTTATTCATTAGAGACACACAGAGAGAAGCAGAGACATAGGCAGAGGGAGAAGCAGGTTCCCTGTGGGGAGCCCAATGCAGGACTCAATTCCAGCACCCTGGGATTACGACCTGAGCTAAAGGCAGATGCTCAGCCACTGAGCCACCCAGGCATCTCAAACAAGAGAATTTCTATGAAGAGCTCAGCAGAGTGCTGGTGTCTGAGAATGCTCCATACAAGTTTGCTTACAGTAAAATAACAGTAAACGTTACCATTTGTTTTTGTGTTCCTTGGAAATTACTTCTGGGATCTCCAAACATATTTGCTCTCCCTCTCAGTAACTTCCTGAGAATCTTCTATCATTTTTATCCATGCCACCACATTAATTCTTGCCAAATTCTGAGTGGAGACAGGTAAATCCCACTGTCCCTGGGTCTCCTGGTGCTTTCTGTCCCAAGAGCCATGGTCAATGCCGGTGCTTTGGTCACCCTGGTAGATGCTGCCACAGATCCCTCTGCAATGTGGAATTGTAACCCAGCCCTCTCGCAAACGACTTCATTGGGTTTCATTATTGGTGCTCAGGGAGTTGGCTTAATTACAATTTTTAATGGCGCACATGTTCATACAACTACTGTATTAGCTGCCATCTCCTTGAACGCTCTTTAGTATGTAATAAACATTATCCTTCACTGGAGCAGAGATCCGATTTCTCATCTTTAGCACATTAGAATCGCCAACATAAAGAGGCTCAGCTGAGACCTTGGGTTGAGGACAGAAAGTGCTCTTCCCTGCTTCCAAGGGAGCTCCTGAACTCCAAAAGGACTCTTCTGATAGAGGCAAAATCAAATTTTGAGAGCTGTTGTGAGAAGAATGGGATGGGGGTTTCGCTGTGCTTCTTGTGAGTACCTGGTGTGAGTCTGGAAGAAATACACATGCCCTCCGAGTGTGACAGAGCCCTGTGTGGATGATTCGGTGCCATCATTCATGCTCACAGAGCAGTGATGGCCGCATGCTGTTCCTCCATCAAAGGCACTCAGATCAGGAGGAATCTGCCAAATTTGCTTGGAAAATACGAAAGACCAGAGAAATTGACCTCCTGCCTGTGGCCCCTGCCAGACGGGTGCGCTCCGTGGTGCTTGGAGAAAGCCCTTTTGGTGACAGTGCTGCACAGGATAGGAGAAGGATTTTTTTTTTTTTTTTACTGAGTTGACATTTTATTGAGTTAGAATTAACCATATTAAAAGAAACAATTTAGAGCCATTTCAAACATTCGTGATGTCCTCAAGTATTTCCTCAACCCAGGAAGGAAACCCGGTATGAATCAAGCAGTCACATCCTATGATCTTTCCCCTCCTTGCTCCCAGTCCCTGGCAAACACTGTTGTGATCTCTCTATGGATTTCCCTATTCTGGATATTTCATTTACACAGAATCATGCAACATGTGATTTTTTTGTGCCTCACTTCTTTCACTTGCCATCATATTTTCTAGGTTTATCCATGTTGTGGCATTATTGCCATTTCAATCCTTTTATTGGCTGAATAATATTCCAGTATGTGAATACAGCACACTTTGTTTTCCTGTTAATCAGTTTGCAGACAATGCGTTGTTTCTTCCTTTTGGGCATTGTAGATAGAACTGCCGTGAATGTTGGTGTACAACTGTATCTTTGAGTACCTGTTTTCCATACTTCGGGCATGTACTTGTAAGTAGAATTGCTAGGTCATGTGCTCATTGTATGTCTTCCTTTTTGAGGAGCTGCCAAGCTGATTTCCACAGAGGCTGCACCATTTCAGATTTCCACCAGCAATGCCCAAGGGTTTCAATTTCTTTAGATTTTTGCCAACATGTATTTGCCTTTAAAAAAAATATAGCTAGGGGTGCCTGGGTCGCTCAAATGGTTGGGCATCTCACTCCCGGTTTCATCTCTGATCCTGATCTTGGGGTTGTGGGATTGAGCCCTACTTTGGGCTCCATGCTGGGCATGGAGCAAGCCTGCTTAAGATTCTATCTGGGGTGCCTGGATGGCTCAGTCGATTAAGCGTCTGGCTCTAGGTTTCGGCTTGGGTCATGATCTCATGGGTCATGGGATTGAGCCTGTCATTAGGCACCATGCTCAGTGTGGAGCCTGCTTGGGATTCTCTCTCTCCTCTCCCTCTGCCCCTCCCCTGCTGTGTGTGCTCTTTTTCTTTCTCTCTCAAATAAATTAATAAATCTAAAATATTTTAAGATATATATAAATATTTAGCTACCCTAGTGGGTTTTTTTTTTAAAGATTTTATTTATTTATTCATGAGAGACACAGAGATAAGGCAGAGACAGAAGCAGGCTCCTTGCAGGGAGCCCGATGTGGGACTCGATCCCAGAACACCGGTATTATACCCTGAGCCAAAGGCAGACACCCAACTGTTGAGCCACCCAGGTGTCCCTACCCTAATGGTTTTAACGTGGTGTCACTGCAGTTTTTTATTTGCATTTCCTTAACGACTTATGACATTGAGTATCTTTCATGTGACTGTTGACTATATATACATGTAATATATGTAAAGAGATATCTATTCAAGTCTTGTGCTCATTTTAAAAATTGGGTTGTTCTTTATATATTCTGGATAATATATAAAAATATGTTTAAAGAATCATTACAATTCCCAAGATTAGTTCCTTATGTGTGTGTATATTAATAGATATTTATAATTAGATATATTGTTAGATATATAAGATTCAAAAGTATTTTTGTTAGATATAAGTTTTAAAAATATTTTTGCAATAAATCAGTTTGCCATAGATATATGGGTTCATTTCTAGACTCTCAGTTCCCTTGCACTGATTTACATGTCTCTGCTTATGCCAGTCCCAACTGGCTTGCTTACTGTACTTGTGCAGCACATTTTGAAATTGGCAAGCATTGAGTCTTCCAATTTCGTTCTTTTTCAGGATTGCTTTGACTAGTTAGGGTTTTGGGTCATTCCATAGGAAACCTAGGATTAGTATTTTCATTTCTTCAAAAATAGTTGTTGTGTTTTGAATAAAGATTGCATTAAATCATATATCACTTTGGAGAGGAATGTTATCTTAAAAACAGTTAAGTTTTCCACCATGAACACAGGATGTCTTTCCACTTATTCTAATTTGCCTTCATTTCTTTCAGGGAGCAGGCTTTTGAGGCCCAACTTTTCCTAGGGATGGTATTGAAGCTGTGTTGAGGTGAACTGGAGCAGAGTCATTTGGCTTGAGACTAGCACCTTCTTGGATTAACATAGGCTGAGTTCAGCACATGTTGCCAACAGGAGTGAATGAAGATGAACTTCAGAATGTTGATGATGCTAGCAATTTTCAAATGGGGAGAAAGAGGCCCAGAACAAAAGTAGGGGGTGTCTGAGAGAGCACAGTTTGGTGTTCAGCAGATGTATTTTCTCACTCTCAAGTGTCATTGAGGATATTAGGGATCTAGGGTCTATACCTGTACAGAGTCCAGACTACAAGGATCAGACCAAAAGAAAGTGAGTGAGAGAGAGAGAGACAGAGAGATTCTTATCATTTCTCAACCTCTCAAGGAGGGACATTGTTGTGTAAAAGAAAAAAAGAAACAAGGAATGAATGAGTGAAGGAGTGAGGACAAAAACAAAGTGAGAGAGCCTGGTGTTTTGCTGTAAAGAGACCAAGGGGCACTGGGTGGCCCAGTCAGTTAATTGTCTAGCTCTTGGTTTCAGCTCAGGTCATGGTATCAGGGTCATGGGATCAAGTCCCATGTCAGGCTCCACATACAGCATGGAGTCTGCTTGAGATTCTCTCTCCCTCTCCCTCTGCCCCTTCTACTCGTGCTCGTGCATGCTCTCTCTGTTTCTAAAATAAATAAATAAATAAATAGATCTTAAAAAAAGAGAGACTACGACACAGTGACCAAACAACAAGTATATTTTGAGTACATGTGTCAAGGTGACACATGGAGCTCTGGGAACCGTCTATCCAGTGGGATGTACAAAGCTCCATGGGGATAGGAGGTGGTAATAGTATGGTTTGAAGGCCAAAGCTTACTGAGGAGAGTATAAGCTGACTACAATTTGGTCCTCGGGCTTTAGGAGTTTCTACTAAGTAAGGGACATAGGATATGTACATACAAATAATAGTCATGGGCAGGAGAAAGGTATATTTAAAAGTAACTAAAATCCACATTGTGGAAAAACTTGGGAGCAAAATACAGCCCATGGTTGTTCTGAAAGTGCACATGCAGAGAAAGCATTCCTCCAGACTCTTTGTTTCCTTGTTATAACAAAGCAAAGAAGTTGGAAAACTATGGGTTTTTCAGAGGAGGGGGCAGTATTTGTTTTTGAGCCTATCAACACCCCTGGCCAAGGTTGGGTGGGCACAAAGTTTGCTGACATTTCGGTAGGTTTGAACACACTTGCAGAACTTCTGATCGCCTAACAGCTGGTCAAGATCACACAAATATTTGGGGACAAGGGCCACTTTTGGTGACTCCCCCTTCTGTGGTCTTTCAATCTATTTGAGTGTGAAAGAGGGAAGAACAAAAGAAAATAAAGGAATAGGTCAGGAAAAGCAATCAATCGCCAAGGGTCATCAATATAAATAAAGCCAAAGATCACCCTCTCACAAACATGTTTGTTCCCAATTTATTCTCAAGACCCCGGGATCCCTGGGTGGCGCAGCGGTTTGGTGCCTGCCTTTGGCCCAGGGAGCGATCCTGGAGACCAGGGATTGAATCCCACGTCGGGATCCCAGTGCATGGAGCCTGCTTCTCCCTCTGCCTATGTCTCTGCATCTCTCTCTCTCTCTCTCTCTCTCTCTCTCCCTCTGTGTGTGTGTGTGTGAGACTATCATAAATAAATAAAAATTTTAAAAAAATATATTCTCAAGACCCTCTTACAGCGCCCCGGGATGGAGGAATGAGGGTATTCCCATTTCCATGCTGGACACCAAGCAGAGGCCTCTTGGGAGTAGCCAGACCTTGGTACATTCTTTCCCTCATTCAATCTGCAAATATTTTCTAGTTGAGTACTGTGTCCTGACCACTGTCTGCCATCCTTGTTGGGGGAGGGGGCGTTAGGCAGGGAGGCAGGAAAGAATGGACTAGCAATGTAAATATATGATGGTAGGTGGTTGTAATGCTGCGGAGAAGAGGCAGGTTAAGTGTGATGGTGAAGGACTCTTGTTGTCTTTGAGGTGTTCTGGGACAATGTGGTTGACCAGGTGATATTTCAACAGAGACCTGAATGAACAGAGGGATAGAGCTATGTGGTACCTACATGTCTACACCAGTCATTCCAGCCCCAGATTTATCCAACGCCTGATGTTTCATCATTCTTTCTTATTTTCTCTCCTCTTTACTCTTGGTGCTTCTCATGTATCCAGTTGGCATTGACTGTCTGGGTCCTGTACCTCTTGCCACTCTGGGGAGCCCTCTCTCTTCATCAAACTCCAGTCCTTGGGACCCCACCTTCCCACATGGCTGACAACCCCTGACCCACATCAGGGATCAGTTACCCTGTATGCCACCTTGTTTGCTATGCTGAACTACTTAGTCAAAAGAGGTAGCCCAGACCAGAGGGATGATGTTTCAATCAGCCCAGGAAGATTAATAATAAATGTTTAAGCAGTGCAATAGTATTATTCTGTTATGATTCAAATGCTAATTTAGAAATGCTTATCCTGGATTGGAAGAAAAGAAAAAGATAAATATAAGCATGACACAGAAAAGTGATTGGGTGGCTAGCAATCTGCCTTTGGATACTTTGGCACCTGCTCATAACAAGAAAAGCCACACAGGAGACAATAGTCACCAACCTCGCTGCAGCCACACACAACACAATCTAGCGCTGACCTTTATGGGGCAGACTTGCATGGAGGTGCATCCGAGAGGGAGGTTGACAGACACACTTCCAACAAATGTTTATTGAGCACTTACTATAGGCCAGGCACCACTTACTAGACTCTGGAAATAGAGCCATATAAAAAGAAGTCTCTTCCATCTTGGAGATTTCCTCCTAGTCACTAGAGTCTAGGGGAGAATCAGGGAAAAAATACAGCATCAAAGAAGTATCTAAGGTAATGTTAGATAGGAATAGTTATAGTGTTATGAAGAAAATGTAAGAAGAATGGGGCAAGGGAACTATTTTAAATAGACTAGCCAGGGAAAGGCTCTCTAAAGTAATGTCACTGAGAAGAGACCTGAGGGAAGAGGGAAGGAGTCACTCAAATGTCTGGGGGGGCGGGGGAGAGCCTTCCAGACAGAACAGCAAGTACAAAGGCCCTGAGGTGGAAGGAGCTTTGAGTAGAGGGGGATAACAGGCTGAGCAGTAATTCTCAATGGGGCATCAGTGCCCCCTAGAGGATATTTTGAAAATGTGAGTGGGTGTTTCCGGGTTTTTTTGTTTGTTTTTCAGTTGTTCTAGTGATTAGAACTTCCTACTTGGAAGAGGGGTGTTGGTGGCAGGAAAGATCACATTTCATTTTGTTTGGAACTTTATCAAGAAATACTCACCGTTTGGGGAAAAAAAACCCACATCACCGGCAGCAATGCTGTTCTGTGTGTCAGAAGAGCCTGTGCAATATGCTTTTATCAAGCAGCCTTTGGAGCCATGCCTCTCGCTATGACTTCTCACTATAGACACAAAGCTTCTTACTACATCATTACATTTGCAAGTGTAGCTGTGGGCCAGGATTTACATATTAAAATATGACTATTTTATTATAAATGATCTCCTTGTATTCCTTTTATGTCATTTTGGGGGGGGGCATTATGTTAGTATTTTTAAAATATGTGCATAGGCAAGTTATTTGATATATACATTTCATAATAACAGGGGCATTAAAAGTATTTGTTATCAAAAGAGGGTATCAGATCTATTAGGGTTGGGATCCTCTAGGGTAGAGGAAGTGAGGGAAAGTAATGGAGGGGCCAGCTGTGCAAAGCCTTGTAGGCCACGGCAAAGGCTTTGGCTTAGACTCTGAGGGAGACAGGGAGGTGATGGTAGGGTGACACGATGTGACTTTAGCATGTAGAGAACAGGCTTTGGCATACATGAGTATGAGCGGAGAGATAGGCTGAAGGCCCTTCGAACAGTCCTGGAAATGAATGACACTGGCTTGAATCAGGGTGGGTGGTAGCAGTGGAGGTAGTGAATGGTGATCAATCTCTGAGTATGTATTTTGCAAGTAGAGCCAGGAAGACACACCCTGGAAGAAACCAACTTGAGCTGAGCCTTGAAAGGATGGGAGAGGGCACCAGGTGTGAGGACATGACCCAGGCTGCATGTGGTGTCTGTAATAGGACTGGAACAGAGGCCGTGTCTTGAAGAAGAGGAAGAAGAAAGGATGGCCAGGGAAGGTGGCATCAGATCCCTTTCAGAGGCAAAGGGCCACAAAAGCCCAGCAGAATTGTGATATTGAAGCTGTCAGCACAGTGCTTACATATGGTAGGAGGTTGAAAGGATGGAGTAATGGATGATAGACCTTAAGGATGTCTTTCTTTGCAGAGAGAATTCAGAATGGAATTCTTACATTTATTTATTTATTTTTTAAGATTTTACTTATTTATTCATGAGAGACACAAGAGGCAGAGACATAGGCAGAGGGAGAGAGAGAGGCAGGCTCCCCGTGGGGAGCCAGATGTGGGACTTGATCCCAGGACCCCAGGATCATTCTCTGAGCCAAAGGCTCAGTCACTGCGCCACCCAAGTGCCCCTCAAATAGGATTATTTTAAAAGTTTACAGGACTTTTCAGTGCAGTCCTAAACTTGGTTAGAACCGTGAAAACAACAAAGGCAATTAACTGTAGAAATGTACAAGAAACATAGAGCGCTTCGAGGCTGAATGTGCTTTGCCACTTCTGCAAAGATTGCTGGCCTTTCAGTGACAGAGAAGAGTCTTATCAGATGAGCAAACACTTAGGAGTTCCACTTTACAATTCTTTTCCTAATCGGAAATCAAAACAATCATTTTCTTGTAACTTCGTTGTTGCAGGCACAATATTAACGACAGAAATTGGCTTTGTGAGACTCTATTGGACTTTTTAAAAAACCGCTCAATGAAATTATTGTCAAAAGAGACTACTCTCCACCAGCTTCATCAAAAGTATAAGAAGCAACCAGCCGGTGGCTGGATCATTTACATTTATATAGAGGAGCGCTGCAGCTCAACCAGGTCCATCAGGTAGCCTTGCTTTCCTGAAATAGATCAAAATCCTACTCCGAGCAGTTTGCTAGGATTCTATCAAGTCCTTGAGCTGCTGAGGTCTTCTAGCCACGCAGACGCTCTTCCTCAGGCTGCACCTAGCAGCTCCTTACCGCGAGGCCTAACCCAATGAATGTTTTCTTGGCAGTGCCACGGTGTGGGAGCAAAGCCCCACGAATGAATGTGTCCAGGCTTCCCGGTGCCTTTGTTCTAAGAGGATAGGAGAGGAGAGTCAAAATACTCCTTGGATCATGGTGGCCTCTGTACCATAGCCTTTCCCTCACTCCAGCATCATGCTTCTGGAACCTCCTCTCTATGTCATGGGTTCATCAGACACTGGAGAACAAAGTAACTTGACCGCAAAGTAAGAAACCTTCAGGAATCAAACCACATTCAGATGGGGTGAATTGTGACTGCCCAGCCTTGTAGGTGAAGCCAGCAGAGCACAGAGAAATGATCCATTTCCCTGCCCCCAGCCTAGGTTCCAAGTGTGGGATTTCTTAATCCATTCATGCTGGCCCTAAATTCTAGGTCCACAGATATACAGGTCAAAAGCCTTCTCATTCACACGTTTAACACACGCTATTTGAGTTTTTGTCTATTATGGGCTGGACTCTGGGGATATAACAGCTACCAAAATGGACTTGTCCTCTCACAGAAGGGATAAGAAATGAGCAAACGGGCGGAGTACTATCAACCGTCAAGAACAGGGTGCCATGGGAGCCCAGAGAATAGAGACTGCGACTTTTATATAGGGTTCAGGGAAACATGCTGTGAGTGAGAGAGGCTCCGGCCAAGCCCTTGCAAGGCTTGGATTCAGACAGGTGAAGAAGAGGATTCAGACAGGTGAAGAAGAGAAGAACCACCACAACATGTTATGTGGGAGGCAAACACAGGATGTAAAACATACTGATCCCAAATGTGTAAAGAACTATACATAGAGGGTATGCACTTCAAATGTTAATAGTGGTTATCTCTGGAATCATGAGTTACTTTTAGTTTAGTTCTGTATTTTCCAGAATTCCTGCCATTGGCACATTTACATTTGTAGTTAGAAAGTAAAATTTGGGGATGCCTGGGTGGTTCAGTGATTGTCTGCCTCTGGCTCAGGTCATGATCCCGGGGTCCTGGGATGGAGTCTTGCATCGGGCTCCTGTCAGGGAGCCTGCTTCTCCTTCTGCCTGTGTCTCTCTGCTTCTCTCTCTCTCTCTCTCATGAATAAATAAATAAATTTTTTTTAAAAAGTAAGTAAAATTTTATCTCATGTAAAGCAAACCTGTCTCTGCCCCAGCCACACCAGCCCTTAAGCAGTGGCTGTGTCCTCCTCTGAGGCACCTCCGTAGGGATCTTCCCTAGGACCTGGTGGCCATCCAGCAATTTCAGATCACTGCCAGCTGCCTCGCTCCTGGTCAGTTAATGCAATCCTCCCCTGGGAGCCCCCTGTGTGGCTCTGCATGCCGCACCAATCATCCTGTCACCTTGCCCATCTCCCTATATTTTCTGAGCCCTGATTTCTCTCAACAGCCCTATTCTTCTTTCCATAAATTCCCTCCCCTAGAATTGCTGTCAGATTCCACCAGCAGGCTTGTCATGGAGATTGCCTGTAAAATAATTCTTGAATGCTACAAACAATGTTAAAGTCTATTTTCCATTATGAACACTTCTGGCCCAGAAGAAGAAGGCTACACTGCCATCCATCCATATATGATTTTGAAAGACTTTTCTCTGTAATCGGCGGTCTGCTAAGGGTATTTGCTTGTTCTCCCCTCTAGCCAATATTTTAGTTCAGAAACAGGGAAGCGACAGAAGCCTCCCTCCTGGGTCTACGCACTGCCATAGCCGGGGACAAGAGTCTGACCAGCTCCAGACCCCATAAAGTACCCCACTGGGACATGCACCATTCTGGTGGCCAGTCTTCCTCCTCTTCCTTTTACTGTCTCAGCTGACACCAGTTCAGCCTTTGCAATCCTCTGGTTTGAAGCAGTACTGGAAAACTGTACTGGGAAGCTGAACTGTGTCTGGGAAAGGTGCCTGGAACCTCACACGACTCTCTATATGCCCATTCCCTGGTGCCGTCCGAAGCCTGCGTTTGACAGCTGCACAGCTGCTGAGCAATTAAGTCTAGTTATCTCAGAATTTGCAAAGGGACAGAGAGAGAGGTTCTCTCCTCCTGCTCAGGCCACGATTTAGGAAGTTGTGTGGAATAATTATATGGGAAGCCAGAAGGCACAAAAGGACAGAATACTAAGTGAGTTCGAGAAACTGCCCTCCAAAAATGTATTGGAGAATCAGTCTCCGAGCTGGGAGGGACTCTCACACACATGTTCACCATGACTTAGAATGCTTACTTGCTGTCTCTGAAAGATAGGGACAGCATTAGGGTCCATGGGCCCCCTCACCTGATGAACAGGGGTGTTTCTCAGCCTTACATTTAGGCAGTAGGAGGCTGCTTCCAAGGCCACCAGATGGATAAGCCCATAATGGTATCTATACATGCGATCAGCTGCAGGAGTGTTGGCCAACTCAAGGCTTATTGCCCTTCAGCTGCTGAGCATGGAGACACCACCTTAACTCCTTGTGGTAGTTTTCTTTTCTTTTCTTTTTTTAAAAGATTTTATTTATTTATTCATGAGAGAGGCAGAGACATAAGCAGGCTCCCTGCGGGGAGTGTGATGCAGGACTCAGTCCCAGGACCCCGGGATCATGACCTGAGCCAATGGCAGACGCTCAACCACTGAGACACCCAGGCGTCCCACTTCGCAGTAGTGTTCAATCCCATCGACCCCTTCCACGTTCCAGGGCACCCCCTTCCCAGGGGTCTTGGTTAGTTTCCAAGTCTTTCCCTCCTTTAGCAACCCTTGGGGATGGCGTGGAGAGGGAATTGGGGTGAGCCCATTTATCCTTCCATGGAACTGGCTGTTCCAAGTTTATAGCCAAAGTGCAACAACAGTTTTGGTTTGTGTCGATGGCTGAGATTTTGTTTCTTCTATGAAAAGGGATAGCCACCTCCTATGTGTGCTTAATGGTAAAATCCTGCCCTTTTGGAGTTGGTAGCATGTAAAATTTTATTAAGCACTTTCGGCCAAGGAATTTCAAGTACTGAAAACATTGCCCTCCTCATCCAGCAGATTCATTCTACACCCGCTGAAGGCCATGAGAGCCAAAACTGAAGGATGGATTTCCAGGGTTTTTTTTAAAGATTTTATTTATTCATGAGAGACAGAGAGAGAGACAGACAGAGACAGAGACACAGAGAGAGAGAGAGGCAGAGATACAGGCAGAGGGAGAAGCAGGCTCCATGCAGGGAGCCTGACGTGGGACTCGACCAGGTCTCCAGGATCATGCCCTGGGCCGAAGGCGGTGCTAAACCGCTGAGCCACCCAGGCTGCCTGATTTCCAGTTTTCCCAGTGAGTCTCAACCTTTTGCTGGAAGGGGGAGTGGGGTAAAGGAAGGATACATTGGTAATCTCTGAAGAAGGGAACAGAGAGGTCTCTCGTGGGATAAAACCACAATATTCATGCAGTTTTTAAAATATCAACTATAGAGAGTAGAGCTCTGGAGAATCTTCCTGGCTGAGGAGAATGTGCAGAAGATACAGTAAAAAAAAAAAAAAAAAAAAAAAAAATATATATATATATATATATATATATATATAAGGACTAAGTAATAAAAAGGAAGTGAACATTGCCTGGCCAAGATCTGTGCTCTTGATACAAGGAGAACCAGGTGAGAGGCCATCGGTGGGTCAGCACAAATCAATCCACACTACTAGAGACACTCTTCCCGATGCAGCCCCTTCTGTTTGCTAGAACACCAGCAGGGCAAACTACCAAGTCAAAGCAAGAGGCTGGAATCACAGCTGTACTGCATTATTTTTGAGGTCAAAGGCCAGGTCTTACCCACAGCTCCATCTTTGCCGGCTGAAGCTCTGCCTGGCACATAATGGCTTCCTGATAAATAAATGCTTCTTCTACAAATACACTACGGAAAAAAATGGATCGGCCACATCTCAGACGTGTGTGATTAAGTCCCTTTATACCATGGTTTTCCCTCTATTTATACTCGATAAAATGACACTTCAAGAGCAACAGAGGCTATACAGAGTAAACGCAATCCATTTGTATTTGATCTACCCAAACAAGGCAAGGGGAGATCCATTTTCACTGGGGCATAGCACCCAGAACAGTAGCATCATAGGCACTCAATAAGCATTTTTTGTATGAATAAATGTAGACGTGACATCAAAAGAAGTATGTGAAAATACCTGACAAATAGTATGATGCTTGCTTTTTTTTCTAATTTTCAGCTCCATGTTCAGAAACGTATCAGGTCAATTAATACAAATCAAGTTGGCCAGAAATAATACTGAACCACTCTCACTGGGGGGTGGGGCGGAGAGGTGGACTGCATTTTCAGTGCCTACATAAAGTTGAATATGCTTGTTTTTTTGTTTCGTGTTTATGATCCATCAAGGAACATCACAAAATCATTCCAGGAGCTGTACTATATCTGAAGAGCCAGTGTGTGTGTGTGTGTGGGGGGAATTAATTGTTGAGAATGAAGTCCAGTTGATATTACTTTCTTTATCGGACCAAACAGACTTTTAAAGAAATAAGCAAAGGAAAGGTGATCTGTTTCCTTCCAATGTAGGTATTTATCTAAAACTGTTTGCTCAATCTGAAGAGCATCCTCATTTCTCCTCTGTACTGCAAGGCCATCTCAGAGGCAGTTTGCATAACTAATGCATTTATTTACTAATCTTCAAAGACTCTCTATTTTTCCTGCCTTCCCACTGTAGTCATTAGGGGTCACAACCCTGCAGGAAATATGGGCTGCCATGGTAACACAAAATGTCTGCTGCTGGGCTTAGTGTAATTCCTCCCTAATAGAAAAACAACAAGCAGTAAATCCCATCTTTGATAAACTGGCTTATTGTTTTACAGAGCCTCTACCTGGGAGGTAGAGAGCCCCCAGAGCAGTTTTAAATGATACAAATGTGATCTGCATCCGGACTGATTTCTCGTTTTGCACAAGGAACTGGGTAAAATCATACCGGGTCAAGTCAAATTCCTTGTCAAATTTTAAAAAAATCATTGGCATTACACTCAGTCAGTCGTCTGCCGGGCACATTTATCAGATTGTATGTGGCACTGTGCTAAGGCCTGGAACAAAGCACATCATGTCCCCCGATCGCTTTTACTCCCCATAGAAAACTACAAATGAAATGCACCAACTCCATCATTTTCAACGATTTAGCAATGATAGCTATTTTCTTAGTTCACAATCTTGTGGGCCAAAAGTGGGATGAGCCTGTTCGGGGTTAGGGCACCGGATGTGAGAGAGAGAGATTCAAATATTGATCTCAAAAACAAATCACGTGCAACAAGAAAAGGTTCTCTTGCTTATATTTGGGAACAAAAGAAATATAAAGTGGTAAACGGAAAAGCTGCTGCCCAATTATTTTGTTCTGAAAGGGAAGCGTTCAGAAAAACATCCTGCAAGTAGCAGTGATTACTTAAATTAAATCACACTGTAAAGGCTAAAAATCATAATTCTCGTCAAAGTACATGCTCATCAATGCGTCAGGCTTTGAGGCCCAGTCCTGTGGTCACCCCCTTGTGCACTGACAGGAATATCCAATGGCAAAATGATGATTCTTCGCTCAAATGACTCTGATTCTCTCTCAGGTCTCTAAGGCACCCCTGGAATCTGGTTAGCTCTTCTGCTTTCCATTGCACCTCAAAACTTGCCCTCTATTCACCCAGACCGCTGGTCTCACTGTTCTCTGAACAAACTATACTGTTCTACCTCCATATCACTATACACTCTACCTCCCTGTGTCATTAATCCTCCCCATCAAAACTCTATGAATCCTTCAGCCTATTATCATACATTTGAGCATTTAATTACAGTCTGTGTATTCATTGCCTACCAATTGTTCCCTATATACAGATCTTGCCTCCTTAAGGAGATTGTCAAGTCCCTATGAGCAAGCATCAAGAGTCTCTTGTGTCCTTGGCTACCACACTTGGATAAAGCAAGCTGCCATGATGGAAAGGCCCTTGGGGCCAGGGACTTGAGTGTGACCTCTGGCCAACAGGGTGATCTCTGGACCTCCATCCAACAACCCTCCAGGAACTGAGTTCTGCCAACAACCACATGAGCTAAAAGGCACATCCTTCCCCATTTCAACCTTCAAATGAGACCCCAGCCCTGGCAAACACCCTGATTGCAGCCTGTGAGAGAACTTTCAGCAGAGTACCCAGCTCAGCCACCCTGAACTTCCGATCCAGAGAAACTGAGATAATATATGTGCTTAGATATAATCTGCTAAGTTTGGGGATCATTTGTTATGCAGCAACAGATAGCTAATACTATGAGCCTAGCAACTAGGGTCATAGAGCAGATTCCATAAATCCTTGTGGAGTTAGAGGTGTGTAAGAGAGAATTATATTTCTGTATACTCTCCAGTGACTTCAGTGTTTGGGGGAAGTAGCATCACACTTCTTGTTAGACAAAGGCCAAGAAGTCTGCTTATCTGCATCAGTTGCCAACTTCAGAATGTGGAGTATGAGTACCAAGGCATCGATTTCTCATTGGCCCCTTCATGGTTTGTACCAAATATTGATAATATCTGTTGAGTTCACACAGGACTGTCTTACCAGCATCCCCTTGGGTGGACTTAGTTTGCCGGCCTCTGCTTCTGATAGGTCCTCATGGCCCACACAACTAAGTCTGATTCTTTAGCCTGTTGTTCATGCCTTTTCTCAGCTGGACCCAAGCTGCCTCCTCCACCTGGTTCTTCACCATGTACCCTTTTCAGTCCCATAGTAGCCAGAGCCATCTTTTATTTTTTTTTAAATTTATTTATTTATGATAGTCACAGAGAGAGAGAGAGAGAGAGAGAGGCAGACACAGGCAGAGGGAGAAGCAGGCTCCATGCACTGGGAGCCTGATGTGGGATTCGATCCCAGGTCTCCAGGATCGCGCCCTGGGCCAAAGGCAGGCGCCAAACCGCTGCGTCACCCAGGGATCCCCAGAGCCATCTTTTAAAAGCACAGATCTGGCCATGCCCTTCCTGCACTTAAAACCCTCCAACAGCCTGTAGTTCCTCTTAGGACAGAGACTACACATCATGGTCCCTGTCCACAGCTGCAGCCTTTTCTGGGTTCTAGTTACGTCTTACTTTGCCACTGGGCCCTCAAACAGCATATCCCCCTTGGTCATCTGCTTAGCTCCTCTCTATCCTTCAGCCTTTGCCATAGTATGATTCCTTTGGAAAGGCATTTGGTGACCTTCCTTACGGGGTCAAGCACCACATCCTAGGCTCTCATGGCCCCACGTGTCTCTCCTTTCTAAGATTTGTCATACTTATCTGTGTGACTTATTAATGTTAGTGTCACTTATTCACTGTGATGTCAGCTCCACCAGGCTGGGCTTTTGCCTTATTCACTCCTCTATCCCCAGTGCTTGGCACACACTAGGCACTCAACATACATTTTTTGAGATAAATGTTGAATGGAAGCCACCTCTCTTCTTTAAGCTTCCATTTCCTCCCTCCATCTAGCGAGAGAGAATGCTCTGTTCTCTCTTCCAGTTCTGATGAGTTTGTGATTCCAAGTTGGACACCCTCTCCACCTTCTACCTCCAACTCCTGAGGCACCAACCCTTCTGGATCCCTGCATTGCATTTGCTGAGCCTCCTGAAATATAAAGGGTAGATCCCTGGTCCACTTTTCTCATTCCAGAAAGTAAACATTAAAATTCAAAAGAAATATCACAGAGTACAGAAACGTTTCTCTTTTGAAGTCAAAGGAGAACCCAGAGAATTAAAAAAAGATTCCAAATTGATAAGTGTATGAGTCATTTGTTTGTTCATTTGGTTGGTTGTTTAGTTAAATCTGACTGTGCCCTCGGATCTGTCCACACCTTTCCTGGGGTGAAAAGCTACTTGTGAGTGCCTCCTCATATTCTGATGGCTTAGCCCTGTGGATACTTGGTAATGATGCATATCAATCTCTTCTGGAAGGCACCACTGAGAAAAAAGAGCTTCAAATGAAAACATATGCAGCTTCAGGTCATAAGTTCCTATCATGTCATACCTGGAAGAACCTTAGAGATAATCTGCTCTAAAATCCTCACTTTATAAACAGGGACCCTAAAGACTAGAGCAGGAGAGCCACCCCACCCAAAGGCACAAAGCAAGACAGATCATCTACCAAAGAGATTTCAGTACAAAAGTGGGACTACCTTGGTTTGTAGTCCCACTTCTTCTTGGCCAACTTCTTCGCTCAGCATCATTTTTGTCCTTCCCTCCTCCATTCTGAAGATATGCTCATTTTCTTCTGAATCGCTTCCCATCTCTCAATAAGCATTGTGTTCTATATTATGCCTTGCACTTAAGAAAGTTTTGATCACACGAATGCTAAAAAGAAACAAATACCTGAAAACTAAATCTCCGACTATTGTGATTAGGAAACTGAAGCACAATAAACCCTCAATACTCAGGAAGAGCATCCGGAAAACTTCCTGCCCAATCTCTCTCCAGTTCACAAATCCCGCAATTATATAACTGGCATGCGGTTTCCTCCATGATTCTTCTATTTTCCTCTGTAGAGCCATCTCCTTCTGACTAAGCCAATTGCTCCATCATATCTGCCTTGAAGTATATGCAATTCAAGTTTCTGCCTCAGCAAAATTACAAATTACTACATGTCATGAGCCTTTAAGGCCCACTCGTGAATACTTGAAGCTCTGAGTGTTATGTTGAAAAATGCCCAGGGTCTGCTGATCCTTTTTGGTGACAGTCTCCCCCAAAACCTGGCTTAGTTATTTGAGTCACAGGTCCTAGTTCAAGGGAAAGGTCACACTATGCCAATGTGAAATCTGGAAAACTACTGATACGTGAGTTCTGTGTGAAAGCCGAGAATGCATCCAGGGGGCCCAGAAATGGAAGAGTAAGGAAAATCAGATCCATCCTGATCATGGAAAAGTTTTCCCTCTCCCTCCCCTCTGGGTATGGGGGTTTATTATTTCTTCAGCTATGAACTAGCAATTTATGCCCAGCCCTGTGCTCAGCCCTGTGCTAGACTAAGCTATAGGAGTTTATGAAGGAATATATAATCTGGGTTCCTGCTTTTGAGGAATTTAAGAGTGAAGTTGGGGACGCCAAGCAAGTCCACTGGAAATTGATAAATAGCAACACAAGGGAAGAGAGGATATTTCATAGTGTGTGGTGGAGAGGAAAAACAGTTGAGCACGGGAAGACGGACGGAAGTGGGGTGAAACAGACCCAGAAGGGTCTTCGGAGAAGCCCAGAGATGGACCTGGGTTTGGCGGCAGCTGCCCTAAGCATTAAGGGGAAACCCAAGGAGTCTTTTGCCCATTTTGAGTTTTATACTTTGATCTCTTTGGAAGAGGAAAGAATCCCCAGTGTCACCCAGCATGGGAGCCAATATGTAGCCAGAGCTCGATAGACCCTTATTTGCACAAAATGTCACTGAAGTATAATCTACATACAGAGATGTGCGCAGATCCTAAATGTTCTGTTGGATGCATTTTCACAAATTGCATGTGCTCTGGCAACCAGCACTCAGACCAAGAAAAAGAACTTGACCAGCACTCCCAAAGCAAGCCCCTCCTATTCCCCTTCCCAGTCTCTGCCCCACCCAGCAAGGTTCAATGGTTTAAGTTTTTCTGGCTTTCAGTTCCACGTCAATGACATCTTGTAGTATGAGAGTCTGTTCTCTTTTGCGTCCAGCTTCTTCCACTCAACGTTGGATTTGTGAGATCTGTCCCTGTTAGTGCACATAACTGTGTACAGAGCTTCTGGGGAGGGGGAGCAATGAGGCAGTTTCATGATAGTCGCACAGAGTTATCACGTGTCAGGAACATGCAGAATCACTTACTCACTGCTTCTGGGAACAATCAAGTGGAATAGACATTTGATGGGGAAGGAAGGAAGGAAGGAAGGAAGGAAGGAAGGAAGGAAGGAAGGAAGGAAGGAAGGAAGGAAGAAGGAAGGAAGGGGATGAAGGAATAGACAGGGCCTCTAAAGCTAGGTCCTCGAGGGATATTGGCTCCCAGCAATTAGGTGGAAGGTGAAGGAGATAAGAGGTCTGGGCTGCAGACTTGATTGAGATTAACATAAACCATTAAGTTAATCCGAGGAAAATAGGAGTGGCACTTGAAACTTACATAAACACCATACCCAGTGGCAATCAGGGTTCTGTTGCAAGGAGAGAACTGACAGAAAAACCTCTTGTAACCTGCATTGAGGAGAAACAAGGTTGATCCTCAACCGACTTTGGTAGGAAGGGAAGGAGATTTTTAGACAAGACTATCTTAAACTCTCAGATTCTTGTCCAAAAGAGTACAGAGGTACCTAATGGATGACGGGACTTAACCCCACCCCTCCACCCCACCCCTCCTTGGTTAGGGTGGTAAGGATAAATATCTGTATCCTGCTGGTATTTCTGCAAACCCTTCCCTCTTCTCAGGTATCCCAGCCTTCCTGAGGCTTCCTACAGTGGTGGACCAAACCCTGGGCTAGCAGTACAGGGATCAGACTGAGCAGCACCTCGTGGTCTGACATCGCCACCAACCCCACAGCTTGCCTCTGCACAGTTTCTTCAGCGGAATGACAAGCCGCCATGTCCCTCCCTGCTCTGCGTTCCACTGCTATGTAGGGAACCTAGCTTAGGGTGGAAGTTACAAATGATTTGGGCCATTCCATGCTACCCGTCTTGCACCTCAGAAGACAGGGAGCATTTCCCAGCACCTGTAAGAGGCCAGAGGGGAAGAAGGTGCATTCTGGGGAACTGGGGACAGCTCCTGGTTCTGGATGGGAGATCCCAGGTCCAGAGAGTTCCTCTGGGGTGACTCTGAGGATCTTCATCTCTGTCCCTAGGCCCGGCACATACCCATATGCCCTGGGCCAGGGATTCCTACTCTGTCTTCTGCCTCCCTCTGCCTGGGTCTCACCATGTGATATGACTGGGCACAGGCCCCCGACTCCCTGCTTGAGAAAAGCTACAGCGAGTTCCCTGTGAATTATCATCTGAGATGGGCCTCTTTTTAAGTCCTTGGAAGCCACATAGGCTGGGACTCCTTGGGAAGGCAAGCAGAACTGGTGGCCAACACCACAGCAATAGGAGCCACCATGTTTTTGTGCCAAGTACCTTGCACCACAGTAAAATTACGGACACTTATTATGGGCTAGACTCTTGTCTAAAGGCTTTATGCATTTTAACTCACTTGGTCCTCACAGAAATCCTGTGATGTCAGTACTATTATCACTGCCGTTTAAAAGATAGAGCCATGTGAGGTTAAGCAAATTGCCTCGGAACTGGTAGGTCAAGGAAGCTGAGATTCAAACTCAGCCTGTCTAGGGCTATAGCTTGGGCTCTTAGCTGTACCACATGCTCTCTCTAAGGTGCAATGTGTTATGCCATTTTCTTGCTCATCCTGTGAGGTAGGCATTATCCCATTTTGCAGAATAGGAGACTGAATCAGAGAGGCTTGCTTAAGTCCTCACAGCTCGCAAGTAATAGAGGCTCAGGACACGATGTTTAATGTTTCTCTGTAAAACCTCATCCTGAAGCCAGTGGAGGAACTTGAGTAGCTCGGAGGCTCAATGGGTAAGGCAAGAGGGTCTCTCTGGTCCAACCCTGGTAAGGCTCTACCCCCAAGTTCTCTCCATTTTGTCTCCGCTCCACTCAACCAAGGGAAGCGAGGTCCCAAGTTCTCTGAGACAAAGATGAGAGATCAAAACCATGCCCTGCTTGCTGAAAGGGTGGGGAGGAGGTGAGGGGACCAAATGTTTTTATGTGCTTAAAAGACGAATACAAGGGCAGCCCGGGTGGCTCAGTGGTTTAGCGCCACCTTCAGCCCAGGGCCTGATCCTGGAGACCTGGGATCGAGTCCCACATCAGGCTCCCTGCATGGAGCTTGCTTCTCCTCTGCCTGTGCCTCTGCCTCTCTCTCTTTCTTTCTCTCATGAATAAATAAATAAAAAAAATTTTTTTAAAAAAAGACGAATATGATACAGCGGTGGTAGGCATGGGAATGGGAGTGTAACCAGCCTGGGCCCGGATCACCATTTCTGTCATTAGCCAGCCATGTGATCCTTGGGAAAACCACTGAACCTCTCTGGGCCTCACTTTTCACATCTGTAAAATGAAGATACTTGCTCCTACAGCACACAGGTTTTGGAGGGGTGGGGGTTATTGAGTAACAATTCATGAAAGCCATTGGTTGCCGTATCTAGCTTAAGGTCAATGCAGCCAATGGCTGCTAGTATTAGTTTAAGCTCTCTTTCTTGCCACTTCTCCTTCATCACCAGCTGCCTGGTCCAGAGTCTGAAGCCCAGGCTGCCATTTTTCATTCAGGAGACATGTCAGTACAGAGCACATCAAGATGAAGACAGGGAGGCAGACCAAAGCCACATTCGATTGCAACACAAATTCTCTAAACCTAAAATAATTCTCCCGTGAGACTCGCTGGCACATGAAGACTTTGCCAAAACTCTAAACCAACTATGATTTTCATAAATGACAAGAGGCTGAAGTGCTTTGTAGCTTCCAAGAGCAGACTGTTCCCCTGATCTTTAAGGATGCTTAGCAAAATGATAAATGATTACCCATATAGCTGGCCGAAGATTGCCAAGATGGGTTCTATCTAGGTTCCCAAGGTAATCTCTTCCCAGAAACAATTTCTGTGGAATGTCTGATAGCTTCATGGGTACAGAAGGAGTCCTACTTCCTTGCCACCTTCAGGATGGTGGGTTTAAAGCAAGCGAGCAGAGCCTGGGGATGTAGGCTGGCCAGGGGTGCTGTGGCTCACCAGCCCACAGGTTCTGACTGCTGTAAGCTGGGGACATTTCGGCTTGTTTTACAGCAATCAATGGTGGTTTTGCGCAGTCCTGCTCATTTCTTCCCATTCCTCAGGGGATGAGGGTCGAGCTATAGACCATACTTCTAAAAGCCTCTTATCTTTTTATAGCACTGGGCAGAAAAGCCACTTCCTTTTCTCCCTGCCTTCTTAAGCGGGAGTTCCAAATGCCACCTGGGATGGAGCTAGGAATCAAACATTATTACTCGATAATAATAGTAATTTTAAAATGCTATGTATTGCATAGCAGGCAGAGCACTTTGCCTACATGAGCTTATTTACTGTTCCTAACAACCATATGGGTCTGGTCTCTGTGGTGACCCTTCATTTTATAGATGCCGACACAGGCCTAGCAAGGTTATGTAACTTCTGAAGTGCTCACTAATTGGCAGTGGCAGACCTAGGGCCAGAACCCAACTTATTTTGACCAAAAATAGAATGAGGCTTCTTTCGGGAAAGAAAAACAACTTTTGGGATTCTGGTGATTGCTACTGTTTTGTAAGTAAGTCAATTTGTGAATGTCTACCATCATGCTGAGTCCCTCTTCTCAGCAACATCTACTGGAACCAGAATTTAGACAGGGAGACTCCACAACCCAAATGGGACAGAAAATAAAACAAAAGTACCCACGGTACTTTAAAGAATGAGACAAATGTGTATATATGCCATGCTTTGGTTGTCTCAATATTAAGTTTAAAAAAGATTTTATGAGATTAAAACCCATTAAAAAAAAGTTTAAGACCAGGAAACACATACATAATGATTACAGAAACACTTGTTTCTGTGGGAGAGAAATTTTAAATGAATTTCAATGAAGTGAAAAAACAGAACAGTGAATGATTTTATTGGAAACAAGCTACCCTTGTGAAGAATTACTTTGCAGCCGCTGAATTTCAAGTTCTAATGGCTGTCAGATAGCATTGTCATGTTGTGGAGGGAAATGTGCTCACTTTCTGCAGATGAGCCTATTTCTGGCACTTACTAGCTGAAAAATCACTTGTAAAGAATTAGGTAAAGGATAATATGAAAGGCCTCAGGATTCAGGAAGTACTTTCTCCTGGATTTCATTAAATCTAATGAGTCAGATCACTTCAGAGTCTTCAGATTTGTTGTGTAGTATTTTTTTTTAAGGGATGTCTATTGGATCACCAATAAAAGGCAGAAAAATCACCAATTTTATGTCCTCTGTACTCCTCCAAACAAGCTCGTTAAAAAAAAACAAACAAACAGAATCAAATCCCTTTCAAAACCATGCCTTTGGTGGCCATTTTATTTGCCCCAAATGCTTGACTTGAGCTCACTTGAAAATCCTAGTGTACAGCCTATACTAGAGGTCTCCTTTGCAAATGAAAGCCTGACAAGGAAATCATTATGGACTTTGGATCCCAAGTCAGTCTGAAAATATCATGGCTTTTCATGAAATGGACTCAGCACCCACTATGTGCAAGACACACCATACTAGGTGCTGGGAAGGACATAAAGATGACTAAAGCCAGTCCTTAACCTTGAGATGCTTTGTTTTGTCGTGAAACACATGCATTCCACAGGGGCTAGACACCTTGGACGAGTCTCTTTGGGCCTCCACTTCATGGTCATAACGTGACCTCAGAGAATATTCTCTAATTCTAGGAACGTGAATACCCCAGGAATAATACAGACTATAACTGCTAGAAAAGTCCAGAGGAGGGGAAAGGCACATAAGTATATCCTACAACTCTATCTCCTGCACCCTAAAACACACACATGGCAGCACGCTGAATGGCATCTTGAAATTATTTCTGGAGGAAAAGCTTGGAAAATTGAAAATCGCACTTCTCAGGCCATGGCCACAAGGAAGGAGGCACTTCATGTGATTGCCCCACACTCTGAGTAAGTCACCCAGGTTGGAGAAGTCAGTCCACAGAGGCTGGGTCTACATGACTATAAACATGTCCATGAGTCCAGAGCACAAACTTGATGCATTTTCCCCACAGTTGTTTGGGATCTTGTAGATGAAGCCTCCAGATCAAATGAGCAACATGCACATTTAAATTTTTCTGTTAAATTAGAAGTTATTTTGCTCAATTAAAAGTAGGATTTGCAATTTTCAAGTCTAATGAAGTCGATTCCTTTCTCAAAACCCAACTTGTGGAATTTCTCCACAGGTCAGCATGGCGATAACTAGTGAGAAGATAGCTGTCATGACCTCTCCACCCTAGCAATTTCCTGAGAGCACCTTGTGTGCTAGTGGTTGGGCTAGGATCTGGAGAAGTTCCAGAGAGGAATAACACACCAGGCCTGCCCTTTGAAGATCTCTCTGCCTGGTGGGAAAGACAGAGATCTAAACCAAGGGTTGGCAAATTTGTTTTCCAGTTGAAAATGGGACCTCAAGAAAGGTTGAAAATCAATGGTTTACTGTCGGAGGGCATTAAAGATCAAAAGTTCACAGAACACAGGTAACGAGGTGGATATTGCAGAAACTGGCAAAGTGGAGGTTTGTCCTGTCGTGTGGGGGCAAGCCGCAACTCAGTCCTTGTATGGGGGCTTGCCATGCAGAAATCACCATCCAGCGTCACCAAAGCTTTTGATTCCTTCCTGCCCCCTAAATCCAGAAATCCTAATTTTTTTAATAATGTGAAATCCCTCAATTTTTAGATGGTAGCAACTAATTTATTTATTTATTTTTTTGACAGTCAATCTTGTTTTATTAATCCCTTTATTCATACCCCACTACCCCCAGGGTTATTTTGGTGCAAGTCCCAGAACATAATATTATTTCATCTATACATATTTTAGTATATATCTAAAAGGTAAGGACTCTTTATAAAGAAAACAATACCATTATCACACATTAAAAAATATGACATTATTTCCCTAATATAATCAAATATCTAGTCAGTGTTCAAATTTCCCCATAACTTTTTCTTTCTTGCAATTTGTTTCTATTAGGGTCCAGGTCAGTTCTATTTAGTTGATCATGTCTCTAAGTCTTTTTTTTTTTTTTTTAATTAATTTTTATTGGTGTTCAATTTACCAACATACAGAAAAACACCCAGTGCTCATCCCGTCAAGTGTCCACCTCAGTGCCCGTCACCCATTCCCCTCCAACACCCGCCCTCCTCCCCCCTTCCACCACCCCTAGTTCGTTTCCCCGAGTTTGGAGTCTTTATGTTCTGTCTCCCTTCCTGATATTTCCCAACATTTCTTCTCCCTTCCTTTATATTCCCTTTCACTATTATTTATATTCCCCAAATGAATGAGAACATACACTGCTTGTCCTTCTCCGATTGACTTATTTCACTCAGCATAATACCCTCCAGTTCCATCCACGTCGAAGCAAATGGTGGGTATTTGTCGTTTCTAATCGCTGAGTAATATTCCATTGTATACATAAACCACATCTTCTTTATCCATTCATCTTTCGATGGACACCGAGGCTCCTTCCACAGTTTGGCTATTGTGGCCATTGCTGATAGAAACATCGGGGTGCAGGTGTCCCGACGTTTCGTTGCATCTGAATCTTTGGGGTAAATCCCCAACAGTGCAATTGCTGGGTCGTAGGGCAGGTCTATTTTTAACTCTTTGAGGAACCTCCACACAGTTTTCCAGAGTGGCTGCACCAGTTCACATTCCCACCAACAGTGTAAGAGGGTTCCCTTTTCTCCGCATCCTCTCCAACATTTGTTGTTTCCTGCCTTGTTAATTTTCCCCATTCTCACTCGTGTGAGGTGGTATCTCATTGTGGTTTTGATTTGTATTTCCCTGATGGCAAGTGATGCAGAGCATTTTCTCATGTGCATGTTGGCCATGTCCAGGTCTTCCTCTGTGAGATTTCTCTTCATGTCTTTTGCCCATTTCATGATTGGATTGTTTGTTTCTTTGGTGTTGAGTTTAATAAGTTCTTTATAGATTTTGGAAACTAGCCCTTTATCTGATATGTCGTTTGCAAATATCCTCTCCCATTCTGTAGGTTGTCTTTTAGTTTTTTTGACTGTATCCTTGGTAGCAACTAATTTAAAGACATATTTGTAACACTGTTCAAGAGCCAAACAAGATTACCGACAAGCCCACTGTGGAGTCTGCAGGCTGCCAATGTGTAATGCCCGCTGCAACAGAGTCATGCTGAATAGGTCTTGGCAGCTAACTGGCCACATGATTTAGTGAAAGTCACTTGACTTCTCTGGGCCTCAGTTTTCTCAACTGGAAAATGGGTATGAATATCGACTTTCTCAGACTCTGATACAGAATCTAATGAGATGAAAAAATGTGGACATGGTTAAGAAAAAGATTTTTTTAACAGTACAAAGTGTAGGACACCTGAGACATTCCAGCTTTGGTTGCCTTGCCTAACCAGCTCATTCCAAATCTGAACAGTCCCATTGGATTCAAACAGACACAAAATGTCTCTTTCCATTTTTATAAGGTGGGGTAGAGCATTTATATATAAGCTTATTTGCAAATGTACCCAAATCCACACGACATAAATTCTGGGTTAATGGGTTTTGAGTAAATAACAAAACTACATTCACGTGCATTTGATTTGGCAATTATTTAGAATCAATCATATTAGACCCTGCCTGATGCAGAGGGCATAATTGGCCTTTCTCAGAACTACAGATTAGCACCTTTGTTCTCAGTAATCAAACTGAGAGAACTCAATTTCATAAATAGTGAAATCAGTATTATCTCTATAGTTCAGGGAAATGTTTTAAAGTATGAAGTTTGAAACACCTCTTTAATTCCATTCTGGTCATCCAACTCCAAATCACATCGCTCCAGCCACACTGACAAATAACATAGCAATTTCTAATAAACAGCTGCATTAAGGCCAGTTAAGCTGGAAAGTCCATTGTGAATTTAGAGACGGCAGTCCTACTGAATGACAGGTCAGATCAGTTCCCGAGTTTTATCCCAGCTATTCTGCTGGTCTGTTATAGATAGGAGAGAAACAAACAAACAAACAAACAAACCATGTAGCTCCATATGGTTTCTCTGGGATCAAATTTTGTTCTGAGCTTTGAGTTTACTGCCTCAAACACCAAAAACCAACTCTTCAAAGGTGCTGCAAGAAAGCTGAGCAGGATGCATATTTTTCAGTCTTCTGCAATTAGCTCTTTGGTTAAGATTCTTATGTGGAATGTCTAGTTTGAGAATAATGGAGAATTTCATTTGAAAAGAAAATTCTGCCTTTTGATTACTGGCTTTAAAAACTCTTTTCCCTCAATTCCATCAGTATTTCTATGCATCTTTCCTGTCTTTATAATCAAAGAGGCCAAATGTCCCCTTCACTCTGTATACAGAAATCGAGCTGGATTATGGAAAAAAATAAATAAAATTCATGATTGAAAACTCCCGCAGATTGTGCCTGGGTAGGCAAATCAATCTGTAAAAAGAAATGACCTATCTAATGTGAAACTCCTCTATATGGCGTTCTCAACAAACATGTTGTGCCAGGGGACAGATCAGGGACCCTTGCAGCTATGATTTCGATTTCTTTTTTTTTTTTTTAATCCGGAGATAGCTTCCCTAAAAGAGAATAGCCCCTTTGGAGAACTTTCTGTGTTTCAGGTACTTTCATAAGCTCTACTTGACCATTAATTTGCTTCCATGAAGAGGTGACTTGAAAACACCACAAAAACAAGCCATTGGGCATTTGGATAGACAGATTTTTAAAGCATTAATAAATTGACTTTTTGGGAAAAAATTAAAGAACAAGTTTTTTTGGCTTATTGATGTGAAATCTTGTCCAAAGAAATGCTATGCGAAAGAACTGAAAAGTATAAAACAAAAACTGACCTACTTATTATTTTGCCTGTACTGGCCTCATACAAATACCACCATGGGCATAGTTCTTGACAATGGAACACTATTTCAACCCAAGGCAAGACCTCCCAAAGCACAGATTGAGGCCATGACAAAACACTGGTCATCGGCATCATGATTAATTGCTTTTTTAAAAAAGATCTTGGCTATTCTAGTTTTTCTGTTCCATATTCCAAAACTGTACAACACCTGATTTAATCATTCATACTGACCCTTTGTCAAAGTGGCAGGCCTCGAAGAGCACACAGAGAAATAAAATATATGAATTGGCTACATATTTCTATGATATTTTGTATGTAAACAATTTCCAAAGCATTTCCCTGAAAACAAGAGTTTTTCTTTTCAGTGACACCAAGGAACACTAATTCAATTCCTTACAACAGAAGCAACACAGTGCAATTATTATTAACTACACAACTACTTTTCAAAAGAAAACCACAACTTTGAAAATATCCAGTTAGAGGGAGCAGTGTTTGTTGACTACATTTGAAATATTTCACAATCAAGTCCTTTACTCCATATGTAGGGGAGAACCCCGGCAAACGAGTGACAGTAACTTTCCTTGCCTGCCTCGCGGTGGACATTTCTTCACATGCTAATCACTGCACTGCCGATAAGAAAAAGACATGAAATTCAATAATCCCATTCTATTTTTATTTCAAACAAATAAGAGTCATAAAAATTTCTCAATGCTACCTTATTTTAAAATAAAATTATAGCTGTCTTCCAGCTCTACAATAATAATTTATGGTACCTGAATATTTACTCCAGTCAAATAAAGTCCATCTGTTTCAAATAAACCTGAAAGACATTTGTTTTTTTAATCTAATTCTCCCAGTTAAACAATATACTAATTAGCCACATATTTCATAAAAGTTACAGGGATGTAATAGCAGCTTGTAAATTGCCTTGCATTGCATAATATATAATTCCATAAATCATCACAAAGCATAAAATCATGAGCAAGACCAAAGGCTGGGTAAAAAAATTAAACTATAAAACACGAGTTCAACAGAATTTATCATTTTCTCTTTCTCTCTTTTTTTTAAGAGGCTATGACTGGACATCTAGAAATAACTGGAGAAAATGTCCCTGAAAAGACAGCCCATTTTGTTTAGATCGCAGCCATCTTTGCAATGGGGAGAGATATACAGAGGAAACAGGATCACACAGCCACTGATTTCCATGTTTAAGAGGAATTAATAGCTAACCAACCAGTTCAGATTTGATTACATATAAAAGGTCTCTCTTTCACACGGGGGAGGATAAGGGGCAGAGATCAAGGTGCCGGGAAGCCACCATAAATAGCACTTACTCAATCACTAACAAAATTAGAAATCGAACTGCTTTTTACCCCTCCTAGGTGACAGTAAAGCAGGAGAGGCATCTACTTGCACTGCATATACTTATAATTTCATCAAGGTTATTTTGTGTCTATGTGTTTTCTCCCACTAAATTCCCCCTTTCCTAGAACCACAGAAATGAGGGAGGAATAACTAAAGTGTACAATTTGAAGATCTTTCCAGGAAATGTCTTCCATTCTCTTGATGCATTCCTTCTGAACTCTGGGAGCTATGGGACTGAATCTCTAAATGAGCTACTATTTGCTGTAACCTGAAGATCCCCACTTTCTATATCCTTTTCTCAGAAGAGCCAATATGGGATGTTGAATTTTTTCCACCTAGACACAGAAACATGAAAACAAATACTCCTACCTTTACCAAGTGTCTTGGAAAACAAAGAAACTAATGTCTATTTTTACAAGACAGAAAACCCCAAAATTTCAAAGAAAAATACCATGAATATGAATATCGATAGCATTCTTCAGTGATATATATGCAATTTTTTCTTTGTCTTATTTTTCATCCAGTAAAATGTGCTCCTTTTTTGCATTTGCACCATCAAACTCCAAAGAAACTACCACATACCAATAGAAAACACCATCTCCTATCCAAACGGTCTTACCCAAATACTTTAAACCACCCAACCGACTTTTCAGAAGAGCAAGTTTTAAAAAGCGTAGACATATCAATTATACTAAAAACCTCTCCGAACTTTACTTAATTTCATTTACAGCCTCTGAAAACATCATCACTTCTTTAATACCTTGGTGCCCCCTTTTGGTGTAGATAGATCAAGGCATTTTTTCATTAAAAAAAATCATATACACTGTACGTATTCATTCGTAAGACAGTAGTGTTTAACTTGGGAAATGTCGATTCATGCTGCAGATGGCTCATGGTTATTAGAGCTTTTGTTCTGCCTTTACTATCACCAGTTATTGATCTAAAACATGTGCAACAAACGAAGCTAACTCTTTGAGTGGGAAAGGAAAAGCGTCCTTTCCCTGAGACAATTGGCATAGCACTGCTCAGATGCTTTGCGGTCTCGTCTCAGTCTTCATGGTAAATAAGTGACCCGTTACCTTTGCTACAGGACATTCAATGGCTCGCTGACGGCTGCATTCAGAAGATATTTGTTTGTCTTCGATACATCTATGCTGTATGTCTGTCTATCATCCTGAGGAAAGAAAAGCTGGTGAGCATGTATAGATCCCAACGTCTATGGACAAACAGCAAGCCCAAGCATGGAGACACAGTCTAGGAAATGAGCTTTGTCAAAGGAGGAAATCCAAGTTAGCATTTTAAAAAGAGTTTGACCGAAATTTAAGAAAAAGGCAAGAAAGGAAATATCCTTACGACTTTTCATATGTTAGAGCTGGTAATTATGCCTCAGAAATAAGTTCTTTCCACGTTCAACAGCACTGTGTGAAGAAGACGAGCTGATTTCCAGCAGGGATATTGAACCCCTTCCATCTGAAGGACCAATCAAGTGTGAAGTACAGTATAGTTTTAGATTCAATTGAAAGGAAAAAGCTTGACTACTAGTTCATAGCATGACAACTTTCATGGATTAGTTCAGACCCTATTCTCCTCCCTGAAAGGGTATCACAGCATGAAGACAGTTTTCAATGCACTAAACTTTAATAGCTGAGTGGGGGAGCCAAAGCTTTCCTTTGGTCTCTATAGAAACAGTATAGCCAAAATTTGAGGCAAAATTAAGGTCTTTGGTCTTAGGTGCCGTATCTCCTCTCAGAGGCTCCTTTTCACAAACAGACTTTGGCCCTTATCAAATGCACACTCTTTTGGGGGCTACTGTAAAAGGGAAGAGGCAAAACCTACTTCATTATTTTTCCCTCTGAACTGCACACAGGGGGCCATTTGAGTGAAGCGCCAGCAAGCCAGATGTGTGGCTCCCGGGGGCAAAAGCAGGTGGAATTCTTGCTAAGGAAGGATTTTCCTCTTTGTTGTGTTGGTGGTGGTTTCGGGTGTTGACAGAAAGCACTTCCTGAGACTACTGCCCAGCCCCATGGCTGGCTGACTGCTGGCTGGCTCTCTGGGCTGGAGCAGGCCCTCCCTCACTCCCTCCTCTGCCTCTGCCTCCCCAGCAATCCTGGCCTTTAGGATTTTTCTATCGCAGCCTCCATAGCATCCCCTACCCCTACCCCTCATCATTAATAGCACACTGGCAGGAGGAAGAGGTATTTCAATGACACCGAAGGGCTGTTTAGAGGTGGCACAGATCAGCCACTTCATGAGGAATTTACCATGCTCAAATATTCATTGTCAGAATCCTCAAAGGCCCCAAGAATCCTAAAACTTGAGGATTTTCTGCTAACAGTACAGTTTTCCTGCCTGCTCATGTCAGTGGTGCCTGAACGTACCTAAAACATTATTTTGGTTCTGTTCTTTCACCCTAGTTACAACTTCACCTTCAGTTCAAGATGCCTTAACTGATAAAAACGTGTAGGTTTGTCCTCTGCTTATGAAAGGGGACCCCAAAAATGCGGTGAAGAAGACCCAGGATGTATTGCCCTGGAGGTCTATAACCACTCTTGGAAGATGGGAACAGGGACGACCACTCATCCCTCAGTGCGGCTGATGGTTTCAGATAATGATGAGATAATCTCTACAGAACATGAATGAGGGGATGTCAGAGATGGCTTTCTTCAGAAAATCCCATCCATAGCATTGCGGAAGAACTAACTGCCTTGAAAAATCTATCGAACCAGCCTATAAAAGCCTTAAGACCCCATGGTTGGGGTCCCCTTGCCTAAAACTTCATATTCATACAATGCCACCAGTACTACAATACAGTTGTCACCTAACATCGGGACTTCTAGAACCCTCAGGAAGCAGCTCCAAAATATTCTTTTTATAGTGAAAAAAGTGACCCCCCCTCCCTGGCATCCAACATCGAACAACATGGCCACAGGGCACCTGGGGGGCTCAGACGGTTGAGTGTCTGACTCTTGATCTCAGCTCAGGTCTTGATCTCAGGGTTGTGAGTTCGAGCCCTGCTTTGGGCTCCATGCTGGACATGGAGCCAACTTTAAAAAAAAAATTGGCCAAGAGGGACAGTGTGTAGAATTCTTCCAAGTGTCAGATGACAACTTGGGTTGCCACCCAAAAGAAAAGTGATACTTTTAGTAGCTGGTAATATATATAAAAGGTCACTTTTCACACTTGCAAGCAAAGAGCATTGGAAAAGCAACAGACGAAACAAACAAGAAATGGGCATCACTGGAGCTGATGCTGCCGAAGGTCCAAGTAGGGCTGGAGAGGCTATGGTGATAGTGGCAGAGATGGGAACAGCTGCTCAGTGTGAGAAGCGGTGATGCTCAGAAGTTTTGGAAGCCAATCCAATAGATGAAGTTTCACAGAGAGGAGAAGAGGGGAGATTTGCCACATACAGAGGAGAGCGACAGACTCATTCATGCATCCCTGCATCCCAGCCATGTTGAGTCATACCTGTGGACCACCGTATTTAAGAAAGCACAGGTGCATATATTATCTTGTGGGAATATTTTCATCAATAGCCATTTACAATTTTAAAGTTGGTGTATAGGGATGCCTGGGTGGCTCAGTGGTTGAGCATCTGCCTTCAGCTCAAGGTGTGATCCCAGGGTCCTGGGATTGAGTCCCACATCAGACTCCCCACAGGGAGCCTGCTTCTCCTTCTGCCTGTGTCTCTGCCTCTCTCTGTGTGTCTCTCATGAATAAACTGACTGCACAGAATAAGTATGTGTGTTTGGGCTTATGTGTTAGGGGGTGCCAGAGTTGGCAAAAGTTACTGTGATATACAGAAAGACCCCACTTGCCCCCTTCAATTTTTAATATCTGCCTGCTACAGCCATCAGACTGATGTGAAAATATAACTGGCAAGAAACATTTGAAAAAAGTATTAATTTTTCACTAATATAAAAAGAAATGACAAAACAATGAGATACGTATTAATAATGGTTGGTATATGTAGGCAAACGGCCTTTCAGGAGGGAATTTTGTCAAGTTCCAAAGCATTGCAGTAACTCTTGGGCTCAGTCATTACACTTCTAGGAATGTATCCTAAGGTAGTAATTAAAGAGATGTGCACAAAGATTAAACTACAAGGATTTCATTGTGATGTTATGTGCATTAATGAAATACAGAACAACCAGAATCAGGGGCCTGAATACTTGATGCTACACCCATACAATGAGATATGAAACAGCTATCAGAAACCACTTTTAGGGGGCACCTGGGTGGCTCAGTGGTTGAGTGTCTGCCTTTGGCTTAAGTCATGATCCTGGGGTCCTGGGATCAAGTCCTTGCAGGGAGCCTACTTCTTCCTCTGCCTATGTCTCTGCCTCTCTCTGTGTGTCTCTCATGAATAAATAAATAAAATCTTTTTTTTTAAAAAAAGAAACCACCTTTAAGACAACTACTACCATGGACAGATGTTCATGAAATACAGAGTAAAAAGATAAGTTTCGAAAGTGATATTTACTGATTTTGATGATCAAAGTAATTCATATTTATAACAGTAAGCAACATTGAAGAGAGTTAAAAGTAAGAGTTCCCTTGTGGTACCAGAAGTGAGCTCTGCTCATGGTTTCTTTTACATACACAAATGTAATCAACTAGTTGGACTCAGGATGTCACGGAATACAAAGGTATTCACTGTTTATTTCAAATTCAAATTTAACTGAGCATCCTGCATTTTAATTTGCTCTATCTGGCAACCTTGGGTCATAGGCAAAGCAAGGAGATGGACAAGAGGTAAGGGAGATGGAAGTTTTTTCTTGACTGATACTGTGGTAAATTGGCTTTGTATTCCTTGGGCTCAGAAGGAGTTTTTTTTTTTTTTTAAGATTTTATTTATTTATTTGACACTGCAACAGAGCATGAGGAGCAAGGGGAAGCAGGCAGAGCAAGAGGGAGAAGCAGGCTCACTGCTGAGCAGGGAGCCTGATGTAGGGCTGGATCCCAGGACCCCAGGATCATCATGACCTGAGCCAAAGGCAGATACTTAACAGATTGAGCCCCCCAGGTGGCCCCCAGAAGGTGTTTAAAATCAACTCTTTCATGGATGTTTTTGAGAATCTGTGGCTGCTCTTGAGACCTCATGTTGTAGACTACTAGCCTGCAGGCTTCTTGGGCATGCAAGGCTCTCATCTGATCCCTGGGGACATTTACACATCCCTGGCTCTGGCGGCCTCTGGGGGCACAGGCATTTCCCAGAACAAGAGCGACAGACACTCATGCGCTCCGGCTGTTAGAGTGATGGCCAGCTTCTCATGTCTTCCAGATGAGAGTCAGACATCATTTCCTCGTGCTTCCCTAATGGTAGGGGACACATAGCAAGCACTCTGAGTCGTCTCTTGAAATTCCTCTCTCCTGACTTGATGTATGAGGAAAAGCACCCTCCAACCCTCCTTCCTGGGGAGAGAGGCTCACAGCACAGCCCTCTTAAAAGACATCTTCCTTAAGAATCTTCCCCTAATCTCCAACAACCAGTTCCTTTTAAATCCTACTGTAGGTGAAGTGCTTTAAGAGATTTGAAGTCAGTTCTGGGTTATTTACTTTGAAATTCCCACAGGTTGGCCTGTCTCATTAATCATTTCAATATCTAGTACATCTTGATGTCTCAGTCAAAACTTCTAATTTAATGTCCTGCTATACCAACACTCTTCTTATGGTCCCTCCAGTCAGCTCTCTTATGTTCTCCAGGACTGCATACCTTCTTAGCTGTCCTCACACCCTACTCTTCCACCAGCACTGGGATTCATGTCTTCCAATGTCTACTGTTTGGCAAGTCCAGTGGTTCTCCAAACTGTGGTCCCTAGAACTGCAGCATGAGCAGCACCCAGGAGCTTACCAAAAATATACATCCTCAGCCCAGCCAGGCCTACTGAATCAGAATACCTGGGTCAGTGGGGCCCAGAACTCAGTGTTTTAATAAACCCTCCAAGGGACCTTGATGCACATTAAGGTCGGAGCACCAAGGTGCTAGCCAAATGTTCTCTCTCCCACTTTCCACGGATGTCACGTCAAGCCTGCATTCTCTTCATACTCCCCATGCCCTATAGCCACCTTACCCTTCACTCCCAGCAAATGAATGTCCAGATACACCTCAAACATTGAAAGCTTCAGGTAGAGATTTGCTAAACTTCCTGCCACCAAATCTACAGACCTGCCTGCAGTTCTGCCCATCCTTCTTTCCTATTAAAATGGACAACTGTTCCATTGGACGACGGCTCCTATCTTGCTTGATTTTCAGCCCAATGCTACCCAACAGAATTTTCTGCAGCTACGAAAATTTTATGTATTCGTGCTGCCCAATACAGTAGCCACTAAGCAAATGTGGCTGCTGATTACTTGAAATGTGTCTAGTGTGACTAAGAACTGAATTTTTAATTTCATTGAATTAAAATTTAAACAGCCACGTATGGCCAGTGGCTACCATATTGGTCAAGGCAGTTCTAGACTGTAGGCCACTCCCTTCTCCTCAAAGTGTTTTCCTGTCTCTGATTTTTATGTTGTCAGTTCTCTCCATACATCTTTAGGGCTCCCTTTTGGCTTCCTTTGTTGGCTATTTCTTTGCTATTCGACCTTCTAGGTTTCTGTTCCAGGTCCCTTGATCTTTGCATTTTATACTCTTTCTAGGCTTCAACAGCCACATCTAGGGAGAGAATTCAAAAATTCATATGCTCAGGGACAGTATTACCTTGAGCGGTGTGTCTATACAGTATATGTATTAAGAAATTTATCTTTGGGGCACCTGGGTGGCTTAGTTGGTTGAGCATGTAACTCTTGATTTTGATCAAGACTCAGGTCTTGATCTCGGGGTCATGAGATCAAGCCCCATGTTGGGCTCTGTGCTGGGCATGGAGCCTGCTTAAGATTCTCTCTCTCCCTCTGCCCCTCCCCACCCAACTCACATGATCTCATTCTCTCTCTCTCTCTCAAAAAACCAAACAAATGAAATTACCTTTAAACAAAAGTACAGTTAATAATACTGGATTGTATACTTGAAATTTGCTGAGAGTAGATCTTCAAAATTCTCATCACACCAAAAAAAAAAAAAAGTGAAAAGATGGATGTGTGAGTTAACAGGATTATGATACTTGAAAATGTGTACATATATCAAAACACTGTGTTGCACATCTGAAATACACACAATTTTTATTTGTCCATCATGCCTCAACAAGGCTGGGAAAAGAAATATAAACACAGAGATGCACACACGTCCACACAAAACATTCTGGACATGTTAGCTTTCCTGATACTATCTTTTCGGAAAGGAATTCGGGAAAAAAAAATGTATCAATTTCCACATTCACCAGTAGACTATGAGACAATGAACCTAACTGTACCATCACAAGGGACTCGGTTCTGAACTGCCTTACGTTTGCGCACTCACACTGAGCTCACTTCCTGACATATCCAGACAAGAAAGCAGAGAATACCTATTCTGAGTAGTTACCCCAGACCCCTCCCCATGGTTTCATCCGACTTTTCTTTCCTTCCTGAGCCTACGTTTCCTGGCTTTCCAAGCCAGCTTTTTGTTTTGTTTTGTTTTGTTTTGTTTCAGCCTCCAACATTTTACTTTGAAAAAAAAAAACTTTTAAAATGACAGGAAAATTTTAAGTATAGTATAGTGAACATTTACCTTCATGAATGTAGACTTGTTAATGATTAACATTTTTCTGCTTTTGACACACCACACCTCCCGCCCCGCTCTCCTTCTACACACACATGCACACATGGAGAGTCTTACCATTATTCTTGCGTTTTTGCTGGGTGATTTTGTCCCTGGATACTTCCCTGTGAATCTCCTGAGAACAAATACATTTTGGGGATAAATATAGCTAAATGATCAGGTACGGGATTTAGTACCAAAACAACATTATCATCTAGTATGCAGACAGCCCATATTGAAATTTTATCAATTGATATTCTTTTTTTAAAATTTTATTTATTTATTCATGAGAGACAGAGAGAGAGAGGTAGAGACACAGGCAGAGGGAGAAGCCCGCTCCGTGCAGGGAACCCGACGTGGGACTCGATCCCAGGTCTCCAGGATCACACCCTGGGCTGAAGGCGGCGCTAAACCGCTGAGCCACCCGGGCTGCCCTCAATGATATTCTTTATAGCAATTTTCTTTCTAACTAGGCTCACATATTGTGTTTAGTTCTCATGCCTCTCCTAAGCCAGCTGCCTTTGACCATTTTGGTTCTGCTACCCTACCAGAACTTCTGTTTCAAGAACAGTAAGACCATCTTTCCCAGCCTCACCGGAGGTGATGCCAACTGGCAATGACAACCCCAGGAACCATTCTTTTTGTTTTAAGATTTTATTTAATTATTCATGGGAGACACACAGAGAGAGGCAGAGACATAGGCAGAGGGAGAAGCAGGCTCCCCGTAGGGAGCCTGAAGGGGGGACTCAATCCCAGGACCCCAGGATTATGACCTAAGCCAAAAGCAGACAACCACTGAGCCACCCAGGGTCCAGCCCCCACTCCAGGAGCCATTCCTGACTTCCTCTGACTCAAGAACCTCCAGTCTGATAACTAGAGAGTCATTCTTCAATAATATTTTATAACATTCTGCCCTGTGGAAGGGACCATGCTGGTGATGAATTTTCCTAACAGGGGACACAGGCCCACCATGACTGAGGTCCACCTACAGCACCTGGGAGTCATCTAAGTCAACCTCACCCCAGGTGAGCTAGTCCAGAATCCCATCCTGAGCTAGACCCAGCCCCAGGTGAGCTAGTCCAGAATCCCATCCCCCTGAAAGTCAATTCCTTCTCTAGTCTTCCCCGTCTTAGCAGGTAAAACTCACATCCACACAGTTACTAAAGCCAGAAAGCTGGGGGAAACTCCTCTACTCCCAGGGCCTCACTTGCCATCTATATGCTGATCTTTGTCAAATTTAGAACTCTAACGTAGAAAATCAAATCACAATTAGCTATTAACGCTTCACAGCACCTTAGTCAAATATTACCGGGTAGTGGTATTGCTAGGTCATATGGTTATTTCATGTTTGACTATCATGTTTGAGGAACTGCCAAATTTTTCCACAGTGGTTGACAATTTTATATTCCCATCAGCAATGACTAATAACTTTAAGCCTCTTTTCAGGTGCTTATTGGCTATTTGTACATCTTGGGTGAAACACCTATATAAATCGTTGACCTGTTTTTAAACCTTTTTATTTGTGAATAATTTTAGATTTATTTTTTTTAACTTTAGATTTATAGGAAAGTTGTTAATATAGTAGAGAGTGCCCATATATTCTTTTGTCTTCCCCATACACTTTTTAACCAGCTTCCAATAAGCACGTTCATTCACCACAGTGCATTTGTCAAAGGTCAGCAACTATTGCTGGTTCTGTACTATTAACTAAACTACAGATTTTATTTGGATTTCACTAGTGTTTCCTTTAATGTCCTCTTTCTGTTCCAGGATCTAATACAGTACAGTGCATTGCACTTAGTGGTCATGTCCCCTTCATCTCCTCTGGCCTATGGCAGTTCCTCAGTCTTTCCTTGTTTCTCGTGACTTTGAGAGTTTTGAAGACTATAGGTCACACATTTTGTATAGCGCCCCTCAATTTGGGTTTGCTGATATTTTCTTATGATTACACTGAGGTTACGAATTTTTTGGAAGAATATCACGGATGTGAAGTGCCCTTTTTTTATTACATCCTATCAGGGAGCACAAGATATAACAGCAATAAGAATGAATGAGCTGAAACTCCAATCAGCAGCATGGATGAATCTCATAAAGAAAGAAGCCCTCCACAACATAATTTCACAGTGGATGATTCCACAAGACTAAACAAATTATTTATGCCATTAGAAATCAAGATAGTGACTGCCCTTGGGGGTGGCAGAAAGGGGGCCTTCTAGGTGCTAAGTTCTGTGTCTTGGTCTGGGATCTGTTTAACCAAATGTGTTCACTATGTCATAATTCAGTGATGTTATATTTATGGTTTGTGCACTTTTATGAATGACTGTGGTATTTCAGTTAAAAGTTCCAAAAATTTCCCTGAGGGTCAGAGGACCTGGCTTCATATGCTGGCACTGCCTCTTACTGTGCTGGTTGGGTGATCTCAGGAAACTTAATTTCTCCAGTTTCAGTTTTCTCATCTATACAATGGGATAGTAACATTTTTACTAGGCTATTGTGAGGATTTGATTATATATGAGAAAGAATGATATTAATTTCCAAAGGTACACAGTGATGGCCATGTGGATCCAGTAGATTCCAATTAGAAGAGAAAGGATTTCACATTTCTTTCTATAGAGCCTTGGCACCAGGACAAAGGTCAGAAAATAATATAACAAATGGTTACAGTTTCATGGGGATGTGGTTAATTAAAAAGAGTACAAATTAAATGCAAATGCTTATGACTAAAACATAATTAGATGTGGAGCAATCTCTAGCTGCTAGTGTACCTACAATTTTTTTTTCTGCATGTTCGCTAGATTTTCACATGAACAGGGAAGGGGTATATTCAAATAATGATAATAGGTAGTTAAGGGCAAACTTCTCTTTATTTCAGTTTTATGGCTATTTCTTACCAAATATATTGGAGTTAGAAATAGGAAGATATACATTTAAATGCTTTGAGACTGGACCCTAATAATTTAAAAAGTCTTGACGGTCAGAAGAGAGAAAATAACTATTTTAAACATGGAAGCAGTCTTCTGTCTGTTTTTCTGAGTGGAAGCATGATTCTTATTTGGGTTGAATATTTGGATGGTGTGGTACTCAGCTTTTAAGATGACCCCAGTGATTCATGCCTCCTAATATTCACATCTTGTTTAGTACTGTCCCATATTAGACCAGAATATGTCTAGAGTGTTGGTACATCACTTCCAAAATAAAGTTGTAAAATATAATGGCCTCTATCTTTTGTTCTCTGTTGCTCTTGCTATCTCTTGAATCACTCACACTGGAGAAAGCCATCATATGTCAAGAGAACACCCAGGCAGCCTCTAGCAAAGAAAAAAACCAGCAAAGAACTACCTAGAAACTACAGGAATGATCTTGGAAGCAGCTGCTCCCCCAGTCAAGATTTCAGATGAGACCATAGCTCCAGCTGAGAGCTTGGCTGCAGCTTCATGAGAGATAATAAACCATAGCTACTCCTGGATTCCTAGTGCACAGAATCTGTGAGATAATGTTGTTTAAGTTGCTAAACTTGGGGAATAATTCCTTATACAACAATAGATAACTGATAGAGATGGCTAGTTCTCTGAGCAGACACAAAGCTAGGATCCTATTTTGCAGTGGAGAAGTTTGGGACAATGTGGGGCTAAACAGATTTGCACAATAATGTGAAAAGTTGTCACTCATCTTCATTACAAGCTTGCATCTCTTTAATGATTCTGATGATAATGTCATGAAAGTGAGAGGGGTCAAGAAAGACTCCTCTTTGCTGTCTAGGGAAGGGTATCAGGACTTTGACTAGAATATATGGCTAAGGTCATTCCCAATGAGGACAAGTAGGTTGGCTACACACCATGGTGGTGCGCTGGGGGTTCATAAGAAAGAAAGCTAGTAGATCACCTGAGCAGGTGGTGTATTAATCTTGCCAGAAGTTTGCCTATTTTATTAGTCAAAGAAATAACTTTTGTCTTTATGATCCTATTGTATCTTTAATTTCTATTTAATTTCTGCTCTTTACCCTTATCTTCTACTACTTATTCATTTGTTCTTATTCAAATTTTTTAAATTGGATTTTTAGCTTATTATTTTTCAGTCTTTCTCCTTTTCTTATAGAAGCATTTGAGGCCATACATTTCCCTTTTAAGTACTTCTCTAGCTATATCCCTTACATTTTGATATATAATCTTTTCATTATGATTTAGCTGTATTTTCTATTATGGTTTCTTCTTTAATCCATGGGAGTTTTCAAACATACAAAAAAATAGAGAAGCATGTAATAAGGTGCCATGTATCCATCACCCAATATTTTTTATTGGGGTCTGGTTCATACAACATAAAGTCAGCCTATTTATTTATTTATTGTTAACCATTTTAAAATATACAATTCAGTGGCATTTGGTACATTCACAATGTTATGCAATCATCACCTCTACATAGTTCTAAAACATTTTCATCATTCCTAAAGTTACCTCCATACCAATTAAGCAGTTGCCCCCCATTCATCCCTACCCCTAGCTCCTGGTGATCAATATTTTTTTAATTATCATTATGAACTCATGAATTTTTATATATTTTATGATTTTTGATCCATTGCAGTCATTATTCTATTATTCTTGTTGCGTTCAAATTATCTTATATTTGGTCAGTGGGAGTCTAGTTCTTTCAAGTTGGGTCGTATATACTTTTGACATGACCCTTGTAATTTTTGACAACTTACTAGATTTATGCAAAAACAGGATGTATGAGGCTCATATTGTCCATTTCATAATCCAAATCTGTAATCAGTCATTCTGCCAAGGAGCCCTTTATGCTATCTAGTGGAAAAATTAGAGACCATGATATGGAGGCTTAGGGGGCTCATTGCTTCTCACTGAGCTAGGAAAGAACTATATTTTCAGGGACGCCTGGGTGGCTCAGTGGCTGAGTGTCTGCCCTCAGGTCAGGGCATGATCCTGGAGACCCGGAATGGAGTCCCATGTGAGGCTCCCTACGTGGAGCCTGCTTCTCCCTCTGCCTGTGTCTCTGTCTCTCCCTCTGTGTCTCTCATGAATAAATAAATAAAATATTTTTTTTAAAAAGAAATGTTGGGGATCCCTGGGTGGCGCAGCGGTTTGGCGCCTGCCTTTGGCCCAGGGCGCGATCCTGGAGACCCGGGATCGAATCCCACATCAGGCTCCCGGCGCATGGAGCCTGCTTCTCCCTCTGCCTGTGTCTCTGCCTCTCTCTTTCTCTCTGTATGACTATCATAAATAAATAAAATTAAAAAAAAAATTTAAAAAAAAAATAAAAATAAAAAAAAATAAAAAGAAATGTTGGAAAGCTTTTTAAAAGTGCATTTTGAAATCAATTAAATATATTATTATTGCTGTTTGATAAGTTGATCCTTGTTTAGTTATACTTATGTTTACCAATTTCCTTGCTCTCATTTGTTAAACCTCGCTCCTTTCTTTTGATTTAAATTTCTCTTTCAGAAGTGTGTATTTGGTAGTTCTTTTATTGTGGATCTGTGAATGGTAAAAACTCAATACCTACACCTGGAACTATTTTAAAATGTTTTATTTAGGTATAGCTTTCATACAGTAAAATGTACATATATTAAGTGCACAGGTTGATGACATTTTACATACTTATATGCCTTTATAACCACTACCCAGTTTCTGAAAATGTTTTTAAATGGTTTTACATTGTATCATGCCTTCAGTTGCTGTTCTTGTTAAGACTTCTACCAATCTCGTTGTTCCTTAGAAGGTAATTTTGGGTTGTTTCAACATAATTTTACCTTGGCATTCTGGATTTTGCTTATAGTGTCTGCATGTGATGTATCTTATTTTTTTGTGACCAACATTTGTGCTTCCTGAATATGAAATCTAATATCTTTTATCCCATCTGAAAGAGCCATTACCTCTTTAAATGTCGATTATCCCCCAATCTCTATACTCTCTCCTTTTCTCTATTAATTCCTACTAAATGTCATGTTGGACCTTCAAGCATTCTATCTTCTATATCCTTTTACAATTTTATTGAGGCCTAATTAACATAATTAAAATACACTCATCATAAGCATACAGTCCTATGAGCTATAACCAATGTTTATACTAGTGTAATCATTACCATGGTCAACATATAGATTATTTACAGCACCCTAAAAAAGCCTCTTGTGCTCCTTTCCAGACATATCTTTTATTCAACCCCTAGGCAATTACTGACATCCTTTCTGTCATTATTGATTTGTTTTGACTTTTCAAGAATATCATATAAGTGGAATCATACAGTATGAACTATTTTATGACTGGCTTTTTTTTACTCACATATAATATTTTAGGGATCCATTTTGGGGGATATATCAGCAGTCTGTCCCTTTTAATGGCTGAGTAGTGTATCATTAGGTGGATAAGCCACAATTTGTTCACTCATTCATCTGTTAATGGACATTTGGGTTGTTTCCAGTTTTAAGCTATTATGAATAAAGCTGCTGTGAACATCCATGTATGGACACATGTTTTTATTTTTCTTCGGTAAATATCTAAGAGTTGAAAAGCTAGACCACATGATAAATGTATATTTAACTTTAACAACTCCAAACTGTTTTCCAAAGTGGTTGCATCATTTTATAATCCCACCAACAATGTCAAGAGTTCTAATTGCTTTGCATCTTTGTCAATATTTAGCATTATCAGTCTTTTTAATTTTAGCCATCCTACTAGGTGTGCAGTGATATATGACTGTCATTTTAATTTGTAGTTCCCTGATAACTAATGATGTTAAACTTCTCTTTGTGTGTTTATTGCTCATTTTAAATCTTGCCTTGTGATGTGTCTATTTAAATCTTTTGTATACCCTTTTAAATTGGTTATCTTATTAATTATGAGTTCACTTTATATTTTGGATACAAGTCCTTTGTCAGAGTAATACACTGCAGATTTTTCTCCCATTCTATGGCTTGCCATTTCATATTTTAAAGTATATTTCAAAGAAGAGAAGTTTTACATTTTGGTAAAGTTGAATTCATTAACCTCTTTCTTTATGGCTTATACTTTTTGTGTCCTAAGAAACCTTTTCTTACATCAAGGTGGTGAAAGTTTCCTCCTATGTTTTCTTCTAGGTGTTTTCTAGTTTTCACTTTTCCCTTTAGGTCCATAGTCCATTTAAGTTAATTTTTGTGTGTGGCATCAGATGAAGATTGAAGTTTCTTTTAATAGTTTGTTTTTTAAAAAATATTTTTAAATTTATTTGACAGAGAGAGAGAGCACAAGCAGGGTGAGCAATAGAGGGAGACGGAGAAGCAGGTTCCCCGCTGAGCAGAGAGCCCAATGAGGGGCTCCATCCCAGGACCCTGGAATCATGACCCAAGCAAAAGGCAGACACTTAACCAACTGAGCCACCCAGGTGCCCCCTTGAGATTCCTTTTAAAAATCTAGATATTTAGTTTTTCTAGCACATTTGCTGAAAAGACTATCCTTGCCCTAATTGAATTGCCTTGGCAGTTTGTCAAAGATCACATGCTTGTGGGTTTATTTCTAGACTTTATTCTATATGTCTATCCTTATGCCAATACCACTTTCTTTTGATTACTATTTTATTTTTTTTTAATTTTTATTTATGATAGTCACAGAGAGAGAGAGAGAGGCAGAGACACAGGCAGAGGGAAAAGCAGGCTCCACGCACCGGGAGCCTGATGTGGGATTCGATCCCGGGTCTCCAGGACCGCGCCCTGGGCCAAAGGCAGGCGCCAAACCGCTGCGCCACCCAGGGATCCCTTGATTACTATTTTAAAAATTGCTAGAACTGACACAAGAATTCAGCAAAGTCACAAGGTATAAAACCAACACACAGAAGTCTGTTGCATTTTTATATAGCAACAATGAGGCGGCATAAAGAGAAATCAAGGAATCGATCCCATTTGCAATTGCACCAAAAAACATAAGATACATAGGAATAAAACTAACCAAAGAGGTAAAAGATCTGTACTTTGAAAACTACAGAACATTTATGAAAGAAATAGAGGAAGACACAAAGAAATGGGAAAACATTCCATTCTCAGGGATTAGAAGAACAAATATTGCTAAAATGTGTCTACTACCCAAAGCAATCAACCCATTCAATGCAACCCCTAGCAAAATAACCCCAGCATTCTTCACAGGGCAGGAACAAACAATTCTAAAATTTGTATGGAACCACAAAAGACCCTGAATAGCCAAAGTAATGTTGAAAAAGAAAACCAAAGCTGGAGGCATCACAATTCCAGACTTCATGCAGTATTGAAAAGCTGTAAGCATCAAGACAGTATGGTACTGGCACAAAAACAGACACATAGATCAATGGAACAGAATAGAAAACCCAGAAATGGATCCTCAACTATATGGTCAACTAATCTTTGACAAAGCAGGAAAGAATATTGAAATTCTTCAAAACCACAATGAGATACCACCTCACACCAGTGAGAATGGTGAAAGTTAACAAGACAGGAAACAACAAATGTTGGAGAGGATGTGGAGAAAGGGGGACCCTCTTGCACTGTTGGTGGGAATGTGAACTTGTATGGTGCAGCCACTCTGGAAAACTGTGTGGAGGTTCCTCAAAGAGTTAAAAATAGAGCTACCCTACGACCCAGCAATTGCACTGCTGGGGATTTACCCCAAAGATACAGGTGCAGTGAAAAACTGAGACACCTGCACCCCAAAGTTTATAGCAGCAATGTCCACAATAGCCAAACTGGAAGCATCCTCGGTGTCCATGGAAAGATGAATGGATAAAGAAGATGTGGTCTATGTATATAATGGAATATTACTCAGCCATTAGAAATGACAAATACCCACCATTTGCTTCAACGTTGATAGAACTGGAGGATATTATGCTGAGTGAAGTAAGTCAATCGGAGAAGGACAAATATTATATGGTTTCATTCATTCAGGGAATATAAAAAATAGTGAAAGGGATTAAAGAGGAAAGGGGAGAAAATGAGTGGGAAATATCAGAGAGGGTGACAGAATATGAGAGACTCCTAACTCTGAGAAACGAACAAGGGGTAGTGGAAGGGGAGGTGGGCGAGGGAGTGGGATGACTGGGTGATGGGCACTGAGGGGGACACTTGATGGGATGAGTACTGGGTGTTATACTATATGTTGGCAAATCAAACTCCAATAAAAAATACAAAAAAAGGAAATTCTTTATTTTTTAAAAGATTTTATTTATTTATTCATCAGAGACACAGATAGAGAGGCAGAGACACAGAGGAGAAGCAGGCTCCATGCAGGGAGCCCAATGCGGCACTCAATCCCGGGACCCCAGAATCACACCCCGGACCAAAGGCAGGCACCAAACCCCTGAGCCACCCAGGGATCCTCCAAGAAACTCTTTAAATCAGATAATGTAATCCTTCTAACTTTTTTCTTTTCCAAGATCAACTATAGGTTCTGTTCTACCTTTTAGAATCAGACCAGCAATTAAAAAAAATCTGCTGACATTCTATTTGGGTTTGTGTTGAATCTCCAGAAAATTTTGATAGAATTAATGTCTTAACAATAACACCTGCAAATGTCTCAACCCATTTATTTAAATATTGTTTAATTTGTACTTGGCAAAGCTTTGTGCTTCTCAGTGTGTAAAAGTCTCACACATACTTTGTTAAAGTTATCCTAAATATTCTATGTTTTGGAATGTTATTGAAAATGATACTTTTTTAAAAATTTCACTTATCAATTGCTCATAGCTAGTGTAGAAATGTGTACATTGACTTTGTATCCTCTGAACTTGCTTAACTTACTTATTTGTTTCAGTACCTTTTCTGTAGATTCTTTAGAATTTTTTGTATAGACAATCATGTCACCAGGAATGGAGACAATTTTATTTCTTCTATTCCAATCTGTATGCCTTTTATTTTTAACTTGTCTAATTTCACTGGCTAGCAACTCCAGTATAATGGTGAGTAGAAGTTAGTGAAAGCAGATATCCTTGCTCCATTCCTGATTTTGGGGGGAAAGCATTCAGTCTTACTACTGAGAACGATGTTCCTTTTATGTTATTCACAGATGCTTTTTATTACATTGAGAAAATCCCCTTCTTTTCCTACCTGGCTCAGATATTTTTTAATGGTTTCTAAATTTTCTCAAGTGCCTTTTCTACATTTATTGAGATTGTCTTATGTTTTTACTCCAGTATTCTTTTAATATGGTGAATTTTACTGATTGATTTTCAAATGGTAAACCAGTCTTGCATTCTCATGATAAATCTCATTTGGCCATGACATAGCATCTTTTTTATATACTTACCGGTTCAATTTTCTAATATTTAAGACTTCTGCATTTGTAATTTTCAGCCCCTTCTTCATTTCTTGTCCCTGAGGACATCCTATATTTTGTGAGCCTATTGTGCATTTAAAAGTGTATTTGAGGGGTACCTGGGTGGCTCAGCAGTTGAGCCTATGCCTTCAGCTCAGGTTGTGATCCTGGGGTCCCAGCATCAAGTCCTGCATCAGGCTCCCCACGTGGAGCTTGCTTCTCCCTCTGCCTATGTCTCTGCCTCTATGTGTGTGTGTCTCTCATGAATAAATAAATAAAATCTGTAAAAAAAAAAAAAAGGTGTGTTTGACATGTATTACTCAGAATTTCTTGTTGTTTGTTTGGCTGTATGTTCATGTAAGGTGATTCGGGACAAAAAATATGTCATTTTACTGGCACTAGATTCTTCCATGGAAATTGACATAGTTTAACTGGAACAGAAAGTTTATGTAGGAAAACCATGGCGTATAAAGTTTAAAACATAAGATACAGAGCACCTGGAGGGCTCAGTCATTTAAGCATCTGCCTTCAGCTCAGGTCATGATCCCAGGGTCCCAGGATCGAATCCTATGTTTGGCTTCCTGCTCAGCAGGTAGTCTGCTTCTCCCTCTCCTTCTACCCCTGCCTCTGTTTGTGTGTGCTCTCTCTCAGATAAATAAAATCTTAAAAAAAAAAAAAAAGAAACATAAGAGGGGGAATCCCTGGGTGGCTCAGCCATTTAGCGCCTGCTTCGGCCCAGGGTGTGATCCTGGAGTCCCGGGATCGAGTGCCACATCGGGTTCCCTGCATGGAGCCTGCTTCTCCCTCTGCCTGTGTCTTTGCCTCTCTCTTTCTGTGTGTCTCTCATGAATAAATAAATAAAATCTTTAAAAGAAAAAAGATACATAAGATACAGAACCAGATATTTTCTGGCTTCAAATCCTGGCTCTTCTATTTCCTTTGGACAAATATCTTCTTTTATTCACTCAGCAAATATTTATTGAAATCCTACATTCTACTTTATCAATTAGTGATAAGCTAACTATGGAGAAAAATATATCAGGCTAAAGAGCTAGACAGTGACATAAGTGGAGGGGGTTTGGCTGTTTTGTATAGGTCATTAGAAGGTTTCTCTCATGAGTTTCCATTTCAACAGAGACCTATAAGAAATGAAGGAAGAAAACACTTGAGAGTGCTTGGGGGAAAGAATTTGTAGCAATAGCATGGGAAAATGCCCTGAGGTGGGGGATATTTAGACTATTCAAGAAACAATACAGAGTGGCTAGAGAAGAGTGATGAAGAAAAGAGGAGTGGATGAACAGGTGAGCTTTGAATAGGTAACAATTGCCATAATATGGCCTTTAGATTTTATACTGAGTGAGATGGGAGCCACTGGAAAGTTTCTGAGCAGGGGTATGACACAATATGACTTTTATTTCTTAAAGTGTTTAGAGGTCTAAGTGGGAACAGTAGGTAGCGAACTATTCTAATCATCCAGGTGAGAGGTGGTAGATAAATTAGACTAGGAGTATAGTGGCAGAGGTGGTGAAAAGTGGTTATATTCTGTTTTTTTATAAGATTCTATTTATTTATTCATCACACACACACACACACACACACACACACATAGATAGAGAGAGGGAGGCAGAGACACAGGCAGAGGGAGAAGCAGGCTCCACACAGGGAGCCCAACGTGGGACTCGATCCCGGGACTCCAGGATCACGCCCTGGGCCGAAGGCAGACACTCAACTGCTGAGCCACCCAGGCGTCCCAAGTGGTTATATTCTGGGTAGATTTTGATGTTAGAGCTGATGGATTGGGTATGTGGTTTTAAAAGATGAGAAAATCCAAGGCATCCCTGAGATTTTTGGCCTCAAAAACTTGAAAGGTAGAATCATCTCCCCAAATGGACAATGACTACAGGAGGAACAGGTTCAGGAATGAGGAAAATCAAGAGTTTAATTATGAATATCTTTTATGTTTGAAATAAGCCATATATATCCAAATGGAGACATCCAGTAGGCATCTCAATCTACAAGTATCAACTTCATGTGAGAGGCTGAGACTAGAGTTGTAAGCTGTGACTCGGTTTCTATGTGTGTAAAATATGGAGGTTAATTATACCTACCTCCCAGAGCTTTGCATTAAGTGAGATCATGTACGAAAAATGTTTGCCACAGTGCCTGGTACATAGAAATCATTCAATAAATGCTAGCTATTGGTATCAGCTGGAAGGAAAGTTTGAAGCCAGACTTTGGAAGGCCTCAGATTATTGTCTAAAGAGCTAAACTTCATTCTGGAAGTAAAACGAACCAAGGAAGGTCATGGAGCGGACAAGTGACATTATTTTTTTAAATTATTTATTTATTCATGAAAGACACAGAGACAGAAAGAGAGGCATAGATGCAGGTAGAGGGAGAAGCAGGCCCCATGCAGGGAGCCCGACGTGGGACTTGATCCTGGGACCCCAGGATTATGCTCTGGGCCGAAGGCTGGTGCTAAACCACTGAGCTACCCAGGGATCCCCAACAAGTGACATTATTAAAGTGGTACCAAGCACTGCAGAGAGGTCAAGGAGGATGGCTACTGAGAACAGGCTGCTTGATTCAATGGCAAAGAAGTCACCAGAAACCTTAAAAAGGACTGTTTTTAGTGGTAAGGAAGTGGTTTCATGGTAAAAGGCAATTAGCATGTAACTTGTAGGTAAGGAATTAGAAGTAAAATCATGAAGAGAGAAATAATCAAACAAAGGCAGCATCCAAATAAAAGAAAGAAGATGGAGAGGTTAGCACTGAGGAAGTCTGCTAACCCAGTGGCCAATTTCTCCAAATTCTTACCCTGCATCAAGGGCCTTCCCCACTACCCTCTCCCTTTAATGCACATGCAAAGCCAAGTCTTCAAGCCCTGTGGCCCATGTTCTTAGGTTAAACCAGAACAGCAACATCCAACCACCCTCCTGCTCTAACAGAATGTTCATTTCCTTATAGAAGCCTGATGTCACTGTCCACCCCACAGTACGTTGTCCCTCATCTGACCTTCTTCAGCACTTGTTTGTACTCCTCATTTGGGCTTTATGTGGTACCTTTTATTGTTATTTATCTTTCATGTATATCTCCTCTCTCTCCAAGTGGATTATAAGGTCCTCAAGGGCCTTATTCATCTTCATATTTGCAGTAATGAACACAAAGAAGTGCTCGATAACGGGCTGTTGTTGATGATAATTACAACAAATTGAATTGGGGAATAATGTCATCAAGCAATGGCAGCCTGGTGAGTTACCCTCATCACTGTAGAGAGAGACTTATCAAGCAAATAGAAGTACACACATTAGCTTGACAGGGCTTTCTCCCCTGGGGTGGTGCTAACGTCACAAGACTTTTTTTCCATGTTGGTGCTTCCATTTAGTTATTTGAACATATAGCATCTAACTTTTATAATATGCTCTGACTTCTAAGCCTTCAGTTCATTTAAGGTTGTTTGCTTCTAGATGAAAACTTGGGACACACCTTAATCTCAGTAAATAACCCTTTGGGCTGCAGAATTTACTCCAAATAACTTACTCTACATTTATGATGCCTTGTTAATTTCACAAGGGAATCACAGCTCTGCTTATCTCTTCTGTTTCAACTTTTCTCTCCTTCCCAAGGGCCAATTGTATTTTACCTGGGTTTGCATTAATCCAACCAGCAGGATCAGCTAAGGGTCTGAACTAGAACAGAAGGGCCATTCTAGGTGATGATGGGGGAATGATATGATATAAGTGACTTCATCATGCTCTACATTGGCCAGCCCTTTATGATTTTCAGCCCAGACTAAGAGCTGCCATAGAAAGACTGTTTCTGAACACCCTTCCTAGTGTATGGGTGAATCTTGCACTTAGGGAATCTCTCACCAAATGAGTCTCAGTCAGGCAAAGCCTGCTAAGAAAGAAACTGAAAAAGGCCATTCCCCAACACTTCCTACAGTCAAGGTGTGGGCACGTGATCTAAGGCTTGATCAATCAGAGGCATGGGACCTAATGGCACATGGAAGCAGAGCCAGGGAGAAACTGTACTGGAGCTGCAGGCCAGTCCAGTGTCTAGGCTCAGCACTCTGGAGTTCAGGGCTCCAGAGCATCAGCTGCAGCAGCAGCATGCTCACTGTAGGCCTTGCAGCATGAATGTGGCTCTGGCTCTGGCTGCAGAGCTACCCTTGTTCCCACCTGTTTTTCCAAGTTTAGTGCTCCTCACCTAACTGTGGGAAATGAACAAGGGGTAGTGGAAGGAGAAGTGGGCGGGGGGTTGAGGTGACTGGGTGATGGGCAATGAGGGGGGCACTTGGCGGGATGAGCACTGGGTGTTATGCTATATGTTGGCAAATTGAACTCCAATAAAAAAATTTTTTAAAAAGTTTAGTGCTCCTGCCTTTCCAGCAATCCTGTGGATGGCAAAATATCCTCTCCCACACCCATATATTTTTATTTGGAAAAATTCTAAAAATTCAGGAAAGTTGAAACATTAATATATCTAATTCCTGTATGTCTTTAATTTGGATTACTCAATTACAAAGCTATATTGCTTTCTCTTTCTTATATATATGCATTATGTATATATGTATATCACATGTCATGACACGCATATATCATGTACTATATATCTTAAAACAACTTGCAGACATCATGAGATTTCACCCCTAAATACTTCAGCACTTATCTCCTAACAATAAGAACAAGCTCTTACATAATCACAATACCATTATCATACCTAAGAAATGTAATAATCATATACCACAGCAAGAAGAGAAAGGATAAAAACCATATGATCGATTCAACAGATGCATAAAAAGCATTTGACAGAGTACAACATGATAAAAACCCTCCACAAAGTAAGTTTACAGGGAACAAACCTCAACATAATAAAGGTCTTATATGAAAAACCCACAGCTAACATCATACTCAATGGTGAAAAACTGAGAGCTTTACCCCTAAGATCAGAACAAGACAAAGTTGCCTACTTTTTCCACTTTTAGTCAACACAGTATTGGAAGTCCTAGCCACAGCAATTAGATAATAACAAAAAATTAAAGGCATCCACATTGGTAAGGAAGAAGTGAAACTTTCACTATTCACAGATGACATGATACTATATACAGAAAACCCTAAAGACTCAACCAAAAAACTACTAACTAGAACTGATAAATGAATTCAGTAAGATCAAAGGATATAAAATCAATATTTAGAAATCTGTTGCATTGGGGGTGACTGGGTGACGGGCACTGAGGGGGGCACTTGATGGGATGAGCACTGGGTGTTATTCTATATGTTGGCAAATTGAACACCAATAAAAGATAAATTTATAAAAAAATAAATCTGTTGTATTTCTATATACTAATTGTGAAGTAGCAGAAGGAGAAATTAAGAAAACAATTTATAATTATACCCCAAATAATAAAATGCCTAGGAATAAACTTAACCAAGGAGGAGAAAGACCTGTATGCTGAAAATTACAAAACATTGATGAAAGATATTGAAGACCTCACAAACAAATGAAAAGATATATCATGCTCATGGATGAGAAGAACAAATATTGTCAAAATGCCCATACTACTCAAAGCAATCTACAGATTTAATGCAATCCTTATCAAAATACCAATAGCATTTCTTACAGAACTAGAGCAAATAATCCTAGAACTGGTATGGAATCAAAAAAGAACCCAAATAACCAAAGCAATCTTGATAAACAAGAACAAAACTGAAGTATCACGATTCGGATATGAAGATATATCACAAAGCTGCAGTAACCAGAACAGTGTGGTATTGGTACAAAAATAGATATACAGATCAACAGAACAGAGAGCACAGAGATAAACCCACGATTATATGGTCAGTTAATCTTTGACAAAAGAGGCAAGACTATGCAATGGGAAAAATACAGTCTCTTTAACAAATGGTGTTGGGAAAACTGGAAACTACATGCAAAAGAATGAAACTAGACCACTTTCTTACACCATACACAAAAATTAACTCAAAATGGATTATAGACCTAAATGTGAGACCTGAAAGTTTATAGCATATGCCTCCAGAGGCACGGGGAAAAAAAGCAAAATAAACTATTAGGTCTACATCAAAATAAAAAGCTTCTGCACAGTGAAGGAAACAATCAACACAACTAAAAGGCAACCCACAGAATGGAAGAAGAGATTTACAAACAACACACCCAGTAAAGGGTTAGTATCCAAAACATATAATTATATGTTTATTATGTAATTATACAATTCATCATCATTGAAAAAAACCCAAATAATCCAATTAAAAAGTGGGCAGAAGACATAAAGAGACATTCCTCCAAAGAAGACATACAGATGGCCAACAGACACATGAAAAGATGCTCAACATCACTCATCATCAGGAAAATGCAAATCAAAACCACAATGAGAGATCACCTCGTAACTGTCAGAATGGCTAAAATGAAAAATATAAGAAATAACAAGTGTTAGCAAGGATATGGAGAAAAAGAAACCCTTATGCACTGTTGGTGGGAATGCAAACTGGTGCAGCCACTGCACCAGTTTTGGAGGTTCCTCTAAAATTTAAAAATAGAACTACTCTATGATCCAATAATTGCACTACTGGATATTTACCCCCAAAACACAAAAACACTAAGTCAAAGGGATACATGCACCCCCTAGTTTATAGCAGTGGTATTTACAATAACCAAATTATGGAAGCAACCCAAGTGTCCATCAACAGATGAATGGAAAAAGAAGAGGTGATATATACATACAATGGAATATTACTGAGTCATAAAAAAGAATGAAAGCTTGCCATTTGCAATGATATGGATGAAGCTAGAGTATATTACACTAAGTGAAATAAGTCAGTCAGAGAAAGACAAATACCACAGGATTTCACTAATATGTGGAATTTAAGAAACAAAACAGATGACCATAGTGGGAGGGGGGGAAAAGAGAGGGAAGCAAGCCATAAGAGAGTCTTAACTATAGAGAACAAACAGAGTTGCTGGAGGGAAGGTGGGTGGAGGAATGGACTAAATGGTTTATGGGCATTAGGGAGAGGGCACTTGTGATGAACACTGAGTCTTATATGTAAGGGATGAATCACTAAATTCTATTCCTGAAACCAATATTACATTATATGTTAACTACCTAGAATTTAAATAAAAATCTGAAAAAAGAGTACATTTATCTTGACAAGCACTGAGTAATATATGGAACTACTGAGTCACTATACTATACAACTGAAATTAATATAACACTGCATATTAACTACATTGGAATTAAGATTTTTAAAAAAATGAAGTCTTGCCCTTTGCAACAATATGGATGGATCTAGAGGATATAGTGCTAAGTGAAATAAGTCAGTCAGAGAAAGACAAATACCATATGATTTCACTCATATGTGAATTTTAGAAACAAAACAAAGAACAAAGAAAAAGACCAAAAAAAAAAAAAAATACCAGACTGAAATATGGAGAACAAGCTGCTGGTTACCAGAGGGTAAGTGGTGGGATGGGTGAAATAGGTGAAGGGGATGAAGAGTACACTTATCATGATGAGCATTGAGCAATGTATAGAATTGCTGAATCACTAAATTGTAAACCAGAAACTAATATAACACTGTATGTTAACCATACTGGAATTAAAATTTTAAAAGAAATGTAAAAATCATTCTATGAAATCATCTAATACACAGTACATACTCATGTAATATACAGCACACACCCCAAAATGCCTTTTATGTTTTTTTCCCCAAGTCCAGGTTCCAATGAAAGTTTGTACACTGCATTTAATTGCCATGTCTCCTTAGTCTCCTAACCTAAAACAACCCCTTGTTTTAGAGAGAGGCAGAGACACAGGCAGAGGGAGAAGCAGGTTCCCCATGGGGAGCCTATTGTGGGAATCGATCCCAGGACCCCGGGGATCATGACCTGAACCAAAGGCAAACACCCAACCACTGAGTCACCCAGGTACCCCCCCGGCTAGTGGTTTTATAGAATATCTCATATTGTAGATGTCTCTGACTATATCCTCATGATTAGATTCAGATTAAACACTCTTGGCAGAGGCATCTCTTTTCTTTTTTTAAAAGATTTTATTTATTTATTCATGAGAGACACACACACACACACAGAGAGAGAGAGAGAGAGAGAGAGAGAGAGGCAGACACAGGCAGAGGGAGAAGCAGACTCCATGCAGGGAACCTGATACGGGACTTGATCCTAGGACTCCAGGATCATGCCCTGAGCCGAAGGCAGCCACCTAACCACTGACCCACCCAGGTGTCTGAAGGCAGAGGTACTTCTTTTTTTTTTTTTTTTTTTTTTTTGGCAGAGGTACTTCTTATATGCTGTTGGTACTTATTATATCAGGAGGCACATTATGTCATATTGGTGATGCTAAGACTGAACACTTAAAGTTGTGACTATCATATCTCACCATCGTAAAAATACAGTTTCCTTTGTAAGTGATCTGTGGGGTGATATCCTGATACTGTGAATGAATATCTGGTTGTCCTAACTAATTTTCACTCGATGGTTCTAGAACCCGTTGATGACCTTTGATTAATTATTACATTGGAGGTTGGAAAATGTTGAGCTTCTGTCTTTTCTTCTACATTTGAAAATTAGTATTACTCTAAAGAGAAGAGCGTTCCTTCCACTCTCACCCTCCCTAAACCCCAACACTTCAGACTCCTGGATTATTTTAATTCAATATTATAATCTATTATGAAGATTATTTATGATGTTAAGATTGTCTTGAATTTGGCCAGTGGGAACCCTTTAAAGCAATCCCTGTCCTTCTGACTTGACCCAATTAGTATTTCAGCTTCCTTTCTCCCCAGGCTCACCTTGTACTTTTCATTGCCCTAGTCCTGTAATCAGCCATTTCTTCAAGGGGCCTTGGTTCTTTTTAGTGGGAAATGGTACTTAGAAACCAATATCTGAGCTCAAGGTATGCTCGTTGCTAATGGGTGTCATTACTTCTAAGTCTTTTGAGTGAATGGAGCTAAGAAAAACATATACATACATAAAATAAAATAATACTGATGTTCTTGACTCAAATTTAACTTTAGAGGGCTTCCTTTTACTTTCTGTTACTTTATACTTAAATCCCTTTTTCATACCATGAAAATCATGGCTCCTAGTAACATAAATACATTTCCTTATTTGCTTCCTCCTACAGTTGACATAAATGCAGTAATATAATTACTACTAACAATACATTTACTAATATGACAATTACTTTGCAGCTCTTTTTGTCTTTATTTTTTTTTTTAATTTTTTTTTATTTATTTATGATAGTCACAGAGAGAGAGAGAGAGGCAGAGACACAGGCGGAGGGAGAAGCAGGCTCCATGCACCGGGAGCCCGACGTGGGATTCGATCCCGGGTCTTCAGGACCGCGCCCTGGGCCAAAGGCAGGCGCCAAACCGCTGCGCCACCCAGGGATCCCTCTTTTTGTCTTTAGAACATATTCTACTAATGATGTATATATAATCAAAGAACTGTGTTAACATATTTGAAAAAAATTGCATTTCCTTTTCTCTCCATGGTTTGTTACAAACGTGATATTTCAAATATCACAATGATATTTGTGATAAGCCCTAGGTCCAATTGTTTCTATTTGTAGTATGTTTAAAGATTTGATTTTTCATCCCTTTTCACTGAATTTTCTTAAAGATGTTAAATGTTTTCCTGTTAAAAAGTCGCAAGTATCTAAAAAGCTACCATTAGAGAAGTTTGTCTTCTTTTCCTATCCTCTCTACCCAGTTTCCACCAACACCATAGATTCTATCTTTTCTCTTGTTTTGTAAGGAAAAAACACACATAAAAACATGTATGTATATTGTTATTTCTTACACAAAAATAGCATGCCATATTTTGCACTTTTGCATTATACTTAATAATATGTCCTGGAAATTACACTATACCAATTCATAGACTGTGCCTCATTCTTTCATTTTTAAAAAATATTTATTTATTTATTTTAGAGGGACAGAGTGAGTGCATGAGCAGGTGGAAGGGCAAAGGAAGAGGGAGAGAATCCTCAAGCTGACTCCCTGAGGGGTGGGGAGCCCAATGCGGGGCTTGATCCCAGGACCCTGAGATCATGACTTGATCCAAAATCAAGAGTCAGCCACTTAACCTACTGAGCCACACAGGTGCTCCTGTGCCTCATTCTGTGGTACTCCATGCCTTAAAATTCTTTATCTCTGCCATGGTACCTAGCACTATCTCAGGATGATAGCAAATAAATTACAAATATTTTGTGGTTGGCTAACCAAGATAAGTCTAACCAAGATGGTCTAAATTGCAGCATTATCTACTATGGTTCGTAGTAAGATTAAGTTCCTTAAAAACTGCATTAAGAGCTTGTAGTAAATCCTTTCTTGAGGATTTTAGGAATAACAAGGTGGGGAACAGCAGTCTAGATTAAGGTATATGGCTGTTCCAGTATCCACTCTAACAGATTTCATTACTCACAAAATTTCAGAAACTAAAATAAATTAGAATAAATACTATACCAATATTAAAAGACTGTTTTTGAAATACCGTAGAGCTAAAATATTCAACCAGCTGATTACACATTCTTCACAATGATACTACCAAGATGTGATTTTGTAATGACTTTCCTTAACATTTTAAAATCCTGTAATCATAGGTCATTTAGTGAGTTCTAGTTTTTCCCCCTCAATTGTGATGTTTGTCATAAACAGTTCCTTTCCACTGCTTGTAGTTGTCACCAAGTTTAAATTTTAAAAATATACAAAGGCATATGTATCGTTCACTGACAAGATTTTCTATGAATGTTAAAAGAACCCAGTTCACATCAAGACTTTGATATAGGTCCTGATGCTAAGACTTTAACATAAACCCTGATGCTGGAGCACCCTGTAACTGTCCTCGCCAGCTTCGTTTAAATTTTTGTGCCTTGACTCAAGTGTTTGATTCTCTAACAACCCAGCACTTTTTCAAAAAAAAAAATTTGCTTTTAAAGTGTGGTTGAGAAGAACCAGCATGAAACCTTGCTATTCAAAGCGTGGCCCAAGGCCCAGCCTCAGTAGCAGCATCTGGGAGCTTATTAAAAATGCAGAATCTTAGGCCCCATCTCAGACCTATCAAGCCAGAATCTCATTTTTAACAAGATTCCCCAAGGGATTCGTGGTACACTTTAAGAGTTTGCAAAGCACTAACGTCACATTTGTAAGGAGAGAAACAGTTAAGCAGGGACATTCCAACAAATCAGCAAGTGGACAGTGTTTATCACATCTGTGGTGAGTAGAGGCAATGGAGAAAAGATAATGATGGAGTGCATCATTATTTTTTTTTTACCCCTACTGCATAAAGTCATGGAGGAAGGGAGTAGTGAAGAAAGATTATTTAGATGCTACCCAAACCAGAAGTTGGGTTCTGCCAAAAAGCCAAAGAGCTCTGTAAAATCCCTCTCATGGCAACAAAGGGGAGTGGGGGAAGGCATGGAAAGAGGAAGAGATACAGATAATAAGTATTGTAGAAGATGGAAGATGCCAGAAAATCAGAGCTTCAGTCCTGCTGGCAGATTCATTGTAACTGGAATGCAAATTAGTGATGAAGGAAGGATTATGAATAAGGCCCCAGTTAAGAGCAGCCAGTTGAGCAGTCAATAGTGTCACCCCCCAGTAGAATCCTTCTCCTCCCCTCGATTTTTCCTCCAGTGATCGTGAGTTTTCTGAAGACCTACATATACCAGATGATAATGGAGATTTTGTGAAACTTTTCTCCTTGATATGCAATCTACAAATTTATTATGTATTTTCTTAATTAATTAAACCTCTTCCCATAATGATGTCTTAAGAGTACTTGTGCATGTGAGTATGTGTGTGGGGCGGGTAGTGAGGGGCAATCAAGGACCATTTCTAGATCTAATAGGAAAAATATACCAGTGGGAAAGTGAGTGAAGATGGTTAGCTGTTCCCCAAATTACTACAGAGACCCCCGGTTTGTGTTTGATCAAAACAAGGCTGAGTTCATCCTTAAATTCAGAATCAGAAGGCACCACGGAAATCCCCTCAGATTCACCTATTCTATATCTTGATCGACTTAAGACCAGGAAGACCCGGTCCCATCCCCCCAAGTCAGGGGTTGCCAAAACCTTCACTCAGTCATCTGAATCTGCTATGACTTATATTTATGGTCTACAAAGTTGAGGCTGCCACTTGTGTGCATGTGTGAGAGAGGGAGCAAGTGAGAGAGCAAGCGAGAGCTTAGATGATTCCAAGAAAACAGTACTTCTAAAAACAGGACCAGGCAACCAGGCAATGCAGATCCTGTTCTACCTTCTGTTCTAGCTAGAGAGATATTTATCTTCCAATTTTACCATAATTTGTATTATTCGAGGCTTTTCCCTCATTTTCCCCACTCCTCAGCCTCTCCGGAATCCTTTTGTAGAATCACAAGGAGGGCTGGAGGCACCTCTCACCTGCACTTTCAATAACCCTGGCAAAGGAAGAGAAGCCTAGAAGAAATATTACAACAGGCCACTGTTTGTGCACATGAAGTAGCGTGGAGGGTACCCAGCTATTTCTCTTAATAAAGGAACAAGTAAATTAGCTTCACAGAGTAATGCTGAAATTGGTTTCCTCCTCACACAAAACCATGAAGATATTTATATATAATTTATCTTTCTAAGTTGTCATGTGGCAAAAGACCACTCACTGTGCAGCAGGCTTCTCTTGCTACTTAGAGAGAATTACGTGATTAAATAGAGACCTGAAAAGTTTTGAACAAGCGCTAAAGAAGAAAAGGTTTCCTCTTCAAGCCTTAATGAAGTGAGCTCATTCCTCCTCCAACATCAACTCAGCCTTGTGTAGTTTGTTTTCTCGCGGGTTAATCACTGACCAGAGCTGCAGTGCGGACCACCAGTTTCCAATAAACCATAAAAGGCCGATCAGCAGCCTTTGTGCTTTTCTGTAGGGCTTAGCAGACAGCAGCTGAATAAACCTGTTCAAAGTCAGAACAGTCAAGCAGGGGCGCAGAGGCCCAACCAGTGCCTCTGGTGAATCCTGAAAAGCAAATTAATTTATTAGGACATAATTGATAGCATGTGCAAATACACCAGCCAAAGACTCCCCTGTGCTAATTTCGGCATAATTAAATATGGGGCAGTTAATGAAGAGTGTTCCGGGAAAGCAACATTATGATAAATATCCAATTATTACTTACTGTATCCCATACTTGCTAAGTTATATGCAGGCCAATGCCTCTGCTTTTGGGGTTTAGAGAAAATCCAGAGGGAAAGAAAAGACCTAACAAACTGTGGTTCCTCTGAATTAAGCTTTAAATAAAGGCTGTTACAAGTGAAATACGCCCAGAAAAAGGAATTGCTTGAATATGCAGAGAAAGGAGGACATGAAATCTATCAGTTACATTTTCATGTAAATGTCCATGTTCTTTCTTTTCTGGAGAGTTCCACATTTGCGAATCTATGGAAAGCTTCTGTGCAAACGTTGTCTAAAACAAGGGCTTCCCTTTAAGGGGGAAAAACCCCCACCCCAAACCCAAAAACTCCACCTGCCAAGGTAGCTGCCAGAATAGTGCAGAACAAACGTAAAGGACCAGCCAATGCAACGCTGGCTGTATGGGGTCCTCTGGTGCTGGCTTCTCTTTTGTTTCTTCCCTTTCTCACAAATTTGCTTTAAAAATTACTGCCAAAAGCAGTGCTCCCCGCGGGTCAGGACCCAAGCTTCAGCAGGCTTTCCATACTCAAAACGCAGTAACAATTCCATCAAGCAGTTTCTGATGTGGCCCTTGGCTTCAGACTCCACAGGTTAAGAAAACGAAACAAGGGGGGGGGGGGAACATTCCCTGGCAAAAATAAATAACACCTCACTAACCAGCTTGGTTGGGTGGGCTTTTGAAGTTACAGCATCAGTATGCATAGGGAATGTCAAATGTCTAAATTGTGCCACTTTTCTCCAAAGGATCTTTGAAGCGACCTTCGAAGACGGCGGGGGGTGGGGGTGGGGGGTGGTAGACAGTCCCCTTTGTGCTTGTAAACAAAGGTGGCCTTCCCCATCATCACATCCTCTCCTAACCCCTGAGGCTGATAGGTGAGGGAAAGGCGGACACTTTCATTTCCTACATTCATTGACAAGGATTTTCTTCTGAGAAATCTCAGAACTGTGTAGAGTTCATTGTCACTTGGAGTTACGTTTATCTTCCCAAACAGGAGCCTCTTCTAACACATTTCAACTGCTTGTTGCCAATTGTGTTGTCAAAGGGCTGGGGCTTTCCAAATTATTTGCTGCTGGTTAGTGTGTGACAGATCCTAAAGGCAGAAGTAATAGGAGGCTTCCCCCATCTGCTCTGGTCAGTTTCTTTTCTCCAGCTGGCATCAGGGTGTCATTTCTATTCTCCACACCCTTGGATTTTCTGACAGCTAAAGCTGCCAGATAAATGATCATTCTGGATACATTTGTGATGCATGATAGGCCATAGAAAGCAACCAACATTTGAGTGACCCTTGGTATCACTGTTGATATCAGAATATGGAGTTCGTGTGTGTATCCACTATGTTTTTTCCTTGAGGATCTTGATGGGTTTTCAATCAGCCTGAGATTATTTATTCCAGCTTTGAGCATTATATGAACTTAAATCAACGGAGTTTATGCTTTCAAGGCTTGTGTGATCACCCTGTGGCAGAGGCCGGAGAGTGCCATTCGGCCTTCAGAAGACAAGTAACTATAAGAGACATCCTTCCAGATTAAACAGCACTTGGGAAAAAGTGAAACAGACTTTTAATCCAACTAGCAGAGAATCTAGTTACATTTTCCAAAGTAAACCAGAGATAAAAATCTAAGGACACTTCAAAGGGAATGAAAAAAAAAAAAAAAAAAAACCTAAGCATTAAATGACTTTCAAAGAGAGACCTGGCCTGTGGACAAACTTTTCAACAGAGAACATGGGCCTACGGACCTGGGAAGGCGAAAAGTGCTATTGCCAGCAAATCAGAGTCTATAAGGGGACAAAATGTCGGTGACTCACCTGACTCTCAGCAACACAGCCCAGCCGAAGCGGACACAGGGCCAGAGAGGAACCACCGGCATCATCTATCTGTGTCACATTATTAGGCAGCTTTCCAGTGGCTATTTTATTCCAAGAGTCTTGCAATGTGGATGCCTTAAACTTGGTCTTTGCGTGTAATTTGCTATTTCAGAGTTTATTTCTCTCACCTGCATACCCCATGGGGGAAGCACTGATTGCTTTAATTCTAACATTTGGAGTGGAACCCATTCATGAAACTTTCTGGCTGTGTGATTCAAACGAAGGCTTCTCTTTCCTCTTTTTGTTCTCACAAGAAAATCAATTCACTTGAAGAGCCTCTTAATCCCATTTTTGCAATCAACAATTGCCACTTGTATATCGCTCTAATAGATTAAGAAGTGGGATGATGCGGTTGTCTGGTCTAATTCAACCCTATTCAGGTAGCCGCCGCCCGAGGCACTTTGTAGTGCCAAGTGCAGAGCTCGACAGGAAGACTTTTGCTATCATAATTTCCTGTGGAGCTATGCACTGCCCCCACTGAGGAGCCTGAATTACTTTGAATCAGGCTCGACAACCACAGAGAGTGGAAATCCAGCAAGCAACAATAACCAACTCTTTGAGCCTGACTTGCATGGGTTATTTTTTTCTTTGCGTTAGCACAGAAAGGAGGAATTTCAAAATGCACATCTATTTAAATGACAGCAACCTGCCATAAATCAAGTGTGAAACAAAAGGGAAAAACAGTTGCAGGGAGAGCGAAGTTGGAGTGAGGGAAAAATTAATCAAAACAGTTTTCAAAAACTTCATAGTTGGAGCCTGTGAAAAACGGTCAGGCCTACACTGTCACCATGACAACCCGGAGCCAGGCCGTGTTGGGGAGCCACCACAGCCCTTACAAAAACCGCCTGGCATATTCATCCTAAGTTCAAGTCTCATGTCTAAACGCCTGAAAAATCACACACACACAAAGTAAATAAATAAATAGATTAATTAATTGATTGATAAGGGGATTGAAACAGCTACTCAGGCTTCTTGGGTACCCCGGTTGGCAGGCAAATCCTTTTGTGCGGCTATCAACTGAGCTCACGGTGAAGTTCACTCCAAAGACCACGCAGGCAAAGCCTCAGGTAGGCGGCATTTGAATCATAAAGCACCTCCTGCCAAGTATCAGACCCCAGTGGGAAAGAAAGAACCCGCGGCGCAACCATAGAGCCCATCCCAAGAATCATCAAAATGGGAAGCCAGTGGTTAGGAGGTGTTATTTCCAGAGACACCAGTTAAACCAGGTGTTCTAGGTTAAGGGAATGGAGATCTCTCTTCGTTTGGCTGTAACTCCTTCAATATTGCCGGCGCGCAGCTTGAAAAAAAGGGGGGTGGTGTGTGAAATCTAAATAAATACAGGTTTCTCTTCTCCAGAGTTCCAATCCCCATTCCTCCTCTTTTTACCTTTCTGTGTTCAGAAAAGAAAGAGGACAAAGAGGAGGTCCCACTGATTCAAAACGAGCAGAACAGCCTAACAACAGAGCACAACTGTTCTCTCATGCATAACTGGGATTAGGAGAAAAGCAGAAAAAGACTTCTGAGAAAAAGGAAACAACAAAAGAAACAGGAGTGCTGACAAAACTTTTTTTCTTTCCATTGAGGCAAAAGAGAGGGAAAAATGAGGACTGCTTGAAAAAAGACAGAAGAAGAAAGATTAAGAAACAGAAGGAAGGGCTTTCACCTCTTGTTTTACTTTTAGCCCAATCTGGCCAGAGCAACAAAACCCAAAAGGAGAGCAGGCGGTAGCCTCAGACAACTTCGGTAATTTTCTAGCAAAAATCCAGGGTGTGGGATAGGGTCTCCTGCTCAGACTTTTCCCTGCACACTGGGGGCAGGATGCATGTGAATTCATTCTTGGAAGGAGGGAAATCAGGGGAGGGCAGGGGAGCTTTTGCCTTTGGAGATCGCATTCACAAATTAAGCATAATTGTTTAAAAAAGAATGACCCTGAGGTCAACGCCACCAGCGTGGCATCACTGGACGGCTGGAGGAAGGGATTCAAAGCTCCAGCGACTGCAAACTTTGATTCAGAGCTCCTCACAAAGGCTTTCAGATCAGTCATATTCCGCTGTGACTATCCCAAGCCTGCTCTCCTAGAGGTTTTACAGATCCCATTAGACTCTAATGATCACAGGGCTAAGTAGAACACCTGGTTTTTACACGCTTGCGGTCTACATCTCAAAGATTCTTACTACATCTTAAAATAGGAATTAGACTCTTCCCCTACCACAAGTGGCCACTTTGATTTTTTTTCTTAAAAATTATGTCAGCTCACATGCTAGAATCTGATTCTTTCAAAGTATATTTCAACCATGAGAGTGCCAACAGACATGATGCCCGCTCCTGGGGTCCTTAAATAAACTACCCTCACAGAACCTGGAAAGTGAATAGAAGAGTTTGTGTAGACACTTCCATTGGCAGAAGGAAAGGCCCTTTATGGATGTGACAGGACCACAGAACAAATATTAGTAAGCCATAGTTGATAATATGAAATTATTCCGAGAGAGGCACCTGGGTGGCTCAGTGATTGAGCATCTGCCTTGGGCTCAGGTCATGGTCCCGGGGTTTTGTGATCCAGTCTGCATTGGGCTCCCCACAGGGAGCCTGCTTCTCCCTCTGCCTGTATCTCTGCCTCTCTCTCTGGGTCTCTCATGAATAAATTTTAAAAATCTTTAAAAAAAAAAAAAGAAATCATTCCGGATGTCTAATACAGTGGTTTGCCACTCTGTTCCCCTCTACACACCCAAACAAAATGCCTCACCAAATCTAGAAATAGTCGAGGTGCTTTGTGGAACATCTGCTGAATAGCTACTGTGTGCCGGGAATGATGTGCACCCTCTTTGATGTCATCCTCTCAATAACTCTGTGAGATCCACATCAGTGTGTCCATTTTGCAACATGCTAGGCTATGCATGCATGTTCCACCTTAATGGAACCATTCCATTAACATGCACCTTCCATTAAAGTGGAACATGTGGGATCCCTGGGTGGCGCAGCGGTTTGGTGCCTGCCTTTGGCACAGGGCGCGATCCTGGAGACCCGGGATCGAATCCCACATCAGGCTTCCGGTGCATGGAGCCTGCTTCTCCCTCTCTCTGTGTCTCTGCCCCTCTCTCTCTCTGTGTGACTATCATAAATAAATAAAAATTTTTAAAAAAGGTGGAACATACATGCATGTTCCTTATGCACCTTCCTTTCCTTAATTCATTCAACAAACACTGAAGGAGCATCTGCTATGTTCCAAGTAGTGTATGTTGCTAAAGATAAAGGGACAACAGTATAGACACAGTTTGTCTTTCTGGCGGTTACCATCTAGTTAGGGAAGCTACTATTCGACACTGATGACAAGATTAAATTATTTATAGCTGGGCTACAGTTGTACTCTGGTTGTGCTATGTGTCTTTTGTACAGAGAAAAAGCATGTTTCTGTGAGTGCAGAATAGACCTGGACCCCTAACCTGGTCAAGGGTGAAGAATGAAGCCGTGTGGCAAGATCTCTTAAGAAGGGGGAAGAGCAAGTGTGAATGGGAAAACACTTGTACATTGAGGAACTTGAAAGAGAACACTGGGTGGTGGTTAGTGAACTAGACTGAGAGTGGTAGAAGAACAGTTGGACAGCGGACCATACAGGGTCTAATTTATGGACTATTTAAAGACTTTTTATTTCAAGTTCAGGGCAAAGATTTGAAATGGTTTGAAGCAGGTGAGTGATGGAATTGGATTACTATCTTTCACTCTGACTGCTGTGGGGAGAATGGAATGGAGCAAGGCAAGCAGGGCTCCCATGTACAGTTGCACAGGTTGCTCATGCATAAAGCAGCTATACCTGGGGGCAAGTAGAGGCTGAAATACAGCCTGTGCTCTACTTGTCAAGCCTTAAGTCCAGGATCTGGAGTGCGTCTACTCAAAGGGAGCTTTTTTCCTAAGTCATACAAAGGCATAGTATTATAGGCTCGTGGTGACTTGGAGTGAAAAGAAGGGCAGCAATGATAAGGCTGTTGAAATCGTCCTGGTGATAATCAAACAATTGATTCAGGCCAGATCACCAATGGAAAGTATGTTAAAGTGTTAGGCCAAAACATTCATGGGGGCCTAGATTTTCATATGATGCCAAAGCATTGCCCAACAGATTCCTGCTTGCAAGGGGGACATGTAGCTTTATAGCAGATGCATCTGGATGTTCCCACATGACCTTAGCAATCCATCAATCATAGCATCTCTAATGGTGGGACCATCAGACATTTTGATGGAATGCGATATGAGCATATAATTTCACCTGTGAGGATTCTATTGGTCTGTTAGGGCTGCCATAATAAAACACCCTGACTTGAAGATGGCTGCCTTCTTGCTATGTCCTTCAATTGTCTTTCCTCTGTGCAAACACACCCCTGGTCTCTCTCTCTCTCTCTCTCTCTCTTTCAAGGTCTTAATCTTCCCCTCTATAGGGACACCAGTCAGACTGGATTAGGGCCCACCCTATGGGCCTCATTTTAACTTACCTCTTTAAAGATCCTATCTCCTAATACAATCACATTCTGAAGTACTGGGGGTTAGGGCTTCCTCATGTACATTCTGATGGACATAATTCAGTCCATGACAAGGATTCTTTTTTTTTTAAGATTTATTTATTTATTCATGAGAGACACAGAGAGAGAGGCAGATACATAGGCAGAGAGAGAAGCAGGCTTCCTGTGGGGAGCCTGACATGGGACCTGATCCCAGAACTCTGGGATCACAACCTGAGCCAAAGGCAGACACTCAACCACTGAGCCACCCAGGTGCTCCCATAACAAGGATTCTTGCCTAAAATATTTCACCTGAATCCAAAGAAGTCTTTTAGCTCTAAATCCCCATTTACAGAGAACACTAAGGACAGGAACAAGTTAAACACCACCATAAGGCAGCAATCATTACATTAAAATCCAGAAAAGGGAGACCTTCTGCAGGACAACTGCGTAGCTCTATTATAAAGTTCAAAGTTAAAAAAAAAAGTGGGCATACTTGGGGAAGGCTGACATTCTAGATTAAAAGAAATTACAAATGCAATACATGGTCCTTGATGGGATCTTCCTGGTTTGATTACATTTCAAAGATTTTTTTAAGATTTTATTTATTTATGAGACACACACACACACAGAGAGAGAGAGGCAAAGACACAGGCAGAGGGAGAAGTAGGCTTCCTACAGGGAGCCCCGTATGGGACTTCATCCCAGGACCCTGGGATCATGACCTGAGCCAAAGGCAGACGCTCATCCACTGAGCCACCCAGGTATCCCTCAAAGATTTTTTTAAAAGATTTATCCATCCGGGCAGCCCCGGTGGCTCAGTGGTTTAGCGCCGCCTACAGCCTAGGGCGTGATCCTGGGGACTCAGGAAGGAGTCCCATGTCCGGCTCCCTGCATAGAGCCTGCTTCTCCCTCTGCCTGTGTCTCTGCCTCTCTCTCTCTGTGTCTCTCATGAATAAATAAATAAAATCTTTAAAAAAAATAAAGATTTATCCATCCACCTCAGAGAGACAGTACATGTGTGTACAAGTGGGGGGAGGGGCAGTGGGAAAGGGAGAATCGGAAGCAGTCTCCCTGCTGAGCACAGATCTCAGATGCAGGGCTTGAGCTCATAACACTGAGCTCATGACTCGAGCCAAAATCAAGAATCAGATGCTCAACCAACTGAGCCACTCAGGCACCCCTTCAAAGATGTTTTGAGGACAACTGGGGAAGTTGAATATAAAGTAAATGTTAGATGTTATTAAGAAATTTTGCTCATTTGTTAGATGTTATTAATGCTGTTGTGGTTATGTAGGAAAATGACTTTAACTTTTAGAGACTTATACTGAGGTGTTTATGTTGGTAATTCACCTTTAAACATTTTACAAAACAGATGAAGCAAATATGCAAAATATTAAGAATAGTTAAATCTAGTGATCTACATACGGGTGTTCATGATACTATTCTATCTTTCTGAGTGCTTGAAAGTTTCCATTAAAAAACATTAAACATGAGATTTGCCCCAAGTATGAAAAAGAAAGAAAGAAGTACAGGTGAGAGACAGTGATGGCTTGAGCTAGTGTGACAGCAGGGACAGAAGGAAGTGAATGGGTTCAAACAATGAAGTGGGTGAAGAAAATGGGCAGAATCTGGGGGCCTTATCTGGATGTAGGAGGTAAGAGAAAAGGAGGTATTAGAGATGTCCCCTGGGTTTCTGGCTGAGCCACTCAGCAGACAGTGGCATCTTTACTGAGATGTACAAGGCGGGCAAGACACTGGTTTGGGATAGAAGAGGAGTTCAGTTGAGGGCATGTCCAATTCAAAGTCCCTTTGAGATGCAAGTGGACATATTCATTCTGAAGGTCAGAGGAGAAATCTGAGCTGGAGACAGAGATGTAAGAATTGTTTCCATAGGCAGTAATCCAATCCAGGGGTGGGTAGAGGAACTGGTTCGGGAGATGGTTTAGAGTAAGGAGAGAAACAATAATAAAAAATATAAATAATAGAAATTTCCACCATGAGCTAAGCAGAAGAATTCATGGTCAATCTGACACACATTTATTGAGAACTCGGTGTCTAATCCAAGAGAATTATGTGAGCAATCTGAGAACATATAGAATGCATTAAGGGCACATAGGAATGTGATCAATTTTGCAGAGACACATCTTAAAAACTTGAAATTCCCCATCATAAATAATTATATCTAGCTATTCAAAAGTATTACATTTGGAGTTGGTTTTTAATAAATGGATTCGTAAAATGTTACTAAAACAGCTCACTGAAAAACAAAAACAAAAACAGCTCACTCAAGATACTTTCACTGAAATGTGCAAAGTGGGGTTTTCATTCTTAACACCACAAACATCATCTGTAAAGTAAAAACAACAAAATATGCATCAATCCATGAAAGAAATAAAAGGCCATCTCTATTTTGCCAGAGACAGCTATGGCTAAGGGTAATAAAGAACAGGCTTTCCCAGGGCACAGCCAGCTAGCAGCCAAAGCTGTAAGAAGCCTCTTCCTACCAAATTTGAACTACCCTAGAGAAGTGTGTTATCTCAAACCCTGTGGCTACGCTTTTTAAAGAAAGAATAACTTATTATGTCATTGATCACCCCCTAAATTCCCCATTTTGTAAAGTTTGGGTTTTCATACAGCAGATTTCTTAAAAAAAAAATAGCCACCTATATTCTAGAAGCCTTTCAAGAAGGAAAATTTCCCTTGAAATTGCTCCTTACTAGTAAAGCTCCATGATTAAATAACCCAACACAACACCTGCTATGGAAAATGGTGGTGCCAGCAGTACACAGATTACACATTCAGTAAATGCATTTTAAATTTCCTCTGGTTTTGCACAATCATTAGGTACTTACTATGTTATGATTTATGGAAAATGGACTTATATATATATATATATATCATGGGTTACATCTAAGCTTTAGAAGGGTACTCTTTTAATACCTTCATAAATCAGAATTCATAAAGACTATTCAATTATCTAACTCTTTAAAGGTGCTGGTTAATAATAAGCTTTAAAGGCATGAGCCATTTTTCCTCCTTTAGGCAATCAGATAACAGTTGAAGAAAAAGTCTCTGCAGCATTCACAGAGATGAACACTAGTGGAGATATTTCCCATCTCTGTGATAAAGACTTCTTAAGTGGTCATCTTGGATTGCACTAGTTCTATCCATGGAACATGGTAAAGAAACACAAAGGAATTTTTGAGACCAGACCAGGAGAACAAATCTATAGTCTACTCAGAAGCATCTGAGAGTAGAAACAAACTTGCTTTCAACATTTTCAGGAATTTGGTGCTTTCTTCATGCACGGCAGAGAGTCCTTATGTCTTTAAAAAACAGTTAGGGTTTGTTTCATTATTTTTAATACATTGACCTTCCCCATCACCAACATGCTTCTCTTGACCCTCCCCACACATATGAGCATCTTTTAGAATCCTGTGAGCATAAGGTAGATCTACCATGAAGGTACAATAGTTTCAAGCTTCAAGACTCATCATTGGGAGGATCACTAGCAATGTGTTCCCACGGCCATGTGTCATTGTAAAATTCATAAAAGGTTTTTTTTTGGTATTATTTTTCTGAGGAATCTACCTCCACACCAAATATTTTTTCTTTCACACCAAATATTATAATTGCTTTTAGGCACCACAAAACCTGGCTCCGTCTCCAGTCAGGAAACTGTTAATGAATACTCATCCAGGATGCACAAATGCCTCATGTTTTGAAGTCCTTTTCCAAGTCAGCTAAACAGAGACCAGAACAAGCTACAAAGGACCTTCTTAATCAGAATTTCAAATCAGCAAAAAAACCTTGGAAAATAATGCTTGGAAGATCTAGTCTATAACAAGTCCATATTTTCTTGAATCTTCTAATAGTCCCAATATGTTTTGGATTTAAAAAGCCAGTGATCGTGTGTAACCTTGGTGTCCAATACCGTTAAAGTCTTAACTTTTTTTTTAAAGGTTTTATTTATTTGAGAGAGAGATAGAAATAAGGAGAGAGAGCATGATCAGGGAGAGGCAGAGGGAGAGGGAGAAGCAGACTCCCCACTGAGCAGGGAGCCCAATGTAGGACTAGATCCCAGGATCCTGGGGACCATAATCTGAGCTGAAGGCAGATGCTTTACCGACTGAGCCACCCAGGAGCACCCCCTCCTTTTTTTTCAAGAAGAAAACAAAATCTTTATCTCTACAACTGAATGTATCACTAGGATGAAGCACATCCTCCACCAGCCTGTGGACTAGGCTCCCTTCTCTAAGAACAAAGTTCTCTCCTGGGACCCACTTTGTATGGCTTTGGCCTGTCTGTGATGTTGGAATGGAAATTCCACAACTATTGAGCTTCTGCTTTTCCAAACTTCTGTTCTGAAGCAAGTGACACTCCTCCCAGCAAGGAACTTGAGTAGTTCATGACATGAATTCCAACTTAGATACCCAGTTGAAAGGGAGACAAGCATTCTTCCTGCACTGATTTCATCACCCACGAAGAGGAGGGATCAGGGAGATACCATCTGACCTTTGTGTGGATATATTCCGAGGCAAATTGTTTCACAGGTTTTCCCATTGACCAACCACCAGTTGTCATGATTATAGCATACATACAGACGCACAAACTCACAATTACTAGCTCTCTGGCTGCAAATATCAGATCCTTAATGAAGGATATTCAATACCTAGCACAGTACATAGGAAGTGTACAATGTTTATCAGAAGAAATGAAGGTTTGACTCTTTGAGGTGAGAGCTGACTATGTATCTCTTAATCAGCATGTATATTCTTTCTTCATTCTCTCTCTCTCTCTCTCTCTCAGCTGTCTATGGCCACAGCCCAGTCTTTAAGTGCCAACTGGTCTGGGCCCTGGGGATTCAAACATTCCAGCTGTCCAGTTCCAATCCCAAATCCTAGAATATTTCTGACTAGGTGGCCCCTGTCTGAGATATGGCCAAGATTCTTCCAGTTCTTTGTGACATCCTGTGCCTCATATCTTATTTCTTAAGAGTCTTAAAATATAAGATAATATCACAACAGAAAAAATATATAAGCTATGAGTTCTCCAGGCTTTAACAGAAATACTCTGAGAATGGTGCATCACCAACATGTCCAATTTCACAGTATTGCCTGTGAAATCTTGGCTTTCAGTACATTTTTTTCTTACTCCTTAGATGGTAAGAAACATTTTTCAAGAGGTAGTGTTCAGGCAGAAAAAAGCCAAATATATATCCCACTGATCACATTACAATGACCAAGCACAGGGATGTCTTCTTCCTCATGGAATGGGCACTTCGGCCGGTCTTCGTCTTGTAGCAGTTTACTTGTTTTCCCTTCCAGAGTTTAGCCAGCTACACCCATGACATTCCTTATAGCATTTTAACAGCAGATAGTGCATGGATTATGTCATTGGGATAGTTCACCTTCAAATGTAGGCTGGAACAACAGATTCTTTTGGCTCTGGGCCCCAAGTGACAGTTCCCCCTGGGTCCTGTGCTTGGTACTGAATTTCTGTCATTAAGTGTCTGATATTTATAACCAGGAAAATAACAATTTTATGTGTGTGGGAGATACAAAAGGGACAATGAGTGGTTAATGAGAAAACTCTTTCAGGAGAAGGAATATCCTTTTAGTACTGCCTACTTATGTTGATTATCATATGTTTTAGAAAGCTTCAAGGTGAACAGGTATGTGATTTGTAGTTGAATGAAAAATTTTTCCATATGACATTTCTAGATGAAAGTGGGCTGGTGGCTTTTAGGTGATATTTTTATTCATCCAACGAATATGAATTGAACATTCGTCATGAACCAGGAAGGATGCAAAGCACTGAGAATGCAATGCGGAAAGACATATTCCCTACCCTCGGGGATTTGGATTTGAGGGTGATAGGCATAGAAACAGGTCATGCTAACCCAGCACTCCAGCTGGACATAAAAATGAATGGGTACTATGGGAACACAGAGAGATGCCTAAACCAGTCTCAAGTGGCCAGGGAGAGAGGAAAGGATATCTAAAACTGAGATTTGAAAGATCATTACGAGTTACCAGGTAAAGGAGGGAGTCAGAGAACACTGGCATACTCAAGGGATGGGAAGAGACCCTGGTAGGAGAGTAGGGGGGCTGGTATGTCTCGACCGAAGCTGGAAAAGATAGGGAGTTTGGGCTTTATCCTGAGGGCAGTGGAAAGCCACCAAATGGCTTTCAGTAGGAAAGTGATATAATCTAATTTATATTTCAGAAATATCATTCTGGTTATATGTGGAAAACAGATCAGTAGGAGACCAGTATAGAAACAGAGTGATCAGCAAGGGGACTATGGTAGGAGCGCAGGGGAGAAATGAATGTGGCCTCAGCTATGAGTGACCGTGGTGAATACATAGAAACATAGATTGGAGAGGTGTTGAGGATGTAATAAATAACAATAGCTAGTGATTATTTTATGTCAGGCTCTGTAGCATGCACTTTAGTTGTGCTATAGCTTGATCCATGCAGTGACTCTATGAGGTGATCATTCCTGAGGAAACTGAGGTCAGAGAAATGAAATAATTTACCCAAGATCCCTCAACTAGTAGTGGACCCCTGCTCTTAACCACCACATTGTCCTGCCTCTTCAGGTAAAAATATCAGGACCTGTTGAATAGATTGCTAGGGTGAGGGAAGAGTAGGAGTCAAATATGACCCCAGGTTCCTGGCATGGTCAACTGGGAACATAGGAGAAGTCTGGGGGAGGGGAGGGAAGTAGGAGGGTGATGCATTCAAGTTTGTACATGTTGAGTTGGATGCCCATCAGGTTTTCAGAATGAATGATCAAAACAGGTGAATATCTGGGCCTTGAATTCAATATATGTAAATAAGCCACAGATCTGAATGAAAATTATCAGCAACAGGAGCAGGAGAGAGGACCAAAAGAGTGTGTAGAATGATCCTGTCCTGATGAGTGCACCGGGTGATGTATGGAAGTGTTGAATCACTATACTGTACACCTGAAACTAATATAACACCGGGTGTTGACTCTACTGGAATTAAAATAAAATTAATGGATACCTGGGTGGCTCAGTGGTTGAGCGTCTGTCTTTGGCTTAGGTCGTGATCTCAGGGTTTCGGGATCGAGTACCGCATCGGGCTCCCCACAGGGAACCTGCTTCTCCTTCTGTCTCTGCCTCTCTCTGTGTGTTTCTCATGAATATATAAATAATATATTTTTAAAAATCAACAAATAAAGTTTTTTTAAAAAAAAAAAAACAAAAGAGTGGGATGCCTGGGTAGCTCAGCAGTTGAGTGCCTGCCTTCAGCTCAGAGTGTGATCCTGGAGTCCCGGGATGGAGTCCCACATCGGGCTCCCTGCATGGAGCCTGCTTCTGCCTCTGCCTGTGTCTCTGCCTCTCTCTCTCTCTCTCTCTTTCTCTCTCTCTCTCTCTCTCTCTCTGTGTGTGTATGTCTCATAAATAAGTAAAAATCTTAAAAAAAAAAAAAAAACCAAAAGAGTATGTAGAATGAGAAGAGGTCCAAAAGAATTCCCGAAAAGCGCAGACGTCGATGGGACAGTCTGTGGAAGCAGGCAGTGCAAAAACAAGAAAAGATGAGATAAAGGAAGAAAGCCAGAGAGGGTGCCGGCCCAGAAACCAAGGCCAAGGGTGTGTCCAGAAGGAAGCAGTCAGGTTTGTTGACGCTGCAGACAGGTCAGGTGAGATGCAGAGCAAAGGTGTCCCCAGGCTTCCACAACAACTCGTCTGTCTGTGACCTTGCTGAGAGCCTCGCCAGTGGACCTTGCCGAGAGCCTCGTCAGAGTTGGGCAAGAGGAGACCAGAGAAGGATACCACTGGCTCAGGGAGTTTGGGGGTGAATGGGAAGAGAGGGCTAAGTCATATATTGTCTCATTTGACTCTCACAAAAACCTCATGACCTAGGCCCCAGGATCGTATTGCTTCCATTCTATAAGTGAGAGAAACGAGGCATAGAGGGGGTCAATAGCTTTGCCAGGCTGACCTGCCTAGCATGTAGCAAAGCCAGGATTGATTGCAGGCAGCCTGGCTCCAAAGCCTGTGCTGATGATCATCACAACTGTTCACTGAGCACTCTATGTTGCAGACACTGCTGTGTGTGCCACACCACATACATGATCTCATTTACTCCCGACAGCAGCACAGTGAGATAAGTATCATTATTTCCCCCACTTCACGGAGAAGGATAATGAGGCTCTAAATTAGGAAACAACACCATGCTACCTCCAATAACATGTTTCCTATAGGAAACAGCAGCCTTGATTTTCCTGTCTTAACCTATAGCACCCATTCTAGGAACTGTAACATCTAATTTAAGTACATGGATATTTACATCTGCAATGTAGATATTTCTAATTTGCCTTTCAAGTGATGTTGTTTTAGGTGGCTGCTCAGTAAAGAAAATTATGTTACCTGATTAAGAGAGCCAAAGAAGAGGAAATGGCTCTAGTGGTAGAACAATGGCTAACAATAATGTTATAGTTGTATAGCACTTTAATGTTTTACAAAGGACTTTAACATATTTTATTTGATCCTCCCCAAAGAAGAGTTTCCTGAATATGAAAGTTCTAAGACCCTCGAATACAATACCTAAGGGAAACCACACCTCGGGAGGCTTGCTGTTGTTATTTTATAAGGTACAAACAGCTATTGTGTCTATGAGGGTGAAAAACAGTTCCTTCTGGAGGCAGAGGGATGGTCTACTCTAGAATGGACTCTAAATCATTTACAATCTTTGAAACACTGTGAGAACATTAAATTCATATTCGCACTCTAAGACAGAGATTCCTAGTCTTTTGGGCAATAAGGTACCCTATTTTAAATCCCACCCACCTTGATCCTAAAGGTATTATAGGGCATATTTTTTAAAACACTAATCAAAACCAATTTAACTTTGAAAATGCTACAATCATCAAAGATTAGTGGAGCTGTCTAATGTGCCACAAAACAAGGGTGATGGCTTGAGCTGAAACCTCAGTACTTTACCTCAAAACATTACCATCTGGCAATTATGATAAAGACAGATTAAAATAGGGCAAAATTAATTTACTGGACCCCAATGCCCAAGTAAGTCACTGTGCTAAGTATTAAAGTCCTCAAAGATCACTATGTTGGTCAGAATTGGGGTAGGATAACTGCCGTAGCTATAACAAATAATCCCCAAGTCTCAGTGACTTAACACCATGAAAGATTATTTCTCCTTTGTGCAAAGTCCCATTCACATGTTCCTGGCAGCTCTCCTCAAAATGGAGATTCAAGGATCCAGGCTCCTGGACTCTCCTGGCTTCACCATCCCCTATGGCCTCAGAGTCCTCCACTGGATACTCTGCTACTGCTTGGCAACAAGAGAAGAAAGAATGAGCAGAGAACTCATGAGATGTTTCAGGAACCAGACCTGGAAGTGGCACATGACACCTTTACCACATTCCATGGACCAGAACTCAGTTACTTAGCCCCAACTGTACTGCAAGGGAGGCAGAAATGTAACTTGCCTCTGTGACCAATAAAAGAAATTGGATCTGGTGACCACCTAGCCAGGCTCTGCCTCAATCACATGACTCATTGTTTCTCAAACTCCAATCATTCTCAAAACACCCGTGTGATATTTGCTATGTGTATCAGGTGTGTTATTATTTAATTAGTGTTTTTTTTTTCTAGAAATCGACTCACTTTTTTTATACTTAAATACATTTATTTAAAAAGGACACTTGGTCACTGTAATGCACAGGAATGTAGTATCTCTTCCCAAAAGTAGAATGTAACCAGCAACATAAATACACCCACAAAACAATATTGAATTTAACTAAAGACCATTTCCTGCTGGAGGCCCTGAGCCGAGGCTGCTCTCTCTTTGTTAGAAAGGGGAGATTAGCAAGTGTTAGAGAGACATCAACTACCTCACAGCACTGATCTGAAAGTTAGTGGGAGGATGGAAAGAGAGCTGGAATTAATGGATAGTAGTCCTAACATTCTCAATACTCTTTTTTCCTGGGAACTTTTTTTTTTTAATTTCCTTTTACTAATTACCTGGTTATTAAACCATAACATTTTTTAGAATTGAATTTTCTACAAATAAGAAAACTGAGTCCTTGAGAGGTGAAATCACCATGAAATAACTGGCATGGCTAGAAGTAGAACAAAGGCCTACTGATGTTTGATTTATAAACATTCATATGAACTATAAAGATTATCCTGATATGTCTTATCGCTCTCTATTTGATGCAATTAGAATCTGAAGTTGGTCATATTTACCCAATTGCCTGACTCCTGTGAGCACACAGTGGCAGGGAAGTCATGGTTAGGTTTCTGTAAATGTAGAAAAGAATTACCAAAAAATAAAAAGAAAGAAAAAAGAATTTAGAATAGCCTTGAAATTTCTGAAAAAGAAAAGTAATGGAGGGGAGATTGCTGTAGGAATATATTAAAATGCATTATAAGTCTGTCGACAGTAGTTCAGGCAGTGTGGCACTGGCACATAAACTGGTAGTCGTATTGATGAAACAAAATAAAATAGTCCAGAAGCAGACGTAAGTATGTAGGAGAATTCCTATTTGATAAAGTTACCATTTCATATCAATGGGGGAAATGTGAATTCTTCAGGGAAAGGTATTTAGACACCTGGTAGCCATAGGAATAATAATAGTTTCATCACATATCCTTGTATAGACATATGTGCTTATGTAGATACATAGACTATATTTAAGAAGATACACAGAAGGCATTGATCACAATGGTTGCCTCAAGAGAAGGATATCAATTGTTGGACATGTTGTCTATTATTATTTAAGTAACACCCAATAAACACTACAGAATAGCATGGATGACTTCAAAGATCCCTAGGCGGCCTAGAATTTTCACATTTTTCTGATATTAGTAAAGCTTTCAAAGAATTTTCTATCTTTATTGCCTATTTTGTTTGTTTACATTTGGGGTTACTTTATGACTCTGACTTCCAAATCTGAGAGCATAGAATCTCCCAAAGCAGCCCCCTTCATTGCCTGACCTGACACTCCAAAACACAAACATTCATTTCCAGGATCTGAAAGTTCTTTTTTTAATTTTTTTTTAATTTTTATTCATTTATGATAGTCACACAGAGAGAGAGAGAGAGAGGCAGAGACATAGGCAGGGGGAGAAGCAGGCTCCATGCACCAGGAGCCCGAAATGGGATTCGATCCCGGGTCTCCAGGATCGCGCCCTGGGCCAAAGGCAGGCGCTAAACCACTGCGCCACCCAGGGTTCCCTGAAAGTACTTACTTAGGCTGGGCCTGAACAAAATCAGTCTGGCAACAATGCAAATTTTCATAACATGGGAATTACGAACAGCCATCATCCTGTATTTGTCTAAACTTTTTTTTTTTAAGATTTTATTTATTCATTCATGAGAAACACAGAGAGAGAGAGGCAGAGACACAGGCAGAGGGAGAAGCAGGCTCCATTCAGGGATCCCGATGTGGGACTGGATCCCGGGTCTCCAGGATCACGCCCTGGGCCAAAGGCAGCAATAAACCGCTGAGCCACCCGGGCTGCCCTGTCTAAACTCTTAATACTGCCCAGTGACCCAAGAAAATATGGCTTCAACATTTAGACCATCAAGAGGGGAACTGAGCATTTTCTAAAATGCTAACAAATTTTTTTTAAATTAATTTTTATTGGTGTTCAATTGACCAACATACAGAAAAACACCCAGTGCTCATCCCGTCAAGTGTCCACCTCAGTGCCCGTCACCCATTCCCCACCTCAGTGCCCGTCACCCATTCCCCCAAATTTTTTTTCTATTAAAATGTTGATTTTTCTATCTCTTGGCAAGGCTATCGCAGGATAGATAATCCCTCCTATAAGATGGAATTGCGCTAAAGCTGCCTGAAGAGAGCAAGGGCGGAAGAGAATGGAGGAGGCAAGACATCACTGGAACACTCCCAGCAACTTTCAATTAGCTCTTATTTTTATTTATTTATTTATTTATTTTTTCATTTAGCTCTTATAAATCACAAACATACACCCCCAATTTATTAAAACACAGTAGCTCAACCATTTCTCATCCTTGCACCTTTTCCCCTGCACTCACCATATTGTATCAAAACCTGATTAAATGGCTGTTACCCCAGTGAAACCATGACTCCTTAAGGGCAGGGTGTGCATAATATTCATCTTGGACTACCCAAGGGTTTCACATAGTGCTTAGAATATGGTGACTATCACATAAATACATGAATGAACAACTGAAGGAGCTCTCTTTGACTAAACAGAGTTGTACTAATGCATTCACAATGTGAATTCTCTCTCCATTAAACAAAATAATGCATTCACAGAGGTAGAAAATGAGGTGTGGTATTTGTAAGAGAGAAAGACATTTGCAAGTGTAATTGCAAGTTGTTATTTACATTCTGGATTTTCACTGTGCTTGAGATCCTGGTTCTAGGCTGATTCACCTTGGTTGGGTCCAAGGAAAGACAAATCCAGGCAGCTTTTGCTGTAGTCCCAGCTGCTGGAAGTACAATGCAGAACCTGGTGATTCTTTACTTCCAGTCTGATTCAGGGGATGAGAAAAGAGAAAGGCGAAAGCCAACTGGGCTGAGGTAAATGAATGAATACTTAACTAAGTCTCTCCACCCCAACCAGTGGCAAGTTACCAGCTGTGCCTTTAATTTAGCCCTTTGTCTTCCCTAGAAAGGCCAAAGCCATTGTGTTCGAAAAGAAGGCTCCTCTTGCAAGCTGTTCAAAAGCTGAGAAGGAAATTTCAGTAGATAGGAGAGCTAATATTTATTAAAGGAAAATCATATATCTATAAAGGGACACTACGTAAGAAGCAACCAAGTACATGAGCAAATTTGGTGTTTTGACCGCATTTTTTTTTTCTGCAGAGGAGAAACCCAGCTCAAAGGACAACTGGGATATATTTTAAAGGTTGGGATCTTGTTCTCTTTTTGATTTAATACTTTAAAATTTAATACCAGCCTTGGGATAGCTTGTTGAGAGACAAGACTGAGCAAAGTCTGAAATCAAGCACCTGAGAGAGCCAGACCCCAAGAGGAACCATCATAGGGTGGTAAAATCAGCATTCAGTTACGGTTTTCCATATTTTCCCCTTGGGAGGAAGAAAAAGAAGCAATAAATTATTACTGATTTGTGGTTTGTTTTGACAAAGCAGCAGTTTCAACATTAGAGACAATATATATAAGGCACTTAGCGAAGTGCTTGACACATAGCATGTGCTCAGTAGAAATTAGCTATTCGTATTTCTAGTTGGAACTAGAAATATACACATAACACAATATGAAGGGAGCAGATTCTGGCTTCAGCCGCGATTAAAGATATGAGTGCCAGGCTGGAAACAGGCCATTACAATTGTTGTCCTGGCTCTGCCATGGCCTGTGTGACCTTGGACAAATAAGTCACTTCCCCTCTTGGGGACTTGGTTTCCCCGTGGGTAAAAGGAAAAAGCTGGACTAAGTCACATGTGTGGTCCTTTCAATCTCCCAGATTCTCTGCAAACAAACAACCCAAACAAATACAAAACTCTGAGGTTTTCTTGCCCTCTTGGAAGCCCCAAGGGCCACTAAGAAGAGTTGCATTAGCTTGTCTGCCTCCTCTAAGCAGCCCACCCGGCATCCTGCCAGCATTTTTGACAAAGGTGGGGGAAATCTGTAAACGCAGCAAGCAGTCACCAAAACAAAACAGCCCCAAACAGACCTTGGGCTCCCACTCCTCCTGCAATTCACAGCTCTGGCAGGAAGAACAGTCCTGGACCCGTCTGAATTTGAAATCACAGCGATGGAAAGAGCACTGATCAACCCCAAGGAATGTGGATCCTAGACATAAGATTTCCTTTCCCCATTGAAAACGGACCTATTTAGAAGGAGCTTGTATGTGCATATAAGACTCTAACATGTTGGCACACATGTTCTTAGTCTCCGTCTTGTTCTCTAAAAGCTGATATGGCTCAAGCGGGGAATATCAATCCTTGTGTATCCTGGACAAGTGGAGGGCGCAATAGGGCCCTGTCCTGGCTCTGACACTGATTTACAGGGTCATCTGGGCCATATTGCTTAAGCTTTCTGTGGCAGTGTCTCGATTGGTACGTGGAAATGACTGCTCCTCTGCCAAGCCCAGAGGGACGTTGTGAGCCTGAAATGAAGTAGCATATGTGAAACTCCTTTGAAGAGCATAATGGTGACACAAATGTATTCTCTCTCCACGTGTCTAGAATGCATGTGTATGGCTAATCCCATTAGGAAAGTAAGGGAGCTTCCCTGAATGTAATTACTCATTATTCTCGAAATAGCATTTGCCGTACCACATCCTCATGTTCTCTTTATCATCGACAATCAGACGATCATGATTTCACCTAAGCGTTCACAGTCATTCAATGAAAGAAATTTCCCCACTCAAGGATTTAAACAAGACTGCTGCCCCCGTGAGAAAGTTCATTTAGATCTCTGTGTAAAAGCCGCATTAAACCAATCATCACAAGAAATAGACAATCTTTATTTCACAAAAGCAGCTGAGACACAAGCTAAAGTCTTACCAGGCAGTTAATGCCTAATTTTCAGCAAGTAGGGACACTGCCCTTTATGGGAAATTTCAGTTCAAGTCGAAGTTTGATGGAGGGCCTACTACATGTTAGACACTGTGGCAGTATTTGGGATCCACTGATACTAAGACACAGTTCTGTCTTCAGGGGGAGAAGTCAGTCTGGTAGACAGGCCAGTTCTAGGGCATTGTGTAGCCCATGCTATAACGGACTCGGGAGGTGGCAGTGAACATAAAAGACCTGGGTGAGGAGGGATTCATCAGGGCTCCCAGGGAAGCAGGTTCCTAATTAGAGAGACAGACCAGCATGGGTTTTTGCCTCCTGCCTCTGGAGTTGGCTGGTTGGGGGGATGCTGGGAGAGGGTGTAGCCATCTTCTGCCACAGAGACTCTTTTTGTCTACAGTGGCGATATTCCAGAAGGCCACCAGATAGGATTGTTACTCTGTGAAAATAGACCCTGTCCTCTTGGTACTGAGACTGAAGACTTCCTTCTTTTCAGAGCAGAAAGTTGGCACTTTTGTCCATTGAACACTGGGAAAAGACACTATTGAGACTACCAGAAGGTGTAATGCATAGATAGGATCAAAGCATTTTAAATAACAAAGTTTGGGGCTGTTTATCTGTATTTAAAAAAATCAATAGTCTCACCGCAAGTAGTAATAGTAGCTGAGATAGGACAGTGCTTCTTGCTCATTTATCCTTTTGCTTTCCCGCCTCATTTATGTATTATGTATGTATTTGTCTTTCTCTCTTTAACTTCCTTAATTGTTCCTGCTTTAGAATTATAATGTATCTTTCATCATTTGCTATATATACTGAATAGCTTTATTTTCTCCAACATCATTTCCTTATTTTCTTTCCTTTCTTTCTTTTCATTCAAATACCATTAACAGAGTTATGAGTTTTCAGGTGTACAATATAATGATTCAACAATTCTATACATTACTCAGTGCTCATCGAGACATATGTACTCTTAAGCCTCCTCAGCTAGTTCACCCATGCCCCCCACCCATGTCCCCTCTGGTAACCACCAGCTTGCTCTCTGTATGCTACCTAAAGCAATCTACAGATTTAATGCAATCCCTATCAAAATACCAACAGCATTTTTCACAAAACTAGAATAATCCTGAAATTTGTATGGAACCATAAAAGGCCCAAAATAGCCAAAGCAATCTTGAGAAAGAAAAAGTTGGAGATATCAATTCCAGCTATCAAGATATACTATGAAATGGTTGTCATCAAAACAGTGTGGTATTGGCACAAAAACAGACTCATAGATCAATGAAACAGAAAAGAGAGCCCAGAAATAAACGCATGTTTATATGGTCATTTAATCTATAACAAAAGAAAAAAAAATCTATAACAAAAGAGACAAGAATATACAATGGGGAAATGCCTCTTCGAAAAATGGTGCTGGGGAAACTGGACAGCTACATGTAAAAGAATGAATCTGGGCCACTCTATAACACCAGACACAAAAATAAACTCAAAATAATGAGAGACCTAATGTGAGACGTGAAAACATAAAATTCCTAGAAGAGAGAACAGGCTGTATTTTCTTTGATGTTGGCCACGGAAACATTTCTCTAGATATGCCTCCTCAGGCAAGGGAAACAAAAGCAAAATTAAACTAGTGGGACTACACCAAAATACACTGTTTGCACAGTGAAGGAAAACTTCAACAAAGCAAAAAGGCAACCTACCAAATGGGAGAAGATATTTGCAAATGATAATATATCCGAAATACATAAAGAACTTATACAACTCAACCCCCCCAAAACAAATAATCTCATTAAAAAATGGGCAGAGGATCTAAATAGGCATTTTTCCAAAGAAGATATACAGATGGCCAACAGACACATGAAAAGATATTCAACAATGAAACATCACTTTCAGCTGTCAGGATTGCTAAAATGAAAAACACAAGAAATAACAAGTGTTGGTGAGGATGTAGAGAAAAAGTGCACGCTGTTGGTGGGAATCCAAATTGGAACAGCAATTGTAGAAAATGTAGGGAGGTTCCCCAAAAATTTAAAAATAGAATTACCATATGATCCAGTAATTTCCCTACTGGGTATTTACCCCAAGAAAAGGAATAGTGTTAGATTTCCTGATTTTTAAAAAATAGAATATTATTACCACTTCCAAAAAATTACTCCTACTTTTATTTTTGTGACTTATGTGACCTTCAGTCAACTTTTTTCCTGAAAATTAATGGCCCTCAATAGAAAAAAATAAACTTTTTTAGCTCTGTATTGTAAAACATTGATTCTTAAATTTTAGTGAGCACTTAATTAAAAGTACAGATTCTGGTAATTTGAGATTGGGATCTGGGAAACTGCATGTTGACACTCCTCCCCATGGTTTGTCTGACATAAGAGAACCAAGAATCACAGTTTCAGAAGCCCTGCTATAAATCCTTACTGTACCTAAGATCCTTACTAATATCTAAGTAAGTTAAGGATTAAGTAGGCTCCATACACAGTACATAGGTCCATTCTCTGATTCCAGAAGTTGCTTACCCTGGTGATACTCAAGGCAACCATGAAGTCAAACCAAGACTGAGAACATCTACCTTGTGGTCTTGACTACCTTCTAACCCTAGTTAACCAGCCTGTACAACTTTGTTCCCAGAACCCTCAGAAATATTCTCTACCTTTTCTTTACCTGGGGCGAGTCCCTGGGAATCACAAAGACTCATTTTCTCATCTTCTAATAAGGTTTTCTTATTTTTCTCTCTTTTGCTCAGCATCCCTTAAACAGGTGGTTCTCAATCCTAGCTATGTGTCTGAATCACAGACAAGTGGGATGTGTTTGCTAAAAATACAGATGTCCTTCCCCCCTACCCCCAGGCAATTCTGAGACATCCAGGATTAAGATCTATAGCCTAAACCCTTGGCTTGTAAGTCCTCTCTTCCAATCAAAGATCACCTTCCCTGAGGAAGGTGTTCCTTTAAGGGACAGTATACAAGATGGCTGGCACTCCTCTCAGGCTAAGTGAGACTAATTACTCAGTCTTCCTGCCTTTTCCTGCCTCCAGACAGTTGTGATGGTGATCCCAAAGGAGAGAAGACTTTCAAAAGCCCCAAAAGATGAGGTCATCCCCTGGATGGGAACACCTAGGGAGAAAGTGAGAGGGACAACAGACAATAAAAAGGACTAGGAATAAGTCCCAAGACACTGTGGTAGTTAGTTATTCAAACGGAGAAGGAGGAACCAGCAAAGATGATTTAACTTCTCTCCTGGAGTTCAAACCTCACTGTGTTTTTCATCTGAGACATGCATCACACTTTTCCTCAATGCTCAAAGGTATTCAACTGACAAGCAGAGGAATTTCTATTTTTAATTTTGTTTTGTAATTGCTATGGGTAGGCAGGTGAAGATGATTCAACTTGCATTAAATCAACTTTTTGGAGGTGATGAGGGTTGACTTGTTATGTGGCCTTCTTGTCTCCTGAAATACAACGTTCTGCTTTGTTTTCATGAAGCTTCAATTGACTAATCATTCCACCTCTGTCTTCATTTCCCTGAGTGTGTTCCAGAACATCTTTCTCAAGAGAGAGAAGTGGGCTAAGTTGGGGGTAGAAGGGGGGGGGGCGAGTGCTGGATTGCCTTCCACACCTGCAGCTACATCGATAATAAAAGACTTCTTTGTCTTCCCAACCAAAATAGGAAACCAAGTCTCAGATAACCATGCCAGATTCCCAAAGCTTGCCCATTTATCCAGTCCCATCTGCATTTCCACCACTTCTACCTTAAGCCAGGCCTCTATCACCTCCCAAAGGACACAATAGTGTAGTGTGCTGGCATAAGAGCAAAGATTATGAGCCAGATGGTCCTGGGTCTCAATCTTACCTGTACCACGTACCAGTTGTGACCATGGGCAAGTTGGTTAACTTCTCTGTGCCTTGGTTTCCTTACTTGTAAAATGGGGCTAATAATAGTGCCAATTTCATAGACACTATTGTGAGGGTTAAATGAAATAATGTATACAAAGTCCTCAGAACAATGTCTGGTTCATAGTCCATGCCACATAAGGGCTAACTACTATTACTGCAACTGACCAGCATGCCAGCTGGCCCTCTTACATCCAGTCCTTCTGTGCCCTCTCAACCGCATTGTGCTACTAGGACATTTCTTCTTCCTTTTTTCCTATGCCTGTAACTGATTCATTTCCAATCAAATGCCATGATCCAGGCACTGTCCTAGACACTAAGGATATGGCTGTGAACAGAGTCTTTGACTTCCTGGAGTATACATTCAAGCAGGAGGAGACCTATAATAAACAAACAAAATAACCCCAGGCAGCAATGTAGCTGTTGTTGCAGTACTACAAAGACAACGCGAGAGTTAAATGTGATAGAGTGAGACCCTTCCTGTGAGTACTCAAGGAAACCCTTTCTGAGGCAGTGACTTTTCATCAGCCAGTCACGGGGTACTATTCATAAAAGGCACAGGAACAGCACATGCAAAGGCCCTGAGGGGGAAAGGATGTTGACATGTTGGATCTGTTGATCGTGGAAGTCACAGGGGCATGTGGTAGAGGGTGTGAGTGCTTGCCATTACCTGTGTTCTTTCTGAGCATCTAGCCAGACTTCATCTCCCAGCCTTCTCTGCCATTATATGTGGGTCTATGACTGAGTTCTGGCCAATGGGATGTGAGCAGAGGTGAACTATGTCATTTCTGGGACTGGCCTATAAAACCTTCCAACAGTGATTTTTCTCCCCTCTTTCACCTACTGGTTGGTTGCTAAAGAGTCAAAACACAATTCTAGGGCAGCCCGGGTGGCTCAGCGGTTTGGTGCCACCTTCAGCCCGGGGTGTGATCCTGGAGTCCTGGGATCAAGTCCCGCATTGGGCTCCCTGGGTGGAGCCTGCTTCTCCCTCTCCCTCTTTCTGTGGTCTCTCATGCATAAATAAATAAAATCTTTAAAGAAACCACAATTCTAAACACCTTAACGATTTCAGAGTCACAAAATGGAAGGCATCCAGTCCCTGAGTGCATGAAATGGGAACCACAGTTAAGAATTTGGGGGTAGGGATCCCTGGGTGGCGCAGCGGTTTAGCGCCTGCTTTTGGCCCAGGGCGCGATCCTGGAGAGCCGGGATCGAGTCCCACGTCGGGCTTCCGGTGCATGGAGCCTGCTTCTCCCTCTGCCTGTGTCTCTGCCTCTCTCTCTCTCTCTCACTGTGTGCCTATCATAAATAAATAAAATTAAAAAAAAAAGAATTTGGGGGTGATCACTTTGGCAGTAGCATTTCTTACCCAAATGCTAGGAACATGATAGACATGAGGGAAGAGGAGATCAGAGAGAAGAAAGGGCCCATTCTTCCTACAACAATCTTTTTCCCATCTATCCCATTCCCTGTCTGGATTTCCCCAAGCCATCCTATGAGGTCCCCCCCTCTGATGATCTCCACACTGCCTACCCCACCCGGAAACCCTCCCGGACCTAGATCTTGTGCTATGGTCAGGTGGTCCACTTGTTGTCTCATGCCCTGCAACTTAGCCAACCCCACCAACTCATGGTCCCCATTAGCTCCAGCCACCACATTCTCAGAATACCTAGGCTTCTCAGCTTTTCACTTAACTGTTCAGAGAGGGTTTCACATATTAGTTTCTTTGCCTTGCAGAATCAGTGGTAGGGTAGAGAAGCAACGTCATACACTTCTTCTGGATCCTAACAGTTAGTACAGAGCGGGCATTCAACAGATGCTTGACTGCCCACATTGAGCTCTTTGAAATGACTTCTCACCTGCCCCTCTTGTAGGCTATTCTGAAAGCTGGTCTCTGTGACTGTGTGGTTTGCATAGAGGAGCCACGACAAATGTTACTCCCATGGCTCTGCCTCCCTGCTGGGAGGAGTAACTTGCTTTTATAATCTCTCCCTCGAAGCTTCAAAGGGAGCCTCTCCCATCACTGAGACAACTGAAGCCTCTGGCTTACTCACAACAAATCCCAGAAAACAAATATTGTGGAACTCCACCTCAGAAACATTGTAAAAGCTGGCTATCTTGGCTCCCACCTGTGCATCTAACATAGCCCCAGCTTCCCAGAACTTCTATCTTGTCGGAATTCCCATTCGCATCATTTCAAATTGAGCAGTTCGAGCTGTGAACATCTTGGCAAAGTTGGGAGGTTCCCTCCAACCCAGTTTGCTGTGACCTTAGTCCCCTCCCAGATACACTCAGAGGTTTTGGCCGTGGGAAGTGATCAGGCCTTATCCAGCAGAACCATAGCTTGGGGAGCAGTGCAAGTTTTGTCCAGAATGAGCCCCATCCTTATATTTTCCCAGAAAACCAAGAGATCAAGAAAGTTTACCCAAAGGTATCCATTTAGCTGTATTTGCCTTCTGAGGCAAGTGGCCCTCAGCTCTCAGAACAGAGAGCCTTTGGAGTTGGCAAGAGAGGAAGAGAGGGCCATGGAGCCATGTCCCACTTGCCTTTCCCTTTAACCCTTCCATGAGCCCTCCTCCCAGAGGGGCAGCAACAGTGTCCAGGCTGCAGCCCTCAATCAGCACATTTATTACCAGCAGTGCTGGCAGTATGCACACCGTGGGCTCCCACAGTCACAGATCGGGGTTGACCGTTTGTGAAGAAGATATCCCTTGCTCTGGAATTTGGGCCTGAGCCCAGAATGAAATTATTCACATCTCCCATCCGCCTTTCTTCCCTTTGTCCCTCTGTTCTTCCCATATGGTGGCTTTTTTGCCTCGCCTACCGTTTGGATTCTCCCCAGCCCCTTCACCCTTTTTATAACCATAACCACTTAACCCCTTAGTGGGAGACAGCTGGCATCGCAAGTCAAGTATTATGCTAAGCCATTTGAGAGAAACAGACAGACAGTCTTTTTCTGTCTTATATCAACTTTATGAGCTACTTGGGTGTTTTTTTTTTTTTTTCAATGTTAGACCAAACTGAAAGTCAGAAAAAGAAAAGGAGGCCTGGTCTGGGGTCGAATGACAGAGCTGGGATTTGAATCCAGACCTGGTTGGCTTTACAGCTCTTTTCCCTGTACAGTGAATATAGCATGCTCTGAAGCTATCACATGCGAACAATAGCATTGCTGAAAGCTGCCTTGTCCCAGTGTGTCTATAAGTATCAAAGGAGAGATTATTTCCACAGTGTACCTGTGTGATATTCTTCCAGGGGATGAAATGGCAAGTGCCTATCGAAAAACTCCTTTCGCCAATGTTCAGCTAAAACCAAGGCTTGGCGAAATGATTCCAGAATATTACTGTGCTGAGTCAATTGAGACTTCTGTTGCCAGAGAAACAGAAGGTACTGAGGAACAGGGTATTCATAATAGCATAGTGGACAAGCACACAGGCCAGGCTCAGGAAGCAGATTGCCTGTTTTCATCATCTGCACCACTCAGTAGCTAGAGGAGCGTGGGCAAGTTACTCAAGCCCAAATGCCCTCATCCATGAAAATTACCATCTAATACCTAGGAAGCCTCCTATGTGTGCCGGGCATGACTCTAAGTACACATGCTGATTCACCTGCTCTTTACATTGACCCCATCAAGTAGCTTGCGTGTCTAATCTCCATTGTACACCTGAGAACATGGAGGCAGGGAGAAGGTGGGCAAATTGCCCAGAGTTACACAACTGGGAGAGAGCCTCACTGGGTTCCAAATGAGCAATCCTCTTTCAGGCCTCATGTTCCCCATCATGACTACTCTTACAGGAACAATGAGGACACTGCTACATAGGGTTGTTAGGAATACTATGTTAGATGCTGCATTTCGAATGCCTTGCAGAAAATTAATTAATTGATTAATTAATTAATTAATTAGTTATTTAAAGTGTCTTTCACAAGTAAGCTCTCAATAAATATCAGCTATTATTATTATTATTATTCAAAGCTAGAGTTTTTAGTTGTTGGTCAACAGTTCACCCTGAATGGATTAGTCCGGATAGCAGTCTGGGTTTGGACCAAAGGTAAACCTGGGCATTGTGAAAATCCGGGCCACACTAATTACTGCAACTACTCCAGTCATATTTCAGCAACCCCAACTGAGCCTGAGCATTTTCCATCTCCTCTGATTAGGGTAGCAAAGCATATCATATTCCCATTTCATGAGCTTAGGTTGGGGCATCGGAGTGTAGCAAGGCCAGCTTTCTGCTCCAGAAAGAAGAGCAAAGAGAAGGACATAGGGTATTCTCACACAACACCTCGTATTTCTCCTCCATGACACCGAACACATTTGTAGTTAACTATTTGTGTCATTGTATGTTTATTATCCTCTCTTTCTCTAAACCAGATTGTAAACTCCTTGAGGGTAAGAGCCATGTATGCTTTTATGACACTACATCTCCAGCTCCTGGCACAGACTCTGGCATGAGGCATGAGTTAGGTGAGTGTTTGTGGGATAGATGGACGGCTTGTCCTGCTGTCCTGGGGCTACAAAGCAAGTTTACACTCCCGCTTTCTCTCAGGCCAGAGGGTGTGCAATTCCTAGGTCCAGCCAAAAGGTGGCAGAGTGACTCTGCAAACAGTCACTTCCCAGTGTCCCGGCGAGAAAAGGACCCTGCCTGGGAACCAGATAGTTGTCAGAAACGCAAAGATCTAGGATCATCTCTACTGTCCCCATATTGTTCAGCATTGGGCAGTGCACATCATACATGCTCACAAATCTTTGTTGGAAGGTGACAATTTTCCTTTCAACAAGGATTTCTAGTCATTTCTCTTTCTTCAATAAGATCTTTCAACAACTGTTTGTTGAGCGCCTGCTAAGTAGATCCTGAGGCTACAGTGAAGAGCCAGGCAGATCTAGTTTCTGCCCTATTACAGCTTAAATTCAGCGGGGAGGAGGAGGAGGAGAAATGACTCAAATAGTACAAAATGCTATGGGGCAAGGTCCCCTGTTCTGGTCCAGGAGAATCAGGAGAGAATTCTGCAAGTGTCATTAAAGCTAAGGAGTAATTATATATTTACACACCCATATGAGTCATCGAGCCTTAAGAAAGAGACGATTCCTTGGTTACGTAAAGCATTTCCAAGCAGAGAGACTGTCAAACATCCAAAAGTTTAGGAAATGCCACCATTGGCCTTTTACAAATTCACAACCTAGACTAAATAAACGTCACTATTTTTAACAGGAGACATTTGTTGAAAAGGAATTCCAAATACAGGTCAAATCCCAAGAGGCACACGGACTTCCCAGGATTCTCATCTAGCATTTCTTATATGTGTCCAGGGCTTTTCATTTCCTACAGCGTTTGCTTATTTGATTCTCACAGCAGATCTTCCAGATAGGAAAAGCAAACATCGCCAGCCCCATTTGATGGGATCTGGCATTTTACAAGGTGAAAGGGAAGCTCAGGGAAGTTTCATGACTTGCTCAAATCCCCACTGCATTGACAGGCAAAGTTAGCACTATAACCTGTACCACTAACTCTCCATCTGCTGGTCTGTGTACTATCCCGGCTGTCTGTGGATTACAGTGGCACGCCAGGGCAAATACAAAGGGCAAACATCAAGTGGGGACTTCTGTACGTCCCTTACAATAGCATGAGACCTGAGTTTGTGTTTGCTCCTGTTCTCTATGCTCTGGAACGGTTTATGTAAGAAAGCAATAACGTATTTTCTAAATGTCTCCTATGATAATAGAACTATTTCCATTTTAAAGCCCTCCTAGAGTAAACTTTGGAAATAAGTTTTCGTAGAAATTTGTCCCTGGATTGTCAAATTTACTGGCATACAGTAAATTATGTTATCAACTGGCATACAGTAGATAACAGTAGTCTTTAAGAAGTAATTTGACAACATTGTCCCACTTTGGCTTTATTTCTTCACGAAGAAAAAAACACGTAGTATGTTTTGCCTGAACTATGGTGAATCACTGAAATGAATAACCCTTCCCCCACCAAAACCCTCAGCATGCCTACTAAAAATAAGGATTTGTCTTCAATAGGAACAATAAAATGATCAAATTCAACACCTTTAACATGAATACAATATTTTTGCCTTGGGTACCTTCCAAATTCTAATTGCATTACTTATTCTAAGTCCTATATACTAAATAATTTTCTTTTTTTAAAAAAGATTTTATTCATTTATTCATGAGAGACAGAGAGAGAGAGACAGAGAGAGAGAGAGAGAGAGAGAGGCAGAGACACAGGCAGAGGGAGAAGCAGGCTCCCTGCAGGGAGCCTGACTTGGGACTCGATCCCAGGTCTCCAGGATCACACCCTGGGCTAAAGGCAGGCACTAAACCACTGAGCCACCCAGGCTTCCCTATAGTAAATAATTTTCTAATCCAGGCTCCAATCTAGGATCGTGTATTGCATTTAGTTTAAGTCCTATCTCTTTAAGCTTCCTAAGACAGTTCCTCAGCCTTTCTTTATATTTCATCACATTGCCATTTCTGAAGAGTACAAGTCAGTTACACTGTAGAAGGGCTGTCAGTTTGATTGGCCTTCTGATTGTACTTAGGCGATGCGTTTTAGGCAGGAATACCATGGAAGTGATGCTCAGCCCTTCTCTGTGCATCACAGCAGGAAGCATGTAATGCCAGTTTGTTCCAAGTTTTGGTGGCTGTTTGCTTGGCTAAGGCGGTGCCTACTAGTCTTCTCCATCATAAATACACCTTTTCCCCCTTCACAATGACTAAATAATCTGTGGGGAAATAACTTGGATTCACTTTAACAAACTTGCACCCAGTGGTTTTTAGCTTCTTGAATAAATCAACTATTGCTATGTAAATTGCAAGATATTGATTTTGAATTCCATTATTCCTACTATGTTTGTTAGTGAGTGCTCTGTTGTAGAGAAGCGTTTTCCCTTCTGTCTTCTGTTTTAGTGTACTGATTTTTTTTTCAGTTTTTAATTTTCAGTATCAGTTTGGACTTGTGGATTCCCTTCAACTCAATGTGTTAAATCTATTACTTCCATGATTCATTTCAATGGTGGTAAAATGGACCCCACTTGGTTGTAGAAACCCTTTGAGCCAGCTCCTGTATCCTTCTGACATGCCCCATTGGTGTTCAATCAGTATCTACTTTTTGGCACCACAAGATGGTCCCAGTTTCCCTAGCCCTAGAACCAGCCTCTTCATCAAAGTCTCTGGTTCCTTTTATTGGAGAATGATATTTAGAAACCAGGTGCTTAGCAATAGCTGGGATGTTACTACTTCTTGGCCTTTTCAGCAGACACAATCAGAAAGGACTTCATACTGCTACCTTTAATTCCAATCCAACACCACAGAGTTCTTCCTCTTCCTCCCCCAGTCCAAGGATGTATCTTCTTCTTCCCATCGAGAGAACATTAGCTCTCAACAATATTAATAGAACTACTCATTTGCCCAGTCCTATAAACACACATAAAATAGTTTTAGAATGGTTACATCAACATCAATACTTACAATAAAATAAGAAAAGTTCAAGATCTGCTTAAGTGATTTCAACTTTAGACTGAGAGTATGTGTTGAAAGTTACTTGGACTAGTTTTTTCTTCTGTGTAGGTTTTGTTACCAATCTTGTATATAATTAGGTCCTTTGTATTCAATTTTAGAGTTTCTCAACTTTACTGATTCAATTTCACTTTCTGAATATGTAAACTATTAACATGACCTCAGGAGTCAACTCTATACCAGAAAAGGTCTACTCATGTCTCTGAAAAAGTTTTAATATCGATTGTTTTCCTTGCTGTTGAATACGTTGCTTATTTAAAATCTCTTTTTTTCTTAGACTTGTCGAAGGGTTTTTTTTTAATCATTTTATCGGTCTTTTTAAAGAATTATCTTTTGGTTTTGTTAATCAGGTCTACTTTTGCCTATTTTCCATTTTAGTAATGCTTGTATATTATTAATTGCTCCCATCTTCATTCCTTAGGTATGTTCCTGGTTCTCTCCCAGCATCTTGAGTTGGATACTAGTTCTATCAAATTTCAAATATCAAAAAGAGTTTTCTTCTTTTATAAGCACTCTAATTTTCTTCTGTTTTGGTCACTCACCACAGATTGTGATATGGAGTTCTTTTATTTCCATTCAATTCCAAATATTGTTAGACTTCTATTTTGCCCAAGTTCTCATTTTCAAACTTTATCATTTAATATTAGATATGTGTCACTTATAAACTGCATATGCTAAGCTTCTATTTTGCCCAAGTTCTCATTTTCAAACTTTATCATTTAATATTAGATATGTGTCACTTATAAACTGCATATGCTAAGCTTTCCAACCAAATACAAAAGTAATCATGGAACTTAATTTGTTCACATTTATTGGAATTATTGGTATGTTTCCGTTTTCTTTAAATTATTTTTAATGGAGTTCAATTTGCCAACATATAGCATATCACCCAGTGCTCATCCTGTCAAGTGCCCTCCTCAGTGCCCGTCACCCAGTCACCCCAAACCCCCACCCACTTCCCCTTCCACCACCCCTTGTTCGTTTTCTAGAGTTAGGGGTCTCTCGTGTTCTGTCACCCTCACTGTTATTTTCACTTATTTTCTCTCCTTTCTCCTTTATTCCCTTACACTATTTTTTATATTCCCCAAATGAATGAGACCATATAATGTTTGTCCTTCTCCGATTGACTTACTTCACTCAGCATAATACCCTCTAATTCCATCCACGTTGAAGCAAATGGTGGGTATTTGTCGTTTCTAATGGCTGAGTAATATTCCATTGTATAGATAGACCACATCTTCTTTATCCATTCATCTTTCCATGGACACCAAGGCTCCTTCCACAGTTTGGCTATTGTGGACATTGCTGCTATAAATATTGAGGTGCAGGTGTTCTGGCGTTTCACTGCATCTATATCTTTGGGGTAAATCCCCAAGCAGTGCAATTGCTGGGTGGTAGGGCAGGTCTATTTTTAAATCTTTGAGGAACCTCCACACAGTTTTCCAGAGTGGCTGTACATACAAATTCACATTCCCACCAACAGTGGGAGGGTTCCCCCTTCTCCACATCCTCTCCAACATTTGTTGTTTCCTGCCTTGTTAATTTTCACCATTGTCACTGGTGTGAGGTGGTATCTCATTGTGGTTTTGATTTGTATTTCCCTGATGGCAAGTGATGCAGAACATTTTCTCATGTGCTTGTTGGCCATGTCTATGTCTTCCTCTGTGAAATTTCTGTTCCTGTCTTTTGCCCATTTAATGATTGGATTGTTTGTTTCTTGGATGTTAAGTTTAATAGTTCTTTATAGATCTTGGATAATAGCCTTTTATCTGATAGGTCATTTGCAAACATCTTCTCCCATTCCATAGGTTGTCTTTGAGTTTTGTTGACTGTTTCTTTTGCTACGCAGAAGCTTTTTCTCTTGATGAAGCCCAATAGTTCATTTTTGTTTTTGTTTCCCTTGACTTCATAGATATATCTTGCAAGAAGTTGCTGTAGCCAAGTTCAAAAAGGATGTTGCCTGTGTTCTCCTCTAGGATTTTGATGGATTCTAGTCTCACATTTAGATCTTTCATCCATTTTGAGTTTACCTTTGGGTATGGTGTAAGAGAATGGCCTAGCTTCATTCTTCTGCATGTGGCTCTTCAATTTTCCCAAAACCATTTATTGAAGAGACTGTCCTTTTTCCAGTGGATAGTCTTTCATGCTTTGTCGAATATTAGTTGACCAGAGAGTTGAGGGCACATTTCTGGATTCTCTATTCTGTTCCATGGATCTATGTGTCTGTTTTTGTGCCAGTCCCACACTGTCTTGATGATCACAGCTTTGTAGTACAAACTTGAAATCTGGCATTGTGATGCCCCCGGCTCTGGTTTTCTTTTTCAATTTTCCCCTGGCTATTCGGGGTCTTTACTGAATCCACACAAATCTTAAGATTATTTGTTTCAACTCGCTGAAGAAAGTCCATGGTATTTTGATAGGGATTGCATTAAATGGGTAAATTGCCCTGGGTAGTTTTGACATTTTCACAATATTAATTCTTCTAATCCCTGAGCATGGAATATTTTTTCCATCTCTTGGTGTCTTTCTCAGTTTCTTTCAGAAGTGTTCTGTAGTTTTTAGGGTATAGATCCTTTACCTCTTTGGTTAGGTTTTTTCCTAGGTATCTTACCCTTTTGGGTGCAGTTATAAATGGGATTGACTCTTTAATTTCTGATTCTTCAGTCTCATTGTTAGTGTATAGAAATGCCACTGATTTCTGGACATTGATTCTGTATCCTGCCACATTGCTGAATTGCTGTATGAGTTCTAGCAATCTTTTGGGTGGAGTCTTTTGGGTTTTCTATGTACAGTATCATCTCATCTACGAAGAGGGAGAGTTTGACCTCCTCTTTCCCAATTTGAATGTGTTTGATTTCTTTTTGTTGCCTGATTGCTGAGGCTAGGACTTCTAGTACTCTGTTGAATAGCAGTGGTGAGAGTGGACATCCCTGTCGTATTCCTGATCTTAGGGCAAAGGCTCCCAGTGTTTCCCCACTGAGAATGATATTTGCTGTGTGCTTTTCATAATGGCTTTTAAGATGCTCAGGAATGGGGGTATCCCTGGGTGGCATAGTTGTTTAGTGCCTGCCTTCGGCCCAGGGCAAGGATCCTGGAGTCCTGGGATCGAGTCCCACATCAGGCTCCCTGCATGGAGCCTGATTCTCTCTCTGCCTGTGTCTCTGCCTCTCTCTCTCTCTCTCTCTCTCTCTCTCTCTCTGTGTGTGTGTGTGTGTGTGTGTCTCATGAATGAATAAATAAAATCTTTAAAAAAAAAAGATGCTGAGGAATGTTCCCTCTATCCCTACACTCTGAGGAGTTTTGATCAGGAATGGATGCTGTATTTTGTCAAATGCTTTCTCTGCATCTACTCAGAGTATCCTATGGTTCTTGTTTTTTCTCTTGTTGATATGATCTACCACATTGATTGCTGTACGAGTGTTGAACCAGCCTTGCATCCCGGGGACAAATCCCACTTGGTCATGGTGAATAATCTTCTTCATGTATTGTTGGATCCTATTAGCTAGTATCTTGTTGAGAATTTTTGCATTGGTGTTCACCAGGGATATTGGTCTATAATTCTCCTTTTTGGTGGGGTCTTTGTCTTGTTTTGGAATTAAGGTGATGCTGGCCTCATAGAATGAGTTTGGAAGTATTCCATCCCTTTCTGTCTTTTGGAACAGCTTTAGTAGAATAGGTATTGTTTCTCCTACAAACGTTTGATAGAATTCCCCAGGGAAGCCATCTGGCCCTGGACTTTTGTGTCTTGGGAGGTTTTTGATGACTGCTTCAGTTTCCTCCCTGGTTATTGGCCTGCTCAGGTTTTCTATTTCTTCCTTTCCAGTTTTGGTAGTTTGTGGTTTTCCAGAAATGCATTCATTTCTTCCAGATTGCCTAATTTATTGGTATATAGCTGCTCATAATATGTTTTTAAAATCGTTTGTAGGGATCCCTGGGTGGCGCAGCGGTTTGGCGCCTGCCTTTGGCCCAGGGCGCGATCCTGGAGACCCGGGATCGAATCCCACATCAGGCTCCCGGTGCATGGAGCCTGCTTCTCCCTCCGCCTGTGTCTCTGCCTCTCTCTCTCTCTCTGTGACTATCATAAATAAATAAAAAAATTTAAAAAAAATTTTAAAAAAATAAAAAATAAAAAAATAAAATCGTTTGTATTTCCTTGGTATTGTTGGTGATCTCTCCTTTTCCATTTGTGATTTTATTAATTTGAGTCTTTTCTCTTTTGTTTTTAATAAGACTGGCTCATGGTTTATCTATCTTATTAATTCTTTCAATGAACCAACTCCTGGTTTTGTTGATCTGTTCCACAGTTCTTCTGGTCTCTATTTCATTGAGTTCTGCTCGAAACTTTATTAACTCTCTTCTTCTGCTATGTGTAGGTTTTATTTGCTGTTCTTTCTCCAGTTGCTTTAGGTGCAAGGTTTGCTTTTGTATTTGAGTTATTTCCAGTTTTTAAAGGGATGCTTGCATTGCGATGTATTTCCCTCTCAGGACTGCTTTTGCTGTATCCCAAAGATTTTGAATGGTTGTATCTTCATTCTCATTAGTTTCCATGAATATTTTTAATTCTTCTCTAATTTCCTCGTTAACCCTTTCGTCTTTTAGCAGGATAGTCTTTAACCTCCATGTGTTTGAAATCCTTCCAAATTACTTCTTCTGATTGAATTCTAGTTTCAAAGCATTATGGTTTGAAAATATGCAGGGGACAATCCCAATCTTTTGGTGTCAGTTAAGACCTGATTTGTGACCCAGTATGTGGTCTATTCTGGAGAAAGTTCCATGTGCACTTGAGAAGAATGTGTAATCAGTTGTGTTTGGATGTAAAGTTCTGTAAATATCTGTGAAATCCATCTGGTCCAGTGTATTATGTAAAGCTCTGGTTTCTTTGAAAATGCTGTGCTTAGAATATCTGTCATTTACAGAAAGCACGGTGTTGAATTCTCCCAGTATAAGTGCCTTATTATCTAGGTATGTCTTAACTTTGGTTACTAACTGATTGATATCCTTGGCATCTCCCACATTAGGGGCAGAAATATTCATGACTCTTAGGTCCTCTTGTTGGATAGATCCTGTAAGTATGATATAGTGTCCCTCTTCATGTCTTACTACAGTCTTTGGGATAAACTTTAACTTATCTGATATGAGGATTGCTACCCCTGCTTTCTTTTGAGGACCATTTGAATGGTAAATGGTTCTCCAACCTTTCATTTTCAGGCTGGAGGTGTCCTTCGGTCTAAAATGAGTCTCTTGTAGACAGTAAATTGAAGGGTCTTGCTTTTTTTGTTCCAGTCTGAAACACTGCATCTTTTGATGGGATCATTAAGCCCATTTACGTTCAGAGTTCCTATTGAAAGATATGAATCTAGTGTCATCATAATACCTATTCAGTCCCTGTTTTGGGGGATTGTTTCCTTGGACTTCTTTCTTTTACAGAGTCCCCCTTAATATTTCTTGCAGAGCTGGTTTGGTGGTCACATGTTCTTTCAGTTTCTGCCTATCTTGGAAGCTCTTTATCTCTCATTCTATTCTGAATGAGAGCCCTGCTGGATAGAGTATTCTTTTTTTTTTTTTTTTTTAATTTTTTTTTTTAAATTTTTTTTTTTATTTATTTATGATAGTCACAGAGAGAGAGAGAGAGGCAGAGACACAGGCGGAGGGAGAAGCAGGCTCTATGCACCGGGAGCCCAATGTGGGATTCGATCCCGGGTCTCCAGGACCGCGCCCTGGGCCAAAGGCAGGCGCCAAACCACTGCGCCACCCAGGGATCCCTGGATAGAGTATTCTTGACTGCAGGTTCTTCTCATTTAGGACCCTGAATATATCCTGCCAGCCCTTTCTGGCCTGCCAGGTCTCTGTGGAGAGGTCTGCTGTTAACCGAATACTTCTCCCCAGGAAGGTTAGGGATTTCTTGTCTCTTGCTGCTTTAGGGATCTTCTCTTTATCTTTGGAATTTACAAGTTTCACTATTAAATGTCACGGTTTTTAATTTGCTCTTAATTGTTTTTCTCTTTGTTCCTCAGATTCCTTCCTTGCCATCAACTTTTCTTCTATGTCACTCACTAGTTTTTCTACTTCATTAACCCTCATCGTTAGGACCTCCAGTTTGGATTGCATCTCATTTAATTGATTTTTAATTTCAGCCTGATTAGATCTAAATTCTACAGTCATGAAGTGTCTTGAATCCTTTATGCTTTTTTCCAGATCCCCCAGTAGCTTTTTAATTGTGCTTTTCAGTTGGCTTTCTGACATCAAATTGTAATCCAAATTCTGTAGCTTGTGGGAGAGAGTACTATTTCTGATTCTTTCTTTTGTTGTGAGTTCTTTCTAGTCATTTTGCTCAGTGCAGAGTGGCTAAAAACAAGTTGTACTGGAAAAAGGAAGAAAAAGAAAAAAGGGGAAAAAAACAAACAAACAAAAAAACAAAAAAAGGAACGAAAACAAAAACAAAACAAGGAGGGGTATCATCTGGTTCTGTATACTGTAAATCCCTTGACTTCCCTTGGAGCTTTCCAGTGCTGCTCGGTCAAGAACTTGCTCTTCCCCTGTCCTTCCAGCTGGTCTTCTGGGGGAGGGGCCTGCTGTGCTGATTCTCAGGTGTGTGCACCTGGGGCAGATGACCCGCCTCCTGCCATGTGCACGGCTCAGTGGGATCTGTTTATCTTGTGAGGCCTCTGTTCCCTGGCAGCCCGGACCCTCCCAGACACAGGGTGATGCAAGGAGGAGCAACAACAGTGGCAGCGGCCAGCTCTCCAGGTCTGGAGTCAGCTCCCGCAATAACTACCAGTCTGCCGGTCGGCACTAGCCTGGATGCTCTGAGGGCAGGGGTCACTGATCTGCACAGCTCAGGGGCACCGGGCAGCAGATGCGTTCTCGCTGTCCTGTGTCCTCCCGGCCTCTGCCTGTCCAGGGGGTGGGGGGCAAGCACAGGATCCTGGGCTGTGTCCCCCGGTGCCCTGGGATCTGGGGCCTGTGCTGCTGGAATCGCACTCCCGGGGCCACGCAGCCCCCTCTGCCTGGAACCGCCCCCTGAGCTTCCCCCAAGGCCCTGCTGGGTGCGCTCCAGCCCTTTACCGCGATCGGACCAGCAGTGTGTGACGAGGTCTCCCCCAGGACGCACTTCCTCTGTTAGTGACCCCGGGAACCTGGAGGCTCCACTTCCCCTCCTGGGATCCTACCAGAGTTCCTTGTGCGCGCCTCTCTATCCGGGAAGATTTTTAAAGTTCCTGCCTCTCCAGAACTGGGCTTTCCTGTCCTGGAGGATCCTGCCGCCCATGTTTAGCCTGGCTCCTCGCAGGGCCCCCTCCACCACTGGATTCTTTTTTAATTAATTTATTTATTTTTCCATCTTCCTACCTTGTTAGAAGCACAAACTCCTCTCTCTGCAGCATTCTAGCTGTTCTCTCTTTATCTTTTTTAATAATAAATTTATTTTTTATTGGTGTTCAATTTGCCAACATACAGAATAACACCCAGTGCTCATCCTGTCAAGTGCCCCCCTCAGCGCCCGCCACCCAGTAACCCCCACCCCCCGCCCTCCTCCCCTTCCACCACCCCTAGTTCGTTTCCCAGAGTTAGGAGTCTTCCATGTTCTGTCTCCCTTTCTGATATTTCCTACCCATTTCTTCTCCCTTCCCCTCTATTCTCTTTCACTATTATTTATATTCCCCAAATGAATGAGACCATATAATGTTTGTCCTTCTCCGATTGACTTATTTCACTCAGCATAATACCCTCCAGTTCCATCCACGTCAAAGTAAAGCTGTTCTCTCTTTAAATCTCAGGCCGAATCATAGGTTTTCAGGATGATTTGAAAGTTCTCTAGGTAAGTTGGTGGGGACAGGTGACTTGGGGACCCTACTCTTCCGCCATATTGCCCCCCCCCCATATGTTTGAACTTATCCCTCCATCTTATATTCCTCTTTATGGTGCCTTTCATTTATTTTTTTCTTCTCTTTTTCTGTTCTGTTCATGTTTCTCAGGACTTTCAGTCACAAAAAAAAAGAGAAATTCACTTTAGCTAGTTTAAAACAACTAATGAATTAAGTATTTCAGATAACAGAATTCTTGAGAAGGTGAGAGAAACAAGCATAGAGACAATAGAGTAACAACATTAAAATCACATTGCAGAACTCCTTCCATGGAGATATTTCTGCTGCTGTTGAGTGCTGATTACTCAACATCTGCCATGCTACCTCTAGCCAGCTGGATGCATGTACCACCATCCTTACTAGAATGCCTACAAGGTGCCTCCTTCTCTTTGTAATTCAAAGTGTTATGTGGGTAGATCTGATTAAATCTAGGTCACATGACTGCCCTAGCTGCAAGGGAGGCTGGAAAAGTAACTTTGTGGCTTCTACATTGGAAGGTTCAGACCCTTTGGGTGAGAAAATTACCCAAACATAAGGAGAGTATGCAAGGTACTGAAAATCCAAAAAGAATAATGAATGTCTACTGCAGTTGCATTGATATTTTATTTTCTTCTTTTTAAAAAAGATTTTATTTATTCATTCATGAGAGACACAGAGAGAGATGCAGAGACACAGGAGAGGGAGAAGCAGGCTCCCCATGGGGAGCCCAATGCAGGACTCAATTTCAGGACCCTGGGATCAGGACCCAAGCCAAAAGCAGATGCTCAATCACTAAGCCACCCAGGCGCCCACATTGATTGTCTTTGCTTCATTTTGCTAATAATCCTATTTCTATTTTTGGAAGCTAATAATCCTATTTCTATTTTTCTAGCAGTTATCTTAAAATATTAAACACAGAAGTTTATGTTATTCTATAAATATTTACAATCAATAAACATCTATGTCCTTTCTCTAAATAAGATAAGATCTTTAGCATGCTATCACTAACCTGTCTAGTTTCACTGTTCCCTCATCTTCTCTCTCAAAGTAGGATCACTTGAGAGTTCAGTTCCGGATTCTTATGAATTGCTTTTTTCTTACACATAAGCAATTATTTAGACTTAACTGAAATTTTTACCTGTTTTGTTGCTGTTCATCATTGTTTCCTGCATTGGTATGATGGAGCCAATGCACACTGGCTCACAAGAGCCAATTATTAGAACTCCTTCCAACTCTGTGTTCAGTGACATATTGGTAGCTTGATGTTAGCCATCATGGGACTATATATACAATGGAAATCACCAAATACTACAAATAAGGGCTTTTTCCCCAAAAAAATTCAGTTGTTAAATATTTAGCAGTGCATACACCACTGGTTGCTTATATGCCGTGCCTTTTTCTTTATTGTATTACTTTCTAGTTTTAGTATACCCTTGAGTATTTCAGAGAAGGTCCATGAATAATAAAATTTGAGAGTATGTTTTTGCTCTTATACTTGAATGCCAGTTTGCCTCAGAACAGGACTTATTTAAGGGGCTGCAAATTGCCTAACCAAAATCCAGTTTTTCCTTTTTCCTCAGAAAATAAACCTCAATTTTTAGCAGAGTATGCTGCTGCCTGGAGTAAACAGTATATTTTCCAGTATTGATTTAATCAAGTGTGACCACATGATCAAGTTCTGGCCAATAAAATTAAAATAAATACTGTGTGGGACTTCCAGGAAGCCTCCTTAAAGAAAACTGACAAAACTGGGGAAAGTGTCCATTTTTCTCTTCCTCTCACTTCCTTCATCTTGCTGTTTGGAATATGGACAAGATGGCTGGAGCACCAGCATCTACCTTGGACTATGAGGTAAACTTAGGGTGGAAGCCACACTTTGAGAATGGTGGCAACAGAAAGACAGAAGGAGCCTGAGCCCTATAACTTCATGGAGCTGTGTTAATCATAAATACCTCAACTTTTTTGATAGCTTCCATCTCTTTGTTTGTTTTATATTTGGGGAAATTTCCTCTCCGTCAGATTCCAATAATTAATTCCTTCTTTAGCCACACCCATTCTATCATTCAACCATTTTGTTGAATCTTTAATTTTGGCAGTCAGGTTTTTAATATCCAAAGACACTTTCCTGTTTTCTGATTGTGAATTCAATAGTGTAACAGGCTCTGATTCTTTCTCTTCCTCAACTCTGTTCCAGATGGATATTTTATATTCACTTTACTGGACATAATGAAAAGCTAGAGTAGCAAATGATATTTTGAAATCTGGATATCAACTTCCAAATTAATATCTGGTGTTCTACCTCTGTGAGCTTTTTGGGAATATAAAAATAGGTAACAGTTCCTCGCTGAGTTAATATTTGTGGTTACATTCACTGCTAAAGATTTTTATTGAAGAATCAATTACCAGAAAAGATAATTAAATATCCATTTCATCCTCTCCCAAATTACTTTGGGTTTAAGGATGTGGCTGATAAATAGTTATCATCTAATAAAAACCAAATAGCCATTCATCATTCTAGCTGAGAAATTGGCAAACTTTCTCTTTAAAGGGCTAGATATCAAATATTTATGGTTTTGTGAGCCATATGTCCTCTGTGCAATTACTCTGCCATTATAGTGTGAAAGTAGCCATAGACAATACATAAATGAATGGGTTTGGCTATGCTCCAGTAAAACTTTACTTATAAGCACTAACATTTGAGTTTCATATAATTCTTAAGTGTCATAGAATATTATTCTTCCTTTTATTTGTTTCAGTCATTTAAAAAGGTGAAAGCTGTTCTAGGTAACTGGCCATACAAAATTAGAAAGCAGGCTAGGTTTGGTCTACAGGCCATAGCTATTATTGTCAATGCCTGTTTTGGCCAAACCCTACAGTATTTATGACTCTTCTTTCTCCTGAATTTCATCAACTAATGGATGTTTGGGAAAGGATCATTGGTGTTTCCTTTCTGTTATTTCCTTTCTCCTCAACCTTATTTTGGCCAATTTTCATACATATTGAAAGCCTATAGACTGGCTCCAGCATTATTGCTTTACTTTGACTCTGGTTTCTTATCATAACTTTATGTTTAACCTAACAATGATGTAAGCTCTACACACACACACACACACACACACACACACACACACACAGGGGTGGAAAAGAAGGGAGAGAGGGAATAGGGTTAAGAGAAAGACTGGGATATTGAGATAACCATCCTTCTTCATTTCTATGAGAAATTGGGATAGCTGGGTCCATTAACTTTTTGAATTTTGGTGTTTCAGACAATGAATAAAGCCAGTATTTTTATAAGGAAGGGAATCAATGCATCCTAATCTCAGAACTGTGGGTTTTGAAGTCAAAAAGGATTAGAACATTCATTCATGCAGATCATCCCATTTGATGGAACTTAGCTAATTCTCATGTGCTTCAAAACAGAAACATTTCTCTTCAGAACATGGTCCTGGCATCTGTGGACTGAGAATTCTAATCCATCACTGCACTCATTCCTTTGGCCACCTGGTCTTTCCTTTTCTGAAATAAGGCCAGACAAAATATAATGATAAATAATAATATAAAGCAGCCAACTCCCCTAGCCAGTGTTTTTGAGGAAATAAGAAGGTGTATAAACTTCACAAAAATATAAGCCAGAGCACATTGTCCCTTTGCACCTCATATCATATTTGCATAAGAATACATTTGAAGTCAATAGTTTCTGTTGTGTAAACAACAGGGCACTTTAAAGGGTTTGGCTTTATTCTCTTTTTGACATATTCTTAAGAGAATAGAATGAAGGTAAATCTATGGAGAAAGCAGACACAGTTGCTTCAGGCTGGGCTACACATTACTGGGGTCACCATGAGTGCCAGTGTCTGGTCCTCAGCTTAAAAAAATTCAGAAACTTGATTTTTATGGCATTCATATAGAGGTGATCAGGCTTCAGGGGACTGACTCATGCTAACCAAATTTATAAGAGACTAACTGATTAAACGGGAAGCCAATTGATTAATTTATACTGAAAAATAGAAGTGTCACTGAGCCAGTGCATTCTCTGTCAGAAGAAAAGATAATTTGGAAAACTAAATTAAAGTCCAAAGGTCGTTTAAAAAATACAAAAATCAAGATAAGAGTTGTTAGATGGATCCAAAGTACAGTCGTTAAGTTATCCCTGACTAATGAGTTCTACTTCTCTGATGGAGTAGACCGAACTTTCTAGCAGATACCAAGATTTATGTTGACTGATCAGGTACCCCTGTCTTATGGCCACTGCTAGAGATACATTGACCATGTCTTACTCTAAGTAACTCCTTTTTCAAGTCTCTATGACAACTGTGTGATATGAAACATAACCCAGGACACACAGGCAATATTTCACCACCACCACCCAATGACCAAATATTTCTACATCAAAGTCCACTGCTCTTTCCCTAAACTGCTTTTCCTATAATCTTGGTCCATTCTCTGAAAATTACTTTCCCCTTCTTATTCTAACTGAAACTCAGCTATCCCCTGAGAATATCCTTTCCTCTGTTGCCTTAAGTGGTGACTGTTTTCTTTTTCTACCAAACCCCCCATATCACTGGGTCTAGAGGTGGAGTAGGTATCTTTGTTTTTTATTGCTATTTCCAGAACATTCTTCTTCCTTCCAGCAAAATACCTTCGTTTTGAAACTCATGTCATCAGATCAGACCACTTACTATGCTCTCCTTGTAGCAGTCATCGCATAGATTCCAAATCTCTTGAATAGTTTAGTTCTTGGCACACTGTCACTCTCTCCAATGCCACATCTGCCTTAATCCTTGGAAAGTTCAGTAATACACATAGATAATCTTACCTGCATCCTGAACTCTCAGTTTCTTGACCTCTTCTTCTCTAGTGATCTTATTCTCCCCTCCCGTTTCAGCTACTCACTCTCATGACCAGACCCTAGAGCTGGTCATTACGAGTAACTACCCTGCCTGCCAGCCTTCATAATCTGAATTTTATGCATCACACTGTCCCACTGATACTTTTTATTTATCCACTCATTTCCTCCAGTACTCCATGTCCAGCAATCCTTCAGTCTCATCAGGACATATAATTCATTGATCCTATCTCTTTTCCACTATATCTTATCCCTCACAGTCTTCACTTCTTGCAGTACACATATTCCATAGCCAATCATTTTATTCTCTTTTGTATAATCCCATAACTCCCTTGCCCTTGTATTGCTTCATCATACCCATCTTACAAAGTCTCTACTCTGTTTTAATCAGATTTTCTGCCTCCTCTGAATAGGCATCTGTGCACCTAAACTCGCCTGGGGAAAACACACCAAATTGTTACCGGTCTCACTTTAATTTCATGATCACTATCCTCAAGTAGACCCTTAATGTTGCTCAGTAATTTTATTACATTTACTCATTCATTCCTTCTCCCACTATTCTTAACAAATAATACCTTAATTTCCTTCCCTACCCCCACTACCTTCCTCATTCTTTTCAACTGATGATTTTGTTTATTTCACTAGAAAGTAGAAACAGTCAGATGAGAAGTCGTTTCCCATGTCCTCACCACCAGCTGACCTCCATCTGGGTATGCACACTGCCCTCCCCGTTACCATAGATGAACTCTCTGTGCTCTTAGCTAAGGCCAACTCCTCCACTTGTGCACCCAACTCCATCTCATTCAACCTACTTAAGGACAGTCTTCCAGAAATTCACTTCTCTCTCTCCTACATCATCAATTTTTCCATCTTACTGGACCATCCCATCATCATATAAACCTGCTGTCACTTTTCCCATCTCAAAAAATTGCTTTAATCTTCTGTTTCCCTTCAATGACTACCCATTTCTTTCTGCCCTTTTGCAGAAAAATTCTACAAAAGTATTGCCCATACTCATCATCTTCAATAACCCCTCTCTAATTGTCTGTTAAGCCCATTCCAATCAGGCTTCTACTTCCACACTTCACTAAAACCACCCTTCCTGGTGTTACCGGTGACATCTACATCACTGACCCCAAATGTTCACGTCTCAGTCCTCTTCATATTTACTTACCAGAAGCATTTGAAACTGAATAACACTTCTTCCTCCCAAAAACACTTGCTTCTGTTGGCCTCCAGCACTCCATACTCCCCTGGCCCTCTTCCACTCACTGGCTTCTCCTTAGCCTCCATTGCTGCTTCATCCTCAACTCCCTCCCTTTTTCATAGTGAAATTCCTTGAGGATCATTGCTTTATTGGAATGGTCCTTTATTCTCTCTCTACACTCTCTTCCTTACTAGTCTTATCCAGTCTTATGGCTTTTTAAGTGCCATTTACACACTGACAACTCCCAAAGTTATACCTCCAGGCACGATCCCTACCCTGAACTTCATCCCCATGTATTCGATTTCTTCCACTTCAGAGCTCCACTCAGCTATATTTGACATCTCAAGATTAACACATACAAAATCAAACTGTTGACACACCCTCTCCACCCATTACCACTGATGAAACCTGCTCCTCCTGTGGTCCTCACTATGTCAGTAAATGACATCCCCACCCTTCTAGTTGCTCAGGCCCAATCACCTTTGATTCTTTTCTTTTTAAATATTTCACATTCAATTTACCAGAAAATTCTGTTGAAAACTCCTCCAAGAAGAAATGTGTGGGAAATATCAGAAAGGGAGACAGAACATAAAGACTCCTAACTCTGGGAAACAAACTAGGGGTGGTGGAAGGGGAGGAGGGCGGGGGGTGGGGGTGAATGGGTGACGGGCACTGAGGGGGGCACTTGACGGGATGAGCACTGGGTGTTATTCTGTATGTTGGCAAATTGAACACCAATAAAAAATAAATTTATTATAAAAAATAAAAATAAAAAATAAAGGAGATAAAAAAAAGAAAACTCCTCCAAAATATAACTAGACTCTACCTTCTTCTTACCACCTCCCTTACTACACCCTGGCCCAAACCATCATTATCTCTTCCCTGGATTATTGCAGTAGCTGCCTTGCCCTATTACAGTTTATTTTCAGCACAACATACAGAATTGATATGATTAAAATGAAAAACCAAATTATCTCTCCGCTCAAAACCTCCCATCTCCCTCCAAGTCAAAACCAAAATCCTTGCAATGGCTTATAAGACTCCACATAATCACCTCATTCACTCTGTTCTAGCAGCCCTGGCTTCGTTGTTCTTTCTCCAACCTATCAGGCAGCACCTGCCTTAGGGACTTTGCTCCAGCTGTTTCCTCTGCCTAGAGCAATCTTCTCTCTGGTAGTCCCATGGCTCACTCCCTCTTCTCTTTCAGGCTTTGCATAGATGACTACACTATTTTAAATTGCTCCTTGCACATCCAGCATTCTGTATCTCCTTTCCTGCTTTATTTTTATTTTATTAACTGATGTAGTTTTCTTCGTTGTATTTATATACAAACTATATATTTTACTTACTCGTGTTGTTTATTTTCTGTTCACCACCACCACCACCACTAGAATGTAAGCTACATGCAGACAGCAATTTTTGTCTGTTTCATTCATTCTGCATTCCCAGTGCCTAGAAGAAAACGTAGACTACCGTAAGTACTAATAAATATGTTTAAGGCAAGGAGGGTGTAAAGAATTCCTAAAGTGCCAAGGATTTCTTTATTTTGTCACTATTGGAAATCCTAAAATGAATCAAATCACTTGCTTGGAAATAGGAATATATTTTGTCATAGAAATAATATACATAAAATTATTATTAAAATTAATAGTTCTCACGGGACCTGGGTGGCTTAGTGGCTGAGTGTCTACCTTTGGCTCAGGTCATAATCCCAGGGTCCTGGGATCGAGTTCTGCATCAGGCTCCCTGCAGGGAGCCTGCTATTCCCTCTGCCTATGTCTCTGCCTCTCTTTCTGTGTCTCTCATGAATAAATAAGTAAAATCTTTAAAAATAAATAAATAGAATTAATAGCTCTCTAAATGCAATGTTGTATCCTAGATTGGAGCCTGGAACACAAAAAGGATATCAGGAGAATACCTAATAGTCTTCAGTTTAGTTAGTACTAATATACCAGTATTGATTTCTTAATTGTGACAAATCCACCATGGTAGTATAAGATGCTAATTTAGTAGAAAATGGGTAAAAAGGTATCTGGGAACTCTCTGCATTATCTTCCGTATTTGTCTGTAAAGTTAAAATTGTTCAAAACAGTTTTTAAGTTTTGTGTGTATGTGTGTGTGCATGTGCATGTGTTGGGCAGCATAATGGCTGCTGCCCCCCCCCCCCCCCGGTGTCTATATCCTTATCCTTGGGACTTATGAACATGTTAGGTTACATGGAAAAGGAGAATTAGGTTGCAGATTGAATCAAGGTTGTTAATAAACTGACCTTTCTTGGGGGGAGATTATCCTGGATTATCCAGGTGGGTCCAACATAATCACAAGGGTCCTTAAAAATAGAAGAGGAGGACAGAAAGGAAGAAACGGGAAATGTGATCAGGACAGAATGGTAAAAGAGATGCAATATCGCTGGCTATGAAGATGGAGAAAGGAGACAAGAATTCAGGAAGCCTTTAGAAGCTGAAAACGCCAGTGAACAGATTCTCCCCTAGAGAAAGAAGCAGAAGGGAGCACAACTCTGCTGACACCTTGAGCTTAGCCCCGTGAGACCCAGGTCAGACTTCTGACCTACAGAACTGTAAGAACAAATTTGTGTCATTTCAAGACACTAAGTTTGAGGTTATTTGTTATGGCAGGAATAGGAAACTACACACACACACACACACACACATATATATATATATATATATATATATATATACACACACACATATACTCTGTGGTCATTACCGCAAACCCAGAAAGATAGGTATCTTCCCATTTTATAGAATGGAGCTCTGGGACACCTGGGTGGCTCAGCGTTTTAGCACCTGCCTTCAGCCCAGGGCGTGATCCTGGAGTCCCGGGATGAAGTCCCACATCAGGTTCCTTGCATGGAGCCTGCTTTTCCCTCTGCCTGTATCCCTGCCTGTCTCTCTCTCTCTCTCTCTCTCTCTCTCTCTCTCTCTCTCTCCCCCCCCTCCCTTTTCTGTGTGTGTGTCTCATGAATGAATAAAATCTTTCTTTAAAAAAAAAGGAAGTAGAGCTTTAACAAAAATTAAAGTCACATGGTGAGTAAGTATCACAGCTGGGACTCAAACCAAGTTCTGACTCCTAATTTTATGCTTTATTATCAATGTGCTGCCTCTCTGGGTAGGGGTCCAAGGCTTAGCACACAAAACCCTATTTAAGCCATAGTACAGCCAAAATATTGTAGGTTCACAAGTTTAAAAAAATAAATTTTGAAAACCAAAAGTGACTGTGAAGCCACTTTTCTGATGTTTAAAAAAACATCAGAAAGCATATTTTAAAAGGGCACATTTAGATATTTTTAAAAAATATGTGTACCGGTTCTCTATTGTGTTCTAATACCAGTGAATGAAATGCCGTATACTTGCATAAGCACTATTTGTTTATCTTGAAGGCTGCTTAAGGTAAATCAGACCTAATTAAGAGAAGGAAGTCGACAGAGACTTCTGTGAAGAAGCTAAAGGTGACTTCGGGCCACTTTGCAGGGCTTTAGAGATTGAGGGCACTGTGTTTTTTTTTTTAATGTCTAATTTTACTTCAAAGCTTATGGATACAGATGCATCACTAGAGCTGCTCTTACCTAGCCTTGATCAGGATTGTTTTCAGCTCACAAAAGAACATTGCTTTCACTCAGAAATAACAAAAAAATTGCCCCAAGCCTCAAAGCAAAATTTCATAATCCATTTTGTTTACTCCCTTTCTCTTAGTTTCTGGGTTTCTCAGGGTGTCTTTGTCTTGGGCTCTGTGTTTTTCTAGCTCCACTTAGGGTGTGGGTACATGTGTTTGGAGTTGACAAAGTACTTTCTTCTCCATTAATTCAGTTTGATTTTGCTGTTCTCAGAAACCCTTTGAGGCAGGCAAAACAGATGTCACTATTCACATTTTCTAGACAAGGAAACCAAAACTCTGGATCAATGGAGATGGGCAGCAAATTCAAGAGAGTCTGAGTCAAAGTCAAGCTCTGTTTCCACCACAGCCGACTATTTTATCCCCACATATGAAGCCACACACCACTGGAACCTCAGCAGAGGAAGAGCTGGAAAGGAGGAAATGCTGTCCCCAAGGAGGGAAATTTGGAGGAAGGAGAACAATGGTGTTATTGTTCCTACAGGTAAGGAGGGATGGAGGGAGAAGAAAAAGACAGTGCTTATGAAGCCTGGAGATCAGTGCATGGGTCAATCATCTATGCCTCTTATGGATGGTAGATGGGAGAGATGGAGGCCTAACGGTATGGGAAGGAAAGGAAACTCATAGTTGGTGGCATCAGAGGGAAAAGTGGAAAGCACAGAGGCCATTCATATGCCAGGGCTATTCATAATTTGGGAGTTTATTAGCTGGAGCCCAAATGTCTGAGAACATCTTGAAGCAAACTATATGCAAGCTATGTCAATTTCAGGTTTGAGCTAATAGATCACCCTAGCTTTACTTTCTAGCCCATCCTTTCTTCCAATTACAGGCCAAAGCCTGTTCCCTTAGGCACTGGGGGAGCAAAGGCCTTTAGGTTTGGATCCGATATTTACCCTCAGTCTCAGCAACCCCAAGGCTGACTCAGAGGTGTCTCTGAGTTATGCTTGTGGCAATTCCTGAACCAAACATCATTTACCTCTTAGGCACCCCCAGGCTGGGGTCAGTTCCTCAGAGCTGTTCCTGATGAGGTGGTTCCCATTCTTTCTGTGACATTTAGAGATATATGCTTCAAGTTTACTCAATTTTCTTCCCCTCTTTACCATCTCCCCCACTAACACCCACTCCTTCAACAACAAAAGTCCTCAAACACAATTTAGAGATCAGGTTTCCTGGTAGCAAGCAGCTCACGTTTTCTCTATACCTTTCTGTATTTTCCAAACAAACAATAACACATCTTCAACTTTATGTTTTTAGCTACTTGTGTCTACTCAACTGAGACTTCCTTTCCATCTACAATATTACTTAAGGAATGCTTACAGCATCAGGATCATATGATGTATTTAGTCTTACCTGTACTAAATCTTGTCTGAGAATTTTTATTTCTTTTTTTTATTATTTAAAAAAATTTTTTTAGAATTTTTATTTCTTAGTATAACATTTTGGATAAGTTTACCCAAAGAATTTAGCACAGTGCTTGGTGATTGTCATAATTTTTTACAACAGTCCTTTAATTTCATGTCACCATGTCCAAATTCACTCATTAATTCAGGCGGTCTTCTTCCTGTTTATATGCGTAAATACCTAAACCTCAAAGGATGAGTTCCTTCTGATAGGGTTTCTTATTAACAATTTAGCCCAGTCATGGCATGAAAGTTCTTACAAAAAAAAAAAGAAAGAAAGAAAGAAAGTTCTTACCACTTCAATCCCAGAGTTCTCACCTCTCTCCTGGCTGTCCAATTTCCCTCCTTCTTGTCCTAATCATCCTTTGTTTTACATTGTAGGCCCCATCTGACTTTGAGGACCTGTAGCCCTTTACTATTGCCTATAGATTTACAATTGTACTTGCCAAATAATTCATTAATTATTTTGGTTTCAAAATTAAATCTAATATGTGAATTCCAAGAACCAATCAAAACCATTTCAGTTATCTGAGGCAGGGCTTCCAGCAGCTTTAATCATAGAGAACACAGCTGTAAGCCCACAAAGAAATGAAAAAAAAAAATGTATGCGTATTGAGGGCATTGCCATCCCAAAGCTTCCCTCCAACCTATGGATTATAATGTGTGTCAACGATGAAGGTTTGCTTCTCAAATGCAATGTTCAGTTTTATGTGTCAACTTGGCTAGGCCACAGTCCCCAGTTAGTCCATCAAATACTAATCTAGTTGTTGCTGTGAAGGTATTTTGTAGATGTGCTTAACATCCACAATCAGTTGACTTTATATAAAGGAGACTGCTCTCAATAATTTGGGTGGGCCTCATCCAATCAGTTGGAAGAGAAAAGTTGATAGTCCCCCCGAGGAAGAAAAATATTCTGCTTATGGACTGTGGTGTCATCTCTTGCCTAAGAGGTTCCAGCCTGCCCTTCCTGATGGCCCATTCTACAGATTTCAGAATTTCCTATCCAGCCTCCACAATCATGTAAGGCAACCAATATATATGTATGTTTTTTGTGTATATATGTATATTTTGTATATGTATACACATAAACATACATACATGTGTATGTATGTACATAAATATATAGTGTGTGTCTATGCACACAATTACTCAAAAATATAGTAAAAGGGAGATGAGAAGGGGGATGTTTGAAGCTGATACACTAACAAGTTAATAGGAAGAGAGAAGATACCAGAACCACCAAGTCATCATGAAAAGGTTAACTTATGTCAGTGTAGTAAAGACATAAATATGGAATACGATGCTTAAAGGAACTTTCAAAATTCTATTTAGTTTCACTATTAAAAAAATATGCCTTCTATATTCAAAAGACATGAACAGAAATTTCACAGAGGAAGACATAGACATGGCCAACAAGCACATGAGAAAATGCTCTGCATCACTGACCATCAGGGAAATACAAATCAAAACTACAATGAAATACCACCTCACACCAGTGACAATGGTGAAAATTAACAAGACAGGAAACAACAAATGTTGGAGAGGATGTGGAGAAAGGGAAACCCTCTTGCACTGTTGGTGGGAATGTGAACTGGTGCAGCCACTCTGGAAAACTGTGTGGAGGTTCCTCAAAGAGTTAAAAATAGAGCTACCCTACGACCCAGCAATTGCACTGTTGGGAATTTACCCCAAAGATACAGATGCAGTGAAATGCCAGAACACCTACACCCCAATGTTTATAGCAGCAATGTCCACAATAGCCAAACTGTGGAAGGATCCTTGGTGTCCATGGAAAGATGAATGGATAAAGAAGAAGTGGTCTATCTATACAATGGAATATTACTCAGCCATTAGAAACGACAAATACCCACCATTTGCTTCAACATGGATGGAACTGGAGGGTATTATGCTGAGTGAAATAAGTCAATCGGAGAAGGACAAACATTATATGGTCTCATTCATTTGGGGAATATAAAAAATAGTGAAAGGGAATAGAGGGGAAAGGAGAGAAAATGAGTCGGAAATATCAGTGAGGGTGACAGAACATGAAAGACTCCTAACTCTGAGAAATGAACAAGGGGTAGTGGAAAGGGAGGTGGGCAGAGGGATGGGGTGACTGGGTGACGGGCACTGAGGGGGGCACTTGACGGGACGAGCACTGGGTGTAATGCTATATGTTGGCAAGTTGAACTCCAATAAAAATTTTAAAAATAAAATAAAAAAGAAAAAATATGCCTTCTATATTAAATGAAACCCCAAGTTAAAAAACTGGAAATTGTTCTGGACTTTGTAGGCTAAGTAAATCATTTTTTCCTTTATTCTAAGAGAAATGGCATGCCGTTAAAAGATTTTCTGCAAGAGGTGACATGATCAGATTTGTATATAAAAATGATCGCTCTGCTCGCTTTGGCAGCACATATACTAAAAATGATCATTCTGCCTGCCGCATGGATATCAGATGGATATCAAACTACAGGGAGATGAAAGTGGAAGTGGAGAGACCGCTTAAGAAATTTTCAATGAGGGGCACCTGAGCTGGCTCAGTCAGAAGAGCATGCAACTCTTGATCTTGGGTTTTAAGTTTGAGACACACACTGCATGTAGAAATAACAAACAAGCAAACAAACAAATACTTTTTAAAAATAGATTTGCAATGGTCCAGACCAGGTGTGAAAAAAATGGTGGCTGGAACTAGGGTTGTGGTGGGAGTAAGAGAAGTGGGTAAATATGGCTATATTTTGCAGGTCCAAGTGATGACAGGGACTTCCTAAGGGTCTGGATAGGAAGGTGAAGGAGTGGGATATATCAATGATGACTGCTAGGTTTCTGGCTCATGGAATAAGATAGATGAAGGTATCATCAGCTGAGACAGAGAACACTGGAAGAGGGCCAGGTTTGCTTGAAGTCAGGGATGTTAGAAAGAGAGAGAGAAAGAGAAGAACATGAGTTCTTAAGACCTGTTTCATTTGGAATTTCTGGGAATCATCTAAGAGGAGACTTCAAGCTGTCAATTACATGTATAGGGCTGGATCTCAAAGCAGAGCTCTGATCTTAAGATACAAATTTGTGAGTCATCGGCCTTTGGGTGGTAATTGAAGCAGAAGCTGTAAATGAAATCACCTAAGGAAAGAGTATAGAGTAAGAAGAGATAAATAGCCTAGCACTGAGCACTGAGAAGCTTCAATATTTAACAACTGGATACATATGCCTGCTCATGTTATAGGCTCACTAAGTGTTTATTGAACTACCCTTATGAAAAAGGTTCTGATACACCTACTGTTGTTGACTGAACCCATAGAGATCCCACACACGTAACTTTAAATGTTACAGTGAATTATAGCCTGAAATATCTTCTATCCACTTGGCACCAATCCAGTCTTCCCCACAGAGATCTGAGGGATTTGTGCCAAAAGGTGCTGAGTTTCATTCAAGCTGGATCTGTTTTCCCTCCTACTTTCTTCTGCCATCGAAGATACAATCCACACAGGCTAATTTTCTCCTGTACTTTCTTTATACCCTTCCAAACTATACCCTTATCAAATGGAATTATATAGCTAGATTCCTGGTACTGGGATTTAAAGTAAACATGAGTTTAAAAAAATACACTGCACATTTTATAAAATGCACATTGGCATTTTATAAATATTTATTGAATGCCTATTCTTTGCCCATCCCTGGGGGAGAAAGGCAAAAGATATAATATCTACCTTTGAGGAACTTTTAGTCTATTTAGAGAGACAAGAATGATGATCATGACAGAAGTAAAGAAAAAAAAACCCTCATGAATCAAGCATACCTCACACAGCATAGGATGCTAAGTTCTATCAGAGCAGAGGTCTAATTTACATTCACAGAATAAGGCATCAGAGAGGCTTGATGGGTTGTGCTGCTCTCACAGCACTGCTGTTCTTTCTCCTAAGAGGAACTGGACAGAAACAATATTTGACAAACTTATCTCTAGGGGAGAAAGTTGCACAACCACCTGCAGAAACCAATTCAATCTCACATAATAGAATTTGAACTTCTTTTAAATGATTTAGGCCACTTGAGAGTTTTACAAGTCAGTTCCCAAATTAATTTAGCATTTATCTTCCAGCCAGGCTATTACAGCTAACAATAAACTCCCGTTACAGGAATTCAGATGAATGTGGCTGAGGAAAGGAGGTCCTCATTTCTCTCCACACTTGGCTTTTCTGCAGCAAGTGATCCTGTTGACCAGCCACTCCTGCTCCCCATCCTACTCAGCTTTGCACTCTTCTGGGTCCCTTCCTACATCACTGACTGTTCAGCCTCCAGCACAGGGTCTGGAACATAGTAAGCTCTCAATAAATATTTTGAATGATTGAAGGCTTCTTAGTATCTAGCATCTTCTCCACTGACTCTTCCACTTTCATCTAATACTTAGAAGTAGATATCCCCCACCCAACATTCCAGTTCGGGCCATCTTCTCCTCTATTACACTGCGTCCTCATGAGTGATCTCACTTCTATGGCTCCAGCTGTGACCTGTACACAGCTGCCCAAATGCTTATCTCCACCTGTTCTCTAAGCCCCATATTTTCAACTGCCTGTAAGTCCCACACCTCTCCTAGGTGTGCTTCTGGCAATTCAAGGTCAATACATCCAAAACTGAGTTCATTTTTCTCCTCAAAGTTGCACTCCTTTCTATATTACGAGTGTAGGTTTACAGACTCACCATCGCCTCAGTCACCAGAGCCAAAACCTTCTAAAGCATCTTCAACCCCTCCCACTCCTGTACTCTCCCTAGTGTCCAATCAGTTGGCCAGGTCCTATTCATTTTCCCCTCATGTTGTCTCTGATATCTGTCTCCTCTTCCTCACTGCCATGGCACCTTCATTATTCATTACCTGGATTCTCATCAGGATTACCTCACTAGCATTCCCTACAACCATGCATCTCTCTGCTTTTTACTATGTTATCAAAATATAACTGAAATCTTATAAGTCTCCTTCTCCAAAAATTATTCCTTATTTTTAGAAATCACTCTTTGACTTTTAAAGTTCTTTCATAAACTCTGTATAAGTTAAGAATGATTTTGGCTACTGAACTAAATGGAACTTATACAAATAGAGGGCTATTTTTCTCACGTAAGAATAAATCCCAACGTAGGTGGCTGCTGGCATTTGTTTATTGGTGGCATCAAGGTCCTAAACTCTTCCAATATTTCTGTACTGCCATCCATCCTTAACATGTTGGCTTTTCATCTTCATTGCTGCCAATAATTCAGCTGCAAAATGGCTATTAGAGCCCCAGGAATCATGTCTGCATTCAAGGCAGAAGCTAAAGTGAGGCAGAAGGCATAAGCAATGTCTGTATATTTTCTTGAGGAAAGAAAAACTCTGCTAGAAGCCCCTCGGCAGTCTTTTGTTTATGTATCATTAGCCATAAGTATGTTATTATCACGTGGCTATCTTGAGCATCAAGGGAGACTGAGCATGTATTTGGCTTTTCAAGTCTCTGCTATAGATGCAGTAAGGGAGAAAGGCATGAAGTGTAGATGTTGGGTGATTCAGCCCACGATGTCTGCCACATTCCCCTTTTATTTGGTCAGTATGACAACGTAATGTGTGGCACAATTATCTTCCCTTTCAGGTTAAGGAAACTGAAGTCCAGAAAGGTTAGGTGATTTGCCCAAGGTCTCAGGTAGTCGGTAGTAGACTCACAGATACCATTTTATGATTCCTACCAAGGGGATTACTACACCATTGCTCTGTGAAGTGAACTCCTATCTCAGAGAATATTCCAAGCTCCAGGGAATTCAAGGGCTCCCCAGAATCTGACCCCAGGCTACTTTCCAGATTTATCACTCATAACACTTTCAATACTCCTTATGCACTATCCAAATTCTTGGTTGCTTCCTGATTGTGTTAGATAACTACAGGCCTTTTTTTTTTTTTTTTTTTTTTTTGCATGTGCTGATCCCTCAACATGGAATGACCTTCCATTTCCACTCTTGCTCCAACAATGCCCCGAGGCTTTGTTTACTGAACTGAATTCTTATTCATACTTCAAAATTCAGGTTAAATTCTGCTTCTTAGCTGAAGCATTCCTTAACTGCACCAGTCATCACTATTCATTTCTGCCAGAAGCCCTAAGCTCTGTCATAGCACTTTCTTTCACTCCATCATAATAGTTGCTTCATTTTTTTCTGCTTCCATAATAATCTCCTTCAAAGCTTTTAAGTCTTAGTTATCTCTGTACCCATGCCCTGAGTGCCTGGTACAGCACCAGGCACAGAGAACAGGGCCAGCAAGTATTTTCTCTGTAACAGCTTTATTGAGATATTATTCACATACCATACAATTCATTCATTCAAGGTATACTGATAAATGGTTTTAGTATATTCACAGAGTTGGGCAACAATCATCACAGTCAACTTAAGTGAAATAGGTCCATCAGAGAAGGATAATCATCATATGGTTTCACTCACACATGGAATATAAGAAATAGTGAAAGGGATCATAAGGGAAAGGAGGGGAACTGAGTGGGAAAAATTAGAGAGGGAGACAAACCATGAGAGATTCCTAACTCTGGGAAACAAACAAAGGGTTGCAGAAGGGGAGGTGAGTGGGGCAATGGGGTAACTGGATGATGGGCACTAAGGAGGGCACTTGATGGGATGAGAACTAGGGGTTATACTATATGTTGGCAAATTGAATTGAAATGTAAAAATTTTAAATTTTTAAAAAAGAATGTTTCTAATATCTCAAATCTCATTTTTAACCCCACAATACTCCATTGCCTGCCAGCACCAGCCCAAAGCAACAACTAACTAACTTTCTGTTTCTAAAAATTTGCCTATTCTGGACATTCCGTATAATTAGAATCATATAATATATGGTCTTTTGTGTCTGGCTTTTTCACTTAGCATAATATTTTCAAGGTTAATCCATGTTGTAGTATGAATCAGCATTCTATTTCTTTTTTGCGGCCAAATAATATTCCATTGTATGGACATACCATGTTTTTTTCATACCATATTATTTTATCCATTCATCAGTTCATGGACATGTGGGTTGTTTCCACTTTTGGTTATTATTAAATAATGCTGTCATGAACAGTGGTATAAAAATACCTGTTTGAGCCCCTACATTCAATTATTTTGGTTATATTCCCAGAAATGGAATTACTGGGTCATATGGTAACTCCACGTTTACTTATTTGAAAAATTGCCAACCTGTTTTCCACAGTAGCTGTATCATTTTACATTCTCACCAGAAATGTATGAGATCTTCAATTTTTCCATATCCTTGCTAATATTTGTTATTGTCTGACTTTTTGGCTAGAACCATCCTAATGGGTATGAAGTAATATTTCATTGTGGTCTTGATCTTCTTTTCCCTGATGAATAATGTTGAGCAACATTTCATGTGCTTATTGGCTATTTGTATATCTAAGGGTAAATGTCTTTTCAAACCATCTGTGCATTTTTAAATTGAGTAAACTTTTTATTATTGAGTTGTAAGAGTACTTTACATATTCCAGATACAATTCCCTCTTCCGATACATGATCTTCTGGAGGGGAGGTGGGGGGGATAGGGTAACTGGGTGATGGGCATTAAGGAGGTCATTTGATATAATGAGCACTGGGTGTTAGATGCAACTGATGAAGCGCTAAACTCTACCTCTGAAACTAATAATACGCTATACGTTAATTAATTGAATTTAAATAAATTTTTTTCCAAAAAAAGTGTGTGATCAGCAAATATTGGCCAGCAAGCATTTTTAAATAAAGTATTTCCAAAATTGCTATTTAAAATTTTAGATATTCCTTACAAAAGCTAACATCCCAGAAAAGCTTGTTTTAAACTCATTAAATTAGAGCTGGATCCCCAGGGGAAAAACTTGACCACCTAATGTAAGCAAAGCATACTCAAGAATGCAACAAGTCTAAACAAGCATAGATAGATAAATAGATAAATAGATTGATAAAATATATCAGAATATCACCAACTTCAAATATTATCAGTTCCCCTAAAGTAGTCTTAAAATGGAAGTACTAAAATAGAAATAGACACAAACCTCTAGCCATAGATTTGCCAGCTCCTTCTGACCACACAGAGTGTTCCCACTCTAGGAATAGTCAGCCTTATATACCCTTAACATTTTGGGAAAGTTTTTCATTAGTCTCAAGGTACCTTAAGACTTCCAAATTTTTACCTAAATCCTAACATTTTCTTCTGTTTTCCACATCACTGATTAGCCTCTTTCCAGACACCTCTGGGCGATAGTGTCTGGTTGTCTTGACAATGCTGTTCAAGGGAAGAAGTTAGTACTGCATAAAACCAAACACTGGGGCAGCCCGGATGACTCAGTGATTTAGCGCCGCCTTCAGCCCAGAGCCTGATCCTGGAGACCCTGGATCGAATCCCACATCGGGCTCCCTGCATGGAGCCTGCTTCTCCCTCTGCCTGTGTCTCTGCTTCTCTCCCTCTCTCTCTGTGTCTCTCATGAATAAACAAATTTTTAAAAAAATCTCTCTCTAAAAAAAAAAAAAAAAAACACTGAAATCCCCAGGGCCATGTTCAGTTTTGAGAGAGTGACCTCCTATCTATTGGCACAGGCAGTGGCTAAGGGTCTCATGATCATAAGAAAGCCAAAAGATTATACCTATACTAATCATTATGGTCCCAGTTAATTTAATTGATAATTTATATATTTTCCCAATCAGTGTGTTTTACCACAAAATAAGTTGTCCTGATGTTTCTAATACTATAGTTGGTTGCTCTAATCAGTAGGGGGATTCCAGCATTTCAGGGCATAGCAACAGTAAGAATCAGATAGCAGACTTAATTCAATGTATTTGAAGGACTTCATGTCTTAGAAGAAATGTGTGACTGTTTACTGTGGGGTTTTTTTAAGGATTTTATTTATTTATTCATGAGAGACACACAGAGAGAGGCAGAGACACAGGCAGAGGGAGAAGCAGGCTCCATGCCGGGAGCCCGACCTGGGACTGGATCCCAGTCTCCAGGATCACATCCCAGGCCGAAGGCAGGCGCTAAACCGCTGAGCCACCCAGGGATCCCCTATTGTGTTTTTTTAAGCTTTGTAATTCTCTTCTAGGAGAATGTAAAGAAGCCAGAATCAATAGTCAAAAAACCTAGGTTCCAGTCTTGGCTCGGTGTTAGTTCAGTCCTACCTGTATTATTTTTTTTTAATTTTTATTTATTTATGATAGTCACAGAGAGAGAGAGAGAGAGGCAGAGACACAGGCGGAGGAAGAAGCAGGCTCCATGCACCAGGAGCCTGATGTGGGATTCAATCCCGGGTCTCCAGGATCGCACCCCAGGCCAAAGGCAGGCGCCAAACCGCTGCGCCACCCAGGGATCCCCCTACCTGTATTATTACCAGCAAGTCTCTGTGCCTCAACTTTCATATCTCTAAAATGAGAAAGATGATTATACTTGCATCAAATTAAATTGTGTAGTACAGGGACATCTGGGTGGCTCAGTGGTTGAGCAACTGCCTTTGGCTCAGGTCATTATCCTGGGGTCCTGTGATCAAGTCTCATATTGGGCCCCCACAGGGAGCCTGCTTCTCCCTCTGCCTATGTCTCTGCCTCTCTCTGTGTGTCTCTCATGAATAAATAAATAAATAAAAATCTTTTAAAAAGTAAAAGAATAAATTGTGTAGTAGAGGAAATAGTTTATACAGTTAGATAAGCTCTCTATCACAAAATCTATAGGATTCATTCACTCTCTCCTTCTTTTCTCTAGCCTGGTTTTCCCACGGTTTCCATCTCTACTCAGACTGCAAAGCATAAAACTAAGCAAAAAAAAAAGTGTGATTGATGTACGTAGGAAAAGCAAAATAATTTACTATATAGCAGGAAAGGAGGGTGAAAAGCATGAGTGCAGAGGATGTGAAACAAGGTTCCAATACAGAGCCAATCATAAGCTTGGAGGGCCATGGTAAGAAATTTAAAAATTATCTTGCCAAAAATGAGAAGCCATCAAGGAGTGCCAAGCAGAAGAGTATATGCCTATTTAGAAAGCTCACTCTCACAGCAGTGTTGGAGAACAGCTGGAGGGAAGAGAGATAAAGCTTTAAGAACAGGTGGGTGGCAATCTGTTAGTCTCACACAGATTTAAGATAGTGGTAGTTGTTATGGAGAGAAGACAAACTTGGGAAAATTTTAGGAAAACTGGAGAGGACTTGATGTTTGATTCAATGTGGGAGAAAATGGAGGGACAGGAGTAAAGGATTATAACTTAGACAGTTAGGTAAATTATGGATTCATTAACAAGAGAGGGGATGCAAATGATTTTGAGAGAATATAACTTCATTCCGGACATGCTGAATTTGAGGTGCTCACAGTCCATTCATGTAGAGAAGCCTAGAAAGTCTTTAGAAGTAGGGATTTGCACCCTGAAGAGAAAGGACAAGAAATCTACATTGGATTTAATTATGGGTACCTAGAGATGATGACTGAAGCTATCATAGCAGATGAGATAACTTAATGAAAGAATATAGAGTGAGAAAAGGTTGCCAGGAGTAAGCCCTGAGGAACAAGGGGCAGAGAAGAGAGAATACACAAAGAAGATTAGCATACAGTGAAGGGGAAGAATGTTCAGGGAGTAAGAGTCTTAAGAAGCAGGATGAAGCTCAACAGAATCAAACACTACCAAGAGTGTGGGTAGGATGCGAATGGAGAAGTAAAAACCATAGGTGTTTGAAATTAAATAGCATTCAGTCATGGCCAAGTCTAAGACCATTTCTGTTGATGTGGAGAGAACTAAAAATTTCCCGAAGGGCAATTTTGAAGATACAGCAGCACTGAAACACTCTTAAAAAACTTGATGAAGGACTGAGCAAGGAAGTCATTGTAAGAATAAAATGAGTTCAAGTGAGGTGTAAAAGCTCTGTAAAAAAAGTACAATATAATATAAAAAATAGTGAAAGGGATTAAAGGGGAAAGGAGAGAAAATGAGTGGGAAATACCATAGAGGGTGACAGGACATGAGAGACACCTAACTCTGGGAAATGACAAGGGGTAGTGGAAGGGGAGGTGGGTGGGGGGATGGGGTGCCTGGGTGACGGGCACTGAGGGGGGCACTTGATGGGATGAGCACTGGGTGTTATACTATATGTTGGCAAATCTAATTCCAATAAAAAAATATACAAAAAAGCATAGGACAGTTATTCTGTTAAGCAAGAGCTATTTCCCCCACAAGAAAGAAAAAAGGCATTCCCACCAGCAAGTGAATGAGTCATAAGGTAAAGGAAATGGAGTTCCTGCTATACTTCCCACTTTCATCAAAATGGAAGCTCTGTCCATTCATTTATGTGTTTTCGGGAATCTTACTAATAAATTACTCCCTCAGGTTGATTTGGCAGCCTCCTCTGATACCCAGAGTAGTAGAGGGCAACAAGGTATTGTGTTAACCAAAAGGTCACGAGCCTGCCATCTTAAGCTAGGAGATTGAAGCTGTACATATATAAAGACTAATCAAGGGGCTTCATGACTTTGTGCACTGAATTGATCCTGATTTGATATTGTGCTGACCCACCCTGGGTCTCCCGATTAACCACAGAGCCTCTTTATAAAATTGCACATCATACACACTTCAACAGCAAGAGAGAGAAAAGACGGATTGTGCAACCCAGCCTAAGAGTTCTCAGGAACAAAAGCTCAGAGACAGACTGACAAGACTTGTCATCACATAAAAACATGAGGCTAGGGGCACCTGGGTGGCTCAATGGTTGAGCGTCTGCCTTTGGCTCAGGTTGTGATCCTGGGGTCCAGGGATCGAGTCCCTTATTGGGCTCCCCACAGGGAGCCTGCTTCTCCCTCTGCCTATGTCTCTGCTTTTCTCTGTGTGTTTCCTGAATAAATAAAATCTTAAACACACACACACACACACACACACACACACACACACATACACCAGGCTATGGGCAAGTGGGAATGTTAACAAAGTGAAAATTATGATCCACAACAGTGGTTTTCTGCTATTTTAGTGTCCCTGGAAATGAGGAAGAATCAGTCTGACAACAATAACAATGATCTCTTTTACGATTGACAAAGCCCCTTCATAATTCACTCTGCCATTTGATCCTAGCTACCCTACAAAGTAGGTGAGGCAGTGGCTATAGTCCTCTCCTGTAGCTGCAGAGACTAAAGCTCGGGGGTTAAGTGACTTTTCAACGTGGCACAAACAATAAGCAGCAGAGCCAGGACTCTACCCGGGATCTCCTGACTCAGGGTCCACTCTTTCTGCTAACTACATAGCCAGTGTAAACAGACAGTGGCCAAATAGTTCTGTGACTCCAGTGCTAAGAAGGTAGAGATAGGTGTTCAAGGATATTTGGGGGCCTATCTGTAATGCCAGGCTTTTGTTCCTTACAGTTAATTTATTCTTCCTGAACTGCAGATCACTCACTTGAATTCTTGGTGCATTACATAAAAATTCTTGTTTGAGTAAGACAGACAGTCTTGCCCATGCTGTGCCCGTGTCTGATTTTCTGAACAATGCTTCTCACTTTGTTAATCCTCCTAGATTTCTTACTCATCTACCCCCCACATTCAGCTTAGAAAAGCCACCACACCTGTGAATCCGACATTCTGAAATTTGAATCACAATTTGGATTTATTTCCATGTCTATTATTACTGTCGGGATGTAAGATGAGGGAAAATGGACACATTAGAGAAATGAATTCAGCATAATGAAGGTCATTTTCAATTGTGACTGCCCATTATACAACTCTTTGGCTAGCATTACAGACAGATGCCATGCAATAGAATTTTTTTTTCTGATATCAAGTTAGCTTCTTGGCAGACTAAGGCAGCTCATTAGTAATCTTGGATCTCTTTCTATATTTGTGATTCAACTCTAGATGTTGGATAGTAGGTAATATGGGCTTTGTGCCATTTAAATCCACAATGACATTTCCATGCAAATCCTGATGATTGAGAGGGGAGTTCTCCTTCTTAAGGCCCAAATCTGTTTTTCCCTAAATTAGCAGCCCAAGTTCAGGATTAGCCAGGGAATGAAGGACTGTGGTACAGAATAGGAAAGCAGCAGAGAGGAGGAGGAAGAGAAAGAGCCGGACCTTAGTTTTAGTGTAAGAGTAGCAGTTATGCAGAACATAAAAAAAAAATGACCTAAAACAAGCTACACAATAGTTTTATGGGTGTTCATATAAAGGTCTGGTGTGACACTGGTGTGTGTGTGTGTAATAATGGTAATCAAATTCAGTGAATTTCATTTTTCTTAGTTTATTTCCTATGGTTCTTTTTTGTAATAATGTAAGTTTTTATTCTCTAGGACTAGATTCCTACTGAGTGAAGCAAAATTAGAAGTTCACCAGATTCTTCCTCTGATTGTCTCCTTACTTAGTCTTCCCCCCATCAAGTCTGTCTCGCACATTTCCACCACTTATCTTCCCAAGAACAAATGTGACCACAGTACTCTTTTGCTTAATGCTTCAGTGGCTCCACCACTCCCTCCCACACACTCTACCCTTTGGCCATACTAAATTATATGCCATTCTGAAGATACACTACTATTCAGTGAGTCATGCATCCATTAAACTGTACTCTTTGAGTTTCTCATAACAGAAACTTGACTTGGACTAGTTTAGACAAAAAAAAGGAATTAACTGCAAAGATACTGGGGTAAAGCTATGATGAGCATCCTTTGTAAGGTGAAAATACTGAAATACTGACCAGCAAACCCTCCTGAGTTTTACCTGTTGGTACATCTGCCAAAAGACAGATCCCAAATCTACTGATTCTAGTTTAAAATATCCTAGAGAAGAATCCTAACTACATAGCTTAAGGGAGAGACTTGCTAGAATCATTGGGGGCAGTTCCTAGGACAGGGAGGGTTGTTGTATAGATATGCCATAAATACTCATTAACCTTATATTTGCTCCTATGCTTTACCCGCGTTTCTGTTTGTAGTGGTTGTTCTACTTTGGCCTATATTCTCCTCTCATTTCTCTAAACTCATATAGAATTTGCTAATATCAACCACAGGGTCCTAGTTGTAACACTGTCTTTCTTTTTGCCTTTTTCACATTTGACTACTTGTATGCCAATGACCTTGTAAGTGGTTTGGGACACAGGGGCACACCTTGTATTTCTTTCCCTCCACTCTTCCCAGAACAGTTTTAATACATAATAATTGCTCACATGCTTCTTGAGTTAACTGAACATTCAATAGACTTCATGGTAGAGAAGCTTAGATTCTGAACAGAAATAATTCATCTACCTACTCCTAGCTCTAGCCATTGAATGGAGAGCATGGCATTTTATTTCATTCCATCAATCTATCCATCCATTCATCCACTCATCCAGCCATTGGAAAACATTTAATGAATTGTTACTCCATTTCAGTCTTTATGTTAAGTTCTAAGGATACAGAGACTAATTAGATAAGGTATCTACTCTAGAGGATACAGACTGGCTAGAAAGCAGACATGGAAACAGATAAATCATCACTACCCCCAGATAATGAGTGTATAAAAAGAGTACAGAGTACTCTGAAGGAGCCCAGAGAAAGTGATTGCATAGGGGATCTCTGGTGTTGAGACTACAACTCCTAGGAAATAACTTCACGTCTAATTGATTGTAGCCTACATAAGATCACTCATCTTTGACAGTTTCCTTAAAAGCTTACAGGACTCCAAAACCAGTGAAAGAAACCAAGAGAAGCAATTTTTCTTTTCAAAATATTTTTCTCAGGGGTAGGATTCAGTGTCCTGACTTCTTTCCTGTCAACACCTTGTGGGTACTCCCAACCTCCCTCTCGCCCCATCAGCTATCTGCTGCCTCCTGAGCAATCTCAGGAGATGCGGCCACAGCTGATCCTCATTCCCCAACCCTGTTTTATGGAGCAGGACAGCCAGGAAATCAGGCAGTTGAAGGAAAGGATCCTATGACTTGGGCCTTCTGCCAAATTATTCCTCTTCTGATCACCTTCTGTCTTTTTTTTAATAAATTAATTTTTATTGGTGTTTAATTTACCAACATACAGAATAACACCCAGTGCTCATCCCGTCAAGTGTCCCCCTCAGTGCCTGTCACCCATTCACCCCCACCCCCCGCCCTCCTCCCCTTCCACCACCCCTAGTTCGTTTCCCAGAGTTAGGAGTCTTTATGTTCTGTCTCCCTTCCTGATATTTCCCACACATTTCTTCTCCCTTCCTTTATATTCCCTTTCACTATTATTTATGATCACCTTCTGTCTTAATTACTTAAATATTATTCCTCTTCTGATCACCTTCTGTCTTAAACAATATTAAATTGTTTTTGATGTGTTGAGACTCAGAATCTTTCCTCTGTGACACTACTTTGCAGAAAGAAAATCTGTACTCTGATATGCAGGCATGATTTGATGGGGATGTGAGATAGATTTTGCTTCACAGCTAATGTAAGGAAACTGTCTCAGGAAGATGTCTGAACAATCAGACAGTTTGGAGTGCTGCTTCCCTTTCCGTGGTCCTGATTTGTAACTAGTAGTTTTGTAAATTTCATTTCCCTGCAGACTCTGGCTATGCAAAATGTCTTTGTTTACCAACTACTAAACATGTAGGAAACTGCACTTCAAAGGTTTCAAATGCAATGGGAGAGCAACCACATCAGCAACTGAGGGAGAAGAGAAGAGAACCAAGTGGCATTCATCACAGATCTAAAAAAACAAAAGGTTCTACTAACCATTTGGCATTTTTAGATATTTGTTTTCTCATTACAGATGTTGCTTCAGAATCCAGCCACACCTTCACCGTGCCAACACCCCCACACAGCTGTTCCTGGGAACTGGACAAGCAAATCACACTAATGACATGAACATCTGCAACCTTAACTCTCAGTGGACATGAAACCACTTTCAGGGAATTTCTTGATGCTAAGTTTGAGGCATTCTCACTCTACCTAAGACACCAAGAGGTAAAGAGGTACCACCACTTGGGCTGGAGCAAGCAATATGAGGGTTGGCCCTGAGCATGACAGTTAACTGCAACATGTGAAGGAGATTGCGTTGGGCATTTCCCTGGATAACCAGAATTCGTGGAATGAGAACTAAATGTGCAAATTCAACAGAGTCCTTAGGCTTATTCTGAGTAGTTTGTCAGTACACAAAATAAAATTGCAATTAGCCATTATGCTAAATTCTCCTGTCACAGTGGTTTTACCCCAAGCATTTAAAATTGCCCTAAATCAATGAGGTTGTCCTTGCCATTGACATCAGCTGTTAGGGAAGGTGATTTCTGTGTACTTTTTCAATAGATTATTGGGGTGGTTTTTTCCTCTTTTTAAGGCAGTTCTTGGAGATTTAGTTTGAAGTTCTTATTCCAGTACCCTTTGGGGGCTCATTTTCTGATACATACTATTTATTCCTCACTTTCATTTAAGAGCTGGTATTTGCCTTATTTTGATGTAACTCTTCTATCAAATAACTCCTACAAAAGAATCCAGGCTATGTTGGAGACAGGAAACTGGAAATCCTGATTTACTTGGTCCAACAGGCTATATAGGAATATATGTTATTCTGATAAACTCATACAGCATTCTTCCTCTCTTTTGATTTTATACATCCATATATCTATATATATACATATATATGTATGTGTGTATATATATATATATATATATATATATATATATATATATGACTTCTATGTATCTATCATCAGCTTTAACTATTATCAACTGGCCAATCTTGTTTTATCTATAACTATATCCATATCACTCTTCCATATTATCTCAAAGTAAATCCTATACGATCATATAACCTCATCCACAAATATTTCAGGATACAGATTCATTTTTAAAAATCACAGTACCAAAAAAATAAAAAATAAAAATCACAGTACCATTATCACACAAAAAATTAAATAAAAATATCTTCTCTTCTTAAAAACAGTCTTAACACAAGTTTAGTAGAAGACCCACCCTAAAGCCTGAAGTGGAACACCATGAGAGGCCTGTATGTCAGTATGTGTGAGTCTCCCTGGGAACCCCTGAATCTAGATTTTATGGGGCCAGGGACTTGGGGTACAGCACTATATGGATGGAGGCACCATCCAAAGATATCTAAATTATCTCTATTACTACAATCCCATTGGTGCCCACGCACTTGAGAGGTCCACAGAATGTAAAGTTACACTAGGATACAAAATGGGGTGACACTAACAAAAATTAGATTATACATGGAGACTCTCTCATCACCCAACCCCTAACATGTTCTCTGGTTACTAAAGAAACAGGAATCTTCTTGAGCTGGGTGAGATCCTTCACCTCAAGAGCATCTTCAGCATTTCTCCTCAATTACCCAATGCCTGTCGACTTGCTCATAAAATAACCGTTAATCCTAATGGAGAGATGAGGCAGTAAAACATCTCCTTTTCCCTCTGGTTTCCTATGTAAGGGGAACAATCTCCCATCTGCTACTAGAAGCCACCAAGATCCTGTTTCCTCAATGCTGTTACAGCCCCCGACTCACACTCCCCCTAGTGGCTAGCCCAGTTTTTCTCCCCTCCTACCATGGCATTATATTACCTTTACCTTAAAAGCTTTGTATTCACCCTACCATCCCAGAGAATTCTTCTTTTACTCCATCATCCCCAGGGTGGATTAAATCCCCAGAGCACCTGAGCTAACCTGTATCAGTATTAATAATGCTGTACAGCCATTGTTTCACCCACTGATGTGCATCCCTCAGGGGTAAAAAACCAGGCCATATTCATCTATGTGAATATGGGACCCAGGACAGCATTTGGTGCACAAATGATATACAATAAATGTTACTTGAATTAATGTTGCTAGGCAGAATTCTTTTCCTCAGTTGTAGCCTCAGATTTGGGTTAATGCGCTCCTATAACATATGCTTCTAACACTCTTGAGAAACCACACACACACACACACACACACACACACACACACACACACACCTCTTTAGTTGTCTTTGACTACTATGAAGAAATGCCCAGAGTAAGACTTTTATGAATATTTCTACTTTAATGTGTATTATACTTGGGCATATCCATTATACTAAATCAAGTGATATTCTTTGCCCATGTACCATGTCTTGTTGAACATTCTTGGCACAGAGATATATTGAGAAGTTTAATTCACAGCAAGCAATATTTAACAACATTTGTTCAGTAGTTGGTATATGGAGCTGGCAAGCACTCCATCCTCCCACACTGCCAAATTCCTGTTCTTATAAGCCAAGAGTCTTTCCACTCGGCTTTATTGCTTCTGCTGCATGCTCTCCTGACTTTCTCACTTCAACCCTTCAACTGATCACCTCTTTGAGGAATCTGGGGGCACCGAGAGGTCACTTGTTGTTCCAGCTGTGAGCCAGACTATCTTACAAACTCACAAACTCCCTATTACTAAGCTTGTTTTGTTGGAAGGCAAAGGCTCTTTCCCCACTGACCTTCACCCCCAAACTCTCAAGTATTCCTTTTCTTTTTAACTCATTTCTCATCTTTGCTCTTTTGCTAGGCAAAGAGTTACCTCCAGCCAGAAGGAGAAGCCTTTCTCCAGCAATCAATGGGGAGACACTCAAATGCGTACACTAAATCCCTATTAATGCCATGGAAAAGCGCTGGGATTGCCAGATATTCTCCACTCATTATCAAATTATATGCAGATATGTCCATGACTCATAGAACTCAAGGCTGGAAGAGAAATTAATGGTGCCCTAATCCCACTGCCCTCCCAAAGCTTGAGTTCTCTTGCTTGGCAATGGATTGAGGACTACAGCTAGAATAAAATCTAGCCATAACAAGATTTGACTCAGTCACTGTCCTACAGGTATAGCAGTTTATTGTGCAGGTTATCCTACTGTCAAATCAAAAGGCAAAGCAAATGTGCCCCTTCTCATGAGATCTTAAGGCTAGTCCAAATTATCAACAGAATATTGCTTTACAACTTGAGTAGCAGCTGCTACCATGTACATGTACATGCTCCAGCATGATCCCTCTTATCCTTTGTGTTAACACTCAGAGTTGCCACATGTCATGAGGCCAGCAATGGCCAATAGCCCGAACTCTCTCTCAAAGGTGGAAGGATGCAGGGTATCTGGAATGAGAAGTCTTCAAACTCCTTTCTCGGGCTACTCGTTTACCTTACTTTGGTGCCTTGATCTTACTTACTACTTGCACCTCCTTCTTCTCTGGAATCTCAGATTCCTCTAGAGAACATTGGCCTTAGTTTGTGTTGCCAGCCTCCACCCAAGACACACATGATTTCAGTCTGATGATTTCAATTTTGCGTGAACCTTGGCCACTCAACCCAAGAGCATGTTCTTCCTGCATTTAATCTCTCTTTTAGCCCAGGTTTGATATCACTCTCCTCTCTCAAGTCATCATTCAAGTGTTCAGCCATGCATCCACGTTAAGTCCAAGAGGTGCAACATAGACTCTTCTGATTTGATACAGGAGATAAAGATTCATTTAGAATTTCACCACTCATACCAACACATACTTCATATTGACACTTCTCAAATGGTTCTGGTTTCAATCTTTTTCTTCACTTGGTTGCACATTGTAACAGGAGACCTGTACATTTCATACAAAACAGGGACCTAAACAACTCAGAAATTTAGAGCAAAAGCCTTAAAATGTGTATATTCACTGATTCAATGATCAATATCATTGAATAACCTTAAAGAACATAAATGTGTGCAAAGCTTTAGCTACAAATGGTTAGCCATTAATGCATCATTTATAAGGGGGAACCTATATGCTCAACAACAAGCATAGTTTTTATTTCCGTAAGATGGAATACTACAGTCAATAAAAATATTATAGATTTATATTTATTGGTAGTTAAAGACATGGATATTTTATTCATTGACAATATCATATTTTAAAGTGGCATGTACATTATGCTCCCATTTAAAAATATATATTGTGTGACCTTTCCAACCTTGGCCACAGAAACTTCTTGCAAAAAACATCTCCAAAGGCAAGGGAAACAAAAGCAAAAATGAACTATAGGGACTTCATCAAGATTAAAAGCTTTTGCACAGCAAAGGAAACAGTAGATAAAACTAAAAGGCAACCTACAGAATGGGAGAAGATATTTGCAAATGACATATCAGATAAAGGGCTAGTATCCAAAATCTATAAAGAATTTACCAAACTCAACACCCAAAAAACAAAGAATCCAAGTCAATAAATGGGCAGCAGCCATGAAGAGACATTTCTCCAAAGAAGACATACAAATGGCCATCAGACACATGAAAAAAATGTCCCACATCACTTGGCATCAGGGAAATACAGATCAAAACCACAATGAGATACCACCTCACACCATTCAGAATGGCTAAAGTTAACAAGTGAGGAAACAACAAATGTTGGCGAGGATGTGGAGAAAGGGGAACCCCCTTACACTGTTAGGGGGAATGCAACCTGGTGCAGCCACTTTGGAAAACAGTATGGAAGTTCCTCAAGAGGCTAAATAAAGAGCTACCCTATGACCCAGGAATTACACTATTCAGCATTTACCCCAAAGATACAAAGGTAGTGATCTGAAGGGGCACCTGCACCCCAATGTTTATAGCTGCATTGTCCACAATAGCTAAACTATGGAAAGAGCCAGATGTCCATCAATAGATGAAGAGATAAAAAGATGTGGTGTGTGTCTATATATATATATATATAAATTTAATAAATAATAAATATATAATAAATATATTATATATATATAATAGAATATTACTCAGCCATCAGAAAGGACGATATCTTACCCTTCATACTGATGTGGATGGAACTGGAGGGTATTATGCTGAGTGAAATAAGTCAATAAGAGAAAGATAATTATATGGTTTCACTCATATGAGGAATATAAGAAATAACACAGAGAATCATAGGAGAGGGGAGAGAAAAATGGAATGGGAAGAAATCAGAGAGGGAGACAAACCATGAAAGACCCTTAACTATGGGAAAGAGGGATCCCTGGGTGGCGCAGCGGTTTGGTGCCTGCCTTTGGCCCGGGGCGCGATCCTGGAGACCCGGGATCGAATCCCATATCAGGTTCCCGGTGCATGGAGCCTGCTTCTCCCTCTGCCTGTGTCTGCCTCTCTCTCTCTCTCTCTGTGACTATCATAAATTAAAAAAAAAAAAAAACTATGGGAAAGAAACTGAAGGTTTCTGTAGGTGAAGTGGGTGTTATTTACTTTTTAATAATTTAAAAGTCAGTAAGTTACAGGTGAAACAAGAATGGCCATGAGTTAATAATTGTTGAAACTGGTTGATAGGTATATGGGAGTTCATTATATACTATTCAATATACTTCTGTATAATTTAGAGATTTTCTATAGGAAAGGTTTTTAATAAGACTTCCAGGGAAGATGACAGAGTAGAAGGATCCTAAACTCACCTCATCCCATGGATACAGCTAAATAACACCCACATCAGTATAAATAAAGATTCCATACACATCTTGAGATGATTTTTTTCCAACTCTCTGAAGAAAGCCAATGGTAATGGTATTTAGATAGGGATGGCATTAAATGGGTAAATTGCCCTGGATAGCATTGACACTTTCACAATATTAATTCTTCCAATCCAAGAGCATGGAATATTTTTCCATCTCTTTGTGTCTTCCTCAGTTTCTTTCAGAAGTGTTCTGTAGTTTTTAGGGTATAGATCCTTTACCTCTTTGGTTAGGTTTTTTCCTAGGTATCTTACCCTTTTGGGTGCAGTTGTAAATGGGATTGACTCTTTAATTTCTGATTCTTCAGTCTCATTGTTAGTGTATAGAAATGCCACTGATTTCTGGGCATTGATTTTGTATACTGCCACACTGCTGAATTGCTGTATGAGTTCTAACAATCTTGGGATGGAGTCGTTTGGGTTTTCTATGTACAGTATCATCTCATCTGAGAAGAGGGAGAGTTTGACCTTCTCTTTCCCAATTTGAATGTGTTTTATTTCTTTTTGTTGCCTGATTGCTGAGGTTAGGATTTCTAGTACTATGTTGAATAGCAGTGGTGAGAGTGGACACCCTGTCGTGTTCCTCATCTTAGGGCAGAGTTCCCAGTGTTTCCCCACTGAGAATGATATTTGCTGTGTGCTTTTCATAATGGCTTTTAAGATGCTGAGGAAAGTTCCCTCTATCCCTACACTCTGAAGAGTTTTGATCAGGAATGGATGCTGTATTTTGTCAAATGCTTTCTCTGCATCTATGGAGAAGATGATATGGTTCTTGTTTTTTCTCTTGTTGATATGATCTATCACGTTGATTGTTTTATGAGTGTTGTACCAGCCTTGCATGCCGGGGACAATTCCCAATTGGTCATGGTAAATAATCTTCTTAATGTACTGTTGGATCCTATTGGCTAGTATCTTGTTGAGAATTTTTGCATCTGTGTTCATCAGGGATATTTGTCTATAATTCTCCTTTTTGGTGGGGTCTTTGTCTGGTTTTGGAATTAAGGTGATGCTGGCCTCGTAAAACGAGTTTGGAAGTATTCCATCCCTTTCTATCTTTAGGAACAGCTTTAGTAGAATAGGTATTGTTTCTCCTACAAACGTTTGATAGAATTCCCCTGGGAAGCCATCTGGCCTTGGACTCTTGTGTCTTGGGAGGTTTTTGATGACTGCTTCAATTTCCTCCCTGGTTATTGGCCTGTTCAGGTTTTTTATTTCTTCCTGTTCCAGTTTTGGTAGTTTGTGGTTTTCCAGAAATGCACCCATTTCTTCCAGATTGCCTAATTTATTGGCGTATAGCTGTTCATAATATGTTTTTAAAATCGTTTGTATTTCCTTGGATTGGTGGTGATCTCTCCTTTTCCATTTGTGATTTTATTAATTTGAGTCTTTTCTCTTTAGTTTTTAATAAGGCTGGCTAATGGTTTATCTATATTATTAATTCTTTCAAAGAACCAACTCCTGGGTTTGTTGATCTGTTCCACAGTTCTTCTGGTCTCTATTTCATTGAGTTCTGCTCAAAATAAATTGGGATACAGCAAAAGCAGTCCTAAGAGGGAAATATATATCAATACAAGCCCCCCTCAAAAAATTGGAAAAAAACTCAAGTACACAAGATAACCTCGTACCTAAAGGAACTGGAGAAAGAACAGCAAATAAAACCTATACCTAGCAGAAGAGAGTTAATAAAGATTCAAGCAGAACTCAACTCTATGGTCAACTAATATTTGACAAAGCAGGAAAGACCATCCACTGGAAAAAGGACAGTCTCTTCAATAAATGGTGCTGGGAAAATTGGACAGCCACATGCAGAAGAATGAATCTGGACCATTCTCCTACATCATACACAAAGATAAACTCAAAATGGATGAAAGATCTTTTTTTTTTAATTTTTATTTATTTATGATAGTCACACAGAGAGAGAGAGAGAGGCAGAGACACAGGCAGAGGGAGAAGCAGGCTCCATGCACCGGGATCCCGACGTGGGACTCGATCCCGGGTCTCCAGGATCGCGCCCCGGGCCAAAGGCAGGCGCCAAACCGCTGCGCCACCCAGGGATCCCTGGATGAAAGATCTAAATGTGAGAGAAGAATCCATCAAAATCCTAGAGGAGAACACAGGCAACATCATTTCTGAATTTGGCCACAGCAACTTCTTGAGAGATACATCTATGAACGCAAGGGAAACAAAAGCAAAAATGAACTATTGGGACTTCATGAAGAGAAAGAGCTTCTGCACAGCAAAATAAACAGTCAACAAAACTCAAAGACAACCTACAGAATGGGAGAAGATATTTGCAAATGACCTATCAGATAAAGGGCTAGTATCCAAGATCTATAAAGAACTTATTTAACTCAACAGCAAAGAAACAAACAATCCATTCACGAAATGGGCAAAAGACATAAACAGGAATTTCACCAAAGAAGACACAGACATGGCCAACAAGCACATGAGAGAATGTTCTGCATCACTTTCCATCAGGGAAATACAAATCAAAACCACAATGAGATACCACCTCACACCAATGAGAACAGTAAAAATTAACAGTACAGGAAAGAAACAAATGTTGGAGAGGATGTGGAGAAGGGAGAACCCTCCCACTGTTGGTGGGAATGTGAACTTGTATGTACAGCCACTCTGAAAAACTGTGTGGATGTTCCTCAAAGAGTTAAAAATAGGGCTACCCTATGACCCAGCATTTGCACTGCTGGATATTTACCCCAAAGATACAGATGCAGTGAAAAGCTGAGACATCTGCATCCCAATGTTTATAGCAGCAATGTCCACAATAGCCAAACTGTCGAAGGAGCCTCAGTGTCCATGGAAAGATGAATGGATAAAGAAGATGTGGTCTATCTATACAATGGAATATTACTCAGCCATTAGAAACGACAAATACCCACCATTTGCTTCATTGTGGATGGAACTGGAGGGTATTATGCTGAGTGAAGTAAGTCAATTGGAGAAGGACAAACATTATATGGTCTCATTCATTTGGGGAATAAAAATGTGTAAGGGATTTTTTAAGGAAAAAAATAGTGTAAGGGATTAAAGGGGAAAGGAGAGAAAATGAGTGGGAAATATCAGTGAGGGTGACAGGACATGAGAGACACCTAACTCTGGGAAATGAACAAGGGGTAGTGGAAGGGGAGTTAGCAGGGCGTTGGGATGACTGGGAGACGGGCACTGAGGGGGGCCCTTGACTGGATGGGCACTGGGTGTTATGCTATATGTTGGCAAGTTGAACTCCAATAAAAAATATGCCAAAAAAAAATATATATATACCAAAAAAAATCACCAGTTTGGCTTTGAGACACATGAGAAGGCAGTGTCCCTGCCCTTAAAGTGACAGTATAACAAAGAGCCCCACTGAGATACAGCATAGAAGCAGCAGTTTGAAAATCACCTGGAGTGTATGGGAAGGAGATTTATTTACTAACATCAGACCATGTATTGGAAGGACAGGGATCTTAGGGAGACTTCTCCAGGAATAGAGCTATTTCTGTTCCGATATGCAATGGGATGACCAAAGATTCTTTGCTATTTCTCCTATCAAAAAGTGGAGTCTAATTCCCCTCCCCTTCAATCTGGGCTGGCTCTAGTGACTTGCTTGGCCAATAGAATGTCATGGAATTAATGCACCTGAAAAGAAAGCCTTGAGGCTTCCACCTGAGTTTCTTGGAACCCAGAACTCTGCTGTGAAGAAGCCCAAGATGACCTGTGGAAATACCCATGAGGAAAAGAACCAAGGACTCTGGCTAACAGCCACAGCTGAACTGCCAGATAGTGACTACCACTATTTTCCCAGCGTTGTGAATGTGACATCTTGAAAGTAGATCCTTAGCCCCAGTTGGGCTGTCTCAGCAAGGAATGGTGGCTTTGAATAATGCACTGGACCAGATGGATCTAACAGATATATTCCGAACATTCTATCTTAAAACAGCAGAATACACATTCTTTTCAAATATATATGCAACATTACCCAGAACAGATCACTTGTTAGGGCACAAAATAAATCCTAACAAATTCAAAAAGACTGAAGTTATACCTTGCATCTTTTATGACCACAATGCTATGAAAATAGAAATGAATCACAAGAAAAAAATCTGAAAAGAACACAAATACATGGAAGTTAAATAACATGCTACTAAATAATGAATGGGTCAACCAAGAAATCAAAGAGGAAATTTTAAAAATACATGGAAACAAATGAAAATAAAAACAAAATGGTCCCAAATTTCTGGGGTGCAGCATAAGCTGTTCTAACAGGGCAGATTATAGCAATTCAGGCCTACCTCAAGAACCAAGAAAAATCTCAAATAAACAACTTAACCTTATGCCCAAAGGAGCAACAAAAAGAAGAACAAAACCAAAAAAGTAGAAGGAAGGAAACAATAAAGATTAAAGCAGAAACGAGTGAAATAGAAACTAAAAACAATAATAGAACAGATCAACAACACCAGGAGCTAGTTCTTTAAAAAGATCAACGAAATTGATAACCCCTTAACCAGACTCATAAAAAAAAATAAAATAAGAGCAAGGACTCAAGTAAACAAAACCAGAAATGAAAGAAGAGAAATAACAACTGACACCATAGAAATACAAAGAATTATAAAATAATATTATGAAAAATTATATGCCAACAAATTAATCAACTGAGAAGAAATGGATAAATTCCTAGAAACATAAAAAATAAATTCCCAAAACTAAATAAGGAAGAAATAGAAAATTTTGAACAGACTGATTATCAGAAATGAAATGGAATCTGTAATCCAAAAACTTCCTAACAAACAAAAGTCCAGGACCAGATAGTTTCACAGGTGAATTCTAGGAAATATTTAAAGAGAAGAATTAACACCTGTTCTTCTCAAACTATTCCAAAAAAATAGAAGAAGAAGGAAAGCTTCCAAATTCATTTTATGAGGCTAGCATTACCATGATACCAAAACCAGATAACGACACTACCAAAAATAGAAAACTATAGGCCAATAGGTCTGGTGAACATAGATGCAAAAATCTTCAACAAGATATTAGCAAACTGAATTCAACAATACATTAAAAAAATCATTCACCACAACTGAGTAGGATTCATTCCTGGGATGCATCCATGGTTCAATATTTGCAAATCAATTAACATAATACATCACATCAACAAGAGGAAGGATAAAAATCATATGGCCATGTCAATAAATGCAAAAGAAAGTATCTGACAAAGTACAACATCCATTCATGATAAGGGATAGAGGGAACATGCCTCAACATAATAAAGACCTTATATGAGGGACTCACTTCATATAACTTCATACTCAATGGTGAAAAGCTGAGAACTTTTCCCCTAAGATCAGGAACACAAGGATGCCTACTCTTGCCACTTTTATTCAACATAGTACTGGAAGTCTTAGCCACAGAATCAGACAACAGAAAGAAATGAAAGGCATTCAGGGATGCCTGGGTGGCTCAGCAGTTGAGCATCTGCCTTTGGCCTAGGGCATGATCCCAGGGTCCAGGATCGAGTCCCGCATCAGGCTCCTTGTGGGAAGCCTGCTTCTCCCTCTGCCTGTGTCTCTGCATCTCTCTCTGTGTCTCTCATGAATAAATAAATAAAATATTTTTTAAAAAAGAAAGAAAAGGCATTCAAATTGGTAAGAAGAAGTAAAATTCTCACAATTCAGAGATGACATGGTACTATATACAGAAAACCCTAAAGACTCCACAAAAAAACTACTAATTAGGACAGATAAATGAATTCAGTAAGGTCACAGGATACAAAATCAATACACAGAAATCCATTGCATTTCTATACACTAATAATGAAGTAGCAGAAACAGAAGTTAAGAAGACAATTTACACCAAAATAATAAAGTACCTAGAAATAAACTTAATGAAGGAGGTGAAAGGCCTGTATGCTGAAAACTATAAAACACTGATGAAAGAAATTGAAGACAACACAAACAAATGCAAAGATATTCCATGCTCATGGATTGGAAGAACAAATATTGTTAAAATGTTCAAACTACCCAAAGCAATATACAGATTTAATGTAACTCATATCAAAATAATTTATCAGAGAACTAGAATAAATAATTCTAAAATTCATATAGAACCACAGAAGATCCTGAATAGCAAAAACAATCTTGAAAAAGAAGAGCAAAACTGTAGGTATCACAATCCCAGATTTCAAGATAAATTACAAAGCTAAAGTGATCAAAACAGTATGGTAGTGCCACAAAAATAGACACATAGATCAATTGAACAGACTAGAGAGCCCAGAAATAAACCCAAAATTATATGGTTAATTAATCTTTAACAAATGAGGCAAGAATATGCAATGGTGAAAAGACAGTCTCTTCAACAAATAGTGTTGAGAAAACTGGACATCTATATGCAAAAGAATAAAACTGGACCACTTTCTCACACCATATATATAATAAACTCTTAATAGATTAAAAACCTAAATGTAATACCTGAAACCATAAAAACCCTAGAAGAGAGCACGGGCAGTAATTTCTCTGACATTGGCCACAGTAATATTTTCTTAGATGTCTCCTGAGGCAAAGGAAACAAAAGCAAAATAAACTATTGTGACTACTTCCAAAAAGAAACAAAAGCAAAAATGAACTATTGGGACTTCATCAAGATAAGAAGCTTTTGCACAGCAAAGGATACAGTCAACAAAACTAAAAGACAACCTACAGAATGGGAGAAGATATTTGCAAATGACATATCAGATAAAGGGCTAGTTTCCAAAATCTATAAAGAACTTATTAAACTCAACACCAAAGAAACAAACAATCCAATCATGAAATGGGCAAAAGACATGAAGAGAAATCTCACAGAGGAAGACATGGACATGGCCAACATGCACATGAGAAGATGCTCTGCATCACTTGCCATCAGGGAAATACAAATCAAAACCACAATGAGATACCACCTCACACCAGTGAGAATGGGGGAAATTAACAAGGCAGGAAACAACAAATGTTGGAGAGGATGCGGAGAAAAGGGAACCCTCTTACACTGTTGGTGGGAATGTGAACTGGTGCAGCCACTCTGGAAAACTGTGTGGAGGTTCCTCAAAGAGTTAAAAATAGACCTGCCCTACGACCCAGCAATTGCACTGTTGGGGATTTACCCCAAAGATTCAGATGCAATGAAACGTCGGGACACCTGCACCCCGATGTTTCTATCAGCAATGGCCACAATAGCCAAACTGTGGAAGGAGCCTCGGTGTCCATCGAAAGATGAATGGATAAGGAAGATGTGGTTTATGTATACAATGGAATATTACTCAGCAATTAGAAACGACAAATACCTACCATTTGCTTCAACGTGGATGGAACTGGAGGGTATTATGCTGAGTGAAATAAGTCAATCGGAGAAGGACAAACAGTGTATGTTCTCATTCATTTGGGGAATATAAATAATAGTGAAAGGGAATATAAAGGAAGGGAAAAGAAATGTTGGGAAATATCAGGAAGGGAGACAGAACATAAAGACTCCTAACTCTGGGAAACGAACTAGGGGTGGTGGAAGGGGAGGGGGGTGGGGGTAAATGGGTGACAGGCACTGAGGGGGGCACTTGACGGGATGAGCACTGGGTGTTTTTCTGTATGTTGGTAAATTGAACACCAATAAAAATTAATTTAAAAAAAACTATTGTGACTACTTCCAAATAAAATCTGCACAAGAAAGGAAACAATCAACAAAATTAAAAGACTGAACGGGAGAAGATACTTGCAAATGCCATATCCAATAAAAGGTTAGTATTCAAAATATATAAAGAACTTCTACAACTCATCACCAAAAAACAAACATTCCAATTAAAAAATAAGCAGAATAAATGAACAGACATTTTTCCAAAGAAGACATTGAGATGACCAACAGACACATGAAAAGATGTTCAACATCACTCATCATCAGGGAAATGCAAATCAAAACCACAATGAGATATCACCTCACATTGGTCAGAATGGCTAAAATAAAAAACACAAGAAACAACAAGTGTTGTTAAGGATATGGAGAAAAGATAACCCTCATGCACTGTTGGTGGGAGTGCAAACTGGTACAGCCACTATGGAAAATGGTATGGAGGTCCCTCAAGAATTTAAAAATACAATTACCATCATGATCCAGTAATCCCACTACTGGGCATTTACCCAAAGAATATGAAATACTAGTTTGAAAAGATATACCCACCTCGATGTTTATTGCAGCATTACTTACGATAGCCAAATTATGGAAGCAACGCAAGTGTCCATCAGTAGATGAATGGATAAAGGAGAGATTACACATGCACACACATACACACACACACACACACACACCAGAATATTACTTAATCATAAAAAAGAATGAAATATTGCCATTTGCAACAACATCGGTAGACCTAGAGAGTATAATGCTTAGTGAAATAAGTCAGTCAGAGAAAGACAAATACCATATGATTTCACTCACATGTAGAGTTTAATAAACAAAGCAAATGAACACAGAAAAAAGAGAGGCAAACCAAAAAACAGACTCTTAACTATAGAGAACAAACTGATGGTTACCAGAAGGGAGGTGGAGGGATGAGTGAAATAGGTGATGGGGAGTAAAAATACACTTATCATGGTGAACATTGAGTCAGGTATAGATTGTTGAACCACTATATTATATACCTAAAGCTAATATAACACTGTATGTTAACTATACTGGAATTAAAATAAAAATAAGTGAAAAATACATAAAACAAATAAATAAATTTTAAAAAGAAAAATGTTTTTAAATAATCATATTTGGGGATCCCTGGGTGGCTCAGCGGTTTAGCGCCTGCCTTCGGCCTAGCGCGTGATCCTGGAGTCCTGGGATCGAGTCCCACATCGGGCTCCTGCATGGAGCCTGCTTCTTCCTCTGCCGGTGTCTCTGCCTCTCTCTTTCTCTCTCTGTGCCTCTCATGAATAAATAAATAAAATCTTTTTAAAAAACTACATTTCCCTCATTTAACAACCAAGTGAGGCTACGTGATAAGGTTCTGGCCCATTGTCATGAACAGAAGTATCTTTTGCAACTTCCAGTTTGTGTATTTAAAGAGTAGGAAAGATTCTTTCCTTATTGTGCTCCTTTCAACTGACAGGAATTGAGACATGGTCATGAGCTTGATGACAGCATCCCTGCAAAAGCTAAACAAAAAGAAGAAGCCTGGACGCTCAATAGAACGACCAGAGCAAGGTCACCGAGGCAGTTGAGAGCTCTATATTTAAGAGAACAAAATTCTCTTGCTTCAGCCCCTTTATTACAGGTGCCTTACATTTAGCCAAACCTAATGCAGTGAATTAGATTGCAAAGGAAGAAGGACATGGCAATCTTAGTGCAAAATGTGTGCTTTTAAAGAAAGCTTTCTCTGGATCATAAAATCCTACTGCAAATCAATCAGAATGTCTCAAAGAAAAACAGCCTGCAAATATGCTATCAAAGACAAAGAGTACAAATATGAAATTAAGGGTGCCAACACACAAGCTCAACCCAACAGAGAACAAGGTACATATTATATGCAAATTGTAGATATAAAAATATCTGCAATAAGGATGACAAATGAGTTCATGACATCATTTACAAGGAGCTCTTGAGAACTAAAAAAGAACAAGGCAAATAATTCCATAAAACATGGGCAAAATATAGGATAGCCAAGTTAGAGAAGACCAAATCCAAAGGACCAAAAAACATATGGAAAGATATTCAAACTCACCAGTAGTCAGAGAAATAAGAAATAATGTGACTGGCATAATATATTGTGCTCATCAGACTGGCAACAATTTAAAGTGTGGCAAGATCTATTCTATGTGTTAGTTGAAATATAAATCATTATGGCCTTTTGATAAAATGATTTAGCAATGGCTGTAAAATTTAAAATACGATTGCCCTTCTACTCAGCAATCCCATTTCTTTTTTTTTCTTTTTTTAGCAATCCCATTTCTCAGAAAAGATAATGTGGATATAAAGCACCGATACATGATGATATATAGGCAGATGCTTTTCACAATGTTGTTCTCAGTGGCAATTTTTATAAACAAGTTGATGTCCATCAATAGAAACTGATAGAATGTATTTAGTTACACATAGATCTGCACCATGAAATATTATGCACACATGAAAGAGGGAGAGGAGGGGAAGGGAACAGAAGAGGGGACAAGTGGACTTAGATTTCTACAGGATATTAAAAAGTGAGATAAGCAAGACCTAGAACTCTATCTATATCTCCATTTTTCAAAAATAATAACCAAGAAAACTTTGCATTGTATGTGGGTTTGTATATTATTATATGTACATGGAGATATATATTTATATATATAGATAGAAATATTAATATAAAATACATGCATACATTTAAATATGTGTATATATAGTGTTTTATGTGTGTGGGTATAGAGAAAGATTCATCAAAGAATGATTACTTAAATGTTAATGGTGATATTGCGCTTATGCTTACTTTCTTCCTGCTCATAGTATTTGAATTTTATTTTGCAATGAGCGTGTATGGTCAAAGTGATCAGAAAAAATATTGTGCCTCATTCTCCACTCTCCACCCTTCTACATCCTGCTGGGAGTTCTAACTTTCTCTAAAAGACAACAGGTTGGTAACAATTTTAGTTATTTTAATAACTACAAAACTATCAATAGTAACTCCACGACTATATTCAGGATGTGTGTGACCCTAAGAAAATCCCTAGATATAAAGTAAATCCATGAAGTCCAGATTTCTGTCTCAGATAAACCTGAGTGCTGTTATAGAAATTGACCTCTGTGTTTCTATGCTATACCCCAGTGAGCGACCTTTGCTCACAGATTGAGAGCCCTCAGATTTGCATTTATAGCTCATTTGATACAGTTAATCTTATCGGGGTTTTAAAAATCAGAACGAGAATGAAAGATCAACTTACCAGATTTCAATAGGTTTTTGTTCATTTGTCCATCTATATCACAATTGTCTATCTTCCCATCACCCAGGTGTGTATAACTGGTAGGAGTTGTGCATTTAAGACCAAGGGGGAAAAGTGTACTTTTGTCTTTGGAAATGAAAAACACAATCTTTTATGGCCCTAGCTCCAATGAGGCCTCAGCCACATCAGCACAGGCCACATTTAAATGGCCCCCTGAGGTCCCTGCTATTGTGATTATTGAATCAATTAACTCCCATGATTAGATCGCATGGCAGAATATAGACAAAAATGTTTCTTGGCCAAAGGAAATATCTTACAAATGATTGCAATAGTCCTCAGAGGTTGGATGAGCCTGAAGGAAAATACTGGGTCATTACCTGAAAGAGAAATAAAAAGATTGCTAACCTGATTGTCTCTTTAACTTACATGAAAATGCAGCCTTGAGAGAAAGAAAAAGAGAGAGAAGAACTTGTGTTGTGATTGAAAAATACACGCTGCTCCAACATTATAAATGGGATGTCTTTCAAAGGGTCATTTATAAGTCAATTGTTTGGATCTAGAATGTGTTTTGCCACAAACAACAGGTTCTACAGTCGAGGGGGTCCTAGGCTGGCCTTGCAAAGCAGGTCCTCACCATCCTGCATTAAGGGACAGTCCCCATAAACCCGAGGCCCATCTGAGAAATGGCCTATGTTCTGCTGGAGGGAAGAGAGGGAAGAGTAGATATGCAGTTGTTAAGAACTGGGCATTGTAGCCAGATAAGTCTGTTTGCATCTCCTCCCTCCCATCTATTATCTATGAAACCTTAGGCAACTCACCTAAACTCTAGCTCCCCTTTCTTCCTCTGTGAAATGAAAATTATAATTCCTATCCCACAGAATCATTGTGGAGTTTAATGAGGTAACGTATCAAAATTGCCTGGTATTTAATAGAAAATGAAAGATAATTACTATTGTTGGGGCCAGATATGACCTCAAACAAAATTTCAATAATCAGTGGTGCTCATCTTTAATATCCTTTTATCTGCCTTACTTCTTGCAGCACTTTATTCCTATTGTCCTAGATCCCTGAGTACTCACAGGACTCACCTCTACTATAAATTATCCACTAGGACACTTTACCAAACTGCCCTCCCTGGATTAGTGTTCCATGCTACAAAAATACACTTCACCTCTGCTCTTTCCCCCATCAAGACTCCTATTCAATGTGGTATGGAAACTCAATGGCCTGTTAATCTGAAATATGTCTAATTTTTCAGAAGAATCCTGGATAACCTAAATAATATTCTAACGGGTGAAACCTCAGGCAACATAAACAAAAATTCTAGACAGCACCAGGGGAGATATTTTGCAAACCCAGATGCCAGGGAAGTGAGAGTATGTGTTCACTAGGAACTTTTTAAAAATATAATTTTGTGGGGTTACCTGGATGGCGCAGTTAAGCAGCCAACTCTTGATTTCAGCTCAGGTCATGATCTCCAGGGTGTGAGATTGACGTGCACATGGGCTCCATGCTCAACAGAGTCTGCCTGAGATTCTCTCCTCTCCCTCTGCACCTCCCCCTGCTTGCACTCTCTTTTTCTCTCTCCCTAAAATAATCAAATAAATCTTTTTAAAAAATTAAAACTGAAAGTACAACTTTGGGCTTCTCCATCCAGAAAGATAGAGTAGATGTACTTTTTCCCTATTCCTCTCACTAAGTAGAACTAAAACCTTGACACCTACACACTATATACAAAACAACCACAAGAAGACTCTGAAACATCAAGGAAAGAAAGCAAACTGGTTAGGAACCTTGGATCTCAAGGAATGACATGGTAGTAAATTCCTTGGGTCTTTGTTGTTGTTGTCAAGGGTTTCCTTTTTTGCCTCATATATCCCAGACACAGAGCTAAAGAAGCTGATAATTTGGAAATACCAACAGAAGCAGACAGAAAAAATCCCACCCCACTCACCCAAGATCTCTCTCTTTTGCCAAAAGACCAGGAAAAGAGCAGCTTACTAAGGAAGAAACATTTTAGTCAATAACCACTCTACTCAGGTCAAGTGTAGCAGGAAAAAACTGTGATCCCATTACCACCCACACAAGCAAAGAGCCAACAAGGAACCTGGACTTCCATTCTTTTTAAAATTAATTAACATATAGTATGTTATTAGTTCCAGAAGTAGAGTTCAGCGATTCATCAGTTGCATATAGTGCAGTGATAAAACCCAGTGCTCATTCTATCAAATGCCCTCCTTAATTCCCATCACCCAGTTATCCCATCCCCCCTCCTACTTCCCCTCCAGCAACCCTCAATTTGTTTCCTAGAGTTAAGAGTCTCTTATGGTTTGTCTCCCTCTCTGATTTCATCTTATTTTATTTTTCCTTCCCTTCCCCTATAATTATCTGTTTTGTTTCTTAAATTCCACATATGAATGAAACTATATGAAATTGTCTTTCTCTGATTGATTTATTTTGCTTAGCATAATACCCTCTAGTTCCATCCATGTTGTTGCAAATGTAAGATTTCATTTTTTGATGGCTGATTAATATTCCATTATATGTGTATACACATACTCATGCATGTGTGCACACACACACACCCATATATATATATATATATATATATATATATATATATATATATACCACATATTCTGTATCCCTTCATCTGTTGAACACCTGGGCTCTTTCCATACTTTGGCTATTGTGGACACTGCTGCTATAAACATTGGGGTGCAGGTGGCCCTTTGAATCACTGTTTGTATCCTTTGGATAAACACCTAGTCGTGCTATTGCTGGGTCATAGGGTAGCTCTATTTTAAGCTTTTTCAGGATCCTTCAGAGTGGCTGCACCAGCTTGCATTTCCACCAACAGTATAAAGGGGTTCCCCTTTCCCCACATCCTCGCCAACATCTGTTGTTTCCTCACTTGTTAATTTTAGCCATTCTGACTATGTAAGGTGGTATTTCATTGTGGTTTTGATTTGTATTTTCCTGATGACAAGTGATATGGAGCATTTTTTCATGTGTTTGATGGCCATTAGTGTGTTTTCTTTAGAGAAATGTCTATTCATGTCTTCTGCCTATTTATTGACTGGATTCCTTGTTTCTTGGGTGTTGAGTTTGATAAGTTCTTTATAGATTTTGGATACTACACCTTTATCTAAGATGTTTGCAAATATCCTCTCCCATTCCATAGGTTTTATTTTAGTTTTATCAACTGTTTCCTTTGCTGCACAAAAAGCTTTTTATCTTGATGAAGTCCCAATAGTTCATTTTTGTTTTTGTTCCCCTTGCCTTTGAAGACATGTCTAGCAAGAAGCTGCTGCAGCGAGGTCAAAGAGGTTGCTGCCTGTGTTCTTTTCTAGGATTTCGGTGGATTCCTGTCTCACATTTAGGTCTTTCATCCATTTTTATTCTATTTTTGTGTATGGTGTGAGGAAATGGTCCAGTTTCATTCTTCTGCATGTGGCTGCTGGACACATTCTTGGAAGGTTGTAACAAGGCACCCCAACACCCCTATCAGGATGGTGTCAGAGAAGGACAAGGAAGGAGCCAGAACTTTCATCCCTGCTGGGCAATAATGATATCCTTTTCCCACAGTGTCATTGGAAACCACAAAAGGAGCTTGTACTTCTACCTTCACTTAAAAGTTATGAAATGCCCTTGTTGGGCTAGGGTCAGAAGAGGCCTAGTAGAATCAAGACTTTTGCCATTGTCCAGTGGTTACAAGGCCATCCCCACCACAGTGTTAGGGAAGACCATGTGTGAAGCCAAAATTCATACCTCCACCAAACAGTAATAAGGAGCCAGATCCCTGGTGTCAATGGAGGCTGAGTGGGGGAACATGGACTTCCGCCTCCACCTGGGAGTAATGAAGTGGTGCCCTCACCTTTCCCTACCATAGTGGTGTCAGAAAAAGTTAACTAGGAGGGGTGGGGCTAGATGGCGGAAGAGTAGGATCCCCAAGTCACATGTCCCGACCAACTTACCTAGATAATTTTCAAATCATCCTGAAAACGTACGAATTCAGCCTGAGATTTAAAGAGAGAACAGCTGGAATGCTACAGTGAGAAGAGTTCGTGCTTCTATCAAGGTAGGAAGACGGAAAAATAAATAAATAAAAAACATCCAGTGGGGGAAAGGCCCTCTGAGGAGCCAGACTAAGGCTGGGTGGCGAGAGCCTCCAGGACAGGAAAGCCCAGTCCCCGAGAAGCAGGAACTTTACCAATCTTCCTGGATGGAAAGCCACTCCCAGGGAACTCGGGCAGGATCCCAGGAGGGGCAGTGGAGCCCCCAAGTCCCCGAGGTCACTAACAGAGGAACTGCATCCCGGGGGAGAGTACGCCACACATCTCGGGCCCAGCTCTATAAAGGGCTGGAGCATGCACCTGGCGGGGCCCTGGGAGCAGCCCAGAAGGTGGCTCAGGAGGCGGCTCAGCGTGGAGGGGGCTGCGCGGCCCGGGAGCACAATTCCAGCACCGCAGGCCCCAGAGCCCAGGGCACCAGGGGACACAGCCCAGGATCCGGAGTTCCCCTTGGGACAGGCAGAGGCTGGGAGGACACAAGACAGCAAGGACGCTCCTGCCACCTGGCACCCCGAGCTGTGCAGATCAGCGACCCTGCCCCTGGAGCATCCAGGCCCCTGTGGACTGGGAGCTGAAATAGTTACTGCAGGAGCTGACTCTAGGCTGGAGAGCTGGCTGCCGCCACTGTTGTTGTTCCTCCTGGTGTCACCTTGTGCCTGAGACTGAGCGGGGCCACCAGAGAACAAGGGCCTCACAAGATACACAGCTCCCAATGAACCGTGCACCTGGCAGGGAGTGGGGCAGCTCCCCCAGGTGCACATAACTGAGAATCAGCACAGCAGGCCCCTCCCCCAGAAGACCAGCTGGAAGACAGGAGAAGAGCAAGTTCTTGACCGAGCAGCGCTGGAAAGCTCCAGGAGAAGTCGAGGGATTTACAGTATAGAGAACCAGAGGATACCCCTCCTTGTTTCCTTTTGTTTAGTTTTGTTTTTGTTTCTGTTTTGTTTTTTTTTATTTTTGTTCTTTGTTTTCCCCTTTTTTCTCTTCTTTTCATTCCTTTTTCCAGAACAACTTGTTTTTAGCCACTCTGAATGGAGCAAAAGACTAGAAGGAAGAACTCACCACAAAAGAATCAGAAACAGTACTCTCACCCACAGAGATACGAAATTTGGATTACAATTCGATGTCAGAAAGCCAATTCAAAAGCACAATAATAAAGCTACTGGTGGCTCTGGAAAAAAGCATAAAGGATTCAAGACACTTCATGACTGCAGAATTTAGATCTAATCAGGCCGAAATTAAAAATCAATTAAATGAGATGCAATCCAAACTGGAGGTCCTAACGACAAGGGTTAATGAGGTAGAAGAATGAGTGAGTGACATAGAAGACAACTTGATGGCAAGGAAGGAAGCTGAGGAAAAAAAGGAAAACAATTAAAGATCATGATGAAAGGTTAAGGGAAATAAATGACAGACTCAGAAGGAAAAATCTACATTTAATTGGGGTTCCAGAGAGCACTGAAAGGGACAGAGGACCAGGAAGCATATTTGAAAAATCATAGCTGAGAACTTCCCTAACTTGGGGAGGGAAACAGGCTTTCAAATCCGGGAGAGAGAGAGATCCCCCCCTAAAATCAATAAAAACCATTCAACACTTTGACATTTAATAGTGAAACTCACAAATTCCAAAGATAAAGAGAAGATCCTTAAAGTAGCAAGAGACAAGAAATCCCTAACCTTTATGGGAAGAAGTATTCGGTTAACAGCAGACCTCTCCACAGAGATTAGACTAGCCCTTTCTGGCCTGCCAGGATATATTCAGGGTCATAAATGAGAAGAACCTGCAGCCAAGAATACTCTATCCAGCAAGGCTCTCATTCAGAATAGAAGGAGAGATAAAGAGCTTCCAAGATAGGCAGAAACTGAAAGAATATGTGACCATCAAACCAGCTCTGCAAGAAACATTAAGGGGGACTCTGTAAAAGAAAGAAGAAGTCCAAGGAAACAATCCACAAAAACAGGGACTGAATAGGTATTATGATGACACTAAATTCATATCTTCACATAGGAACTCTGAACGTGAATGGGCTTAAAGATCCCATCAAAAGACACAGGGTTTCGACTGGAACAAAAAAAGCAAGACCCATCCATTTACTGTCTACAAGAGACTCATTTTAGACCTAAGGACACCTCCAGCCTGAAAATGAAAGGTTGGAGAACCATTTACCATTCAAATGGTCCTCAAAAGAAAGCAGGGGTAGCAATCCTCATATCAGATAAATTAAAGTTTATCCCAAAGACTGTAGTAAGACATGAAGAGGGATACTATATCATACTTAAAGGATCTATCCAACAAGAGGACCTAACAATCATGAATATTTCTGACGCTAATGTGGGAGCTGCCAAGTACATCAATCAATTAATAATCAAAGTTAAGAAATACTTAGATATTAATACACTTACACGGGGAGAATTCAACACGCCACTTTCTGTAAATGACAGAAATAAAACCTACACCTAGGAGAAGAAGATAGTTAATAAAGATTCGAGCAGAACTCAATGAAATAGAGACCAGAAGAACTGTGGAACAGATCAACAAAACCAGGAGTTGGTTCTTTGAAAGAATTAATAATATAGATAAACCATTAGCCAGCCTTATTAAAAACAAAAGAGAAAAGACTCAAATTAATAAAATCACAAATGAAAAAGGAGAGATCACCACCAATACCAAGGAAATACAAACGATTTTGAAAAAACATATTTGAGCAGCTATATACCAATAAATTAGGCAATCTGGAAGGAATGAATACATTTCTGGAAAACCACAAACTACCAAACCTGGAAAAGGAAGAAATAGAAAACCTGAATAGGCCAATAACCAGAGAAGACATTGAAGCAGTCATCAAAAACCTCCCAAGACACAAGAGTCCAGGGCCAGATGGCTTCCCAGGGGAATTCTATCAAACGTTTGTAGGAGAAACAATACCTATTCTACTAAAGCTGTTCCGAAAGATAGAAAGGGATGGAATACTTCCAAACTTGTTTTACGAGGCCAGCATCACCTTAATTCCAAAACCAGACAAAGACCCCACCAAAAAGGAGAATTGTAGACCAATATCCCTGACGAACACAGATGCAAAAATTCTCAACAAGATACTAGCCAATAGGATCCAACAGTACATTAAGAAGATTATTTACCATGACCAAGTGGGATTTATCCCCGGGATGCAAGGCTGGTTCAACACTCTTAAAGCAATCAATGTGATAGATCATATCAACAAGAGAAAAAACAAGAACCATATGATCTTCTCCATAGATGCGGAGAAAGCATTTGACAAAATACAGCATCCATTCCTGATCAAAACTCTTCAGAGTGTAGGGATAGAGGGAACTTTCCTCAGCATCTTAAAAGTCATCTAGGAAAAGCCCACAGCAAATATAATTCTCAATGGGGAAACACTGGGACCCTTTCCCCGAAGATGAGAAACACGACAGGGTGTCCACTCTCACTACTGATATTTAACATAGTACTAGAAGTCCTAGCCTCAGCAATCAGACAACAAAAAGAAATAAAAGGTATTCAAATTGTCAAAGAAGAAGTCAAACTCTCCCTCTTCTCAGATGACATGATACTGTACATAGAAACCCAAAAGACTCCATCCCAAGATTGTTAGAACTCATACAGCAATTCATCAGTGTGGCAGGATACAAAATCAATGCCCAGAAATCAGTGGCATTTCTATACACCAACAATGAGACTGAAGGAAGAGAAATCAAGGAGTCAATCCCATTGACAATTGCACCCAAAAGCATAGTATACCTAGGAATAAACCTAACCAAAGAGGTAAAGGATCTATACCCTCAAAATGACAGAAAACTTCTGAAAGATTTTGAAGAAGACACAAAGAGATGGAAAAATATTCCATGCTCTTGGATTGGAAGAATTAATATTGTGAAAGTGTCAATGCTATCCAGGGCAATTTACCCATTTAATGCCATCCCTATCAAAATACCATTGGCTTTCTTCAGAGAGTTGGAAAAAAATCATCTCAAGATTTGTATGGAATCAGAAAACACCTCGAATAACCAGGGGAATATTAAAAAAGAAAACCATAGCTGGGGGCATCACAATGCCAGATTTCAGGTTGTACTACAAAGCTGTGATGATCAAGACAGTGTGGTACTGGCACAAAAACAGACACATAGATCCATGGAACAGAATAGAGAACCCAGAAATAGGTCCTCAACTCTATGGTCAACTAATATTCAAGAAATTAGGAAAGACTATCCACTGGAAAAAGGACAGTCTCTTCAATAAAAAGTACTGGGAAAACTGGACAGCCACATGCAGAAGAATGAAACTAGACCATTCTCCTACATCATACACAAAGATAAACTCAAAATGGATGAAAGATCTAAATGTGAGAGAAGAATCCATCAAAATCCTAGAAGAGAACACAGGCAACGTCCTTTCTGAACTTGGCCACAGCAACTTCTTGCAAGATACATCTATGAACACAAGGGAAACAAAAGCAAAAATGAACTATTGGGACTTCATCAAGAGAAAAAGCTTCTGCATAGCAAAAGAAACAGTCAACAAAACTCAAAGACAACCTACAGAATGGGAGAAGATATTTGCAAATGACCTAACAGATAAAGGGCTAGTATCCAAGATTTATAAAGAACTTATTAACTCAACACCCAAGAAACAAATAATCCATTCATGAAATGGGCAAAAGACATAAACAGAAATTTCACCAAAGAAGACATAGACATGGCCAACAAGCACATGAGAAAATGCTTCGCATCACTAGCCATCAGGGAAATACAAATCAAAACCACAATGAGATACCACCTCACACCAGTGAGAACGGTGAAAATTAACAAGACAGGAAACAACAAATGTGGGAGAGGATGTGGAGAAGGGGGAACCCTCCCACTGTTGGTGGGAATGGGAACAGCCACTCTGGAAAACTGTGTGGAGGTTCCTCAAAGAGTTAAAAATACAACTGCCTACAACCTAGTAATTGCACTGCTGGGGATTTACTCCAAAGATACAGATGCGGTGAAAAGTTGAGACACCTGCACCCCAATGTTTATAGCAGCAATGTCCATAATAGCCAAACTGTGGAAGGAGCCTTGGTGTCCATGGAAAGATGAATGGATAAAGAAGAAGTGGTCTGGGGATCCCTGGGTGGCTCAGTGGTTCGGCACCTGCCTTCAGCCAAGGGTGTGATCCTAGAGACCCGGTATCGAGTCCCACCATCGAGTCGGGCTCCCTGCATGGAGCCTGCTTCTCCCTCTGCCTGTGTCTCTGCCTCTCTCTCTCTCTCTCTCTCTCTCTCTCTGCTGAATAAATAAATAAAATATTAAAAAAAAGAAGAAGTGGTCTATCTATACAATGGAATATTACTCAGCCATTAGAAACAACAAATACCCACAATTTGCTTCAACGTGGATGGAACTGGAGGGTATTATGCTGAGTGAAATAAGTCAACCGGAGAAGGACAAACATTATATGATTCATTCATTTGGGGAATATAAAAAATAGTAAAAGGTAATAAAGGGGAAAGGAGAGAAGATGCGTGAAAATATCAGTGAGGATGGCAGAACATGAGAGACACCTAACTCTGGGAAACAAACAAGGGGTAGTGTAAAGGGAGGTGGGCGGGTGGTTGGGGTGACTGGGTGACAGGCACTGAGGGGGGCACTTGAGGGGATGAGCACTGGGTAATATGCAATATGTTGGCAAACTGAACTCCAATTAAAATAAATAAAATAAATAAATAAATAATAAATAATAAATAAATAAATAAATAAATAAATAAATAAATCTCCCACTGAAAAAAAAGAGAAAAGGTCAACTAAAACAGAAGACTTAAATAATACCTACAGTCTTAAAATATAAAACTGACCAGGTTTGATAAAAAAAAATCACTGCTCATATCAACAATCAGGAGGATTTCAAACTGAATGAATAAAGACAATGGATGGTTGCCAACACCAAAATGACAGAAATGTGAGAATTATCTGACAAAGTCTTTAAAACAACCATCATCTAAAGTGCTTCAAGGAGCAATTACAAACATTCTTAAAACAAATGGAAAAATAGAAAGCCCCAGAAAATAAATAGAATGTCTCAGCAAAGAAATTGAAGGTGATAAAAACCAAATGAACATGTTTGAAACTGAAAAATACAGTAAGCAAAATTAAAGGCTCAGCACATAGGCTCAACAGCAAGATGGAGGTGACAGGGAAAGAATCAGTGGACTTGAAAGATAGAACGATAGAAATTACTCAAGTGAATTGAACAGAGAAAATGTAGACTAAAAAATAAACACAGCTCCAGGGACCTATGGCAATATAATAAAATATCTAACATTCATATCATCAGAGTTGTAGAAGGAGAAAAGAAAAAGGGTAGAGCTAAAAAAATACTTGAGGAAATAATGGCTGAAAACTTTACAAATATTGAGGCATAAACTTACAGGTTAAAGAAGTTGAGCAAGGGGCGCCTGGATGACTTAGTCAGTTGAGCACCTGACCTTGATCTCACCTCAGATCTTGATCTCAGGATTGTGAGTTTGAGCTCCATATTGGGCTCCATGGGCATGGAGACTACTTAAAAAAATAAAAAAAGAAGCTGAACAAAACACAAACAGAATAAACCCAAAGAAATCCATGCCACAACATATCATAATTAAACTTCTGAAAACTAAAGACAAAAAAAAACTTTGAAATTGACCAGAGAAAAATGACACCTATCCTATAGAAGGAACATAATTCTAATGACAGTATATTTATTTTTTGTATATTTCTATTGGGGTTTTATTTGCCAACATATAGTGTAACCCCCAGTGTTCATCCCATCAAGTGCACTCCTCAGTGCCCCATCACCCAGTCACCCCAACCCCCCACCCACCTCCCTTTCCACCACCCCTTGTTCGTTTCCCAGAGTTAGAAGTCTCTCATGTTCTGACAGCATATTTCTTATCAGAAACCATGGAGGCCAGAAATAAGTGACACAATATTTTTCAAAAACTGCAAAGCTATAAACCTATACCCAGCAAAAACATTCTTCAGGAATAAAGAGTAAATCAAAACATTTTTTTTTAATTTTTATTTATTTATGATAGTCACAGAGAGAGAGAGAGAGGCAGAGACACAGGCAGAGGAAGAAGCAGGCTCCATGCACCGGGAGCCCGATGTGGGATTCGATCCCGGGTCTCCAGGATCGCGCCCTGGGCCAAAGGCAGGCGCCAAACCGCTGCGCCACCCAGGGATCCCTAAATCAAAACATTTTAAGATTAAGGAAAACTAAGAATTTTTCACCAGCAAATCTATCTTAATAGAATAGCTAAAGAAAGCTTTCTAAACAGAAATGGAATGATAAATAAGGAACCTTAAGATATGAGAAAGGAGGGAAGAACACAGGAAGTAAAAAAAAAAAAAAAAAAAAACACCTTCCAACTCCTTTTGATTTTTCTAAATTACATTAATGGTTGAAGCAAAATTATAGCACTGTCTGATGTGATTATAAATAGGTAGAGGAAATATTTAAGATAATTATATTATAAATGGGGTAGGGTAAAGGGGTATGAAGGGAGGTATGGTCTCTATACTTCATTCTAATGGATAAAATGATACCACCAACAGATTACAATATTATGTTTATATAAAATGTACTATCTAGAGCAATCACTAAAAAAGCTATACACACAGAGAGATATGCACTTAAAAACACTAAATATTAATAAAAATGAAATTATAAAAAATGTTCACATAACACACAGGGAGGCAGGAAAAAGAAAATAGAGATGAAAAGCAAAGAGAACAAGCAAAACAAAAAATAAAATAGTAGACTTCAGCCCTAACTTATTAATAATTACATGAAATGTGAAATGGTGTAAATTCACCAATTAAAAGACAGAAATTGACGGAGTGTATTTAATTTTTTTTTTTTTATTTATGATAGTCACAGAGAGAGAGAGAGAGAGAGAGGCAGAGACACAGGCAGAGGGAGAAGCAGGCTCCATGCACCGGGAGCCCGACATGGGATTCGATCCCGGGTCTCCAGGATCGCGCCCTGGGCCAAAGGCAGGCGCCAAACCGCTGCGCCACCCAGGGATCCCGATGGAGTGTATTTAAAAACATTATCCAACTCTATGCCATCCAAAGAAACTTATTTCAAAATTAATAATATAGATAGGTTGAGAACAAAAGCATAAAAAAGATATATCATACAAAGGAAAGCACAAGTAACTGCATTAATATCAGATAAAGTAGACTTGAGATCAAAGAAAATTACCAGAGACAGGATATTATATAATGAAAAGAGGGTCAATCCACAACAAGGACACAGCAGTCAAAAATGTGTATGCATCAAATAACAGAGCTGTTAAATACACAAGGCCAAAGCTGATAGAACTGAAAAAATAAACAAATTGACAATTATAGTTGGAAAATCCAACATGCCTTCTCAAAAACTGATAGAATATCTAGAAAAATCAGCAAGGATATAGAAGACAATACCATCAACCAACAAAATCTAATCAAAATTTGTATAACACTCTACTCAGCAACAACATAATCCAAATTCTTTTCAAGTGCCCATGAAACAAATACCAATATAGACCATATCCTGGGCCATAAAATAAACTTTAAAAATTTAGAACTTAAATCATGCAGAGTGTATTATTAAACCAGAATGAAAAATCGAACTAGAAATCAGTAACGGATAACAGCAAGATCCCCAGATAGTTGGAATCTAAAGAACTTTAAATAACCTATGGGTCAAATCTCTTTGGTTACATTTGAATTTGGTTAAATCTATAGACTCTCTCACCAGAAAAGTCTTCCTGCACACAAAATTTGGCGTATAATTTAAGGGAGCTGGCCATTGGTTCATTTTAGTGAACTATAACTTGCTTATTTTGGGGAACTATATAATTTGTTCATTTTAGTAAACAGATGATCCCACTTAAAATCAACAACAAAACGAAATGAAGAGGCATTTTAAGAAGGCACAAATTATTGCAGATACTAACAGATCTATTATTTTCCTGTAAATAAAAATTTCTCTATTTAATTTATAATAATAGGTAGTGTGATATAGTGCTTGGACATGCAGTCTCCAGAATCTGACAGACCTAGATCCTGACAGTTTCTATCAGAAAAAGCTAAGGCAGCTACTTAAATTCTCACTCTCAGGCACCGTGTCCATAAAATGGGCATCAAAGCAGTGTCTCCTGTGGCTATCTTGAGGACTTGTAAGTGATAAATCACGGGGAATATAGTGTACCTGGTGATTAACATGCATTTCCCATTAAGTCTGAGAAAAATAAACTTGTGCCTGATTATACATAGGGACTCAGAGAAAATAGGCATTCTAAACATTAAAACATTATAAACTACTCATGCAATAAACCCCTTCATGTAAATCAGATGTGACTTTCATAATTAAGGAAAAGTTCTTTGCAAACTTATCTGTTTTTAGCAGGCTGGATCACCTTGTACTTTAAATGGTAAAAGACTGCTACTTGGCATATTTAAACATTTCTATATGTCTGAAGTTTCAAATCCTTTTTAAAATGAAGTCAATAAGTTCAGTTACTCTTGAGGTTTTTAATTTATATACTTACTAAGTAACCCTACTAAAATCTTAGTGAAGGACTCTACATTCAATATGATTGACTACAGTAGAATTTTCCCAATGGAAGCTGTTCACCTAGTTCTGAGTTCTGATGTATCCACAAAGCACTGGGAATATCCTTTTCCAAGTGTGTCATTTCAAACACCAAATCCTGAACTGTATGCCTGGGCAGTCTTGTACATCTGTAATCTAGATGCATTCCTCTGGCAGCAATGGAGGTGAGTGGTAGGGATCTCCACCGGGAAGCAATGGTTGATCCTGCCAGGAACACAAGCTGAAAGCCTCCAGCTGCAGTGCCTTAGAGATCTGCTGCAGCATTTGAGCTGAGACCCTGCTCTTCCCGGACTCCCCAGCCAGTGACTGAGAAAGATAGGGAGATTGGATCTTAGGGCTGGACCAGTTCTGCCCAACATGGACTTCCTCTATGGGAAATTTTGGTGCCAGAGGTGTCTGTTGGGCTGGCCAAGACTTTCCATCAGCTACACTGATGTCTGAGGTTTTTCATGCTCAATTTTCCTTCCTTCCCTCCCTCCCCTCATAGGTATCAGATCAACATTATGATCTGAAGGCTCTCCCTGCCTACTCCAGCCCCTTCTCCCATTTATCTTTCGTGGACATTACTCTGAATAGCTGTCCTACCCTTCAAACTCTATCTTGTATTCCCAGCTGATCCAAACTGACATATATACCTAAACTGTGTTTCTAAGCAGAAGAACTCATAGAGACTCTAAGAAATAATTAGGTATAGAACTTTGCACACTGTAGGGATCCTAAAATAGACAACGTGGTTAAGAGCTAACATAAGAGCTAACAAACATTGGCTACAGAAGTTCCAGGCAACTGGGAAGGAGGAATTTATAACTCTAAAAAGTAGTCATGTGCAAAAACCATTCAGTGCCTACTTCTTTTCATTTTAGTTTCTTCCCCTTTAAACTCAGATTCTAAAGATGCTGAATTCCAAAGTGCCAGAGTTGATCAGAACACACAAATTAATTAATCAAACTAGGTGGGTTTTTTTGGGGGGAGAGGGTTCTATTTCTGTTGCATGGCTGATCAATTTAACTTTATAATAGTCATTTTAAAAATCAGCAATAGCTCCCCGCCATGCATTTTGCTTGTCAAACTGAATGACAAAGGTGTTGTGAATGAGGAGAAGAATAGAGAATGTTGTAATTAGTGCATAAGTTAAGGATTTGTTTGATTGTGTTTTAATCCGAGAAGATGTCTAAGTGATATTCTAAATTAAATCCAAAAGCCATTTCCCTCACTTACAAACTTAGCCTTTCTTTCTGGCAGAAACCCCTGAGTTCATGTGTATTCATTAAAATCCAGTCCTAATTGCTCCCTAGTCAGCTATGAATCTTAAGAAGCTTAACTGTTAAGTGCTTAAATTGTGTTTGCTGACAGAAAATGGAATTTCTCTAATGGTTTGCTATGGAAGACTCCATATTGTTATTATAGTGATTTTATTCATAATAAGTTTCAGAGACTGTTCTAAGAGCATTCACATTACGATTTATTTATTTATTTATTTATTTATTTATTTATTTATTTAAAATTAAACAGGTTGAGCCATTTCTAGATCCTTCCTCAGGCCAGTTAATATCAGCCAATTAAATAATCTCTAATAGATATGCTAGAGTCCTCCTCTAATAGAAACATGTAGATCCAACATTACTTCCTGTATCCAGAGTTTCTCTTCCAAAGATGGTGGTCCGGTTGGGCAAGGGAGGAGTTCCTGCAACAAGCACCCCTGCTTCCCCTGTCCTAACCCTCAGCACAGCCTCCTTGGCATGACTCCCCAGCTAGTTCATACAATCCAGGAGGGCAAGGGCACTGTCTGCCTTGCTCCAATATGCCCATCAGCACAGAATTTGGCATAGTTTTGGCTACTAGACTCCTATATCCCCCCACCTTGAGCTACTTACAATTCAAACCATTTTTTACTTGCTCTTCTATGTAATAATTAAAACATAATAATAAAATGATAAAGTAGTAATAATGCCCTAAAACAAAATAATAATACAATAATAGCAGCTAACATTGAATCATTTTATTCTGTAGGCCAGCATTTTACATGCATTGTCTCCTTCAATATTCTAAAACCTATGAAAGCAATAATGAACTTTTGTCTTTTTCCGATGAGGAAATAGAGATTCTGAAGGGGAAATAAAGAGATAAGGTCTAGAACCGGACTAGAAAACAGGAAACAGTCAGTCATCTTCCCGAGTGCATGGCCATCACAACACTAAGAAGCAACCACTCTCCCATGGTGTGCCTTACATGCCTAGAGGAGAGGGGGATCTCACCATCTTATTTCTCCAGCATCCATTCCCTACTCAAGCCCATGCAATCTGGTTCTTCTCAGCACTCCATGGAAACTCCCCCTGAGGTCCTCGGTGGACTGCTTCTGGCCAATTCTAAATGTCTCTTCTGCATTTTCCTCTCTGTGGAGCTATTTGTCACTTGCCTTTCTAAGCGCCCACCCCCTTGCTTTTCATCACCTGCCACTTCTGTAATCTTGCTACCCTTTGGATCATTTTTTTTTATCTTCAGTGGTTCCTAAACTTAATCTTAGTCTTGTTCTGTGGCTACCCCTTTTTCATTGCTTTCCAAATAAAAAGAACTGGCATTTTTACAGATAAGGAAATAGAAATTCAGAGAGGCTGAGTACCTGCCCAAATTCATAATGCCAGGGAGAGGCAGGATGGGTACTCGAATTGGGGTCTTATTCTTAATTACTGTGCCTCCAACAACCTCCTTCTCACTTCCACCTGCTCCCTCACTCCCACCATTGGCTTTCAAGAAAGGGTAAATAATGTGGTGGATTAAGACAGTTCCTAGATGTTCACTAGGTCATCTGTCTATTTAATATGACCCCAGAATTAGTAATTGTAGTGGGGGCAAAGGCTATATTTCTTTACATCTTCTGTTTTCAGTCCTCAAACTCTGGGAGCATTGTGGTTTGGTGACACTGGAGCCCTGTTTTCACTCTCCTATGAACCAAAGGGCCAGATTTATATAAAACAATACCTCAAAGCTGAGAGAATGAACCTAGCATTATAATCTTTGTAAAAATATAAAGGTGGAGGTGCCAAGAGCTGACTGCCAGAATGTGCACTGTCTCCTTGGAGACCCCTGGAGTGAGTGACAGCACTAAGGAAGTAGCGTGGGCAATTGAGATGCACAATGAACCTACTAAACATTACAGATTCACTGACAATCTGTAACTGATGTCAAAGAGTAAGGCACTGCTGGCTCCTATTGTTTTCACACTCTCCTCTGCAAGGGTCTTATTTTCTCACCAGACTAGAAGCCCCCAGAGGCCCATGAAAGGGCTCTAGAAAGGCCACGTGGTGTGTGGGAAGAGCACAGAACTATAGGGCAGAATGCCTGGATTATGGTCCTATTTAATATCTCATTAACTATGGGAGATGAAACCATGGACAACATTTTCACCTCTTTGAGCCTTAGTTTCTTCAACTTTCAGGGAGGGTCACACTTCCTGCCCTACATAGTTATTATACCTATTAGTATCTGCATCCTTCGATAGCACTCAGTTAATGATGGGCAGGTATATAATAAATCCATGCTAGATTTACTCTCAATTCAAACGAAAGATTTCCATCCATCAGCAAAATTAACTATTGGGATAAATTCTTGAAAAAAATGTCTTCAGAGATAGAGTGTTAAATTTAACCAATCAGGTAATTAGGCAAGCAAGAAATTAATATTTTGAGTACATATTTGTACAAAATAGTGTGAAGCCATGCTGAACAAAGACTGAGTTCCTGCCTGTAACAGTCTCAGAGATAACCCTGAAAGCTAAAACACACACATTTGAAACAATTTGAGAACAATAACCAATAATTACACCAATCGTAAATGCTATTTATTTAGGATTTAATCTGTTCCAGGCACTGTGCTAAGGACCACACATCTTTGACCTCTTTAGGTCCTTTACCACGACTCTCTTAGAGGCTTGTCTCCATTAAGTTAGTAATTATGATATTAAGGAAATTTCTTATGAACCATAATTCTGAAAGGTCACAATTAGGATCGGGTTTCGAATCCATCCACTAAGCCCATATCAAAAAGTGGTAAAATGAAACTGGGTATGAGATGATGAGAGTTGGTTAGAATTAATTAGAGAGGAGTTTCTAGATGAAGAAAGCTTGAGATAACGTTATAAAGAAGGTGAAAGAAAAGAAATGGCATTGAGGGGTAAAAATATAAGATGTTCTAAACAGAGGAAATACCTAGGTCAAAGAACAGAAGAGGAAACAAATCTTTTCTGTATAAGGACAGGAAATCAATGGGTTTGCTAGATTAGAGATGGAATGAAATGGTGAAGCAGACGAGTTTGCTGAGAATACTTTGGCTAGCTAATCCAAAGTTTAAAATGCCCTATAGTTTGACATAATAGGGCTTGGGCACCTCCAGGTGTTTGTTCATGCCACCACCTCTTAATCTTCTCACCTAGTAAACCTTCAGGTATCATCTCAGGCATCACTCATTTATTTTTCTTTTTTTTTTTTTTTTGTATATTTTTTTGTTGGAGTTCATTTTCCAACATATAGTATAACACCCAGTGCTCATCCTGTCAAGTGCCCCCCTCAGTGCCCGTAACCCAGTCACCCCATCCCCCCACCCACCTCCCCTTCCACTACCCCTTGTTCATTTTCCAGAGTTAGGGGTCTCATGTTCTGCCACCCTCTCTGATTTTTCCCACTCATTTTCCCTCCTTTCCCCTATAATCCCTTTCACTATTTTTTTATATTCTCCATATGAGTGAAACCATATAATGATTTTCCTTCTATGATTGACTTATTTCACTCAGCATAATACCCTCCAATTCCATCCACAACGAAGCAAATGGTGGGTATTTGTCGTTTCTAATGGCTGAGTAATATTCCATTGTATAGATAGACCACTTCTTCTTTATCCATTCATCTTTCCATGGACAACGAGGCTCCCTCCACAATTTGGCTACTGTGGACATTGCTGCTATAAACATTGGGGTGCAGGTGTCTCGGCTTTTCCCTGCATCTGTATCTTTGGGGTAAATCTCCAGCAGTGCAAATGCTGTGTCATAGGGTAGCTCTATTTTTAACTCTTTGAGGAACCTCCACACAGTTTTCCAGAGTGGCTATACAATAGAAGTTCACATTCCCACCAACAGTGGGAGGGTTCCCCCTTCTCCACATCCTGTCCAACATTTGTTGTTTCCTGTCTTGTTAATTTTCACCATTCTCACTGGTGTGAGGCGGTATCTCATTATGGTTTTGATTTGTATTTCCCTGATGGAAAGTGATGTGGAACATTTTCTCATGTGCTTGTTGGCCATGTCTATGTCTTCTTTGGTGAAATTTCTGTTTATGTCTTTTGCCCATTTCATGAATGGATTATTTGTTTCTTGGGTGTTGAGTTAATAAGTTCTTTATAAATCTTGGATACTAGCCCTTTATCTGTTAGGTCATTTGCAAATATCTTCTCCCATTCTGTAGGTTGTCTTTGAGTTTTGTTGACTGTTTCTTTTGCTATGCAGAAGCTTTTTCTCTTGATGAAGTCCCAATAGTTCATTTTTGCTTTTGTTTCCCTTGTGTTCATAGATGTATCTTGCAAGAAGTTGCTGTGGCCAAGTTCAGAAAGGACGTTGCCTGTGTTCTCCTCTAGGATTTTGATGGATTCTTCTCTCACATTTAGATCTTTCATCCATTTTGAGTTTATCTTTGTGTATGGTGTAAGAGAATGGTCTAGTTTAATCTTCTTCTGTATGTGGCTGTCCAATTTTCCCAGCACCATTTATTGAAGAGATTGTCCTTATCCCAGTGGATGGTCTTTTCTGCTTTGTTGAATATTAGTTGACCATAGAGTTGAGGACCCATTTCTGGGTTCTCTATTCTGTTCCATGGATCTATATGTCTGTTTTTGTGCCAGTACCACACTGTCTTGATGGTCACAGCTTTGTAGTACAACTTGAAATCCGGCATTGTGATGCCGCAGCTCTGGTTTTCTTTTTCAATATTCCCCTGGCTATTCGGGGTCTTTTCTGATTCCACACAAATCTTAAGATGATTTGTTCCAACTCTGTAAAGAAAGTCCATGGTATTTTGATAGGGATTGCATTAAATGGGTAAATTGCCCTGGATAGCATTGACATGTTCACAATATTCTTCCAATCCATGAGCATGGAATATTTTTCCATCTCTTTGTGTCTCCCTCAATGTCTTTCAGAAGTGTTCTGTCATTTTGAGGGTATAGATCCTTTACCTCTTTGGTTAGGTTTTTTCCTAGGTATCTGACCCTTTTGGGTGCAGTTGTAAATGAGATTGCCTCTTTAATTTCTCTTTATTCAGTTCATTGTTGGTGTATAGAAATGCCACTGATTTCTGGGCATTGATTTTGTATCCTGCCACATTGCTGAATTGCTGTATGTGTTCTAGCAATTTTGGGGTGGAGTCTTTTAGGTTTTCTATGTACAGTATCATGTCATCTGAGAAGAGGGAGAGTTTGACTTCTTTGACAATGTGAATGCGTTTTATTTCTTTTTGTTGTCTGATTGCGGAGGCTAGGACTTCTAGTACTATGCTTAATAGCAGGGCATCACTCATTTCAGAAAGCCCTTCCTAACCTGTTCCTCCATTAAGGCCATTTGGGTCATCTCCTCTGGGTTCCCATGGTCCCCCCCATGCATACCTCTAACCACATATCCCAATGTAGAATTTATAATTTTGTATTTTATATTTGGGTCTGTGATTCATTTGGACTTATTTTTCTGAAAGTTGTAAGATCTGCGTTGTTGTTGTTGCATGCCGATGTTCTATTGTTCTAGCACCACTTGTTGAAAAGATTATCTTTGCTCCATTTTATTGCCTTTGCTCCTTTGTTAAAAATCAGTTGACCATATTTTATGTGGGTCTAATTCTGGGCTGTCTCCTGTTCCACTAATGTATTTGTCTATCTTTTCACCAATACCTCCATTGCCTTGATTATAATAATATGTATATAATTTATAATAAGTCTTGAAGTCAGGTAGTGTTAGTCTTCTGACTTTGTTCTCCTTTAATATTTAATTGGCTATTCTTGGTCTTTTGCCTCTCCATAATAGATTTTAGAATCAGAATCAGTTTGTCAATATCCACAAAATAACTTGATGGGTGGGATTTTGATTGGATTACATTGAATCTCTATATCAAGTTGAGAAGAACTGACATCTTGACAATACTGAGTCTTTCTATCCATGAACATGAAATATCTCACCATTTGTTTACTATCTTGCATCAGAGTTTTATAGTTTTCCTCATGTATATCTTGTACATATAGATTGTATAGATCTTATACATCGGTGCAGCTTATAAGAAAGTCTTGGTTAGCCCAACAGGGACCTCTGGCATCATATTTCAATCTAAAGTATTTCATTTTGGATCTCATTATGTATATGGTAAGATGGTAATATGTCTTTATTTTGAATTCTACTTTTTCTTTAAGGGTATTTAGGAAGGCAACTGACTTTTGTATATTAACCTTGTATTCATCAACCTTGCTATATTTATTAGTTCCAGGAGGGTTTTTTGTCAATTCTTTTGGATTCACTACGTAGACAATCATGTCATCTGCAAATAAAAATAATTTGATTTCCTCATTCCCAATCTATATACCTATTATTTCCTTTTCTTGTCTTATAGATTTAGGTAGGACTTCCAGTATGATATTGAAAAGCAGTTGTGAGAGGGGACATCCTTGTCTCATTCCTTATCATAGTAGGAAAGCTTTGAGTTTCTCACCACTAAGCATAAAGTTAACTATAGGTTTTTTGTAGATGCTCTTTTTCAGGTTGAGGACTTTTCCCTCTATTCCTACTTTACTCAGAGTTTTTATCATTAGCAAGGGTTGGATTTTGTGAAATGCTTTTTCTGCATCTATTGATATGATCATGTGATATTTCTTCTTTAGCCTAATTTGATCAATTAACTACATTAATTGATTTCTCAGTGTTAAACTGGCCTTGCATACCTCAAATTAATCCCACTTGTTTATGGTGTATAAATCTTTTTGTACATTGTTGAACTCAATTTACTGTTATTTTATTGAGAATTTTTGTATGTATGTTCACAAGAGATACTGGTCTGTAGTTTTCTCTTCCTGCAATGTCTTCATCTGGTTTTGGTATTAGGGTAAATCTGGCCTCATAGAATAAGTTACAAGGTATTACCTCTGCTTCCATCTTCTGGGAAAAAAAAAACTGTAAAGAACTGATATGATTTCTTCCCTAAATGTTTGGTATAATTCACCAGTGAATCCATTTGGCCTCCTACTTTATGTTTAAAATATATTAATTATTAATTCAATGTCTTTAATTATCATGGCCCTATTTATTTTGTCTATTTCTTCTTCTGTGAGTATTGACAGATTGTGTCTTTCAAGGAATTGATCCAATTTCACTAGGTTATCAAATTTGTGGGCATATCGTTGTTCATAATATTTTATTATCCTTCTGCAATGCCTAGGTTGCTCAGTTGGTTAAGTGTCTACTTTGGCTCAGGTCATGATTTCAGGGTCCTGAGATCGAGTCTCATGTCAGGCTCCCCACTCAGCAGGGAGTGCCTGCTTGTCCCTCTACTCTTCCCCCCCCCCCCCATTGTGCACGCTCTCTCTCTCATAAATAAATAAAATCCTTAAAAAATAAAAATATATTATTTTATTATCCCTTTAACATCCGTGGAATCTTCAGTGATGTCCCCTCTTTCATTTCTCATATTAGTAATTTATGACTTCTCTCTTTTTGTCTTAATTAGCTGACTAGAGGCTTATGATTTTATTGTTCTTTTCAAAGAACTACTTTTGCTTCCATTGATATTCTCTATTGATTTTCTAGGTTTTATTTTACTTATGTCTATTCTAATTTTTACTCTTTCTTTTCATCTGCTTACTTGGGATTTAATTTGTTCTTCTATTTCTAGTTTCCTAAAGTAGAAGCTTAGATTATTGACTTAAGATCTTTCCTTTTTTCTAATATATGTATTCAATGCTTTAAGTTTCCCTCTAAGCTCTGCTTTCACTGCATCCCATGAATTTTGATATATTGTATTTTCCATTTCATTTAGTGCAAAATATTTTTAAATTCCTCTTGAGATTTCGTCTTTGTGTTGTTTAGAAGTACCTTGCTTAATCTTTAAGCATTTGGGGGATTTTCCACCTGTCTTTCTGTTACTGATTTCTAGTTTAATTCCATTTTGGTCATCTGAAAGTAGACACTGTATGATTTCTATTCTTTTAAATTTGTTAAGGTATGTTTTATGACCCCAAATGTGGTCTATCTTGGTGATGTTCCATGTGATTTTGAGAAGAATAGGTTATCTGCTGCTATTGAATGAAGTAGTCTATAGATGTCAACCATATCCAGTTGACTAATGATGCTATTAAGTTCAACCATGTCCTCATTGATTTTCTGCCTCCTGAATCTGCCCATTTCTGATAGAGTTGTGTTGAAGTCTCCAACTATAATAGCAGATTCATATATTTCTCCTTGCAGTTCTATCAGTTTTTGCCTCATGTATTTTGACACTCTGTTGTTAGGTGTATACACAATAAGAATTATTATGTCTTCCTGAAGTATTAAACTCCTCTATAATTATGCTATATCCCTCTTTATCCCTGATAACTAACTTTCCTTGCTCTGCAGTCTGCTGTATCTGAAATTGAGATATTCCTGCTTTGTTTTGATTAGTATCAACATGGTAAATTTTTACAGCATTTTACTTATAATCTATATGTGTCTCAGTATTTAAGTAGATTTTTGTAGAAAACACATAGTTGGGTCTTGTTTGATCCACTCTGACCATCTCTATCTTTTAATTTGTATATTTAAGCTACTGACATTTAAAATGATTATTGATATAGTTGAATTACTATCTGCCATATTTGTTACTGTTTTCTATTTGTTGTCCTTAGTCTTTGCTCCTATTTTTGCCTTCCATACTTTTTCTGCCTTTTGTGGTCTTTTAAAACAATTTTGTTGCGATATAATTGACATACAAAAGGCTGTACATATTTAACTTGTACAACTTAATGAGTCTGGAAATAAGTATACATCCATGGAGCCATCACCACAGTCTGTGCTATAAACATATTCATCACCTCCAAAAGTTTTCTTTCTTTTTTATTTTTGTTAGAAACAAAATACTTATGATCTATTCCTCTTAGAAAATTCATAAGTATACAATACTGTATTGTTAACTATAGGTTTTATGCTACAGTATATCTCTAGAACTTATTCATCTTGTATAACTGAAACTTTGCAACCTTTTACTAATACCTCCCCCATTTTCTCCTTCCCCAAACCCTGAGAAACCACCATTCTACTCTTTGATTCTTTGAGTTAGACTATGAAGCTTGATTTTAGAGTCCTCATACAATTGGGTTCAAGTAGTATTTATTCTTCTGTGCCTGGCTTGTTTCACTTCGCATAATGTCCTCTAGCTTCATTCATGTTGTCACAAATAGCAGAGTTTCCTTCTTTTCTAAGGTTGAATAACATTCCACTGTATGTACATATCACATTTTCTTTATCCATTCATCCATTGTTGGACATTTAGGTTGCTTCCATGCCTTACTTATTGTGAATAATGCTTCAATGATCATGGGAGTACAGGTATCTCTTCAATAATCCTGATTCTAATTCCTTTGGATATATACACAGAATTGTGACTGCTGGACCTACGTTTTTCAGTTTCTTAAAATTTTGTTAAAGATTTTATTTATTTGATAGAGAACAAACGTAGAGGGAGGGGCAGATGGAAAGGGAGAGAGGCAGACTCCCTACCTAGCAGGGAGCCCAACATGGAGCTCCATCTCACAACTCTGAGGTCATGACCTGAGCTGAAATCAGGAGTTGGGCACTTAACCCACTGAGCCACCCAGGCATCCCTACCTTTTGCGGTTTTAATTGAGGAGAGAAAATGAAATCATAAAATGCTCAATGGGGAGTCTGCATCATACTGTCAAGTTCAGAAATTCTTTCCTCAGCTGTGTCTAATCTACGAATGAGCCCATCAAAGGAATTCTTTCTTTCTGCTACAGCATTCTTATTTCTAGCTTTTATTTTTTATACTTTCTTAGAATTTCTGTTTACATTACTAATCTGTTCTGTTATCTAGTTTTTCCATTAAAGCCCTTACATATAGTTTCTCCTGAGGGCAGACCTTATTAAGAAGAACAGAATGCTCTGGTGGATTAAAAATTGTTTTATTTTCCCCTCCACCTGCCAGAAACATGCAGTGATTCCTCTCCAATATTCACTGTGAGGACCTGGTCAAGCTCCTGGAAGTAAAACTCACAAAAGTTTGGGAGATTCCGCTATGGCTAGGTCCCTCTGGAGTTTTTAACTCTTAGAGTCGTCCACACTGAGCCTCCATCAGAGTTTACTATAACTGTAATTCATTGATTACAGTTCAGCTTTTCAACTTTTCTTACCAAGTCCTGGGTTCATGGAGGTTTCTCCTTGTGGGTTTCTGCTTCATCAAGTTGTGATTCCCTAAATATGTCTTTTTATCTTTCCAATTTTGGGACCAGCAGTTTGCCCTATGACTTCATTCCTCTGAAAGGATCTAAGAAGAGTTGTTGATTTTTTTCAGTTTGTTAAGCTCTTTTTGTTAAAACAAAGTGGCAACTTCTAAGCCATAGTTATTTGTTTTTCCTATAAGTATACCTTCTTTATTAAACAGTCCCTGTTTCCTATGGTAAAGCAATAAACTGATTTGTTTGTTTTTTAAAGGAAAATGATGCACAAAAATAAAGATGAAAATTACAATCAATTCCTTAGATGCTGTTTTATTTTCATGAACATATTTTCTTATTATTGTAAATTTATACTAAGTAAATAATGATGGTATTAACTGGCATTCTTGGTGTGTTTTTTATCAATCTTTTCCAAAAGTGACTGCCAAGAGAACTTCCTAACATCACTTAACCACTAAATGACTCTATTTCTTATATAACGATAGCTTATTTAGATATTATTCTTCATTCCATTTTCTTCTCTACTCTATTGCCATTACCAATAATATGATTTCTACACTTTATCTGAAAAAATATTATAGATTCTTTAAGCAATTGTTTCCCTGCTGAATCTTATTGTAGAAAATGGAATATATCTTCAAAATCGTGGTTAATGATTCTAGCCTTACCCAAGCTCTAAAGCTTAGGATTCACATCTGATTTGAGGTTTATTTATGGCCTTTATCATACTGTACTATAACTGACTATTCACTTGTCTGTCTCCAGACTAGACTTGGAGCTCTTCAAGGGCATAGACCATATCTTATTCATCTTGGAATCTCCCATGCCATGTACTGTGCCTTGGCACATAACTGGAACTCAAGGAACGCTTGTTAAATTGAGATGTACTTCCTTTTACCTCTGCAAATATTCATTCACTCACTGCTTAATTAAACACACATTCATTGTAAAAATGTTCTCCTCTGTAAACATGAAAGGAAAGGAGGAGGGGCAAGATGGCGGAAGAGTAGGGTCCCCAAATCACCTGTCCCCACCAAATTACCTAGATAACCTTCAAATCATCCTGAAAATCTACGAATTTGGCCTGAGGTTTAAAGAGAGAACAGCTGGAATGCTACAGTGAGAAGAGTTCGCGCTTCTATCAAGGTAGGAAGACGGGGGGGGGGGGGAAATAAAGACACAAAAGGCCTCCAAGGGGAGGGGCCCCCCGAGGAGCCCGGCTAAGGCCGGGGCGAGTGTCCCCAGGACAGGAGAGCCCCGTCCCGGAGGAGCAGGAGCTTCACCAATCTTCCCCACGGAAAGGGGCTCGCAGGGAGTTAGAGCAGGACCCAGGAGGGCGGGGATGCCCTCGGGCTCCCTGGGACAGTAACAGACACCTGCCCCCGGGAGATGCGCCGAGCTCCCTAAGGGCTGCAGCGCGCACAGCGGGACCCGGAGCAGCTCGGAGGGGCTCGGGCGGCGGCTCCGCGGAGGGGGCTGCGGGGCAGGAGCGCGAATCCAACAGCGCAGGCCCCGGAGCACAGGGCACCAAGGACACAGCCCAGGATCCAGCCTCCCCCCGGAACAGGCAGAGGCCAAGAGGACCCAGGACAGCAAGGACGCTCCTGCCCGGGGCTGAGCAGATCAACGGCCCACCCCGGAGCAACCAGGTCCTGCAGACGGAGAGCCCTGGAGCTACTGTGGGGGCTGAATCCAGGGCTCCAGCGCTGGCCCCGCCACTGTGGCTGTTCCTCCTGGGGCCTCACAGGGTAAACAACCCCCACTTAGCCCTGCACCAGGCAGGGGGCAGAGCAGCTCCCCCAAGTGCTAACACCTGAAAATCAGCACACAGGCCCCTCCCCCAGAAGACCAACTAGACGGACAAGTTCCAGGGGAAGTAAAGTATACAGATTCAGAAGATACTCCCCCGTGGTTTTTTTTTTTTTTTTTTTTTTTTTTTTTTTTGCTTTTTGATTTCTTTGCTTCCCCCACCCCCTTTTTCCCCTTTCTTTCTTTTTCTTTCTCTTTTTCTTCTCTTTTTTCTTTTTTTCTTCCTCTTTTTCTTTTTTCTTTTTCTCTTTTCTTTCCTTCTTTCTCTCCTCTCTTTTTCTCCTTTTCCCAATACAACTTGTTTTTGGCCACTCTGCACTGAGCAAAATGACTAGAAGGAAAACCTCACCTCAAAAGAAAGAATCAGAAACAGCCCTCTCTCCCACAGAGTTACAAAATCTGGATCACAATTCAATGTCAGAAAGCCAATTCAGAAGCACTATTATACAGCTACTGGTGGCTCTAGAAAAAAGCATAAAGAACTCAAGAGACTTCATGACTGTAGAATTTAGATCTAATCAGGCAGAAATTAAAAATCAATTGAATGAGATGCTATCCAAACTAGAAGTCCTAACGACGAGGGTTAACGAGGTGGAAGAACGAGTGAGTGACATAAAAGACAAGTTGATGGCAAAGAGGGAAACTGAGGAAAAAAGAGACAAACAATTAAAGACCATGAAGATAGATTAAGGGAAATAAACGACAGCCTGAGGAAGAAAAACCTACATTTAATTGGGGTTCCCGAGGGTGCCGAAAGGGAGAGAGGGCCAGAATATGTATTTGAACAAATCATAGCTGAAAACTTTCCTAATCTAGGAAGGGAAACAGGCATTCAGATGCAGGAAATAGAGAGATCCCCCCTAAAATCAATAAAAACCGTTCAACACCTCGACATTTAATAGTTAAGCTTGCAAATTCCAAAGATAAAGAGAAGATCCTTAAAGCAGCAAGAGACAAGAAATCCCTGACTTTTATGGGGAGGAGTATTAGGGTAACAGCAGACCTCTCCACAGAGACCTGGCAGACCAGAAAGGGGTGGCAGGATATATTCAGGGTCCGAAATGAGAAGACCATGCAACCAAGAATACTTTATCCAGCAAGGCTCTCATTCAGAATGGAAGGAGAGATAAAGAGCTTCCAAGACAGGCAGGAACTGAAAGAATATGTGACCTCCAAACCAGCTCTGCAAGAAATTTTAAGGGGGACTCTTAAAATTCCCCTTTAAAAGAAGTCCAATGAAACAATCCACAAAAACAAGGACTGAATAGATATCATGATGACACGAAACTCATATCTGTCAATAGTAACTCTGAATGTGAACGGGCTTAATGACCCCATCAAAAGGTGCAGGGTTTCAGACTGGATAAAAAAGCAGGACCCATCTATTTGCTGTCTACAAGAGACTCATTTTAGACAGAAGGACACCTAAAGCCTGAAAATAAAAGGTTGGAGAACCATTTACCATTCAAATGGTCCTCAAAAGAAAGCAGGGGTAGCCATCCTAATATCAGATAAACTAAAATTTACCCCGAAGACTGTAGTGAGAGATGAAGAGGGACACTATGTCATACTTAAAGGATCTATCCAACAAGAGGACTTAACAATCCTCAATATATATGCCCTGAATGTGGGAGCTGCCAAATATATAAATCAATTAATAACCAAAGTGAAGAAATACTTAGATAATAATACACTTATACTTGGTGACTTCAATCTAGCTCTTTCGATACTCGATAGCTCTTCTAAGCACAACATCTCCAAAGAAACGAGAGCTTTAAATGATACACTGGACCAGATGGATTTCAGAGATATCTACAGAACTTTACATCCAAACTCAACTGAATACACATTCTTCTCAAGTGCACATGGAACTTTCTCCAGAATAGACCACATACTGGGTCACAAATCGGGTCTGAACCGATACCAAAAGATTGGGATCGTCCCCTGTATATTCTCAGACCATAATGCCTTGAAATTAGAACTAAATCACAACAAGAAGTTTGGAAGGACCTCAAACACGTGGAGGTTAAGGACCGTCCTGCTAAAAGATGAAAGGGTCAACCAGGAAATTAAGGAATAAATAAAAAGATTCATGGAAACTAATGAGAATGAAGATACAACCGATCAAAACCTTTGGGATGCAGCAAAAGCAGTCCTAAGGGGGAAATACATCACAATATGAGCATCCATTCAAAAACTGGAAATAACTCAAATACAAAAGCTAACCTTACACCTAAAGGAGCTAGAGAAAAAACAGCAAAGAGATCCTACATCCAGCAGAAGAAGAGAGTTAATAAAGATTCAAGCAGAACTCAATGAAATCAAGACCAGAAGAACTGTGGAACAGATCAACAGAACCAGGAGTTGGTTCTTTGAAAGAATTAATAAGATAGATAAACCATTAGCCAGCCTTATTAAAAGAAGAGAGAGAAGACTCAAATTAATAAATTCATGAATGAGAAGGAGAGATCACTACCAACACCAAGGAAATACAAACGATTTTAAAAACATATTATGAACAGCTCTACGCCAATAAATTAGGAAATCTAGAAGAAATGGACGCATTCTTGGAAAGCCACAAACTACCAAAACTGGAACAGGAAGAAATAGAAAACCTGAACAGGCCAATAACTAGGGAGGAAATTGAAGCAGTCATCAAAAACCTCCCAAGACACAAAAGTCCAGGGCCAGATGGCTTCCCAGGGGAATTCTATCAAACGTTTAAAGAAGAAACCATACCTGTTCTACTAAAGCTGTTTGGAAAGATTGAAAGAGATGGAGTACTTCCAAATTCGTTCTATAAGGCCAGCATCACCTTAATTCCAAAACCAGACAAAGACCCCAACAAAAAGGAGAATTACAGACCAATATCCCTGATGAACATGGATGCAAAAATTCTCAACAAGATACTAGCCAATCGGATCCAACAGTACATTAAGAAAATTATTCATCATGACCAAGTGGGATTTATCCCTGGGACACAAGGCTGGTTCAACACTCGTAAAACAATCAATGTGATTCATCATATCAGCAAGAGAAAAACCAAGAACCATATGATCCTCTCAATAGATGCAGAGAAAGCATTTGACAAAATACAGCATCCATTCCTGATCAAAACTCTTCAGAGTGTAGGGATAGAGGGAACATTCCTCAACATCTTTAAAGCCATCTACAAAAAGCCCATAGCAAATATCATTCTCAATAGGGAAGCACTGGGAGCCTTTCCCCTAAGATCAGGAACAAGACAGGGATGTCCACTCTCACCACTGCTATTCAACATAGTACTGGAAGTCCTAGTCTCAGCAATCAGACAACAAAAAGACATTAAAGGCATTCAAATTGGCAAAGAAGAAGTCAAACTCTCCCTCTCGCCGATGACATGATACTCTACATAAAAAACCCAGAAGCCTCCACCCCAAGATTGCTAGAACTCATAGAGCAATTTGGTAGCATGGTAGGATACAAAATCAATGCCCAGAAATCAATGGCATTTCTATACACTAACAATGAGACTGACGAAAGAGAAATTAAGGAGTCAATCCCATTTACAATTGCACCCAAAAGCATAAGATACCTAGGAATAAACCTAACCAAAGAGGTAAAGGATCTAGATCCTAAAAACTATAGAACACTTGTGAAAGAAATTGACAAAGACACAAAGAGATGGAAAAATATTCCATGCTCATGGATTGGCAGAATTAATATTGTGAAAATGTCAATGTTACCCAGGGCAATTTACACGTTTAATGCAATCCCTATCAAAATACCATGGACTTTCTTCAGAGAGTTAGAACAAATTATTTAAGATTTGTTTGGACTCAGAAAAGACCCCGAATAGCCAGGGGAATTTTAAAAAAGACAACTATATCTGGAGCCATCACAATGCCAGATTTCAGGTTGTGATCATCAAGACAGTGTGGTACTGGCACAAAAACAGACACATAGTTCAATGGAACAGAATAGAGAACCCAGAAGTGGACCCTCAACTTTATGGTCGACTAATATTCGAAAAAGGAGGGAAGACTATCCATTGGAAGAATGACAGTCTCTTCAATAAATGGTGCTGGGAAAATTGGACATCCACATGCAGAAGAAGGAAACTAGACCACTCTCTTTCACCATACACAAAGATAAACTCAAAATGGATGAAAGATCTAAATGTGAGACAAGAGCCCATCAAAATCATAGAAGAGAACACAGGCAACACCCCCCCCCTTTTTTTTTTTTAACTCAGCCACAGTGACTTCTTGCAAGATACATCCACGAAGGCAAAAGAAACAAAAGCAAAAATGAACTATTGGGACTTCATCAAGATAAGAAGCTTTTCCACAGTAAAGGATACAGTCAACAAAACTAAAAGACAACCTCCAGAATGGGAGAAGATATTTGCAAATGACGTATCAGATAAAGGGCTAGTTTCCAAGATCTATAAAGAACTTATTAAACTCAACGCCAAGGAAACAAACAATCCAATCATGAAATGGACAAAAGACATGAAGAGAAATCTCACAGAGGGAGACATAGACATGGCCAACATGCACATGAGAAAATGGTCCGCATCACTTGCCATCAGGGAAATACAAATCAAAACCACAATGAGATACCACCTCACACCAGTGAGAATGGGGAAAATTAACAAGGCAGGAAACCACAAGTTTTGGAGGGGATTCGGAGAAAAGGGAACCCTCTTACACTGTTGGTACGAATGTGAACTGGTGCAGCCACTCTGAAAAACTGTGTGGAAGTTCCTCAAAGAGTTAAAAATAGACCTGCCCTACGACCCAGCAATTGCACTGTTGGGGATTTACCCCAAAGATTCAGATGCAATGAAACTCCAAGACACCTGCACCCCGATGTTTCTAGCAGCAATGTCCACAATAACCAAACTGTGGAAGGAGCCTCGGTGTCCATCGAAAGATGAATGGATAAAGAAGATGTGGTTTATGTATACAATGGAATATTACTCAGCCATTAGACATGACAAATACCCACCATTTGCTTCAACATGGATGGAACTGGAGGGTATTATGCTGAGTGAAGTAAGTCAATCGGAGAAGAACAAACATATGTTCTCATTCATTTGGGGAATATAAATAATAGTGAAAGGGAATATAAGGGAAGGGAGAAGAAACGTGTGGGAAATATCAGAAAGGGAAACAGAACATGAGAGACTCCTAACTCTGGGAAACGATCTAGGGGTGGTGGAAGGGGAGGGGGGGTGGGGGTAAATGGGTGACAGGCACTGAGGGGGGCACTTGACGGGATGAGCACTGGGTGTTATTCTGTATGTTGGTAAATTGAACACCAATAATAAATAAATTTATTATAAAAAATAAAATAAAGAAAATTTCAGGGGGAAAAACATGAAAGGAAATTTTGCAAGTACAACCTTTTCTGTATAACCTTTTCAAGGAAAAATTTCATTGTACATCATTCATTCAATAACAAAAATTTTTAATCAGTATATTATATGTGGTAGGAATGATGCTAGGCACTGGGACAATGGTAATAAACAAGATATATGAGGTCTTTGCTCTTACAGTGAAAGGCACGGACATTAAACACATTTAATCACAGCAGCCTGTGTGTGCATTACAGCACAATCACACTGTTTCTAAATTGCCTTTCCTCATCTGACTACCCCATTGGACTGTTATGTCCTTAAGGACAAGAACTCTACCTGCTTGGCTGAGACTCGTCCTCATTAACTCTCAGCAACACAATGCCCAACACATAGGAAGAGCCCAACAAATGTTGGACAAATGAATTAAAGAGTAAACGACCAAATGAATAAAGATTATCAATGTTACCATGTGCTGAGATTAAGTAGGCAATATTCATACTCTTGCTAAGCAGGTCTCCTTGAATTCATAAAGAACAGATACAACTTACAGAATCATAGCCTAGTGTGGTCATGGCCTATAGAATTTAAGCATACCCTATTCCCATCAAATTATTCTCCTTCCCAGAAGAAGGGGAAGCATTGATTAAAAAGTTAAAGAGTCCCTCATGTTTTGTCACCCTCTCTAATTTTTCCCACTCATTTTCTCTTAACTATGGGAAACAAGTAAAGGGTAGTGGAAGGGGAGGTGGGCGGGGGGATGGGGTGACTGAATGACGGGCACTGAGGAGGGCACTTGTCAGGATGAGCACTGGGTGTTATACTATATGTTGGCAAATCGAATTTGCCACATTTTTCAATAAAAATTTAAATAAAAAATAAAAGCTGTATCCAAAGAAAAGAAAAAGTTAAAGAGGACTTGCAAAGAAAGACTCAATAGTAATACATAATTGTTATTGAGCATGGACCAAAGTCTGTGCTAAGAGATTTACATAAATTATCTCATTTAGAAATTATAACATCTCCTTGATATGGCATAATAATTATCACTCTGATTTTAAATACAAAGAAACTGAGGCTCAAGGAACTTAAGTGATTTTTCCATGGTCACACAGCTAGTAAATAGCATAACTAGAAACTGAACTCAAGTATATCTATCTGTAAAGTAGAGCCCTAAAACCCCATGACAGATGACCAATATAATAGATCAATGTTCCTCAGTGTGAGGAAAGGAAACCAAAATCTGCAGAGGGTCATATAAAATATGAAAAAAGTATATTCACCTAGTTAAAGATGCTAGGGTTGACAGCACATATTTATCTCCTGTCCTTCCTAAGGATTCCCAAAATTATAGCAAAGAAATGAAAAAGGAAGAAACCCATAAGGACCGAAAAGATTAAGAGAAAATCTATCAGTGAGTGAAAGATTTCAAGCATTCTTGGAAGTAGAGCAGAGAGGAGGAAGCTATAACTTTAAATGCCTGCTGAAAAGGATGCTAGACAAAAACCAGCTATTCTGTTTTGAGAAACCCCTAAGAGATACCAGTAAGGCAGGGGTGAAGTTCAAAACTGAAAACAGGAGATTGGTTGAATATTTGTATATGGACTGAATATTCTCTGAGGTCTCCACCACATCCAAAGCAGACTGGTAAGAAACTAAAGGTTTTATCTCTGAAAACATTAAATGGATAGAGTCAGAATGTCAAAGACACCAGGTATACTGGAGAGCAGGGGTAAGTCTTAAGACAAAATGTCTTGAAAATCTGTTCCCGAAACTGTGAAACCATTCCCACCCTCCACCACAGGTTCACTTCTGCTAGGCTTCCAAAACGACAGTATCTAGGCTTATATAAAATGTTTCCCCCCAAGATATGGAAGAATTTATCTTTTTGAGAAACTGGCCTATCTGAGCAAAAAAGATCTTTACTTACATGTGAGATTTGAGGGTCCTAGTGGAAAATTCTGGCTCCTTGCCTAACCACCCTTCATTGTAGACTACCTGTCAATAATCTTCACCTACACAGACTTCCAATAAGTGTTTTTGTGCCTCACTCCTAAATATATACAAACAACCAAGGATCATGAGATATTTAATCCTACTATTTATCATTGCCTCCATTGCCCCCACCCTCAGCAAGGCCATCTTCATCTCTCATTTGGATTATTGGGATAATCACTTAGTTGATTATGCATCTTTCATCCTTGCCCCATTACAACTTATTCTGAACAGAGTCATCAGTGATACTCTGAAGACCTACCCAAATCACTCCTCTTTATAAAACTCTCCAGTGGTTCCCTATCTTGGTCAGAGTAAAAGCCAAAGTCCACTTCCAGGCCCACAAAGATCCTTGCCTTCCAAACACATTTCCTACCACTCTTTCCTTTGCTTGCTACACTCCATCCACATTGGCCACCTGGATGTTCAATTATGCCAAACATCTTCCCATATCAGTGCCTCTGCACATGCTCTATGAAAAAACAGCATCTAAAGAGGAGGAGATACTTTCCAACTCATTATATGAGGCCAGTATTACCCTGATACTAAACAAGACAAAGGCTTCAAAAGAAAGGAAAACCACAAACCAATATCTCTCATAAATATATATGCAAAAATTCACCACAAAACACCAGCTGACTTCATCCAGCAACATATACAAAGTATTCTACACCATGATTGAGTGAGACTTAACCCAAGAATGCAAGGTTGGCTCAATAATAGAAAACCATGGGATCCCGGGGTGGCTCAGCGGTTTAGTGGCTGCCTTCAGCCCAGGGCATGATCCTGGAGTCCCGGGATCGAGTCCCACATTGGGGTCCCTGCATGGAGTCTGCTTCTCCCTCTGCCTATGTCTCTCTCTCTCTCTCTCTCTCTCTCTCTCTCTCTCATAAATAAATAAAATCTTTTAAAAAATAATAGAAAATCACTTGATGTAATATACTATATTAAAAGAATAAAGGACAAAAAGTACACAATCATCTCAGCAGGTACAGAAAAGTATTTTGACAAAACCAAAACCCTTTCATGATAAAAAAGAAAAGAAAAGAAACACAACAAATTAGGAATAGAAGTGAAATTCCTCAGTCTGATTAAGGGCATCTAGGAAAATTCACATCTGACATCATACATAATGTTGAAAGAATGAAATCTTCCCTCCTCTGAGATCAAGAAGAAAAAAAGGATACTCACTCTTGCCACTGTCTACTCAATATTGTACTGGAGATTCTAGTTAGGGTAATTAAGCAACAAAAAAGAAGAGGCATCCATACTGGAGAAGAAGAAATAAGTCTATCTCTGTTTGCAAATGACATAACTAGAGGAGAGGTGGTCCTTGTAGCAAAGAACATGGCTGAATCATAATCCAGTGTTCTGTGAAAAAAAAATTTAAAAGTGATATACTTGTATATTTAACTGATATTTCTAAGCAAAGTATTGAAGGTGCAGGCTGGTTTCTCCTTATTGTTTTTAGCAAAATAAGAGAGGAGAGAGATAAATTGAAATAATTGTTAAGCAAAAAGGAATTAGAACTTGAAGATTTAGAAAATTCTCAGCCTATCCATATTACAAAAGATACGAAAGCAAATTCTGAAGAGAACATAAGTGTGTGGCTGAAAAATCATTTGATAAAGAGAGTATGAGTGCTCTTCATAGATTTACTCAGCCATCTCAGCAGAAGCTGGGAATAGTGATAGCTAACATAGGAGTTATATCAGCAGAAATATCAGCAGCTTACAGTAAAGAGGACAGAAACAGGCTAACATGAAGAAATGCAGTCAGACTTCCAGGATTCTACAGGACAGGACAAAAGAGCTATCCAGCAGTGAACATGTGTCTTCCCTCAAGAAAAGTAAAGAATTAAAAAAAAAAGAAAGAAAAGGGAAGAATTGCCCTGAAAGTGATTCAGAGATCAGTAAGCCTGCACTGCCATCATAGACTAAGGATATAAGGCTGTATTATCCTCATTTTCTGTAGTCTATGTTGCTGCTGCCCAGTTCCTCTAGCACATGGCCACTGCCCAAGGCTGGGAAGGTAACAATGCTATCCCAATGGATCTGGAGGGCAGAGTATTTGGACAAAGAAGATTACTCTTGAGCCTTAAGATCTATAGAAATTTGTCTGTATTTGTGACTCGTTTTTACATAGGGCCTTTAAAGAAGGAATTACAGTTAATCAAGTCATAAGGGTAGGGCCCTAATCCAATAGTACCAGTGTCCTTATAAGAAAAAAAAGAGAGAAACCAGGGATACACACTCACAGAGAAAAGATCATGTGAAGACACATTGGGAAGGTGACTATCTGCAAGCCGAGGAAAGAAATCACAGAAGAAACCAACCTTGCTGGCACCTTGATCTTGAATTTTCATTTTCCAAAACTATGAGAAAATTAATTTCTGTTATTTAAACCACCCACTCTGTGATATTTTCTTATGGCAGCCCTAGCAAGCTAATATAGCCACTATTATCAGGTTTCTTACAACTCGTCACCAAAAATATTCCTAACTATTACAATATATCATGGGCAAAGGAATCTGTGTGTGTGTGTGTGTGTGTGTGTGTGTGTGTGTGTGTGTGTGTAAAATCAATAAAGAATAAAAACCCTATAAATAGGAAAATAGTATGAAGACAAGACTCTTAAATATATGAAAAAATACTCAACCTCACTCATAATAAGAGAAACATACATTTAAATCAAATAAGATATGAATTTTTACCTATCAGATTAACAAAGACAAAAATGCATAATGTATGGGGGAAATGGACATTCTAATACATTGTTTTTTTATTTTTAGTTTTTATTTAAATTCCAATTAGTTACCATACAATGTAATATTAGTTTCAGGTGTACAATATAGTGATTCAACAATTCCATGCAACACTCAGTGCTCCTCACAAGTGTACTCCTTCATCCCCATCTCCTATTTTACCCATCCCCCCACCCAGCTCCTTTCTGGTTTCTATCAGTTTGTTCTCTATAGTTAAGAGTTTGTTTCTTGGTTTGCCTCTTTCTTTTTTTCCCCCATGATTATTTTGTTTCTTAAATTTCACATATGAATGAAATCACGTAGTATTTGTCTTTCTCTGACTGGTTGATTTTGCTTAGCCTAACACCCTTTAGCTCTATCCATGTTATTGCAAATGGCAAGATTTCATTCTTTTTGATGGCTTAGTAATATTCCACCGGCAAGATTTCATTCTTTTTGATGGCTTAGTAATATTCCACTATATATATATATATATACCACTTCTTCTTTATCCATTCATCAGGCAATAGACATTTGGGTTCTTCCCAAAATTTGGCTATTGCAGATAATGCTGCTATAAACATCAGGGTTCATGTATCCCTTTGAATTAGTATTTTCATATTCTTCAGGTAAATACATAGTAGTACAATTGCTGGATGGTAGAGTAATTCTATTCTTAACTACCTGAGAAAACTCCATACTATTTTCCACAGTGGCTGCATCAGTTTGCATTTGCACCAACAGTGCAAGAGGGTTCCCCTTTCTCCACATCCTTGCCAACATGTACTGTTTCTTGTGGAGTTAATTTCAGCCATTCTGACAGGTGTGAGGTGATATCTCATTGTAGTTTTGATTTTTATTTCCATGATGATGAGTGATGTTGAGCATCTTTTCATGTATCTGTTGGCCATTTAGGTGTTTTCTTTGTAAAAATGTCTATTCATGTCTTCTGCCCATTTTAAATTGGATTATTTGGTGTGCTGGGTGTTGCATTTTATAAGTCCCTTACATATTTTCATTACTAATCCTTTATCAGATATGTCATTTGCAAGTATCTTCTTCCATTCTGTAGGTTACTTTTAGTTATGTTGATGGTTTCCCTCACTGTGCAGAAGAAGCTTTTTATTTTGATAAAATTCCAATAGTTTATTGGAATATTTATTTTAAAATTCCAATAGTTTATTTTTGCTTTTGTTTCCCTTGCCTCAGGAGACATATCTAGTAAGAAGTTGGTATGGCCGATGCGAAAGAGGTTACTGCCAGTGTTCTTCTCTAAGATTTTAATGGTTTCCTGTCTCACATTTAGGTCTTTAATCCTAAAGACCTAAATCCTAAAATCCTTTACTTTATTTTTGTGTATGGTGTAAGACAGTGGTCCAGTTTAATTCTTTCACAACTTGCTGTCCAGTTTTCCCAATATCACTTGTTGAAGAGACTGTCTTTTTTCTATTGGATATTCTTTCCTGCTTTGTTGAAGATTAATCAACCAAATAGTTGTAGGTTCTAATACACTGTTGATAGAAGAGTAAGTCTTTTTTTATTTTATTTATTTATGAGAGAGAGAGAGAGAGAGAGAGAGAGAGGCAGAGACACAGGCAGAGGGAGAAGTAGGCTCCATGCAGGGAGCCTGACATGGGATTCGATCCAGGGACTCCAGGATCATGCCCTGGGCTGAAGGCAGCTACTAAACCACTGAGCCACCCAGACGTCCCGAAGAATAAGTCTTAACAGTCTTTAGGGGGAAACTTATTAAAATCTATAAAAATATAAAATGCACATATCCAGTGACCCAGGAATTCCATTTCTAGGAACAAATCCTCCAGGCATAATCAAGCATGTGTAGATTAAAATGTGTTCAATGTGGGGCAGCCCTGGTGGCTTAGCAGTTTAGTGCCGCCTTCAGCCCAGGGCGGGATCCTGGAGACCCGGGATTGAGTCCCACGTTAGGCTACCTGCATGGAGCCTGCTTCTCCCTCTGCCTATGTCTTGCCTCTCTCTCTCTCTCTCTCTCTCTCTCTCTCTCTCTCTCTCTCGCGAATAAATAAATAAATAAAATCTTTAAAATAAAATAAAATGTGTTCAATGCTATGCACTGAAAATTATTTGTAAAGCAAAGGTTTGAAAGCAACCTACGTATTCAGCATAGAAAATTGGTTAAATAAATTATGGTACACCCATACAGTGGAATATTTTGCTACCATTAAACTAAATGAGATAGTTCTAATTGGAATGAGCTCATAGAAATTCACCTCCATGATATAAAGTTAAATTATAGAAAGCAAGATACAGAACTGTGTGCAAATTATATGACTATTTCAGAAAATACAAAAAGAAAAATATTTACATATATAGCTATATATACAGAGAATATCCCTGGGAGCATGCACAGGGTTAATAGTAGTTAACTCAGAAAAAAGAGAGAGAGAGAGATACACGTATAGATCACTGGAACACAAAGCAGAATTCAGAAATAGACTCACACGAATATGACCAATTGATTTTGGGCAAAGGAAATTCAATGGGGGAAAGGACAATAAATGGTGCTAGAACAATTGGATATCCATGTGCCAAAAAAGTTATGATAGACCTAAACCTCATACCTTATACAAAAATTAACTTAAAATAGATCATAAGCCTACATATGAAATATAAAGCTATAAACATTTTAGAAGACACCAAAAAATCTTTGTGACCTTGGCTTTTGCAATTAGTTATTAGATACAGGACCAAAAGCATAATCCATACAAGAAAAAAATGATAAATAAGATTTCATCAAAATTATAAACTTCTCCTTTGCTAAAGCTACTGTTAAGACAATGAAAAGACAACTCACAGAAAGGGGAACACTCTCACACTGTTGGTGGAAATGCAAGCTGGTACAGCCACTCTGGAAAACAGTATGGAGATTCCTCAAGAAGTCAAAAATAAAACTACCCTATGACCCAGCAGTTGCACTACTGGGTGTTTATCCCAAAGATACAATGCAGTGATCCGAAGGGGTACCTACACCTCAATATTTATAGCAGCAATGTCCACAATAGCCAAACTATGGAAAGAGCTCAGATGTGCATTGACAGATGAATGGATAAAGAGGTGATATATATACACAATGGATTACTACTCAGTCATAAAAAAAAATTGAAATCTTGCCATTTGCAACATCATGGATGGAACTAGAGGGTATTATGCTAAGCTAAATATGTTAATCAGATAAAACAATTAACATATGATCTCACTCATATGTGGAATTTAAGAAACAAAACAGGATCATAGGGGAAGACAGGAAAAGAATTAAGATGAAATCAGGGAGTGAGATAAACCATAGGAGGCTCTTAATCATAGGAAACAAAGTGAAGGTTGCAGGAGGGAAGGGGGGGGATGGAGTAACTGGGTGATGAACATTAAGGAGGGCACATGATGTAACGAGCACTGATAAATCATTGACCTCTACCTCTAAAGCCAATAATACATTATATATTACTTGAATTTAAATAATTTTTAATTAAAAAATAAAATATATTTGAACAAAAAAAGACAAGACAACTCAGAGACTGGGAGAAAATATTTGTAAACCCTATATTCAACAAAGGACGTGTTTCTAGAATATATAAGGAACTCTTAAAATGTAATTTAAAAATTAAACTACATTTTTATTTTTTCTTTCAACATTTTGTTTAAATTATAGTTAACATAAAGTATATTATTAGTTTCAAGGGTAGAATTTAGTGATTCATCAGTTGTATATAATACCCAGTGCTCATTATGAGTGCCCTCCTTAATGCCGGTCACCCAGTTACCCCACTCCCCCCGCCAACCTCCCCTCCTGCAACCCTCAGTTTGTTTCCTATTGTGAAGAGAAATGGCAAAAATATTTGCATAGACATTTTGCCAAAGATTATTTCTAAAAATGGCTATAAGCACGTAAAAATATGCTCAAACTCATTAGGGAAATGAAAATGAAAACCACAATGAGATACTTTAACACACCTATTAGAATGGATAAAATGAATAGTAAGTACTGGTGAGGATGTAGAGCAACTGGAACTCACACACTGCTATTAAGAATGCAAAAGGGTACAGACACTTTACAAATGAATTTGTCAGTTTCTTAAAAAATTGAACACACATAGACGATATAGCCCAGCAGTCCCACTCATCCATATTTACCCAGGTAAAATGAAAACATATTATGTTCACTCAAAAAAATAATTGTTGAATGAATAAATCTACCAAGATGTAAAATGACTAGGTAATACCTAAGATTGCTAAAATAAAAAATAACATAAGCCTATTTTATGAATAAGGAAGCAACTACCACAAGAAATAGCTAAGAGAGTTAAAAGGGTTGACTCTTAGGGAGAGGACTAATTGGTGGGAATAGTTAGAAGTGGCTACTGTTTTTTATTAAAAATCTTACAGTACTATTAATTTTTTAACTATTTTAAAATTTTTAATAAAACTTTAGAAAGTTAAAACATTCCATTTCTGTGAAGTTCTAAAACCACAAAAACTGATCTATGGTTACATATCACTTAATCTCAAATGTTTCAGAAAAAAATTATCTATACACATATAAAAAAGAGCAAACGAGGTAAAATGTTAATGATAGGTGAATCTGGGTTAAGGGTATTTGAGTGTTCTTTATAGTATTATTTTTCTTGCAACTTTTCTGTAAGTTTAGAATTATTTCCAAATAAAAAGTTTTCCAAAAGTGACTAATATATGGTAGAAAAGTCAGAAAAATTGTTGATCTGCAAAACGAAAGCAGGGATTAACTGTGAAGGAGCATGAGGGAAATTTCTGGAATCCTGGTAATGTTCTAGGTCTTGATAGGAGTTTATATTACATGGTGTGTGCATATATCAAACCTCATAAAATAGTACTCTTGAGATTGCTACATTTCACTGTATGTAAATCTTACTTTGATTAAAAACAAAAACAAATATTGAACTTGATGATATTCATGCTGAAGTGTTTAGAGGTGATGTGTGCTGGCATCTGCAACTTACTTTCCAATGCATTAAAGAAAAAACATAAAATGGATTGATGGATGAAAAGAGACATAGATGGAAGAGATATATAATAACCCCTAAATAGCAAAATGTTCATTATAAAACCCAATGGTGGTTATGTGGCTTTTCACTATGAATTTCCTTCAACTTTTCTGTATGTTTGAAATTTTTCATAAGAAAATGTTGGGGAAAAGCAAAGGATGATAAAGCACTGTGAAATGAGGTATCAGATTTTAAAATTTATCAGAAAAGAGCAAGTATTTTAAAAGATTGCAAAACACTGATACGGGTAAGTAAGTCAAACAGACTCACACATGATGGTCCAGCTTAAAAGTAGAAGAAAAATGTCTGGAATGCACATCTGTCCACTATGTACCATGCAAAACTTTCTCAAAAGCAAGCCCTCTTACACCTAGTATCACAGCCACATGATCAGCTCTGTCCTCTGCCTAACTCAGCACCATGCACAGTGTACACTTAACACCCTTAGATAACGATAAGGGCCCCAATTTTCTCTATCAGTTTTGATAAGTTTTTACTCAGAGTTTTACAAAGAGATCAGGTTCTGGTTTTCATCTGTCAACTGAAAAATTTAAACTTCTTTAGGATATTTGCAGGCATGAAACTTTCATCTCAGCCTTTCTTTTGCCTAAGAAGTACTGCTTCCTAATCTTCATTAAAACAGATACAAATGCTTGGTTAAGTAGATAGGCTGGAGATAACTACCATTGCCTACATCAATCTTTTTGGAGGAGATTACATATTTTTAAAGATTTTATTTATTTATTCATGAGAGACACAGTGAGAAAGAGAGGCAGAGACACAGGCAGAGGGAGAGGGAGAAGCAGGCTCCATGCAGGGAGCCCGACGTGGGATTCGATCCTGGGTCTTCAGGATCACATCCTGGGCTGAAGGCAGCACTAAACCACTGAGCCATCTGGGCTGCCCTAGGAGATTACACTTTTAAACCATAAAACACACACACACACACACACACACACACACACACACACGAAATAATCCTGATGTCCATCAATAGGAGAATGAATGAGAAAATTGTGTACAGTCATATAATGGAATACTATGAAGCAATTAAAATTAATGCACTAGCACTACATGTAACAAAATGGTTAAATCTCAAAAACCACATTGAACAGAAAAAAATGAAAATTGAAGAATGATGTAATATGTCAGGTTTAAAATTTTTTAACATAAAAAATAATGCTATACAGGAGGATATGCATCTATGTACCTAATGTATAAAATGATAAAAACCAAATTCAGAATAATGGTTTCCTTTTCAGAGAAAGAGTTACACAGATCTTTGTTTAAGAGATAAAAATCTTAAATATACAATTCTGTTACTGATCACTGGCAAATGAGATAATTCAGAGCTACCCTTCCACTGGAAAAAAAAAAAACTAAGAAAAAATACTTTCAAAAGAACACATTCCCACGAGGTATGTGGGTGGTGCAATTTGTTAAGCATCCAATTCTTGGTTTTGGCTCAGGTCATGATCTCAGAGTCATGAGACTGAGCCCCACATCAGGCTCCATGCTCAGCACAGAATCTGCTTGAGATTCTCTCTCTCTCTCTCTCTCTCTCTCCCTTCCTCTCTTCCTCTGCCCCTCCCACTGTGCTTGCTCTCTCTCTCTAAATCTTTTTAAAAACACACTCCTAAAATTATCAAGGAACTAATAAAACAGTATAGAATTACTGAGCCTAGATCCAGGCTTGGATCAGAAGACCCAGAGAAGTATTTGTTCCACTTTTGCCCATGGGGCTTTTGCCAATATAAAATAAGTGCCTATGAGGTGAGCAACATTGTGGACAGTGCTAAAGGAACAAAAGTTGGAGTCAAGGATCCATAAAAAGTGGAGCTCCATAAGCCACCCCTCATCTAGGGTTGGAACCTTAAAAGATTAAATACTAGGTAGCATAGGCATGAACTGGAAATAATCCATACCTCATGTAGATTACAGCCCTGCTTAGGATCATCTGCGTAGTCCAGAACATCTCAAGCCCTAAAACTGGAACAAAGTGATCCTGAGTAGCTAACCTAGAGCTCTGACATCAATAAGCAATGGGAAGTAGATTCTTCCCCAGTCAAGCTCCTAGATGAGAATGCCGCCCGGCTAAGGTCCTGAATGTATCCTTGTAAGACCTTAAGTCAAAAACCCAGTTAAGCCATCCCAAGACTCCTGACTTAGAGAAACTAAAGATAATAAATGTGTTGTTTGAAGCTACTAAGTGTGTAGTAATTTGTCACACATCGATTGATACCTAGTCACTGGATGCAAGCTGTCCCCAAGAAAGGGGCCTGACCTTGATCAGGATCTTCTCTTCAACAGAGGCAATTCTTATAAAGGGCTGGCAGTTGAAGACTGGTATTTAGCAGACTCCAAAAGCTGGGTGAATGGGTCCTTCAGACTTCAAAGGGGATTGAGAGAGTGTAGCATAAAATCCACAGCAATCTTACCCATCTTTCAGATCTCATTCAGCAGTTTCCTGTAGCTACCATAACAAATTACCATAGACCTGGTAACAGAACTTTATTCTCTCATAGCTCTGGAGGCCAGAAGTCTGAAATCAATGTGCTGGCAGGGCTACATTCCTCCTGGAAGCTCTAGAAAAGAATATCTTCCAGCTTCTAGTGGCTGCCTCGCATTCCTTGTCTTTCCCTAGCTTGTGGCTTCATTACTCCAATTTGTTTCTAATCCTAACATCACATTCTTCTCTGTGCATCTTCTCCTCTTCTGTTTCATAATGATATTATTCTTTTGAGGGAGAGATGGGGGAGGTGCAGAAGGAGAGAGAGAATCTCAAGCAGATTCCCTGCTGAGCATGGAGCCCAATGTGGGGCTTGATCTCACGACCCCGAGATCATGACCTGAGCTGAAACCAAGAGTCAGATGCTTAACTGACTAAGCCACCGAGGTGCCTCCATAATACTACTTGTGATTCCCCCCAGCCAGATATTACTTCACAAATGTCCCCAGCCTGAATTTCTAGCCTCATATTCTCTATCCTTGGAAACTCTAGAATCACTGGTTGGCACCTCCTCTATGTTATTTTCCTTAGAACATCATGTATTATAGTCCTAATCATGTACACCTTTGCCCTTACCACTATTAGATTCTGAGATCCAGGGAGGCAGCATGTGTTTCATGTTCAAGTTCCAACTCTCACTTACTAGTGTTTGACCTTGGGCAAGCTCCTTTATGTCATTCATCTGATACATATCTCTTGAGTGCCTGCTATTTTCCAGAAACAGTACCAGGTACTAGGTAAGCAGCAGTAAACAAAGCCCCTTGTGGGACTTAGATTCTAGGGAGAATGACAAACAGTAAACAAGAGTGAGATGTATCTTATATATTTACATATCTTGTGTTAGATAGTAATAAGGGATCTGGAGGAAAATGAAGCAGGGAAGGTGGGTTAGAAACCATAGGGTGGGATGCAATTTTAAATAGAGCTGTCAAAGACATGAAGAGAAATCTCACAGAGGAAGACATGGACATGGCCAACATGCACATAAGAAAATGCTCTGCATCACTTGCCATCAGGGAAATACAAATCAAAACCACAATGAGATACCACCTCACACCAGTGAGAATGGGGAAAATTAACAAGGCAGGAAACCACAAATGTTGGAGAGGATTCGGAGAAAAGGGAACCCTCTTACACTGTTGGTAGGAATGTGAACTGGTGCAGCCACTCTGAAAAACTGTGTGGAGGTTCCTCAAAGAGTTAAAAATAGACCTGCCTTACGACCCAGCAATTGCACTGTTGGGGATTTACCCCAAAGATACAGATGCAATGAAACGCCGGGACACCTGCACCCCGATGTTTCTAGCAGCAATGTCCACAATAACCAAACTGTCGAAGGAGCCTCGGTGTCCATCGAAAGATGAATGGATAAAGAAGATGTGGTTTATGTATACAATGGAATATTCCTCAGCCATTAGAAATGACAAATACCCACCATTTGCTTCAACGTGGATGGAACTGGAGGGTATTATGCTGAGTGAAATAAGTCAATCGGAGAAGGACAAACATTATATGTTCTCATTCATTTGGGGAATATAAATAATAGTGAAAGGGAGTATAAGGAAAGGGAGAAGAAATGTGTGGGAAATATCAGAAAAGGAGACAGAACATGAGAGACTCCTAACTGGGAAACGAACTAGGGATGGTGGAAGGGGAGGAGGGTGGGGGGTGGGGTGAATGGGTGACGGGCATTGAGGGGAGCACTTGACGGGATGAGCACTGGGTGTTATTCTGTATGTTGGTAAATTGAACACCAATAAAAAATAAATTTATTAAAATAAATAAATAAATAAATAAAGTTGTCAAAGAAGGCCTCACTAAGAAAGTGCCAGTTGAAATACTGAGGTAATGAAGCCACTAGTCATGTAGTTATCAAGGGGAAAGTCATCCCAAGCTGATGAAAGAGCATGAAGAAAGACCCTGGAATGGGACCATGCTTGAAGCATTTCAGTATAGCTAGAAAGAAAATAAGTGAACAGGAGGGTAAATGTGAGGGAGAAAGTAGGAGATTAAGTCAGCATGGTAAGGGGCAGAGTCCAGGTCATGAAGGGCCTTGAAAGACATGGTAAGGACTTTGGCTTTTCCTCTGGATGACCTCAGGGTCACTGGAGGATTTTGAGTAGAGAAATGACAGGATGTGGTTTACATTTGGACAGGATAACACTGGCTGCTGGGTGGAGGAAGCACTGTAGAATAATAATTCATGCTTATTCAATCAAATGTTAATCTGGGTACAGTTGCAAAAAGATTTTTCTGATGGAATTGAAGTCCCAAATCAATTGACCTTAAAATATGAGGATCATCTGGGTGGACCTGACTGTCAAGTGAAACCTCTAAAAGTAGAAGTTTTTTTCCGGCCACTAGCAGGAGAGGAATTCAGAGAGATTTGAAACACAAGGGATATTTAGAATACCATTGCTGGCTTTGAAGATATAGGAAGCTACATGAGAAGAAATGTGGGTTAACTTTAGGAATGACCCCCTCCATCCAGCAACCAGCAAGAAAATGGGGACCTTGGACCTACAGCCAAAATTATCTGAATGAGCTTAGAAGTAGATCCTCCCCCCAAATTTCTACATAAGAATCCTGTCTGACTGACACCTTGACTTTGGCCTTATGAGACTCTAAGCAGCCAACTCAGCCAAGACCCACAGACTTCTGACATACAGAGCTGTGAGACAATGGATGAGTGTTGCTTTAAGTCAAGTTTGTGGTATTTTATTATGCAGCAATAGGGGACAAGAGAGGAAGCATGGAGAGCAAGCAAGAGGGGATACTCGCTCAGGCCAAAATAGCCATGGAGATGAACAGATGTAATCAGATTCTAGATATATTTTGAAGATGTGAGATAAAATGTTTTTGGCCTCTGAACAGACAGAATGGTGTTCCCATCAACTCAGACTTGGAAGATAAGTCAGGGAGCACTTTTAGGGAAGAGGGAAGATCAGGAACTTCATTGAAGACATAAGTCTGAGATGCCTATCAAATCGCTAGGTGGTGTCTAAAACCATGAAACTAAATGAGAACACCATGGGAATGAGCATAGACCAAGAAGAGGTCCCAAGGGTAAGCCCCAGGGCACTCCAGAATTAGGAGGTCAGGAAGATGAGCCAGCAAAGAATAAGAGCAGCAGTTACTCAATTTCTCTGAGCCTGTTTCCTCATCCGTAAAATAGAGATGCAAATAGTGCCTACCTACGAGTCACCAAATTAAGTAATAGATTTTTTTTAAGTAATAGATTTTTAAGTGCTTAGAAATGTGCCTGGTGCATTGGATGCATTCAATAAATGTCATCTTGTTCACCTTGTCACCTCCACCACTCTGCCTCCTCTCCCCACCACCTCACCAGCATCAAGTGCAGGGCTTTGCACACATAATCATCACTAGATCAATATCTACCAAAGTGAATGTAATTCTCCATCTTAGTATTGTAAAACTAGGATTACTTTTTTTCAAGCTGAGCAAAATGAGCAAATCTGTGTGGCCATTCACAACTCATGATTTGGGGAGCCAAAGGTAAGGCGGAGGACTGTCAGGAAATGAATTCCTTCATTTCAGCCAGCGGCTTCCGCTGTTAAGGTACAGCCATCTTGACAACTCTACCCACGTGCTTTTTCTCCCTAGATTTCCATTCTAAATCAGTTCTAAGTGGAAACAACATAATAACAGCGAGAAATCCAATTTTGTTGACAAGACAAGGCCACAGATATTTAGTTTTCAAATGAAGTATCCCCATAGGGTATACTCACTTTCTGTTTGGAGTCCTTTCTTCAGACCCTTGAGATATTTATAAACTTCCAACTGTGAAAAATACTGCCTGTGGCAGGTCATAATTCTTCGACATGTGCCTTGTGGTTTCAAACAGTGACCTGAACAGTGGCTACTGGGAATACTTGTGCTTTTTCCTCCTAACTTCTCCTCTGAGACGTATTTACTGAAATACTTTATTGCCTCTGCATTGAGAATAATTTAAAACTGCAGTTAAGCCAGTAGCAGTTAAGTAAAAGCATGCATCATTTGGATTGAATTTGTTGAGAAAGAATCAACCGTTCACTATTTGCCATGAAATTTTGGAAATTCTAGGCAATTAGCTCCTTGAAAAGAAAAACTGTTCTAATTTACTCAGCTTCATGGAAATGCACTCAGAAGTACTGTTCAAAGCTTCAACTCTTGCCTTCTGTGTTTTAAGGTAACCATTCAATATCAGCAAAGTGTGAATTTAATTAATGGTATCGAAACAAAAGAAGCATTTCCAGAGTGCTCCAATCCATATGAGACCAATATGTTGACTTGTTGATGTGGATTTAATTAGTGTCTTCAAGCATAACTCCAAAAGCCCCTTTTATCTAATCATCACGTTTATGTAGACCATTAACACATAGCACTTGGTTTGAAATGTTTTGCTACATAATCCAAACTGTTGTCCTACCCTGGGAGAGTCTCTAATAAGCTCAATATGTTTCCACAGAAAAACGTTTGTATCCACATCAAGTTAGTTTAGGCTCTGCTGTTGCAAAGAAAGTAACTTAAAACCCGCCCTGAAGCATGTGGAGCAGAAGTGATTTAGTGTCTATTGTGCCTTTCCATCACTTTCCAACATGAAGCAAAGGGAAAAAATCAGATTGTGCTGGCCTAACCAGTCTCAGGAAGTATCCTAGTGAATGACTGTGTCCCAGGGCTCCACATCGCAGGGAGGGACAATGACTGAAGAAGCCAATTCTGGGGGAGAGGAGGGTAATATTGACTTGACAGCTTTAGGCTCTGAAATATTGCTCTGGGTGCCCCCGGAACAATATCTCAGTAATAAGTACATCTATCTCCCAGCAACTCCTTTTCCTTGTCTCCCAAAAAAAAAAAGAGTTCTGAAAAGCCAAAAGAATTTTCATATGGTTTTCAATGACCATTTGTATTGCTCTGCAGTCTTACAATGGGAGGGGGTACATTTCAGTGGTGATTTAACTCTTTAGGATAATGCAATAACAAGGCATCCTTTTGTGGACTACCTTGAGACCCTGGGAGAGAGCAGGCTTGGAGTTCAGCCTGAGCCGGGTTCAAATCCCAGCTCTGCCCTTATGTGGTGACCTTGTACATGCCACTTACTTTCCTGTACATCAGCTTACCTATCTGTACGGGTAATAATAGCACTCCCTTGTAGTGCTCCATATGTTTTCACAGGGAAACTTTTGTATCCACATCAAGTAAGTGTAGGATGTAACAAAGCCACAAACTGAGTGGCTGAAACAACAGAAATCTATTGTCTCCCAGTCCTGGAGGCCAGAAGTCTTCAGATCAAGCTGTTGGCAACTCTGGTACCATCCAAGGTCTGTGAGGGAAGGATCTGTTCCAGACCTCTCTTCTTGCCTGGTACATGGTTGTCTTCCTCCTTTGTCTTCACATAATCTTCTCTTTATGCATGTCTGCCTCCAAGTTTTCTCTTTTTATAAGGACACTAGTCATATGGAAGTATGGCATAATCTGATGACTTCATTTTAACTTGATTATCACCATAACAATCACATCTCCAAAGAGTCACAATCTGAGGTACTTGGATTTAGCATTTCAACATGTGAATTTTAGGGGGACACAATTCAACCAATAACACTCTTCAAGTAGGTTCCAGAAGGATGGGTATGTGGTTAGCATAGTTTCTGGCTCATACAAACACTCAATAAAAGATAGCTTATACCAGGCACTGTGAATGTCCATACTTGTTAATTTTGTGGGGTTAAATGATCTGCGGTACAGATGGAATTGGATAATCTGGTAAGTCTGCCCATACATTACACCTAGAGTCCATTTCCCTCAACAGTAAAGATGGTCAAGGTGAAAGAAAGCTTCATTGCAAATAAGCTTCAAAGGAGGCCAAACTAGGGCACTGAGCTACCATGAAAGTAGACTTGCACTTAGGTGGTAGGAAATGATAAAAAATTTCTCATCTGACAGAGAGACTGCAAAATCAATGGTCAACTCATGGAGCAACCTTGACATATGGTAAGATGCTTAGAAGGCACCTTCAGTTTAGAAAAAGACAAGTGGTTTAACACCAGACTAATCAAAACTCCAGAATGACAAGGCTAGAGCCCTTAGGCCTATGACTATTTTTGAGAAGACTGGAGTTCAGGTGCAATTTGAAACACTCCTCACCGCCAGAGGAACAACTGGCCCTGCAATGGCAGGTTTATCAGATTCAAAGGGGGCACCCGGCTGGCTCAGTGTACAGATTACTTAAAATAAAATCTTTTTTTTAAATGTATATTCATAAACAAAAAAGACTTATGGCCTGATCAGAAAGAAATTAGATGGAATTTCTCTGACATTCCCTTATACATGTATGCTTTAGGCTAAGAAAATGGTTCTAAGGAGACAGGGAAAAAAGAACCAGGAACATAGTCAATTCATGTTCTATGGCTGAGAAAGAAAGAAACTGTGCAGGAGAAAGAAAATAAAGCCAGGAGTAAAGAGAATTGGCTTCTAGACCTAGACCTACTATAACTAGCAATGTAATCTTGTGCAAATCACTTCTCCCCGGGTCTTAGTAAAACAAAGAGCTTGGCCTGGATGATTGCAACACTGCCATGGTTGGGTTGATAACTCTCTTAGAGAAGACAATAGTAAATAATACACTCTAAACTATTGGTAGTGATTCTGGAAACTGAAGACCTTTTCCAGTGTAATTACATTCTTGCACAACCTCTATGTACTACCAAAATCATTGGTGTGTATTTAAAATTTCAGAAGGTATTCCTTCCTGAAAATCTTTGCCAATTGCCACTTTCTTTCACATGGCAGATGTCTCATTCTCTTCCTACATATCCCACCTTAGTAAATGGCACCATCTTCCACTCCATTCTAAAGCCATAAATCTGGGTGATATCCTTTATTCCTCCCTCTATTTAAACCCCACAGTCAACTACCAATTTCATCAATTCTATTTCCTAAATATTTCTCAGATCCATTCACTTTGACCAGCTCCACTGTCACTAACGTAGTACGAGCTGCTAACATAATCCAAGACATACTACCTGGACTGCGACAGTAATCTTCTTATTAATCTTCCCACTTCTACCTATGCCTGCCCTTCCCAGTCCATCTTCCACATAACATCCCAAGGGATCTTTTTTCTTAAGCTTTCATATCACTGGTTTTATTCTGCAAAAAAAAAAAAAATGGCTCTTCAAATACTGTCATATACTTTGTTGTAATCATATCCATTTCTTCCACTAGAATGCAAAATCCTGGAGATTTGGAGCTGGGTCTTACATATTTTTCTACTCTTAGTACTCATCATAGTTGGCACTACAAATATTAAGTTAACTTAGCATAATAGCCTCTAGATCCATGCATGTTGTTGCAAATGGCAAGATCTCATTCTTTTTATGGCTAATATTCCACTGTGTGTGTGTGTGTGTGTGTGTCTATCTTTATCCATTCATCTATCAATGGACACTTTGGTTGCTTCCATATCATGGCTACTGTAAATAATGCTGCTATAAACATAGGAGTGCATGAGATCTTATGTTCAACAACATGAACGGACCTAGAGGGTATAGCGCTAAGTGAAATAAGTCAGAGAAAGACCAATACCATGACTTCATTCATATGTGGAATTTAAAAAAGACAAAAAAGAGATTGTTTTAAAAAAACAGACTCTTAAATACAAATAATAAACTGGTGGTTGCTGAATGGGAGGGTGGTAGAGGGGATCAATGAAATAGATAAAGAAAATTAAGAGTATACCTATTGTGATGAGTACTGAGAAATGTATAGAATTGTTGAATCGTTATATTGTACACCTGAAATTAATACAACACTGTATGATAATTATACTTCAATAAATAATAAAATAAATGTTAAAATACAATAAGTTAAAACAAATAGAATTGAGCTAAATTTTAATAAAGAATATTAACAAAATTGCAAGCATATTATCCCAACTTTTATAAATATTTAGCTGTGCATATCTGAATGTGTTCATACTATATAAACATACTAAAATAGTAAGGATTATTTATTCAATGAGGTGAGGTTATGAGTTATATCAAATTTATTCTGTAACTCTTGTTGTGTACCCTCTTTTTTTTTTTTTTAATAGACTTCACATCCAATGTGAGGCTTGGATTCACAATCCTGAGATCAAAAGTGACATGCTCTACCAACTGGGCCAAGCAGGCAACCCTCTTCTTTGTTTTGTAAATTTTCTATTTTTTAAAGTTTTGTGGATATATAACTGTTATACCCAAAAATTGCATATATATAATGTATACAATTTGATGAATTGGACATACACATATACCCATGAAATCATCACCACAATCAAGGCAATAAATATATCCATCACCTCCAAAAGTTTCCTTGTGCCCCTTCACTTCTTTGTATGTGTATGTGTGGTATTAAGAACACTAGAACAGGGATGCCTGGGTGGCTCAGCAGTTAAGCGTCTGCTTTCAGCTCAGGGAGTGATCCTGGAGTCCAGGGATCAAGTCCCATATCGGGTTCCCTGCATGGAGCCTGCTTCTTCCTCTGCCTATGTCTCTGCCTCTCTCTGTGTCTCTCATGAATAAGTAAATAAAATCTTTAAAAAAAAACACTAGAACAGTTTACATACAAATCAGATATTACATCCCTTCTTAAAATCCTCCAAACGGCTTCCCATTCTACGTAGAATGAAACGGAAGTCTGAATTATAGACTTTGGATTTTATCTCTCACCTGGGTCTGCTTCTCCCACTTCCCTACCTCCTACCTCAATTCATTCTCTATGCAGAGTCAATGGGTTTTTCAAAATGCACCATAAATTTTTCAATCTCATGATAAAAATTCTTTGATGGCTCCCTATTACCTACTGGTTTAAGTCCCAACTCCTTAGTCTGGTACATAAGAACTTTTGCCTTCTCTGTGAAACCTTCCCTACTTCCCCTCTATTCTGTTCCCTCAGTACTTTGAAATCCTCCACATAGTTATTTATAAATAGAAATATAAAACAATATATAAATATAGTTCATATTATTTCACATAATGCTATTGTGGATTTCATTAATTACTATTTAAATATAATATGGTATCTAGGCTTCAATATTCAAATAATGTGTTTGTGTGCATGTCTCTCCCACTAAAGGGCAAGCTCTTGGAGATAGAGAATGTTTCTGTCTTTTTCATAGCTTGAGCCCACTACACATTTGGGCTCCTAGCACATAGCATGGCATTTGGCACATAGGACTAACCTGCAAATATTTGGTAAATTATCCATTAATCAGATGTAGTATCACAACATACAGAATTTGGAGTCTTTTTTTAAGGCTTTATTTATTTATTCATAAGCACACACACACACACACAGAGAGAGAAGGAGAGAGAGAGAGAGAGAGAGAGAGAGAGGCAGAGACACAGCAGAGGGAGAAGCAGGCTCCACGCAGGGAGTCTGATGTGGGACTCAATCCCGAGACTCCAGGATCATGCCCTGGTCCAAAGGCAGGCACTAAACCGTTGAGCCACCCAGGGATCCCAGAATTTGGAGTCTTAAACTTGGATTTACATCCCATTTCTAGCAGTTACCTGCAAGCTCTTTGACCTCTCTGACCCTTGGTTTCTCATCTGGCAACTGGAATAGTAATGCCTACATCTCTGTATTGCTGTGAGGATCAAGTAAGATGATAAATACTTTAGCAATCACTAAATACGGAAGCTTTCCACAAATGAGACATAAATATAAAAAAAATATCCAGTACAACCTAAGGTATGAGAAGTGCTTAGCACAATGAGCAAGTGCTCAGTGATTATAAGCTACCCTTAGTACATTAGAAGATGAAGCTGCTGCCAGTCACCCTACTTGTACATGCACCTGTATGTGCACACATGCGTGTGTAAGGGAGAGAGAGAAGTGGTTGATGGTGACCAAACAGTCCTGCCTACACAGCAGATGCTCTTTATCAGTTGGTTCTGATAGATGGCTAGATGACCTCTGCTCGCACTCTCTTAGACCTGCAGTTTATCATCCATCTAAAACATGCCACATCACTGGATGATAGACTTTAAGAGAGCTTTAAAGCTTACCCAAGATGATGGTCAAGGGAAGGAACCATACACATCCCAGATTGCCTGGGAGAGTCCCAGGGCATGTTTGTTGTCCAGCATAAACATAAAACCAAATAGAAGTTAGGTACATAAGAATCAACAAATTCAATCCATTCAGTCAAACATTTGCATATTTAGTGGTTATTTGTTGTTGAATGCCAAGGAAATCATGTTGAACAAGACAGACTGAGTCCCTGCCCTCATACTGTCTAGCAGAACTCCCAGAATGTTGATCGAGTCCCATATCGGGTTCCCTGCATGGAGCCTGCTTCTTCCTCTGCCTATGTCTCTGCCTCTCTCTGTGTCTCTCATGAATAAGTAAATAAAAGAATGTTGAAGATCAGGAAGGGTTTTCAGAAACTCTGAGCATTTTTGTTCCTTCCTATCTTTCCTCCCTAATGTTACCCCTAAAAATCAAAGCAACTCATCTCCTAACTTCTGAAACAATCTCATTCTGAAGCAGTGAGTCCAGTGCCTATGACAAATTCATTCATCTCCTTTTGAGCCTGGTGTTTGGAGGGGAAGCCTGTTTTATATTGGACTCTGAGTCAGGAAGCACTAATCCCCCTCTACACAGACACACACATATTGGATTCTGTTCCTTACTTACTTGCAAAATATCTCCCTGGTATCCAGCATTCTAAGGCTGGTGTAAGAATTTTGCTACAACCTTGTTTCTTGACCTATATACCCATGATACCGTTATAGGTGGGCCTTACTTTCAAAATACCCTCTATATTCTAAAACAGACAAATTCATTGCAAATTATTTCCAGTATTCAATCATTTCCAGTTCATTTACTTTACAAAAAATTTCATAGTGCAGAGAGATCTTCAGTCTAGAGCATTTTCCCCAATATTTTTATTACAAAAATAAAGAAAATGTTTGAAAGAATTATACAATGAACATACACATATATGTATCACCTCTATTATGCAATGAATATCTTGATATGTTTACTTTATCATATACCTATCCATCAATCAACTTATTTTTGGATGCATTTCAAAGTTAGTTGCAAAAATTAGTATTTTTTTTTACCACTAAACACTACAGTATGCATTTGTAACCCGGATTTAACATTTGCTTGTGGTTCTTTTCTTTAGAGAAAATTTATAAAAGGTCCAATGCACACATCTCATGTGTACCATTCAATTAATTTTGACAAATGCATAAACCCATATGACCTAAACTTCTAACAAGGTATAGAATATTTGCATCCTAGTAAGTTTCCTCATGCTTCCCTACTAATCCAGTAGAAGCAATCTTTACTTCTTCTTTTTGATTTGATTTTTTTTTTACCATAGATGAGATTTTTTTTATTCTATAACTTCTTATAAATGGAATCATGGTATGTAATCTTTTGTGTCTTTTCCTTTCACTCAACATATTTTTGATATTTGTCCATGCTATTGCATGCATCAGTTCATTCATTTTTTTAAAGATTTATTTATTTATTTTGGAAAGAGAGGGAGTGCACAAGTGGGAGGGGCAGAAGGAGAGGGAAAGAGAATCTCAAGCAGACTCTATGCTGAGCATGAAGCCCAATGTGGGATTCAATCTCACAACCCTGAGTTCACAACCTGAGCCAAAATCAAGAGTCAGAAACCCAACCGACTGCATTCAGGTGCCTCTCAGTTCACTTATTTTTATTGCTGAGCAGCTTACCACTGAAAGAGTATACAACTCCCTTGGGGAACCTGGGTGGCTCAGTCAGTTAAGTGTCTGCCTTCAGCTCAAGTCCTGGGATCCTAGCTTAGAGGGGAGTCTGCTTCTCTCTCTCCATCTGTCTCTCCCCCTGCTCATGCTCTCTTGTTCATTCTCTCTCTCAAATAAATAAATACAATCTTTAAAAAAAAGGACATACAATTCTCATTCCATAATTTTGGAAAACCCATTGCCTTCCTGAGACTTTTATGTACTCCCAGGAAAGGAAAGGCAGGTGCCAATAGACAAAGAAGAGAACAAAATTTAGATGTCAGAGGCCAAAAAAGGTGCACAACCCTGGAATCACATCAGGAAATGGGCTATTGTAGTCTGGAGATCAGTAAGATAAAGCAGAGGATCAGTAAGGACTAAGAGGAGACAGATACTGGAAAAGGTGGGAGAGCAAGGCAAGACCATGAGAGCAAATTTGGGCATTGTTCAATTCCAAAAGTGTTCTCCCTTTGTTCCCAACATGAAAAATTTCTGCCAGACCAAGGCAGGCAGGGCAGGTACTCAACCACATAAAAATGAGGAGGGCCTCAATGAGGCGAAGTGGCATGAGTGTTCTAGTAAATAGCTACTGTTGGCTATAGACATTTGTCCTTTATCCTAGAAACAATAGGACTATTTAAGGGGAGCTCTGAGAAGGAGGGGAGAGGGATAATGTCATTGTGTTTCAAAAAGGCCATAATAGCTACAGAAGGGACAATGGTTTGGATAAGGGCAAAGGTGGAGGCAAGGATCCCAGTCAGGGAGCTGTTGTCTTTGTCCAAGCAAGAGAAGGAAATGTTTGGATCATGGTACCAACAGTGGAAGTAGAAATAAGAAAAACTGACAGGGCTTAACAATGGATGGATATTTGTGAGGGTGTCTTATGTCTAAAACTGTCTTGGAAAATAACCAGAAAAATGTTAGCAGGGACTATCTCTGGAGAGGAAGGATTATTAACAAGTTGCATTTTCTTCATTATGGTTGTGTTTTAAATTTTCCACAATGAGGGGCATCTAAGTTGCTCAGTTGATTGAGCAGTCGACTCTTGGTTTTGGCTCAGGTTAGGATCCCAGGGTTGTGAGATGGAGCCCTGCATCAGACTCTAAGCTGACTGGAGAGTTTGCTTGAGAGATTATCTCCCTCAGCCCCTCCCTCCATCCTCTTTCCCCTCTAAAATGGATACATACATCTTTGAAAATAAGTAAATAAAAACAGAATCTCCACAATGAACATCAACTACTTTTATAATAGGAAAAAATCCAATAAAGTTCAATATATTTTTTCAATCCTAAGAGAAGGTGATATCAGAACTTAACCATTGACTGAGTGTACTTCTTGCTATGCTTACCTCCTTTTGAGGCCTTCCACTCTCCAGAGAAAATCTAAAGTATGTGAATAGCTCCTGGAAACTGCCTTCAGGACCTCCAGCCCAACCTTCCAATCTCCTCAATTGGAGGAGATTGCACATCACTCCTGATTGCACATCTTCATCCATTAAGGATGGGTTTCAGTTTTTACAGTCATAAGTTATTTGGAACCAAGTTATTGGGACCTGTAGTGTAGGGTGGTGATGGGGCCAGGACTGGAAAGATAAACAATACTACTTTGGTTTAAAAAAAAAAAACACCACCTGTGACTCTAAAGCAATAAAACCTGGTTCTCTTGTTTGGTTCATAAACTGGCTCTGAAGGCAGATCCCAAAGAAAGTTTGCTTCTCTCCAGCTTTTGAGGAATGGGAGCATCCTTAGATGCAACCTATACTGTTCCCAAGCTTAAAAGTCAAAATAAATTTCATGACATTACTGGCATTCCTTATATATTACAGTGAAACTCTCACTTCTGAACACTAATAGGAAATTCATCCATCTCATCCAATCCCTCCCCTCCAACCAAAGTTCTAGGTCTTAAGCGTGGTCCCCAAATGGCATTAGTTTAATGTTCAGCAGTAGTATCTGGAAATGTTATGAAGTACATGAATCATAAACAGAAGAGAGAGGCCTCTGCTGGGAAAAGAGAAGACCAAAATATTTTCAGCACAGAAAACCACAACCTATTCCCTGATCAAAGGATAATGCAGAAAAATGATTGAAAAAAAATATTATAAAACATGTGTTAGGGCTCTTTTTTCCAATTGCCTCACTCCAAACCCAAATGCTGATACCAGCCAATCAGGTGTGATTTTCAATCACAGGTGACAGCTATTTTGGTTCTAAAAGAACAATAATATAAAAAGTCATTTAATTTTTTCACAAATTTATTTTAGATTCTCTAAAACTTAACTCTTGTCAGTAACAAATTAGATGATTCTTTGTATTTTATATTGATACACAAAAATAATGTAATTATGAATGTGCCATTTGCACATTCATAAAGTCAGTATCTTGAGGGAAATTGCTATTGTAATTGGCTGCAATAACTATCCTGAGTTTAAGGACCTGAAATATGTGACCATAATACAGGAAAACTAAGGAAAGTTAAAATCAGGACTTTGGTGCCAAAATACGTAACTTTCCCCAGGATCTAAGTGTCTGGGTGCTCTCCATCAGATCTGGGCATAGAAAGGGAAGACACTTATCTTCCTGACCCTGTTGACTGCTGCTTGGAAATGACTAAGAGCCAGGGCACTGCCTGGCACTCACCTAAGACTATGGCTATGCCAACTGAAGCTCTGTAGAACAGTGAAAGGATAAGACCGAACCTGCTTTGCTGAGTATTTGAATAGATTTTTCATTGCAACTTATTACCTGTCCAAATGGATGGGAAATATTTTACTGCCTTTTCCTCTTCAGAGGAAAAGAAAAGCTCTCATGGTCCATCTCCAGATACACCTTCCAAAATGCATGTCTGATCATGCCACCCACCACCACCTGCAACACCACCCCATGACTTACCCCTACTCAAATGCCTCACAGTGTCCCATACTGCCTGCAAAATAAAATTCCTTAGCCTGACATCCATAGCCTTCTACCATTTCGTTCCCAGTCAACATTTTCAACCGTATCTCCCCTTCACATATTCTACATTCAAGGAAAATCTAATGATTCTTATTCCTCTTAAGACCCTGAGCATTCCTGCCTCACTCTCTGTATTAATACTCTTCCTCCCAGGCAATTCTGTTCCCTTAAATCCAATGGTCCATTTTCAACAACTCCATTTACAATTTCAGCAAAAATAATAAAATGTCTCAGAATAATAAACTCAACCAAAGAAGTGAAAGAGCTATACTCTGAAAAATATAACACATTAATAAAAGAAATTGAAGATGACATAAAAAATGATCATGGAAGAATATTGTTAAAATATCCATACTAACCAAAGCAATCTACAGATTCAGTGCAATCTCTATCAAAATACTAACAGCATTTTTCATAATACTAAACTCTTATGGAACCACAAAAACATCTAAATAGCCAAAGCAATCTTGAAAAAGAAAAAGCTGGAGGTACCACAGTTCCAGATTTCAAGATATACTACAAAGCTAGAGTAATCAAAACAGTATAGTATTAGCACAAAAATAGACTTATAGATCAACTGAATAGAAAAGAGAGCCCAGAAACAAACCCATGTTTATATGATCAAATAACTTACAACAAAGGAAAAATATACACTGGGGAATTTCTCTTCAATAAATGGTTCTGGGAAAACTGGACAGACAGCTACATGTAAAAGAATGAAATTGGACCACTTTCTGTTTTTTTAGCTTTTATTCAGATTCCAGTGAGTTAACATATAGAGTAATATTAGTTCAGATGTACAAAATAGTGATTCAGAAATTCGACCACTTTCTAAAATCATACAAAAAAATAAACTCAAAATAAAAAGAGACTTAAATTTGAGACCTGAACCCATAAAATTCCTACAAGAGAACACAGGCAGTCATTTCTTTGACATTGACCATGGAAGCATTTTTCTAGAAGGGTCTCCTCTGGCAAGGGAAACAAAAGCAAAAATAAACTATTGGGACTACAGCAAAATAAAAAGCTTTTGCACGGGAAAGGAAAGCATCAACAAAACAAAAGGCTAACCTACTGAATGGAAGAAGATATTTGCAAATTATGTATCCAATAAGAGATTAATATCCAAAATATATAAAGATCTTAATACCAAAAAATACCCCTAACCAATTCAATTTAAAAATGGGCAAAGGACCTGAAAAAACATTTTTCCAAGGAAGACATCCAGATGGCCAACAGACACATGAAAAGATGCTCAACATCACTCAGCATCAGAGAAATGCAAATCAAAACCACGATGAGATACCATCTCACACTTGTCAGAATGGCTAAAATTAACAACACAAGAAACAATAGATGTTGGAAAGGATGTGGGAAAAGGGGAACCCTTTTACACTATTGGTGGGAATGCAAACTTGTACAGCCATTCTGTACATATGGATCCCTATGATTACTGTATCAGTATTGACAATAGTGAAATAATGGAAGCAACCTAAGTGTCCATCAATAGATATACAGATAAGAAAGATGTAGTATACATGAACTCTCTCTCTTTCTCTCTCTCTCTCTATCACTGGAAGATTACACAGCCATAAAAAGGGATGAGGTCATGCCATTTGTGACAACATGGGTGGACCTAGAAGGTATTATGCTAAGGGAAAAAAGCCAGATTGAGAAAGAAATACTATACTATTTCACTCATATGGGTAATCTAAACAAAACAAAACAAGGAAAAAAACAAAAAGCTGAATGAGATCTATAAATACAGAGCTACAGAGAACTGATGATTGCTGGGGGGCTGTGGGGAGATGGGCAAAATGGGTGAAGCAGGGAGGAAGATACAGCCTTCCAGTTATGGAATGAAGAAATCATGGGAATAAAAGGCACAGCATAGGGAATATAGTCAATGGTACTATTATAGCACTGTATGGGGGACAGAGGGTAGCTACGTTTGTGGTGGGCACAGCATAACATAAAAACTTGTCAGATCACTGTGTACACATTAAGCTAATGTAACATTGTGTGTCAACTATACTCAAAAAATTAAATTAAAAAGGTAAACAAAAAATTCTAATCCAATAGTCAATTTTTGGTCCTCAACATTTTTTAAGAGAGAGAGAGCACGTGCGCATACACAGGGAGGAGCAGAGGTAGAGAGAGAATCTTAAGGAGGCCCCATGGCCAGCACAGAGCCTGGCATGGGGCTCGATCTCATGACCCTAAGATTATGACCTGAGCCGAAATCAAGAGTCAGATGTTTTAACCAAGTGAGCCATCCAGGCGCCCCAGTCCTCAACATCTTAATGTCTCAGCAGCATTGAACCAACAACTGCTCCCTCCTTCTTGAAATTCTCTCCTCCTTTGGCTTCTGGTACTCCTCACTCCCCAGAGTTTTCACCGACCTCTCTGGCCTCTCTCCTTTTATCAGACTCATTTTCTCCTTTTCCCAACTTAGAAATGTAATAACCCAGGACTGAGTCTTGGACTCTCTTCTCTTTTCTACATTTTCTCCAAAGGTGATCTTATTTAGCAAAAACGTCCTTACAAAAATGATTCTCCAATTTATATTTTGAGCCCAAGCCCCAACCTCTGTCCTAGGTCCAGGCTCATGTATCCTACTGCCTGCTTAACATCTCCACTTGGATCTCAAAATAAACCAAGCTCTCAATCCACCACATTTCCCCCCACTCTACATCTCGCTATACTGATAAACCTGCCTCTCCCTCAATCATTCCATCTCAGTGAATGCCAACTCTAAGCCCAAAGGTCTAAGATGGAAATCTGGATCTTACCCTTGTGTCCTCCTTCTCCCACACCTCATACATCTAAACTCTGAGTAAGAGATGCAAATTTTATGAGGGGGATAAATAGTAAACCTTGTTTGAGACTTGGTGAATCTGGAATACCTGTTGGTCATCTAGATGGACATGCTAAGTAGTAGCCAGTTGGATTTACAGATTTGTAGTTGAGGAATGAGTTCTGAAAGGGAATATAAGGGAAGGGAGAAGAAATGTGTGGGAAATATCAGAAAGGGAGACAGAATATAAAGACTCCTAACTCTGGGAAACGAACTAGGGGTGGTGGAAGGGGAGGGGGGTGGGGGGTGGGGTGAATGGGTGATGGGCACTGAGGGGGGCACTTGATGGGATGGGCACTGGGTGTTATTCTGTATGTTGGCAAATTGAACACCAATAAAAAATAAATTTATTATTTTAAAAAAAAGGAATGAGTTTTGGTCCAGAGATTTGGGAGTCATCTTGAATTCAAAGAAATGAAAGAACAAGAAGAGTCTCAAGTCCCAGATTTTTAGTTTGGTGATGTAGTGGATGGTGAGATCATTCACTTTGATCCAGAACACAGGAGAACGAACAGTTTTTAAGAAAGATGATGGAGTCAGTCTTAGAGACACTGGATTTGAGGTGTCCATAGACATCCAGATGAAGTGTAAAAGAGGCCATTGTCTATGGAGTTTGGGAACTCCAGAAAAAGACTGAAGCTGAGGAAACATCCCTAGGGACATTAACATTTAAGGAATGAATGGAGGAAAGGATGCCCACTGAGGAGTCTGAGAAGAAGAGTGAGAGCATACATGGAATATAAGAAATAGTGAAAGGGATTATAAGGGAAAGGAGGGGAACTGAGTGGGAAAAATTAGAGAGGGAGGCAGACCATGAGAGACCCCTAACTCTGGGAAACAAACAAAGGTTGCAGAAGGGGAGGTGGGGGCAGATGGGGTAACTGGATGATGGGCACTAAGGAGGGCACTTGATGGGATGAGCACTGGGTATTATACTATATGTTGGCAAATTGAATTTAAATTTAAAAAAATAATCATACTATGGAAGTTTAGAGATTTATAACTTAAAAAAAGAAGAAGAGTGAGAGAAACCCAAGGAAAGCCACTCTATGCTGCCACCATACAAAATCCCACATTCAAATACCAGAAATACAGCAGCATTTCAGCTCTTCCGGTTTCTGTTTTTTTCCCAATTTTAAACCCTCAGCTACAAAGTTTGGAAACTTGTAGAAGCTGAGTGCTAGAGCTGGATCAGACCTTAGTGTTTATCTAATCCATAGCTTGGGAGTGTAGTACATGGACACTAAAGCCAAAATGCTTGTTTGACCTTAAGCAGAAACCTTGTTCCTCAGTTTACTCATCTGTAAAATGGGAATAGTACACTCTTCATAAGGCACTAGTGAGGACTAAACAAGTAAATATTTGTAAAGCACTTGAAATGTCTGCCATATAAGTAAGAACTATATGAATGTTTATTAAAACAAATAAAATACAATAGAATCAGCTGAGGAGAGTCTAGAGTAACTGGTATGAGCTGGCACCCAGGCATCAGCATGCATTAGAAACTCGCTAGATTATTCTAACATATGGCCAGGATGAAGACCCAGCTATTTAGTCCAGTGCTTCTTAAATTTTAACAGGTCTTGTTAAAATGCAAATTTTGATTCGGTAGGTTTGGGGCAGAGGCTGCATTTTTAACAAGCAACCAGATGATGAAGATTCTGCTGTGTCTGTGGACCACTCCTGGAGTGACAAGAATCTAATCCAATCTCTTATTGAGGTTAATGGATTGCTCAAGGTCACGCAGTAAGTCACAGGTTTGACTTAGGGTTCTGACTTCCCTCTCTACCATCCTTTTTTCTGCCTTGATCTTCCCTACTACCACCCACCAAATGCAAAGTGCATCCTAATGTCTATCAACAGTGAAATCTCTGATATATGGGACATTTTGTCTTTGCTCTCCTGAGCAACTTAGGAGTCCTTGCTATCCCCACATCTCTAGCTGGACCTCCCACGCTCTCTGCCATTTCCGGAAGTGGGGCCACGTGCGAATGAATGAGAATGACACCAATGACCATAGGGTCAACTCCGACTATGCTTAAACCTCTGTTTGAATCATGTGAAACTTCAATCCAGTACTAAGAGCATGCCCACCCCAGCCCTCACCATCAGTCTCATGGTACACATCAACCACAATGATACTACCATGGTAGAGCAACTTGGTTTTTTGTGTTTTTTAAAAGATTTTTATTTATTTATTCATGAGAGACAGAGAGGGAGACAGGCAGAGACATAGGCAGAGGGAGAATCAGGCTCTCCGCAAGGGGCCCAATGTAGGACTCGATCCCAGATCCCAGGATCACGCCCTGAGCCGAAGGCAGACACTCAACCGCTGAGCCACCCAGGTATCCCAAGACTTGGTTTTAAGAAACAATTCCTGGGATCCCTGGGTGGCGCAGCGGTTTGGCGCCTGCCTTTGGCCCGGGGCACGATCCTGGAGACCCAGGATCGAATCCCACGTCGGGCTCCCGGTGCATGGAGCCTGCTTCTCCCTCTGCCTATGTCTCTGCTTCTCTCTCTCTCACTGTGTGCCTATCATAAATAAATAAAATTTAAAAAAATTTAAAAAAAACAATTCCTTGTGTTTACTCTTCTTTTAAAGCAAATCACCTTTTGGACAGGAAAAAAAAAATGCCTTCGAATAACTTTTGTGAAAATCTTGGCTTTCATAGTTCAGGCTTCCTGGAAATGGACCTATGCCAACGTTATTCGGTGGCTCTAGGTTGTAAGGGTTGCTGAAAAAAATCTGTGTGGCTTTGTGAGCACCAAGGACTGGCGGGGGGGGGGGAGGGGGAAGCAGGGCAGGGAGCTTTACTGCTCCTTGTTAGCTTCTAGAAGACTCCAGGCTCCTCAAATTCCCCGCCCTCCCCAACAGCCACGTCCCTGGCTTTCCCAGAGGTCTTGTCCCCCATCAGCTGCTCCACCTGCTACTCAATCATTTAAATGTCAAAGCATCTGTACCAATTAGCACAGGCCCAACCGTCCAGAGCATGCAAAGAAATGAGGTGTAAATGCAAAACTTAGGATAAAGAGGCCTTTACAAAATGCTCCCTCTGTCTCTCCAGACCTGCTCTTTATATTTCTTCAAGGTGGGAGGGGGTGGATTTTTCATAAGATGCTGTGCAAGGAACATATGTGCAATAGAAAGCAAATACTGCCAGGAGAAACCTTCGTGAGCTGATCTTTTCTGACCCTGTTTGCAGAGCTGTATTGAACTTTCTCTGAAAACCTTACGACATTCGATAGGAGGAATCAAAGTACCTCTGTGCAGTGTCCATATGGGGATTGCTAATAAGGAGTATGCTCAACTGTATGTATGGATTAATCAGACTCATCAGAAGAAAAATGTTGATAATTGTATCCCGCAGTGCTTGGGTTCTGTAACAGAGACAAGAGTCACTTGGAACTTGCCTAAGGTGTCCACAAGCACCCCTATTTGTACTGCAGGCTACATTTAAGTATCAGGCACTAGCATCAAATGGCCGCTTTGTGACAGACAACATTCTACACCTTCTTAAGTTTTTCAGCTGAGTCAAATTGGTAATGCCATTTCAGTGCAGCAAAATGTAATTAGCAGTACTGTTTCGGCTCCAACTCCTCGAAGCTGGCTCAGAGAAACAGTCCTCACTTCTCTCTGCCCTCTGTCTTCACAAAGTACAGAACGACCCACTCTAGCTCCCAGGTCTGCAGCCACCAGTTCTTGTCACTAGCAATGTTGTTCAGGGAAGAAGAAGAAATAGCTCAAGGCAAAGTCAGGCAGGATGCTCAAGTGAACAGAGTTCTGGGGCCAAAAGACCCAGAGTCAAGTGCAAGATCTGCCACTAACTTACCTGCTAACCCTGCTTGCATGGTCTTAGCCTCAGTTTCCCCATTAGTAAAATGAGCAGAGTAAATGAAATCAGTTCAAAGATAACTTCCCGATCCTCCTTGGTATGGTCTCTTTGGGACCTGTTTTCTTTCTCTCAACTGTCATTGCACATCCACTGAAGTATCTGTACTTGACATGCCTTGCTCACACCCCTGCTTTCCACTGAAGGGCCAAGTCTCCCAAGCTGGGAGGAGGCTGCTAATCAGCTGTGGATTTGTTTCAGCTTTTTCAAACCAACTCCCTCAAGGTCTCAAGAATTTCTGTTGTACACATGCCTTTAAGCAGAATTTATGTGTCTTCTAAGGAGCAGGTTGTAGTTTTTAACGTGAAAATCAGGAGTCTGAGTCAGAGACAAATCCCCAAACATCAGGTTCAACGGAGTACACAGACCTGGGTTTGAGTCCAACCTCACCCCATGCTGTGTGACCTTAAGTATATTACATAACTTCTCAGAGGCCCAATTTCTTCATCTGTAAAATGAGAATGTTAATAACAGTACCTACCCCCACTCAGTTCTTCTGAGGATTCAAACAAGACACGTGCCCTTCTCAAGGCACCGTGAACATTCAAAATCCCCAAGCATCCCTGTCCACCTGAAGTTCCAGCCACCCACGCTATCTATTAGAGGTCCTTAGGCAGAAAGGGTGTTAACACTGGTACATAGAGAGGGAAAATGAGTGGGACAAGCCTGCGCATGTAGACAAAAAAATAATAATAATAAAGACTGCCTACAGCTTTGAATTCCTTGTTTTGATGCTGTGGTCAAAATTGTAGCTGTGGTTGTTTCCAGAATGGAAATTCTTTCCTTATTGCCCCAAAACAATCTGAGAAATACCCTACAGGTGGGACAGAAGAACAACTTGGCTTCTTCATTCCTTCTTGGCACCTGTTAGAGTTCGCACTACTTACTCCAAGGCAAATGGAAGGCAGAAACTTCCTGAGCAAGCCCCACTGGTTAGGGCCCTGGACTGAACTTAGCAGAATGCATTAACTTTAAAGCATGCCATTTTGCCTTCCTCTCATCAAATCCAAAATCAAGGTCATCTAAGCCAGGCTTAGATGCCTGTGATGAGATGCCCCCTCTCTGAGGCACCTGGGTGGCACAGTTGACTGAGCATCCAACTCTTGGTTTTGGCTCAGATCGGAATCTTGGAATTGTGGGATCTAGCCCTGGGTTGGACTCCATGCTCAGTGTTAAGTCTGCTTGAAATTCTCTCTCCCTGTCTTTCTGCCCCTCCTGCTCATGCTTGCTTGCTCTCTCTCTCTAAATCTTTACAAAAAAAAAAAGAAAGATGTCCCCTCTCTTTTTTTTTACTGGCCCAAGAAGCTTTTCTTCCCTATCTTTTATTGGGACTTCTGAGAAATGACAGTGCCAATTACTGATGCTGGGAAGCATTTTGATCTGCAATTGTTTTTCATTTTCCCCTTTGGAAGCAATAGCAATTGAAGAAAACTAAAGTTGAATTATCTTCAAATAGGGGAAGAAATGCATAACCAAACCAAAAAAAAAAAATCACAAAATGCTCTTCTTTTTGCTGAGAAAAACAAATCTATTACTTCTTCTGAGATCCCAAAGGTATCATTCGGCAGATGGTGTCAAGACATTTAATAAATATTGTTTAATGGGATGATGATGAAGATTATTTTAATAAGAGCAAATGCCTCCCCACCACATATACAACTTAGCCTTCTCTTCTATAACAAACCAATGTCCCTTCTTTCCAACACCTCTCACCCATAGATCACCTTTTCTAGAGAATATTGCAAAAGGGTTCAGAGCAGGGGATTCACGTCCTGGCTCCACTACTTACTAGCTGTGTGCCTATGGACAAATTATTGACTCCCTCTGTACTTGAGTTTTCTCATTTTAAAATTAGGCCAAAAATGGTAACTGTCTTTTCCAGTTGGGTTCCACTGAGTAGAATGATTTAACATATGCAAGGAACCTGGCATACAACTTCTTGTGATGGCAGTCATCTACCATAAGGACCCGGATGACAGTCTGACCACAAGAACACACCCCCTCAAGCCCCACTTGCTCCAGGAAACCTCCAGCCACAGTCTTCCACCCTTAGCACTGAATAATCCTTCCTCTTTCAAAATGTCCCTAAAATGCTTGCTTACCTCCTTGCAGCCAATCAGGAACTGTTAGCTATACCTGAAGACCAATTAGAAAGTTGTCCTTGCTTCCAAAATTTTCATACTAATCAAATGCTGGCCCATCAGAAACCATTTCAGCACTTTCTCTTTTCTACTCTACAAAACTCTCTCCTTTCTAACACTTGTGTACCCCCAGTGATATGAAAGTTACTGCAACAAGTTTATGAATAAACAGCCTTTGTTAAATTTGTCTCTCAGTTGGTTTTGCCTTGCTCAAAAAATTGTAGCTATGTTAATTCATCATTCTTTACCTTCCTGCACTTGCCAACTGTTTTTTATATTGACTGCTCCACAAGGCCTTGCCTGTAGAAGGTACACAATCCCCATTAATGAAATAGGTAACAGTATGTCAACTATTATTTTGATCAACATTTATTGAGCCTCCTCTGCCACTGGCCCCTGTGCTAGATATTTTCACCCTCATTCTCTCTTCATATCACAGAATTCATCAACTAAATCTTACAAGGATTAAACCCTGTTCATTAGTTTCTAGAAGTGGTGTCAACAATAAAGAAGGGTTCCAGTATCTATGAAAATTAAGATTTGGAGGTCCTGTGCCTAACACATTTTTAAGACTTTTTTTTTATTCATGAGAGACAGAGAAAGAGAGGCAGAGATACAGGCAGAGGGAGAAGCAGGCTCTGATGCAGGAGCCTGATGGGAACTCGATCCCAGGACTCCAGGCTCATGATCTGCCGAAGGCAGATGCTCAACCAATGAGCCACACAGGTGCCCCCAACATATTTTTGATTTATAGTTTTTAAACGTATAGCTCAAAATAGTATAGCTAGTAGGTTTATTTCAGCATGCAAGACCATGGTGAATTAAATAATGTTCTTCTCTCTTCTCTCATTTTGCCAACCCTTGTGACATAATTTCCCTAACTACCTTCAGGGCTTTTTCTTTTGGCATTTTACACTGTGTGGAAATCAGGGGCAGTGAGGTAAGGTCCCCTTAAAATGAGAAGATACACACCTAAATGTTCATTTATGACAAATGGATAAAGAAAATGTGGTAAGTCCATACAACAGAATACCATTCAGCCTGAAAAAGGAGTGAAATTCTGACATACTACAACATGGATGGATCTCGAAGACATTCTGCTAAGTGAAATAAGCCAGTTAGAGTCAGACAAATACTGTATGATTCCACTTTTATGAGGTATCTAAAGTGGTCAAACTTGGGGTGCCTGGGTGGCTGAGTGGTTGAGCATCTGCCTTTGGCTCAGGTTGTGATCCTGGGGTCCTGGGATCGAGTCCCATATCGAACTTCCCGTGGAGAACCTGCTTCTGTCTCTGCCTCTCTCTGTGTGTCTCTCATGAATAAATAAATGAAGTCTTAAATAAATAAGTAAATAAAGTGGTCAAGGGATGCCTGGGTGGCTCAGCAGTTGAGCGTCTGCCTTCGGCGTGAATCCCACGCTCCCAGGATTGAGTCCCACATTGGGCTTCCTGCATGGAGCCTGCTTCTCCCTCTGCCTATGTCTCTGCCTCTGTGTGTCTCTCATAAATAAAATATTAAATAAATAAATAAGTGGTCAAACTCATAGGAACAGGAAGTAGAATGGTAGCTGCCAGGGGCTGATGAGAAGGAGGATCAGGGAGTCATTTAACAGGGTCATTAAAGTTTCAGTTTTGTAAGGCAAAAAATTCTAGAGCTCTGTTGCACAACAATGTGAATGTACTTAACACCACTGAACTGTACACTGACAAATAGTTAGGGTGGTAAGTTTTATGTTATGTAGTTTCTCCCACAATAAAAAAAAAAATAGAACCGTGGCCACGGAGCCGTGGGTGAGGTGGTGGCGCCGCGAGGGGCTGTGGGCAGTGGAGCCGAGCTAGTCGGACGGTGGGCTGCAGCGAGGTGATTGTGGCGGGTCTCGGAAAGAAGAAATGATGTAAATAATTCACTGTCCAAACTTTAAGGTCAGAGGTGAGAAGGAAGGTCAGGAAGACTATGGCCTGGCCAAATATTTTTTAAAGAGGAACTCTGTTCTCCCGGTTCAGCCATCATCATGCTGTTGTGTTCCTGCTTACCTTCTTCAGTTATTCGTTGCTCCATGCATCAAGAAAAACTTTTAGCAATGTCAAAGTCAGTATCTCTAAGCAGTGGACCCCAAGTACTTTTAACAAGTCAGTTAGCCTGCCTGTAGAGATCTGGAGCGCAACCATTTGTTTCTCAGCGCAGAGGAAGCCACACTTTTCCTTGGGACACTGGATACTATTTTCCTCTTCTCTTAATGCTGTGGGCCTTTTCATCAGTGGAATTGTTGGAGATCGGCTTAATTTATGATGGGTTCTATCTTTTGGCATGTGCTCTTCTGCACTGGTAGTGTTTGTCTTTGGCACTGTCACAGAATGGCTGCATTTCTACAACAAGGGACTCTACTGCTGCCTGTGGATTGTAAATCGCCTGCTTCAGTCTACTGATTGGCCCTGTGTGGTTGCTGTTATGGGCAACTGGTTTGGGAGAGCTGGACGAGGAGTTGTTTTTGGTCTCTGGAGTGCCTGTGCTTCAGTGGGCAATATTTTGGGAGCATGCCTAGCTTCTTCTGTTCTGCAATACGGTTATAAGTATGCCTTTCTGGTGACAGCGGCTGTGCAGTTTGCTGGTGGAATCATCATCTTCTTTGGGCTCCTGGTGTCACCAGAAGAAATCAGTCTCCCAGGCATTGAGGCAGAAGAAAATTTTGAAGAGGACTCACACAGGTCATTGATTAATGATGCTGAAAACGAAGATGAATATTAGCCTAATTATTCCATCCAAGAAGGCAGTACTATTACCCAAGTCAAGGCAATAAGCTTTTATCAGGCCTGTTGTCTTCCTGGAGTTATACCATACTCACTGGCCTATGCCTGCTTGAAGTTAGTAAATTACTCCTTCTTCTTCTGGTTACCCTTTTATCCGAGTAACAACTTCGGATGGAAGGAGGCTGAAGCTGACAAGCTGTCCATTTGGTACAATGTTGGAAGAATTATAGGTGGGACTTTGCAAGGTTTCATCTCTGATGTATTACAGAAGAGAGCACCCGTTTTAGCTCTCAGTCTACTTCTGGCCATTGGGTCCCTAGTTGGGTATAGCCATTCTCCAAACGATAAATCCTTTAATGCACTTCTGATGGCAGTTACAGTATTTTTTATCGGTGGACCTTCTAAAATGATTAGTTCTGCTATTTCTGTGGACCTGGGTCGCCAAGAGCTGATCCAAGGGAGCAGTGAGGCTTTGGCGACTGTCACAGGAATTGTTGATGGAACTGGAAGCATTGGAGCTGTGGTGGGCCAGGACTTAGTGTCTTTGATCCAGGACAATCTGGGATTATGGGTGTTCTACTTTTTCATTCTCATGACAAGTTGTACAACTTTGTTTATCTCGTCATTAACAGTGAGGGAAATCTGCTATCTTATGCAAAGATGACAAGCTCACGTATTGAGTGAGTGAGTGTTGCCCACAGAAGAAAAGAACAATGGGAGACACATCAGGACTATTATTTTTTTAAATTCACCTTATTTGGGGGTCGTCTTAAGAGCTCCAACAAAACCTCAGATTGTCAAGCCTCTTTCAACAATGTCAGCCACTTGAGATATTGACCAGTGGTGAAGGCCAGGCTGTTTTTCTACACTACATGAGTTATTGTGGATGATTTTCACTGTTTCATAAATGTACTGATTGGCCCATGAATCTGCCAGCCTCTTTATTTGGCCTGTTGAAATTTATCCTTTTAACCGGAAATACTATCTTGGACTTGGACCTTAATTCTCCAGCCTAGAAAGTTGAGTGGCCACGAGACAGTTGCACATGGTTTGCATCAATGACGGGCTCCACGAATAGGAAGGGAGCATTGGATTTTGCTTTGATAATGAGTTTGCAAAGAGCAGTCACTCATCTTTGAAGCATCAAATCCTGGTAGTGTGCTCAAGCTGGATCAAGTGTAAGCCTGCCTTGGACAAAGACTCTCTTTGTTAACTGTGGTGGGAAAACCACACTACATGGTGATTGGCTCAGTCACTCTACCTGATCTAAAGTTATTCACCTCCAGAAGCAGAAATACCTTCAAATTATTGTCACCTCGTTCTCTTCTGTCTTCATTCAAAATTCAATTCCTGGAACTACACAGTCTTCGTTTCAAGAACCATAAGGTGCATCATCAGTTGTCATGAACATTCCAAGGTGTAGCTCACGACTGAAGTACTCAACTCCAGATTTGCTCTTTGGGAACATTAGGATCCACTAGGATGCTAATCTGCTTAGCCCTGTTTTCAGAGAGTTGATCTTTCTCACAACCAGGTTCCTTGAGTTACCTCAGCAGAAGACTAGAATTAGAGACAGAGGACAGACCTCTTGTCCTAGTAAGGCATTAAGTATATGACCTTGAATCACAGGAATGGGTTACTAGGGCCTGGGGATAGGTATCTATCCATTAGCAGTTTGAAGCACGTATGTCTTCAAGGCTGTGAATTCTGTACTAATTATCAATATTTTTAGGTCATTCTGTATATGTATTTTAAATTATGGACATGAACTTGGGGGGAAATGTGCAATTTGGAGGGCTGCTTGATTTGTGTTGGGTTAGGGAATATTTTTCAACTTCTTGCTTTATACTCTAAAATGTGGTGTGTTGGGGATCCCTGGGTGGCGCAGCGGTTTGGCGCCTGCCTTTGGCCCAGGGCGCGATCCTGGAGACCCGGGATCGAATCCCACGTCGGGCTCCCCGTGCGTGGAGCCTGCTTCTCCCTCTGCCTGTGTCTCTGCCTCTCTCTCTCTGTCTCTCATGAATGAATAAATAAAAATCTTTAAAAAAAATAAAATAAAATGTGGTGTGTTTATGAACTTGTTCATGTTATTTAATCAAGGAAATTTCCAATCAGTTAATTCCTCATTACTGACAAAAAAGGGAAAATATGAAACACAGGAAGGGAAAATAAACTGACTTTTATAGTAAAATTAAAAAATTAAAATAAAAAAAATAGACGGTGCAGATTCCATAGCGATGAGAGGGCCTCCGTGGAGTGGCAGGAATTCAACTGACCCAGACATTTCCCACAATGCCTTTCACTTCCAAGGAAGGCCCACTGCTCAACACATATGTCTCTCTTCCATGAGCATGATTTCTGCAGCTTTGTATTCATGATCCTACTACTGAGTTTTCCTTCAGGGCGGGAGGCTAAGGAAGCAGAAGCACATGAGACAAGCATTTTCCCACCAACTGCTTCCCATATGATATTTAGCAATGTTCAACTTCCTCTAAGGAACAGCACATGGGAATTTGCAGCTGCTTTTCTCACCCATCTCCCCTTGTTACCAGGCGCTCTGTCAAAATCACTCCACGTGAGCTTTTGACTAAGCTCGTGGATCAACTGAGTCACTGTATGCATATGAAACATGTTCATAATATTTAAATATTTAAAACCCCATCACATTTAAAACCCCAGAGCCTACCTTTAAATATTCTCATTACTGTGAAACTCATCAGCAAAAAAAGAGGGACTCCGAGGCAAAGTGACCAAACAGCATGAAATTGATAAGCAGAGAATGGCTGGGAGAGAAAAGGGGACTCAGCTCTGGCTCAAATCTCACCTTGTTGAGTGTGTGTGTGTGTGTGTGTGTGTGTGTGTGTGTGTGTGTTGCTGATGGTGGTGGTGGTTGTTTCTGGCCAGCCTGAGATGTTTTCATTTATCACAGTATTTGTGTAAACAAGGCAGTTAATTGTCTAAATGTCATAAATATTCCCAGCCTAATTGAAGAGAACATCAATATGGGTTTTTGACCTCTCACCATTTGCATAATAAACTCTAAACAAATCTCTTATTACCAACTTCCCTGAAAAACAAACATATCCTGCTAAAAATGGAAAGCTCAGAAACAGATGGAGATGCATGAGCCCAAATCACCTTCACTGTGCCCTCAAAATGTCCCTGGATTCATTGACTTCTTTTGCCTCTCCTTCCTCCATACCTTCTCCGTTCCCATATCCTCCATCGAGAGCGGTGCCATCTTACCAGTGGATTCTCCCATAATAGACTCTCAATTATTTCTCTACACTGGATCTCTGCTTAATTGTAGTAACGACAGTAACAGTGGTCATCATGGTGGTGATAATGACCGTGATGTAATATCAGTGATAATGATATTAATAGCAACAACTGATTGAGCCCCTAATATGCACCAGGCACAGTACTAAATCCTTTATGACAAACAGTGTATGTTCTCATTCATTTGGGGAATATGAATAATAGTGAAAGGGAATATAAAGGAAGGGAGAAGAAATGTTGGGAAATATCAGGAAGGGAGACAGAACATAAAGACTCCTAACTCGGGGAAACGAACTAGGGGTGGTGGAGGGGGAGGAGGGCGGGTGTTGGAGGGGAATGGGTGACGGGCACTGAGGTGGACACTTGACGGGATGAGCACTGGGTGTTTTTCTGTATGTTGGTAAATTGAACACCAATAAAAATTAATTTAAAAAAAAAATTAAAAAAAAAATCCTTTATGTATGTGGCTTTGCTTTAACATGCATAAAAAGTGTTGTGAAATAGATATTGTGTCACCCCACTTTACAGATGAGGAAAAACTTAACAAAACTTAACACAGTTTGTAAGTAGAACTGGGTCTGTTCTGATTTCAAAGGCCACTATCTTTCTGTTCCCCCATGTTGCCACTAAGAATTCTGTTCTCAGACTTGAGAAAATGTGAAAAAGAGCTCCAGGTGTTATAATCCACATTCATACAATGTATGACAACAAAGTAAAATGCGGCTTCTCTTTTTCAACCAACCAGCAGAACTTTTGTATTCAAGTGAAAGAAGACACTCTGAGTTGCACCCACAGGAGGACACACACTGAGTCCAAAGATGGAAACACTGCCCTAGTGTTGCAACATTTCTGGCTCTCTTTATTTGAACTGCCTCCAAAGCTCACTTTGAAGCCACATACAAAAATGTGTCTCCTTACCGGAGAGATACAGCTCATTTCTAAATCCAAAACATTCATTGCCAAGCATGATCACCCACCTTATTCACCAGTGTGGGCTCTAATGACTTTTAGCTGTTCAAATATAGCCTGTTCTCAGAGGACAAAAATTTGTCACCACTGAGGAGATTCGAAGCAATGTGCGATAGGCTCTGAATGCAATTTGACAATTGGGTTGCTTCCTCCTCCTCAACATCTAGCATCTGGTTTGCCTTTTCAAAATCTCATGGCAAACAGGCAACAAGAAATCAAGAAGTTCTCGTCTGAATTAAAAAAAAAAAAAACAGACTTTTTCCCTTTAAATATAATGGTAAGTCCCAGAAAGTTTGTCTCCGCCAGCAGACATTCACAGATTCTGGAGGGGACCTTAGTGAAAACCAGTTGCTGGTTGGCCTTTGCTTTGGAGTGGCCAGAATCCAACTGACTCCCTGAGAGTTATTCACATGAACCAAGAAACAAACCACTTCTCACTGCAACTCTCCTCTGGTTGGAACTGTTGACTCCAGGAATAAATTAATTGCTGGTATAAAACTCTATTCCTACTCTGTCTGATGTATGTCTGTGAGAGGAGAGAGCAAAGCCCTTTGCCAAGTGGCTGCTTAGAGATAAATGGGCAATGGCAAACCAGCCGCCAGTTGGTCATCCTTGCCACTACCTTTAAATTCATATTTCAGGTGTCTCTCCTGCTCCAACTGATAAAATATTCTAGCATATTTATTGCTCAGGAAGTAATCATCTCAAACATAAGCTTGATGTACCAAACCACATTGCCTAAGTAAGATGTATGTTTCATGGATCAATTACCTTCATGCAAATAGCACAGCACTTTAATTTAACACTCTCATGAAGTGCCAAGCTTTTTGCATTGGAGTGCCACACAGACACGAAGAGGAGTTGTTATTTGGGGGCTGAGGATATTATACCCACCTACCATCAATGAGAGACTTTCTGGACATGGGAGTTGCAAAGAAAGGGGTGCTTCAAGATAACCTGAGCCACAGATGGCCAACCTATGGCTAGCCCATGGGAAAATGTGAAAGAAAACCGGAAGCCATCCTGAATGGGACTGATGCCATAATCAAATGTCATATCATATCCCTTGGATTATATATTGCCTTCGAAATGCCTGAGAGCACTGTAATAAACAAGCAATGAGAGGGAAAAAGGGTTTCACGATGTTCTTTTCAAGTAAAGCCAACAGTGGACGGAGCCACTTATCAGAGGCACTAGTGAAGTCTAACACCTGCCCTCAGATCCCACTGAAAATCTCACCCTGAATAACCCAGGGAGCCATCGTTGTGGGCAATGTATCAGAGACTCACTGGGCTCTTGAAGGCTTCCACCACCTTCCCCTCCTCACTTCTCATCCTCACGCACCCAGTCTCCCCCCCCCCCCTCTGACAGTCATCTGAAGGACCTCTCACAGACCTCTAGCAGATGGCCTGAGGTGCTGCTACCGGTTAGCCTGGAGTCGGTGCTGCTACCGGTTAGCCTGGAGTCGCTGTGACTGCCTTAGATCTGTGTTTAACTTTATAAGGTAACAAACTGAAGCAAAACCCAGCTGAGATACCCAACTGAGGATCTGGTGTGAAAAGCACATTGTACACAAAATGTACCTATAATATTCTCATTAGTGTGTGAAATTAACATTCTTGCATGAACTGGAAATGCTCAATTTCTTCCCCAGGGTTTCTCCTCCCACTAGGCTGCCTTTATCCCAGTGAAGGCGCATATAGCCTTTATTTGTGTTTGTGAGTATGCAAGCCTCTAAGAGCTCTTTACCCATTCTCTTCCTCAGTCTGGCTTTTAACATTCCTCAAGGGAGAAAAATTTGTTTGACATGTAGCCTGAGCTCTCGACAAAGTCCAAATCATGTTATATGCCAATGAAATGTTGTAATAAGCACTGCAAGAAAGTTAGCAATGTCCGGGAAACATTACCTGTACTTGGTGCACATTCACCTCTTCAACAGGATACATCTGCATCAAGAAATTCTTTAGCAATACTAATGCAACATAAATTTAAATACATTCAGCTCCTCCCTCCTGTAAATAAAAACAGGAAGCCCTAGCTTAGAAAGCTGAATGGCTGGATGCAAAAAACAAATCCTTTTTTCCTATGTTGTATTATTTTCCTTCCATAGAGACTCTTGATTCTTGGTGAATTTGCTTCTAGATGGGTCCCGTGAAACCTCAGCTTGATAATGAGGGACTTGCATTTTCCCCAGCTCTCTGGGGACCACCAGCCAGAGAGAGAACATTCCCAATTTGCTATCTTTTGCAGCAGGGCATGTTGCCTACCACTAGCGAATCACAGAGCATGAACACAATATCTCTCAAAGGCTGCCTTTGCTGCTGCTGCCGCAGTTTGTGAAAACATCAAGTTTGAGAAAAAGTAATTTCACATGAGCTTGTCTGGCACTACTACCTGAGACCAGGCTCTTTTTCTCCCCCTTGCACCTCTCTTCAAAACACCACGTGTTAGTTTAGAGGTCCAAGTGACATTCCTGAACCTATCAGCGGCCCCAGGGCCAAGTGACGAGAGCTGTCGCCCCTGCGGACACCATTAGAGAGTACCCTTCCTTCCTTTGTACCACAGCAGACATCTAATCCACCTTTACATGAAATGCTTCAGCCCTTCAATATACTACACAGATATTGCTGAAGATTCCCTGTGTGCCCATCTTAAGAGGCAGCACAAATTTTCTACATTTTAATTGACCACCATTCAGAGCATGCATTGATGAAAGACTTTGTCAGTTCACGGCTCTTCGGACAGCCCTGGGAGGGCTGCTGAATCCATGCTTCAACTTAATGAAGTTTTTATGATGATGAGACAAACCAGAAATCCATTCCCAAGCCTGTAACTTATTTAGGACTATTGAGCAAATCTGTGTACATCTTCAGGAAAGTCAATAGGAAATGTATGTAGTCCTACTCCTTTGTCATCACTAAGAGATTTTTCAGCCTGTCCATGTGGCCAATCCCATCTCTCAGTGTTGATTCAGTAATGTACTCTATAAGAAATTTTCCCTTGCCTTGCACGGAAGGCATTCACTTACATATTGATAGTGAGACTCATTAGCCAAAAGAGGCACTCGATTTGCCTTCTTTTCCTCTCCCCATCCTGGGACAGTCCCAAATGCCTCAATGGACCAGCAGAGGCAGCTGGTCGGTTTTCCTCTAGGGACAACGGCATTTGCTCTTAGAGGACGGGGCTGAGCAGGGAGGCAGAGAGAAAAGGGTCACATGAACAAAGTCACTAATATTAAATAATGGTAATAGTGATATTTAACCCTAAATAATAATGGTAATAGTGATTATTTAACCCTAAAACTGGCCAGATGTCATAACCAACAGTAATCATCTTCCCTGTTCTTTAGGAAAATAGGTGTTCTTTTAATGTACCAATGTATCTTTCCCCCAGCCTGTAATACAGCTGAAATTGGCTTGTACGGCACACTAACCCCAGGATTCTTTGTTACTGCTGCGTCACACAGGTTTAAGTCCTAGCTCTTTTCTTTTCTAGCTGTGTGACCCTGAGGCAAGTCGCTTCACCTCTCTGAACTATCAGTAGAATGCAGGAAAATCACAGTACCCGCTGCACAAGGCTGTTGCAACACTCCAAATCAAGATAAGAGGATGCGACACTACTTACCAAGTGCTCTAAGATGCAGGCAGACTATAAAGTAATTTATAAATGTAAGGGGACATCGTCTCCAATGCAGTGATAATCTAAGGTCATGTGGTTGCTGAGAGAAACTGCAAGATCCCAAACTGCTTCTTGATCAACAAGGATACTTCTAACTGCATGGAGTGCAATTTAGCAATAAGGATATTTCGCTGTGTTCTCCTCCCTTGAAGCATGCATCTTCCCTGCATGTGAGACACATCTACTAGGCAAAGCAGCTGGTTAACCAGCAACCCCACCTCCCAATCCTGCTGAGTGGTATACCAAGCCCTGTGACTCAGAGCTAGCTGTACCCCTCAGCCCATGTCTCCCCAGACATCAGCTCCCTCCGGTTCACATGCAGATTCTTGCATGTAGCTCCTGCTTCCCAGGAGGAAGACACATGTTTGCCAACATGTAGTAGTAAAAGAGAGATGGGGTTCAATATGTATGTAGCATGGCTCCTTTACTACATGTAAACCACCAACTGGCAGCTCCTTGGCTGGTGGCCATTCAAATCCTAGAGCCCATCTGGCAATAAGATTGCATTTACCCCTTGGGGCTCACAGATGTATACTGGCTGGCAATTAGCTGGAGCCATGGCTAAACTATTTCATTCCAGCTACCCCCCCCAAATTATTTATGCCCAATTCCAGCATAAAAAGCTCACTAATAACCCATTATCATTGGTTGTTCATGTACACACTGTATGAGGCCAGTATTCCACAGATACCAGCTTACATTGATACTATAGTTTCATGAAATACTTTGCCATGTGTTATTCCACATTTCTGCTCACAATAACCCAGGAGGGACTAGCCAAGATTGGTGCTACCCTCGTCACTTTCTAAATGATGAGGCTAAGATGCAGAATGTTATTGCTCCAAGTAATTCAGATGGTTAGCAAGGGGCCTTGGCCTAGAACCCAGCTTCTTGACTCTCAGTGCTCCCTCTAGATGCTGACGCATGAACATTTGTTGTCTTACGGCTGAATAAGAAAGGCAGCTATAGTCACTGTAGGTGATGAGAGAGAGACAGAGGGGCTATCAGAACAGCCGTATCAGGACCCACGTCTTCACTGGCCCATCAACACGCAGCATCTTCAGGGCATCATGCTCTTTGACCCTCTGGGGGCAATTACCGGCTGCCTCACTGCCTGAAATTCTCGTCATGTTAGCACTCTCTCCCCAGTAAGTACTCCAGGTTAACAGGCGCATTCCTTTGCATACATCAAAAAAGACTGGGGTTCAGGATCCCTGGGTGGCTCAGCGGTTTAGCACCTGCCTTCGGCTCAGGGCATGATCCCGGGTTCAGAGATCAAGTCCCACATCGGGCTCCCTGCTTCTCCCTCTGCCTGTGTCTCTGCTTCTCTCTCTCTCTCTCTCTCTCTCTCTCTCTCTCTTTCTCTCCCTCTCATGAATAAATAAACAAAATCTTAAAAAAAAGACGGGTTAACCCAGCCTCTCCTACTCGCCAGAAACTCAGTTTCTACTGACTTCAATCTGAAACTCACCAGCCTGACATCTAGAATCACCATATGTAACCCCTACAACCTTACTGGGAATTGCCCAATTCCTCAACCTCTTGGCTTCCCTGACGGAAGAAGCAGGGAAGAAACCACAGAGCAAAGGGAATAGCTTGGATCATTCATTAGGAGTAATGGGAAACAAAACTCAAACCTAACCAGGGCTGCCCATAAGCAGGTCGCACTTTCCCCAGTGTCCCCTGGGCTGAATCTCTTGTGAGCCCACCTATTTCTCAGAAAGCTCTTTTTACTGTTGTTATGTGAGCGTGCCTGTGGGACTCTGAACTTTTGCATGAGAGGGGAGCTGCAGATAAAGCAGAGTCATGTTAGTAAGCCACAGACATTAAAGTCATTTCCTACTCCCTGGCCCTACTAATTACTGAAAATAATTATGCAACAGTAAGAGCTTTCTCCCTCGTTGTGTTTGGACGGATCATAATAGGAAGTCCTTGGGCAAATGAGAGGGCTAACAACTGCTTTGTTCAGAGTGGGAGAGAACAGTTAACTGCGAGGAGGGCACAGGAGTAGAACCCAGGAGAATTGGAGTAATTGAAGTTCACTGGGAATGTTTCTCACCTTAGAAAGAAAGTCATCTTCTGAGTGGCTATTCCCATATTTTAAGAGCAAAGCAAGAATAATAGCTCTTGTGCATCACTGTGTAACCGTGGACTTTCCCTGAACTGGAGTAGGTAGCTCTTTGGTCAGATCAATGAAGGTAGTTTTCATGCCAGAGACCAATCACTTGCTCCTGTGGTAATTCCCAATAAGAGATCCCAGGCATCACCAGTTGCAACCACTGAATCCAAGCTGCTGCTGTAAGGGAGGGGCTTTCCAGCCTTTATGGTACCCAACTCACCACGATTTCTCATGGTAGGTCCCGTCTCTGGCACCCATAGCCCATCACCTGTTTGCTTATGATTTTTATAAGTAAAATTTATACGGAGAAATGTGCAAATCTTAAGTATAATATTCTTTTAAAAAAGATTTTATTTATTTATTCATGAGATACAGAGAGAGGCAGAGACACAGGCAGAGGGAGAAGCAGGCTCCATGCAGGAAGCCCGACATGGGACTCGATAACCGGATCCCCAGTATTACGCCCTGGGCTGAAGGCAGCGCTAAACCACTGAGCCACCCAGGCTGCCCATAAGTATAATATTCAATGAATTTGGACTCATGCACACACCAGGATAATGCACACCCCTATCAACCACTTAGGAAGCTCCATCATGCGTGTGTGGGTGCACACACACACCCCTCCTTGGCAACCACTGGTGTGATTGTTTTCACTGAGGCCTATTCTAGTACTTCAGGTAAAAGTCAACATACAGCATTGTACTCTTTTGGATAAGACTTATTTCACTTTCATAGAAATTCATCTATGCACTTGTTCATTCCTTTTTATTGCTGAGTAGAACTCCCATATATGATGAGGCCACATTTTGTTTATCCCTTCACCAGATGATGGACAAATGTTTGGGTTGTTTCCAGATGGAGGTCATTATGAATACAGCTGGTATGGGCATTCTTTTACAAGTGTCTTTGTGGAAATATGCTTCCATGTCATTTCTCATGAGAAAATGCCTAAAAGGGGGATTGCTGGGTCAGTGGGTAGGCGTATACTTGGTTAAATATGAACTGCCAGATTTTTTTCCAAAGTGACTGTCCCATTTTACATTCCCATTGACAGAATATGAATATGCCAATTGTTCCACATCTTTGCCCACATGTGGCATTGTCAGTTGTTTTAATTTTATCCAATCCAGTGACTGTACAGTGGTGTCCATTGTTTTGATTTGCATTTCTCTAATGACTAATAATGCTGAGCACCTTCTTATGTGCTCACCAGCCATTTGTATTATCCTCCCTTTGGGAGATATCTGTTCGAATCATTTGCCCATTTCTAATTGGGTTATGTGTCTTATTATTGAGTCATAAGAGTTCTTTATATATTCTGGATACCAGCCCTTTGTCTTAGTGTTGTGAATATTTATTCCTAGTCTTTGACTTAACTATTCATTTTCTAAATGGTTCAATTTGGTGAGAGGAAGTCACAAATTTTGATGAAATCTGCCCTATTATTTTTGTCTTTCTTCTATGGTTTGTGTTTTCTGTGTTGTAAGAATCTAATCGATTTTTTAAAAGATTTTATTTATTTATTCATGAGAGATACAGAGAGAGAGGGGCACAGACACAGGCAGAGGGAGAAGCAGGCTCCATGCAGGAAGCCCAATGCAAGACTCAATCCCAGGTCTCCAGGATCACACCCTGGGCTGAAAGCAGCACTAAACCACTGAGCCACCCGGGCTGCCCGAATCTAATCGATTTTTAAGTCCTGTTGACACTGCCTCTTTAATTGGTCCTGGATCTGGCCCCTCTTTTCCTTTCTTTCCTTTTTGCAAATGACCAACTCCCAGCCACTACCAGATTTTGTCAAGACCACTCCAAGAGCTTCTTAGAGGCCCAAAACAGGACTCACAATTCCCAAATCTTCACCACTGCCCCACTCCTCCCTTGGTCTTTCCCATCTCTTTAAAGATTTTATCATATAACTAGTCAAGCAAGAACCTAGAGTCATCCAGGACTTGTCTCCTTTACATCCATCCCATCACTAAGCACATTTGATTTTACCTCCTGCCTATTTCTCAAGTGCATATGCCCTTCTCTATCTCCTCTTTCACAACCTTAGCTCAGGCTACCCTGACTACAGCAGCTGCTCCTAACTGATCTCTCCAAGTGTACTCTAGCTCCATTCATTCCCTTCTCTACAGAGAGTTAGAGTGACTTTTCCAGCTATCTATTGCTACATCCAAAAGCCTCCCCAAATATAACACTTGGTGGTGTAAAAACAACTGTTTCGTTGTGTCTATAGATTCCAGGGGCCAGGATTTAGGGGAGGGCTTTTCTCTAATCCTTGATGTCTGAGGTCTCAGCAGAGAGGAGAGTTGAAAATTTGTGAACTGGAATCATCTGGAGGCTTCTTCACTCATACATCTGGCACTGGCCTGGGATAATTTAAAAGATGGGTTCAGCCGGGACTGTCAACCAGGGCCTTAATGTGTCCTCTCCATGTGCCCTGGGCTTCCTCACAGCTAGTCTTGGGGAAGCCAGATTTCTTACATGTTGATTTGGTTTCCAAAAATTAATGTTCAAATGAACATAGTGAAAACTGAATGCCCTTCTATGTCTAGCCTTGGAAGTCACATAGCATCATTCCCCTTATAACTTACTGGTCAAAGTTGTCACTACAACCAGTTTTGTCAGGAGAGGATATAAACACCACCTTCCAATGGGAGCTGTATCAAAGAATTTGCAGCAACCACAGTGCCTATTCTGAACCACAAAGCAGATCATGACATTGCCTGATGATGTCTTCCAATTGCCTTGGCAGTGGCTCTCAAGTGGGGATACCCCCTCTAGATGATGGCTCAGGATCACCTGAGGAACAGTCCAGTCTTCTAAGAGTTTGTGTTCTCTAGAAGTTATGAGATCATCCAACCAGCTTACTCTCATTCATTATTACCCTTCCACTGAGTGCATACAGGGCCAATACTTGCTCATACTCCATCTGTGTGCAAGTTTCAAAGGTGCCCCTTGCCCCCCTACATACACAGGACCCTGTTCCAGTTTACATGAGCATGGTAAATGAAATATGGGTTATATTAAGTCGCCACCCCCTTGCTCCCTAAGCCAGATGTCTTTGTGTATGACAAGAGATACACAATGATATATAATGCCCCTGGGAACACAGCTTTCTGGGTGTTTTGCAAGACACAACCTAACACCTACAAAAGTATTTTCCCTGTCCTTGGTGCACCCTTAATTCTCTTTGTGCACCTACACCCTGTGCCCAGACTATCAGGAAACCATATCACCTTTCTCTCTAGACATATATCACAGTCTAGCTGGAGTACAGTTATGAATGCTTTTCTAGTCTTCTCTACTAAAGAGCAAGCTCCTGGAGGCAAAGATAATACCTAATTCACTTTCATGCAAAGAGAAGGCAATTGTTTAAGTGCTGCAATGTGCTGTAGCAGAGAGTGCCTCTCTCCCATCATGGTGCCCAAATGCCTCAAATACCAACATCAGAAATGCCTTTCTCTGGGTTCCTGAGTATACTTTAAATGCCACAATGCCTGGTACATCCAATTCATTCCCACTGAAGTGTTAGTGGCACATCACATCTGCTTCCTTCATGAAAATGCTTTAGGTCCATGGGGGAGAACAAGAACACCACCAAAAGAGAAGGATGATGGGGAGAAAGGCCCATAGGATAATTTCACCTTGCCATTGCCCTGTACATGTGCATTACCAACACCTCACTGTGGCAGAGCAGTACTCAACTGGCTAAACAAACAAATGTTTCATACCCAGAATGTCCCACACTGGTTAGGCAGAGGGAAACATCTAACCAAGATGATGGAAATTGGTAAAACCTTTCTGAAAAGCAATTTGGCTCTCTGTGTCATAAGACTTAGATTTAGAAATGCCCATTCTGGCAACTGATCCTATGGAGGAGGGGACAAAATCTAGAAAAAGAAATATGTACAATGATACCCACCTATAATGGTGAACAAAATAGACAACCAAAATGTCCAATAATGGGGAGTTGGGTAACTAAGATAAGAGAATACAATGCAGCCAATGAAACTGGTATTTTCAATAGCACCGTGTTTAATGACATGGGAAAATGCTAATGATATAATTTAGTAGAGAGAACAAAACACAAAACCACATATGCAATATGGACATGTTTATGTTATAATTTATTGCTGTATATACAGTGCCTAGAACAGTGCCTGGCTCAATAAATAATCACTAAATTAATAAATATCATATACATATCATATAAATATAGTCAGTGAGTGACTAAAATAATTGAGTGCTCTCACAACGTATCAAGCTCATGTTGATACATACACACCCTGTTAACCTTTACCACAATCCTTGTGAGACAGTTACTGATATCCCAATTTTTACAGATGAGAAAGTTGAAAGTCCAAAAGGATAAGTGATTTTGCTCAAGGACACAGAGTTACTAAATGGCAGAGCTAGGATTCAAACCCAGGCGATCTGATCCCAAAGGCTAAGATTTTTAACAATACAGTATTACTTCAGGTAGACTTTTGCACACATCTGGAAAAAAGACTGGGAGAAAAAACACCAGCATATTACCAGCACCTTATCTCTGAGTGATAGAATAAGAAGGAATCAGTCTTTTTTCTTTTTTCTAAGATTATATTTATTTATTCATGAGAGATACAGAGAGAAAGAGAGAGGCAGAGACACAGGCAGAGGGAGACGCGGGCTCCATGCAGGGAGCCTGATGTGGGACTTGATCCCGGGTCTCCAGGATGACGCCCTGAGCTGAAGGAAGGCACTAAACCGCTGAGCCACCCAGGGATCCCCAGTCTTTTTTTTCCCCAGTCTTTTTTCTTTTGCTTTCTCTTATGTTCTGAAGTCCCTACAATAATTATACATTGCTTTTGTATTCAGATTTTTTTGAACCAATAATTTCATTTTTAAACAACCAAGAACTTTGGAGATTTAGCAATCAAGTCCAGCCCTCTGTCCTAACTCCACACGCTAGTCCTAACCTAGCCATATGTTCTGATTCTGCCTTGCCAAACCCACCCCGACTCCGCAGCCATAAGTGTAAACAATGCTTCCTGACTGAGGTTGGAGTTAACTCTGTGTCCCTTTGCAGCCACCCTGCCTAGTGTCCAGCTTTTTGGCTTACCTTGGTCTAACCCCTTTCTCTCCCTTTGCCACTCAGGCTCTCTGCCTCCTAGCAAACCATTCCCACCCCATCCCTGCCCCCATCTTTCACTCCCAGAGCCTATAGGCTCTGTATGACATCACTGCAACATCCACTGCGGCTGTTGGGGGGGGGGTGAGTCTATGTGCAGTGTCCTTGCAGTGCACAGGATTGAGGGACAAGCCACAACAGTCCTCTGTAACTTCTTCCCTTCCGTCTTCAATTACAGACCCCAAGCTGATTACGCCACTTGAATAAGGCCCGATCAATGCTAAATAGTTATATTTTATGATTCCTGCAAGGTTGTATTCCTGTTATTATTACACATCACAGCATCACATTAGCTTTCAAAAAACAAACCAGCATTGATTTGCTGACTCACTCTATGGTCTCCTATGACGCCCAGATCTTTCCATTATGTTTGCATCTCCAGGCAAGGAGAGAATTGATTTCCTCTCCAGCCCTCTAAGAGGTTCCTGTTCACTCACTCCTCCCAATCTCCACTCTGCCTCAGTACTGCAAGTGGAAAAGTGTAGAAAGCAGTAAAACCCTGAGGTCTATTTGTTAAAACCCTGAGCAACAACAAAACAAGACAAAACAATCACAAGAAGTAAACTAAAGGTTCTTGCCTACTTTCTACCGAACTCTCCAATATTTGTTTGAGAAACTTGGGTAGCTAAAAGTAGTTTATTTTATGGGCTATAAATCAATACAGTGGGGGGTGGGGTAGTTAAGAGCTTAAGCTATGGAGTCAGAGAGATCTGGATGCAAAATCTAGCTCCGAAACCTCCGAGTTGTGTGATCTTGAACAAATCACTTTGCCTTTAAAGACCTCAGTTTTACCACCTGCAAAATGGGAGTAATTATAGTATAGTCACTACTGCTATAATGTGACGTACGTGTTCCGAAAATTAACATGCTGTGTAAAATTGTGCATTAAAAGCCATAGGACAAAGCACACCTGGGTGCTTCAGTGGTTGAGCATCTGCCTTTAGCTCAGGGTATGATCCCAGGATCCTGGAATAGAGTCCTGCATCAGGCTCCACGCAGGGAGTCTGCCTATGTCTCTGCCTCTCTGTGTGTGTGTCTCTCATGAATAAGTAAATAAATAACTTTTAAAAATAAAATAATGCTTCAACATGGATGGAACTGGAGGGTATTATGCTGAGTGAAGTAAGTCAATCGGAGAAGGACAAACAGTGTATGTTCTCATTCATTTGGGGAATATAAATAATAGTGAAAGGGAATATAAGGGAAGGGAGAAGAAATGTTGGGAAATATCAGGAAGGGAGACAGAACATAAAGACTCCTAACTCTGGGAAACGAACTAGGGGTGGTGGAAGGGGAGGAGGGCGGGGGGTGGGGGGGAATGGGTGACGGGCACTGAGGGGGACACTTGACGGGATGAGCACTGGGTGTTTTTCTGTATGTTGGTAAATTGAACACCAATAAAAATTAATTTATTAATAAAAAAATTAAAAAAATAAAAAATAAAAATAAAATAAAAAATAAGAGCCACAGGACTTATGGGGAAAAAATAAGTTTAGAGGCACAATGCTCAAAAACTTCATCAGCAACATATTTTAAAAGATAGGAACCTGGGGATCCCTGGGTGGCGCAGCGGTTTGGCGCCTGCCTTTGGCCCAGGGCGTGATCCTGGAGACCCGGGATCGAATCCCACATCGGGCTCCCGGTGCATGGAGCCTGCTTCTCCCTCTGCCTATGTCTCTGCCTCTCTCTCTCTCTCTGTGACTATCATAAATAAATAAGTAAAATTAAAAAAAAAAGATAGGAACCTAATAACAGTATCACAATTTCACGCATGTTAAATGGTCAAGTAAAACATAAATACTACAATAAATGTGGCACCTTTTAAAAAGACCTGGAGTCTGCTTGTGCAAAAAAGGTTGGAATTGCTGCAGCTTGTGAATTCTTGCCAGGTGGGGGAAGGAGGTCTGAAATGGGACAAAAATTGTAGCAGCATCTGTGGCTCCTATCATACGTGGGGAAATGAGAGAGCTGCTAGGTGTTCAGGGGTTGTTTGTGCACACACATGCACACACACATGCATTGTGTATCCCTATATGGTGCCTTCCAGCTGGGTGCAGTTTCCTGTGCTCACCCAGGGTTTCTTATGGAAGAGATCATGCATGAGAAAACACGAAGTTCATGCTCAAATTGTTCCCTAATATGTCAATAGCATTAGGACGAATTCACATCTTTCAAAACAAGAGTTCTAGTGGAACTGCCTGTACTGACTTCCTTGGCTTGAGAAGATTACATGAAAAAAGATGTTTAGCAAAAGGTCTGGCACATGGTCAGCTCCCAATAAAAGGTAGCTGCAGTCAGCCAAAGCGGCAGTAATAGCTGAAATCTACGGACCCTACAGTGCCTGCAGATGGAATCCAAAACCACCTTGATGTGGTTTTTCCTACACACATCTGATGGGAGGCAGTGGAAGCCCAGGAAAGCTCAGCTCTGTTCAGAGTCAACTCTTCCCCATGCCCTACCAAGTGCCTATTTGCAATTAATTCTATGAACATCTCTTATGGCCCTAGAGTGCCAGATAGTGGCTCAGCAGTGTGGAATCTTTAAGAAGAGCCAGTAGCACAGCTCTTGGTCCAAAAGAGCTTCCTCTCCTCTCTCTCTGAACAGTGAGAGAGGGTGGTGATATAAGGGGGGGCCAGGGCTAGCTGGCTGGAGGATCTCCACCAAGCAATAGGAGACACTGTTGGTTCGGAAGCAGGGAAATGACAGTACTGGAGGCATTGTTTAGAGCAGATGTCAGCAACCTTCCTCTGTACAAGGTCAGATAGTAACTTTCAGGGCTTTGTAGGCCATATCATCTCTGTTACAATGAACCAAATCTGCTGTTGTGGCATGAAAGCAGCCATAAACAATATATACATGAATGAACATGGCTGCATTCCAGTAAAACTTTAAGTATAAAACACTCATTGAGCAAGATTTAGGCCACAGTCTGCCAACCTCTGCTTTAGGGAAGTCTTATCTAATAGAATTTGTGCCACAAATGCAAACCACATAGGTAATTTCAAATTTTTCTAGTAGCCACATTCTTAAAAATCAAAAGAAAATGGTATCATTAATTTTAATGTATATTTTATATAGCCCCCAATACTTCATATCATTTCAACATGTAACGAACAAAAAAATTATTAATGAGATCTTTTACATTCTTTTTTACCAAATCAGATCTTTGAAATCTGTTATAGGTTGATTGGTAGACCCCAAAAGGATGTTGAAATCCTATCCCCTAGTACCTGTGAATGTGATCTTATTTGGAAACAGGGTCTTTGCCAATGATCACATTAAAATGAGTTTGTGAGGGTGGACTCTCACCCAATATGACTGTTGCCCTCCTAAAAAGGGAAAATTTGGATACAGACACAGATACAAAGAGAGAGGGCCATGTAAAGAAGAAGGCAGAGATTGGGGTGATGCTGCAGAAGCCAAGGAATGCCAAAGGCGGCCCGCAAGCCACCAGAAGCTAGAGGAGAGGCCTGGAGCAGATTCTTCCTCACAGCTCTCCAAAAGAACCAACCCTGCCTACCTTGGGTCTTGGATGTCTAGCCTCTGGAACTGGGAGACGATACATTTCTATTGTTTAAGCCACCCGTTTGTGGTATTTTGTTATAGTAGCCCTAAAAAAGGAATACAAAATCTATGTCTTTGTACTTTATATTTTCAGCGCAATTCAATTCATACTAGCCACATGCCAAGTGCTTAATAGCCATACAGCCATGGTATGGGAACCATATTGGACAGTGGATCTTGAGAGAGAGCAATCTGGCTACCTCAAATTGATTAGCTTAGAGACAGAAAGGAATCAGAAACACAGAGAGCTTGGAGATTAAGTGTAAACAAAGGACTTTTTGAAAACCTCGACCTTCCTTGAGAATGTATTAAATGGGATAGTTCTTGGAATTTATTTTCTCTCAGCAGTTTGGGGGCCCCCAGGAACTGAGCATGGCACAGCCAATGAATGCCCCATTTTCTTCAGCTTTGGCCAAAGTCATTTCATCCCATAACTCTGTTTTCACTCCTATGGGGTGTGATCATTTTTGTCTCCGAACTGACTTTTTCTGAATTTAACATGTGATATTTTCCCTTGAAGTAATTTGGCAGTGTCATCACTTTATTGATATTACGTTCCCCACTAACTGTATTTATAAATGCAATATATCATGTGAAGTGACAGGGCAACTGTAACAAAAAGTCTAGTTCCATTTTTGATATTTGCCTGCTGACAGCTTTCAAGCTTCTTTTCCCTCCTCCCCTTTGGTCCCACATCTATCAAGGCAATAAGAAAGCCTGGACACTCTGTCCCTTGGTCCTGGTGAGAAAGTTCAAATCAAAACATCCAAACCTACGTTCATGCCAGAATCTTCACCCCAGCCCCATCCTCACAATTAACACCTGAGCCAGTCACACCTTCTTCATTCAGGCTAAATGGATGGGCTTGAATGTCTGCCTTACTCTCCCCAGAAAACCTCATGATGTGAATAATAGGCTTTACCATGTGTGACATCATCGTCCTCAAGATCTGAATTGACTTTGGGTGTGAGTAGGGGGCTTGGTCCTGCCTTCTGTGGAGGAACCTCAAGACAACTGGTGTTTACAGCTGGATGATCAAAGAGATGACCACTGGCTCCTGGAGGTCTTTCTTCTATTGCTCTCAGCTTACTAACTGGATCCACAACCAGCTGGCAAGTATGCACTGCTGCCTGCTGCCTGTTAGTGAGCTTGCATTAGAGTAGTCATTGCATTTATTTTTTTAATAATAAATGTATTTTTTATTGGTGTTCAATTTACCAACATACAGAATAACACCCAGTGCTCATCCCGTCAAGTGCCCCCCTCAGTGCCCATCACACATTCACCCCCACCCCCGCCCTCCTCCCCTTCCATCACCCCTAGTTCGTTTCCCAGAGTTAGGAGTCTTTATGTTCCATCTCCCTTTCTGATATTTCCCGCACATTTCTTCTCCCTTCTCTTATAATCCCTTTCACTATTAATTATATTCCCCAAATGAATGAGAACATACAATGTTTGTCCTTCTCCGATTGACTTACTTCACTCACATAATACCTTCCAGTTCCAACCACGTTGAAGCAAATGGTGGGTATTTGTCGTTTCTAATGGCTGAGTAATATTCCATTGTATACATAAACCACATCTTCTTTATCCATTCATCTTTCGATGGACACCGAGGCTCCTTCCACAGTTTGGTTATTGTGGACATTCCTGCTATAAACATCGGGGTGCAGGTGTCTCGGCGTTTCATTGCATCTGAATCTTTGGGGTAAATCCCCAACAGTGCAATTGCTGGGTTGTAGGGCAGGTCTATTTTTAACTCTTTGAGGAACCTCCACACAGTTTTCCAGAGTGGCTGCACCAGTTCACATTCCCAACCAACAATGTAAGAGGGTTCCCTTTTCTCCACATCCTCTCCAACATTTGTGGTTTCCTGCCTTGTTAATGTTCCCCATTCTCACTGGTGTGAGGTGGTATCTCATTGTGGTTTTGATTTGTATTTCCCTAATGGCAAGTGATGCAGAGCATTTTCTCATGTGCATGTTGGCCATGTCTATGTCTTCCTCTGTGAGATTTCTCTTCATGTCTTTTGCCCATTTCATGATTGGACTGTTTGTTTCTTTGGTGTTGAGTTTAATAAGTTCTTTATAGATCTTGGAAACTAGCCCTTTATCTGATACGTCATTTGCAAATATCTTCTCCCATTCTGTAGGTTGTCTTTTAGTTTTGTTGACTGTATCCTTTCCTGTGCAAAAGCTTCTTATCTTGATGAAGTCCCAATAGTTCATTTTTGCTTTTGTTTCTTTTGCCTTCGTGGATGTATCTTGCAAGAAGTCACTGTGGCTGAGTTAAAAAAAAAAGGGGGTGGGTGTTGCCTGTGTTCTCCTCTAAGATTTTGATGGGCTCTTGTCTCACATTTAGATCTTTCATCCATTTTGAGTTTATCTTTGTGTATGGTGAAAGAGAGTGGTCTAGTTTCCTTCTTCTGCATATGGATGTCCAATTTTCCCAGCACCATAAATTGAAGAGACTGTCTTTCTTCCAGTGGATAGTCTTTCCTCCTTTATCGAATATTAGTTGACCATAAAGTTCAGGATCTCCTTCTGGGTTCTCTATTCTGTTCCATTGATCTATGTGTCTGTTTTTGTGCCAGTACCACACTGTCTTGATGACCACAACTTTGTAGTACCACCTGAAATCTGGCATTGTGATGACACAATGGTTTTCTTTTTTAAAATTCCCCTGGCTATTCGGGGTCTTTTCTGATTCCAAACAAATCTTAAAATAATTTGTTCTAACTCTCTGAAGAAAGTCCATGGTATTTTGATAGGGATTGCATTAAACGTGTAAATTGCCCTGGGTAACATTGACATTTTCACAATATTTATTCTGCCAATCCATGAGCATGGAATATTTTTCCATCTCTTTGTGTCTTCCTCAATTTCTTTCAGAAGTGTTCTATAGTTTTTAGGGTCTAGATCCTTTACCTCTTTGGTTAGGTTTATTCCTAGGTATCTTATGCTTTTGGGTTCAATTGTAAATGGGATTGACTCCTGAATTTCTCTTTCTTCAGTCTCATTGTTAGTGTATAGAAATGCCATTGATTTCTGGCCATTGATTTTGTATCCTGCCATGCTACCAAATTGCTGTATGAGTTCTAGCAATCTTGGGGTGGAGGCTTCTGGGTTTTCTATGTAGAGTATCATGTCATTGACGAAGAGGGAGAGTTTGACTTCTTCTTTGCCAATTTGAATGCCTTTAATGTCTTTTTGTTGTCTGATTGCTGAGGCGAGGACTTCTAGTACTATGTTGAATAGCAGTGGTGAGAGTGGACATCCCTGTCTTGTTCCTGATCTTAGGGGAAAGGCTCCCAGTGCTTCCCCATTGAGAATGATATTTGCTGTGGGCTTTTTGTAGATGGCTTTTAAGACGTCGAGGAATGTTCCCTCTATCCCTACACTCTGAAGAGTTTTGATCAGGAATGGATGCTGTATTTTGTCAAATGCTTTCTCTGCATCTAATGAGAGTATCATATGGTTCTTGGTTTTTCTCTTGCTGATATGATGAATCACATTGATGGTTTTACGAGTGTTGAACCAGCCTTGTGTCCCAGGGATAAATCCTACTTGGTCATGGTGAATAATTTTCTTAATGTACTGTTGGATCCTATTGGCTAGTATCTTGTTGAGAATTTTTGCATCCATGTTCATCAGGGATATTGGTCTGTAATTCTCCTTTTTGGTGAGGTCTTTGTCTGGTTTTGGAATTAAGGTGATGCTGGCCTCATAGAACGAATTTGGAAGTACTCGAACTCTTTCTATCTTTCCAAATAGCTTTAGTAAAACAGGTATGGTTTCTTCTTTAAACGTTTGATAGAATTCCCCTGGGAAGCCATCTGGCCCTGGACTTTTGTGTCTTGGGAGGTTTTTGATGACTGCTTCAATTTCCTCCCTGGTTATTGGCCTGTTCAGGTTTTCTATTTCTTCCTGTTCCAGTTTTGGTAGTTTGTGGCTTTCCAGGAATGCGTCCATTTCTTCTAGATTGCCTAATTTATTGGCGTAGAGCTGTTCATAATATGTTTTTAAAATCGTTTGTATTACCTTGGTGTTGGTAGTGATCTCTCCTTTCTCATTCATGATTTTATTAATTTGAGTCTTCTCTCTCTTCTTTTTAATAAGGCTGGCTGATGGTTTATCTATCTTATTAATTCTTTCAAAGAACCAACTCCTGGTTTTGTTGATCTGTTCCACAGTTCTTCTGGTCTCGTTTTCGTTGAGTTCTGCTCGAATCTTAATTAACTCTCTTCTTCTGCTGGGTGTAGAATCTATCTGCTGTTTTTTCTCTAGCTCCTTTATGTGTAAGGTTAGCTTTTGTATTTGAGTTCTTTCCAGTTTTTGAATCGATGCTTGTATTGCGATAGTCATTGCATTTAATAAGTCCTAGCAAGCCTTGGTTGTAGATATGACCAACCCAAGTCAGAAGTGTTGCATGTAGGGATAAGAGTATGGATGGGATTGGGGCCCTTCTTAATGTAGCACTGGGTTAGACACTTCTGTCTCAGATCAAATCATGTATTTCAATTTCTAAGCAAGCTATGACTGATCCTAGACTCAGGGGAATGACTCTTACTCTGTGACCACTGATTGTGTTTCTACTAGGCATTGGTCCTATTTCATAAAGTGTTCAGGAAAAAGGCTGATATCATGTGCAACATCATGGTCATGCGTGGCCACTTGTGTGAGGAAAAATCACCACCATGTGGAGTGCTGAAATCACACTCCTAAAAGCAGATGGCTCATTAGGGCCCTAAATGTCTCTGGTGAAACAGAGATTCTGGTCCCCAGAATTATAGGGGAGAAACTCATGGTAGCCCCATGGCATAGACCCTTATGAGAAGAACCCTGAATGCTTTATCCTACCCATCTTAAAGAACCAGAGGACACACCATCACTCTATTGGACCAATGAAGACTTTAAGTTCTATTTAGTGCCACAGCTGGTCAAGATGCCAAAAGATTCATTCAAACTCAATTTAAGCCCAGAGTCTCTAGAACAAATAAAACAATTGCCAAAAGAAAGGTCTCTACACTTGATAATATTGATTTGAGGCTCTTTAGAGGAATAAACGTATAAACATAACCAGGGTAGAGAGAATTCCCTCAACATGAAGTATATCCAGTAACCCAAAACAAAAAATGAAGTACAAAATGTTTTCATGGGACACCTGAGTGGCTCAGTGGTTGAGCATCTACCTTCAACTCAGGGTGTGATCCTGGGGTCCTGAGATAGAGTTCCACATCAGGCTCCCCATAGGGAACCTGCTTTTCCCTCTGCCTGTGTCTCTGCCTCTCTGTGTGTCTCTCATGAATAAATAAATAAAATCTATAAAAAATATATTAAAATTTTTTTTCATACACAGGGAGGAAAGAGAAAATGAAACAGAAGCCTGAAATTTGACTCAATTATAGATCTAAATTTTACTAGAATAACTTACACATCAGGAAAATAATAGGGTAATGAATGACTTTTGCACTTCTAAAACATACATCCTAAATTAACAAGTGCTTAAATGCAACAATTGGCAAACTTTCATAGCCTAATTGATACCAAGGCTCAAATTACAGTTATACCTGGGGATCTCACTAAAGTTAAACAAGGTATCCTCTATATTCTTAGGGGAGTTACCAAACATAAAATAAAGGACAAAAAGGTATGCCTCACCTTAATCATCAGAACTACTGTCTTGGCTAAATTTCCCATATTCATCCATGCCCATAGAGGGCACAGACACTCCAACCCAAAAAGTAATACACTGATATAAAATTAAATATTTGGTATTCACAATTGCCTTGCTAAAAATAGAATCACATGAACTTCTTCCCTGCTATTTAAAAATAATGAATAATAGCCAATAGCCCAAATTAGCCAGTGTTCAAGCCTCATTAAAATGAATAGTGCCTAGCAGTGGATTGCTTCAAACTTAACTACATGGTACTGCTGATTGAGACCCCTCCAAAGTTAGAGGGAGCACAGTCTGCAAGACTGCCTTCACCTATGACACCAATTACAAGCTTAAGGGTTCTTGCGACCACACTCAGCTTCAGTAATTCACTAGAAGAACTCACAGAGCGGTGCTTAGATGGCTCAGTGAGTAGAGCATGTGACTCTTGATCTTGAGGTCCTGAGTTCAGGCCCCAGTTGGGTGTAGAGATTACTTAAATAAATAAAAAATAAATAAACTTAAAAAAAAAAAAAGAACTCATAGAGTTAACTGAAAGCTGTTATACTCACAGTTATAGTTTATTACAGTAAAAGAAGATGGACTAAAACCAGCCAAGGAAAGAGATGCATGAAGCGAAGTCCAGGAAAGTTCCAAATATGGAGCTTCTGGTTGTCCTCTCTCCACAGAGTCATGGACAGTATTGCTTTCCTGGCATCGATAATGTGACAATACACATAGGGTATTGCTAATCAGGGAAGCTCACCTGAGCCTTCAGTCCAAAGTCCTTGTTGGGGCTTGATCACATAAGGCTAGTTGGCCATCCATGTGGCCAACTTCAATATCCACTCCTTCCAGAGATCAACTGACACAAAGCCCCCACCCTAAATCACATTGTTGGTGCAGCCCAATGCCCCAGAGCAAAGATATTCCCATTAGTCATGTCATTTCAAGGGCTTAGATATTACTTCCAAGAAGCCAAGCGCAAAGGCTGAACCTGTCTTTGGACAAGGTTAAATTCTTTTTTATACACCTCTGACATACATATCCAATATTATTGAAATTACTGACTCCTTCCAATCAACAAATGGAAAATCTTTTGCTATTGTAGATTTGGTGAATATGTTCTATTCAGTGCCTTTTTCAATAGTCTCTTAGTTGAGGTTTGCCCTCATCTTCAGAGAGACAGAGTAAGCTTTTACCCAGCTATAAAGGCAGTATCTCAACAGCCATGCCATTGCACACAATCTTTGCAGGCATCCAACTTTCCCTGAGAGCAGAGGTATGATATCACATTGATGAAACCCTCTCCAAAGCAATTCACTTGACACACTCATTCAAGACATTCAAATAATTAAAGGAGCTCACAAGAGGTGATGAGCCATTGCCCCACACAGAATACAAGAATATGCCCTTTAGTCAAATTACTGGGAATCATTTGGTCAGTGAAGGCCACTCCATCACAGACACTGTTGGGAAACAAATATTGACCTTCTCAGCACCCACATCATTAAAACAAGCCAAGGATTGTTTAGACATGATTGGGTTCTAGAGGCAACATGTTCCTTGTTTATAATTTTTACCTCAGCCCACTTTATGCTGATACTTAGAAATCACCTCATCTTGAATGGGATTCCCTCAAAAAAAGGCTCTATAATACAAGAGGCACTCCCATCAGTGTCCTCCAGAGATCCCTTCACTGTAGAGCAACCTCCTCTCTGTAGAGTAATCTCTTCACTGTAGCAACCTCTCTCCTACCTTCGAAGTTTCTGGACCACTCATAATACCCAAAAGTTGTCTCTGCAAAAAAAACTGGTTTTTCTCTGGTACAAAAAAAACCTATTCTCCTCAGCTTCATGCTACACATCATTAGAGCAACAAATGCTGGCTGCATAGAGCCCTTCTGAAGACGGAGACTCTTACAAGTGACTCAATATTCTTTTGATCATGGAGGCAATGAAATGAAAATGATACTTTCATACTCCTTATGAAATGAAAATGATATGTGCATGATGGAGCCAAAACTGGCCCTCTGGTATATCTCACCTACAAGAAGCAGGACACTCCTGTCCTCAGTCTTCTGGCAGATACAGTGGTGCTGAAAAAGATTATCCATCTATTATACTCCATGACCACCCAGGGAGCTTCTTGGGATCAACTGAGTGATCAGAAAAAGGAATTTGTACCCTTTACATTCAGCAGTGCTGCTGGAAAGCCGCTGTCTATCACCTAACCTGGATGTCCTTAAGCAAAGACAGGACTACACTGTCAGCAAAATTAGCCAAACTTCAGGCAATCATCCTAACAATAGACAATACCTGGCCAACAGTCAGTCCCATCTGCACATTTTTATAGACTCTCTGCCTATTGCCAATGGTCTGGCCATCTGGTGTGACCAGTGGCATCAATTCCTTATCCAAGGTTGCCCCCTTTGGGGTAAGGAACGCTGGGAATTTATTGCCTCACAGATACCCAAAATATAAATCAAGGTCACAGGTATCTTGGCATGTATTTAACACCACAATACAAGGTCTCAGCAAGACACTCCTTATCCTCTTCAGAGTTTCAGATATCATTGATAGTGAATGAGGCATTTTTGTCACTTCTATAGCCTATACAATGCTGGGCTCTTCAATAAGGTATCGAATGAAATATTCACTTCTCTTATTGGTTGCAAGCTACAGGTCTCATAGAGTACCATAGTGGCTTACTTAAACAAGTTCAAATTCAAATAAGTGAAGTAGGGCACAATTCAGTCACCTGTGAAACATCAGAGGTGAATTGTAATAAAGTCTGATTCCATTTTTTATGTTTGATTGCTGACTCTGTCAAGCTTTACTCCCCCTTTGCCCTTTGTCCCACATTTGAGCAAGCCCATAAAGAGCCTGGATGTTCCCTCCCCTTGTGCTGACAGGGAAGATCAAACTATCAAAATCTAAGTCCAAGCATGGAAACCCTCATCCCTACCCTACACCGTAACCACAATAAACCCAAATCCATTAGCCTCTTCCTTTGTTCAAGCTACATGGACCAGCTTGGGAGCCTGCCCTGCTCTCTCCAGTAAGTCTCATGATATGAATAATAGCTTTTTCATATCACCTTGGTGTATGTATGGGATCATCAGCCTCAACTTCAAAACCAATTTGGGACAAAGAGTTGGTTCAACCCTCCTGGGGGCAACCACAATAAAAGAGATTTTATTAATTAATTAATTAATTAATAACTAATATAAGACATACCATCACATTTCTAATTTTCTAATGAAAACTAACCCCACCTCCAGAAGAAATCAACTTTTAGTCATAAAAGGGTATTTTCACAACTGTATACATGAGGGAACAAGACATTTTAGAAGCTTATATAACACATCACATACCTCCCCCACTCCCACTTAGTTACAAATTAATTTCCCCTTAAGTATATTTGCAAAAGCTTACTTTTCTAGCCTGGCAGAAAAGAATACAATGTTCAGAGCCATCATCTGTACAGAAATCCTAATAAAGAGTTTTAAAAAGCTGCAATGGCACAGCTACCCTGGTATAGTTAATCCTTGAAAAAAGGAGATGATGTTGTCCAGGAAAGCTTTGTTAATACCATAGCCATCTCACATTTGACCACCAACAACAAAAAAGTGGCAGCGTTAGGAATGAAGCCCTAAGTAGGTTTTATAGAAATGAAGATTCTGTAAGAACCTTGTAGAGTGGGAATGGTATTGACAAATGCCATAGAAACCAAAACTGCTTGTTGCCTTGTGAAGATTAAAATCTTCCTGATGATCAGGCATTTGGTGTGTATCTATAAGTGAATGTATGAATAAAAAGCTTCCCTCAATAAAATCCACTCTGGGACTGCTAATATCATTTGGGAAAGAGGGAACTTTGATTCTGGAAATCTCTCTTTTTCAGTCTAATCCTACATAGAAGATAACCATTTAGCTTCCAGTGAAAACAGAAAGGAGAAATCTGTATTTATGTGAGAATGTGAAGTGAAAAGGCACTTCCAAAGGCATCCAGACAGGGCTCTTCAGAAATACTGTATTTCCACAGAATGGTATTTCATTTTCTTCCTTTGCCAAACGCTGATCACAGCCCTCACTCACAGAGTTATTTCGAGGTCTAACTTCCATTCTTCCTGCCTTGGTTGCAGTGCTTCTCATTGTTTTGGAGATTGTTTTCCTTATGCATTACTGGTAGACTTGATGATGGCTCAGCATCCTGTTGGCTTCAGGAAAAGTCCTCAGCAATCTAATCCAGCCTTGCCCATGGGTTGATAAACTCAGAAATATTTCCATTCTATCACAGTGCTCACCCTGGCTTTAGTCCCCATTGAACATGAGTGCTCTTCTCTCTCTCCTAGGAGACACTGCACCTCACTCTTCCTACATGAAAGGAATTTTAATGGAAGGTTTCTTTTTTATTGTTGGAGTATAGTTGTCATACAATATTACATTAATTTCAGGTGTACGGCAAAGTGAGTCAGCATTTATATACATTACAAAATGATCACTACGGTAAGTCTAGTTACCATCTGTCACCATAAAAAGCTATTGCAATATTATTGACTATATTCCCTATGCTACACTTTTCATCTTCTCTTTTACAACTAGAAGTTTGTACCTCAGTATCCTTCACCTTTTTGCCCATCCCCTAATCTCCCTTTCCATTGGCAACTACGGATTTGCTCTCAGTAACTATGAGTCTGTTTCTGTTTGTTTGTTTGTTCATGTTTTGTTTTTTAGATTCCACATATAAGTGAAATCATATGGTATGTGTCTTTCTCTGACTGACTTATTTCATTTTATACCCTCTTGTTCCATCCATGTTGCTGAAAATGGCCTGATTTCATTCTTTTTCATGGCTGAGTCATATTCTACTGTGTGTGTGTGTGTGTGTGTACTACACCTTTTTTGTCCATTCATCTATGGATGGACACTTAGGCTGCTTCTGTATCATGGCTATTGTAAATAATGCTGTAATGAACATAGGGGGTGTACTTATCTTTTCAAAGTAATGTTTTTGTTTTACCCAGACATGGGGTTTCTGGATTATAGGGTAGTTCTCTATTTAATTTTTTGAGGATGTGCAGCCCAGGTGGCTCAGCGGCTTAGTGCCGCCTTCAGCCCAGGGCCTGATCCTGGCGACCTGGGATCGAGTCCCACATCAGGCCCCCTGCATGGAGCCTGCTTCTCCCTCTGCCTGTGTCTCTGCCTCTCTCCCTCTGTGTATGTCTCTCATGAATAAATAAAAATCTTTTTTTTTAAAGTTTAATTTTTTGAGGAAACATCATACTGTTTTCCACAGTGGCTGCACCAATTTACCTTCCCACCAACAGTGTACAAGGGTTCCCTTTTCTCTACATTCTCAACAACACATGTTATTTCTTGTCTTTTTGATACTAGCCATTCTGACTGATGTGAGGCAATATCTCATTTTGTGTTTTTGATTTGCATTTCCCTGATGATGAGTGATGTTGAGCATCTTTTCATGTGTCTGTTGGCCATCTGGATGTCTTCTTTAGAAAAATACCTATTTGGGTCTTCTGCCCATTTTTTTTAATTGGATTGTGTTTTGGTGTTGAGTTGTATGAGTTCTTCATATATTTTGGATATTAACCTCTTATAGGATATATCATTTGCAAATATCTTCTCCCATTAAATAGGTTGCCTTGTCATTTTATAGATAACTTCATTCGCTGTGCAAAAGCTTTTTGATTTGATGTAGTCCCAATTATTTATTTTTGCTTTTCTTGCCCATGCCTAAGGAGACAGATCCAAAAATATTGCTAAGATCAATGTCTAAGAGTTCACTGCCTATGTTTTCACTTAGGAGTTTCATGGTTTCAGGTCTTACGTTTATATCTTTAATCCATTTTGAGTTTGTTTTTGCTTCTGGCATAAGAAAGTGGTCTAGTTTCATTCTTTTGTATGTAGCTGTCCAGTTTTCCCAGCACCATTTGTTGAAGAGACTGTCTTTTCTCCATTGTAAATTCTTGTCTCCTTTGTTGTAGATTAATTGACCATATAGGTGTGGGTTTGTTTCTGGGCTCTCTATTCTGTTCTATTGATTTATGCATCTGTTTTGGTACCAGTACCATACTGTTTTGATTACTATAACTTTGTAGTAGAGTTTGATACCTGGGATTGTGATACCTCCAGCTTTGTTGTTCTTTCTCCAGACTGCTTTGGCTTTTCAGGAGTTCTTGTGGTTCCATACACGTTTGGGATTATTTGTTCTAGCTCTGTGGAAAATGCTATTGGTTTTTTTATAGGGATTGCATTGAATCTGTAGATTGCTTTGGGTAGTATGGGCATTTTAATAATATTAGTTGTTCCAATCCATGAGCATGGTATGTCTTTCCTCTAATGGAAGACTTCTTTTACCCTCTTTCCTTTCCCCTTCTACACACACACACACACACACACACACACGTGCATGCCCAACTTCTCAGGAGTTACCATTTCAACAAAACAGAAAGGACAAAAATAACTTGAACCCTCCCTATGAGCTGCCAATTTGATGAACCCCTCTGATCCCCACTCAGTTCGACAGGTTGTTGTGCTCCTTTTCCACATAAGGAAACTTAAGGTCAGAATCAAAGAAGTACTTGCAGTACTAGCACTTGGCAGAACTGAGGTTTAAAGCTTTAATTCCGGGATCCCTGGGTGGCGCAGCAGTTTGGCGCCTGCCTTTGGCCCAGGGCGCGATCCTGGAGACCCGGGATCGAATCCCACATCGGGCTCCCGGTGCATGGAGCCTGCTTCTCCCTCTGCCTATGTCTCTGCCTCTCTCTCTCTCTCTCTGTGTGTGTGACTATCATAAATAAAAAAATAATAATAATAAAGCTTTAATTCCTAGGTGTCCCCAGTATCCCCCAGTCCCTCACAATCAGGCCTGGAGATCAAGAGCAGGAACTGGAGGGTATTATGCTGAGTGAAATAAGTCAATCGGAGAAGGACAAACATTATATGTTCTCATTCATTTGGGGAATATAAATAATAGTGAAAGGGAATAGAAGGGAAGGGAGAAGAAATGGGTAGGAAATATCAGAAAGGGAGACAGAAGATAAAGACTCCTAACTCTGGGAAACAAACTAGGGGTGGTGGAAGGGGAGGAGGGCGGGGGATGGGGGTGAATGGGTGACGGGCACTGAGGGGGGCACTTGACGGGATGAGCACTGGGTGTTATTCTGTATGTTGGCAAATTGAACACCAATAAAAAATAAATTTATTATTTTAAAAAAAGAGCAGGAACACGGAGAGGCCAGACCACTCCCTTCATCCCTCCCACCTTTAAAAGTACTAGTAATATCAAGGAAATACCCAGTGGCTTTTTCTGGGAGTCCAGCCTAAGGTTTTTCCAACCAATCCAATCTTCCAAAAAGACCAAGTAAACAGAACAAACAACCAAAGCAGAGTTCTACCCCCTAGGCTGTCTACTTACTTCTGCCAGGGGTCCTGCCCACGCCCTTCTAGTCTAAATGCATATGGGCCTCTGCTAAGTCCTGAACAGTGGGCATCTTCCTCACTATTTAGCCTGGTATTCCCTCCTAGTTCTCCCCATTACAAGGAGGTTGCACAGTTATGAAGGGAAGCAAGCATTTGAACACTAGCAGAAGAAATCAAGTTTGAACTGTGAAGTTTGCACATTTACAACAATAAAATTAAAAATATAGGGGCTATGTAAGAAATAAAAGAAGAAATAGATTTAAGAAGATACACACAAGTGCTTCTTAAATGTGGCACACAATTGTTTCTTGCAATTGTATTTTTCTCATCATTCTCTCTCTCCAGCGTCTTACAGATCTGCCTTTCACAGAAAACACATTTGATGATGGGTACTGAATTGGAACGCTCTACTTGTGATAAACCTGTCCTGCTGCGTTTATATAAAAGGGGGGGTGGAAATCAAGTAAGAGAAGATAATGCCATAATTGAGACAATAATAATTCTTTTTCTTACTTTTGCTGTTAAAAACATTTTAACATTTGAAGGGATGAATACATATCCTCTCAGTCTCTGCTCTTCAATACCACAACTCCTTAGGAGGGAGTGAAGAGAAATCTCGGTGGTGTTAAGAACACTGAATGAGCAAGAGGGAAATGAAGGCCGGTGTTACAAAGCCCTGTAGCCAAATTCAGAAGCGAATGATAATTAGATTGCCGTTCAAAACACACAGGCGATCCAGGCACACATTTTGAATCTCATCCACATTTGCAGAAGGGAAGAGGTAACAACGGCTGGAATGTTGCCTTTCAAAAGTATTAATGATGCACGATCAATTTTGTCCACGTATTAACAATAATTCAGCCCTCATTAAGCTCCAGTGCCGAGAGCAACCCACATTTCGGCACAGCAGGCCCTTGCAAATTTATTTTCCCTTTGTTAAATCCAGTTTACTTGAATAGTTTGCCATGCAATAGGCAGAGGCTGCGCGGGGGTGGAAATCAATTTCTACGTCTGATCAAATACCGGGCTTTCTAACCAGCAGCGCCCACGCTCTACGGACACGCGGGCATCTTCCTGGCTTCCGAAAAGATGGGGCGATGCCCGGGGCTGCAGCTGACATTTAGTTATGAATACGCTGCAGAGCGATAAGCCCCCCCTTTCTCCTCCCCGTACTTCCCCGAACGAAAATGGTGGTGGGGGCGGCCGACCACAGCCGCTGGGGCGCCGCGAGATGGGAGCCGGCGGCCGCGCTGGGTGCGGGGCGCGGGGGTCCCCTTGGCGGCGCTGCGCTGCAGGCTCTGCCACCGACAGGGGATGGCGCCCTTGGGGGGCGGGCGCGGCCGGGACCCGCGGCCAGGGAGCGCCCCGTCAAAGGCACACTTTGGCTAATGAAATGAAAGCCTTGAAGCGCCCCTCGGGTCGGCGTTCTGTGCATCCCGGAGGACTCCGGGGTGGAGGTGGAGGCGCGGGGCAGTGGCGAGGTCTTCGCAGTTACCTCTCTGCGGGTCTGGCCAGCTCTGGGCGCGGGCGCCGGCGCCGGCGCACTGACAGCGCGGGGGCACCAGAGGGCGCCGTACGCAAGGCTTGCTTGCGCCAAGAGCTGGGCAAGGTCGGGGCGTTGGGGCCCTCCGGGAGGGTGGGGACCTGAATGAGCCTCCCCTAGACCGCCCAAACCGCCGCTCGTAGCCTGCACCGCCCCCAGGCTGCCTCAAGCAGTCCTGCACTTCTCCGGAACACCCGGTCAGATACTATCTAATGACAACCCAGCAAAACGCAAATGAAGGAGGGGGAAGCATCCATAACACCTACGGGAGCGCAACCAAATGTCATATTAAACTGCCGAGCAGGAGCAGCTGCCATCAGACCCCCTCCCGGGGCACCTCCCAACTCCTCAGGGCTGGCTCTGGTCCTGAGGTACACTCCGCCTCAGAGATACAATGGTGCCCCATACCAAGGAGGGATTCCTGTGGGGGACGCCACAGAACCGCCGCGCAGACATCAAAACAGCACCTTCTACTTGCCATCGCTGCTGAGTATTTTCACATGGATCATCTCACTTGATCCCCAAAGGAGTCCCACAAGGCATCCTTAGCCCCACTTTACAGCTGGAGAAACTGCAACTCACGGAGTGTACAACCTAAGTTCACACAGAAACCACGTTCTTTCACTGTATGCAAGGCCTCCCTGATGGGGAACACAGCTGTCCAAAAGGCTGCTTACACACTCCTCCAAGCCAGCAGGAAATATCAGAGCTAGAAGTATGCATATGAATTCCTAAAAATAACTCAGGCTCTAATCCCTTTTCACTTAGAAACAACCCTCCAAACATTCCTCCAGTGCCCTCTCAGTGGTGTGTCTCCCATCAGTTGAAGGAAACGTCCCCACTTGAGTGAGGAAGGGATCGCACACAACCAGAGCCACGAGTGGCCCCAGACACCTAGAGCCTCTTCTTGCAGAATCTCAGGCATGTGTTCTTGGCGGCATTTGTGAGATCTGCTTCCAGAGCCCAGCAGAAGGGAAAAGCATCCAGTGGTTGAGAGGTGGCACCAAGCACACAGGTATGAGCTGCTGATGCCAGGGTCTTACCTCCTTCCAAAAGGCTGTACCAGCTCCTTCTGCCCACATTAGCTTCTCCAGCCTCTGACCTCCCTGCAGCACTTACTGTAGGAGCCATTCTGTAGCAACTTGCTCATCTCCACCTCCTGCTCTCTGATTCTCTCATGCGTGTATTCGTTCCCCGTTGAGCTGGCGAGAACCACAAGAGCAGAGGCCATGTCAGCCCTGGGCACGCAGCGGCTCTCAGGGAGTTGTGAAATTGAATTATGACTGCATCTCTACTTACAACATCTATTACTTTCCACCAATTAAACAAGGTGGCCCTGTTTGCTTTTCCTTCTAGTTTTTAGGTTTGTTTACTGAAAACAGTGAGGCCCGCTGACAGCTATAGTTTATAAAAAGAAAACAGTAATTGTGAAAATGTGAATCATCTCCTTCGCACAATACCATGTTCGTGGCATCCTCTCTTCTTGTTTGGATCCCTGTTTTGTCTCTTTTTAAAGTTTTTATTTAAATTCCAGCTAGTTAGCATACAGTGTAATATGAGTTCAGTTGTAGAGTGTAGCGATTCCACACATTCATACATCCGTCAGTGCTCATCACAAGTGCCCTCCTTCATCCTCATCACCTATTTCCCCCCACACACTCTCTCCCCTCTCATAACCAGTAGTATTCTCTAGAGTTAAGAGTCTGTTTCTTGGTTTGCCTCTCTCCCTCCCTCTTCTCTTTTTTTTATTTTGCACTGTATTTTTTTTTAAAGATTTTATTTATTTATTCATGATAGTCACACAGAGAGAGAAAGAGAGGCAGAGACACAGGCAGAGGGAGAAGCAGGCTCCATGCACCGGGAGCCCGACGTGGGATTTGATCCCAGGTCTCCAGGATCGCGCCCCGGGCCAAAGGCAGGCGCCAAACCGCAGCGCCACCCAGGGATCCCTTTGCACTGTATTTTGATAACAGGTAGGCATATATGCTATAGAAAGCTAGATACAAATTAATACTAATAGGAAACACTGCTGTCTGGCAAATTCCCATCTTCCCCATCATTTGCTAGAATGTGCTTAGAGTAGTGTTGTGTAGCAATCAGATGTGCTGGGCTGGATCTCTCCCTCTCTCTCTCTCTCTTTTCCCCATAATGCAGTACCCAAACTGGCTGTTACTGGTAAGAAATGGAAAGATGAGCAGTGAGGGGGAGAAAGCAAGGACTGATGAAGGAACATGATGGAAAAGGCAGAAGAGTAGAGGGGATATTGGAAATTCGAAAAGCAACAAGGCAGCATGGATATTACAAAGCCCAATAAGTGAAGAGATGGAGTGTTATAGTCTTAATGCTTGTGTCTCTCCAGAATCCATAGGTGGAAATCCTAATCCCCAATGTGACAGTAGTTGGAAGTGAGGCCTTTGGGAGGTGATTAGGTCATGAGGGTGGAGCCCTCATGAACTGAGGTTAATGCCCTTATAAAAGAGACTCCAGAGAGTTCCCTCACCCTCTCTGCCATGTGAGGACACAATGAGAAGACATCGTGGTCCTGTTGATGAACCAGAAAACGGGTTCCTTCCAGACACTAAATCTGCCTTGATCTTGGATTTCCCAGCCTTCAGAACTATGAGAAATACAGGTCTGATGTTTAATCTCTCTTCTGTGATAGCAGCCCAAACTAAGACACAGAGGAAGGCCTACAGAGTTGGGATTTCTTCTTGCTAGACCATGGTATGGTACTCCATCCAAAGCACACGCACTTAAGAAAGCTCCAGAGTTTCCAGATTCCGCCCCCCCCCCCCCAATATTGCTGAGCTGCTGTCTCAGCTTGAACATGAGTCCCTCAAACCAGCTAAGGTACTTTTGTTGAAAAGGACAGGATCTCATTCGGGTTCCATTCAGAAAATTGTCCACCTCGCGAATAAGTAAATCTAGTTAACGATCCCCAGTGACTGTTAACATCACAAAGAGAGACACCATGCATCTTCTGATGGAAGCACACAACACCATCTATGAAGAAGTCTTGCCAAAAGGCTAACATGAGTTTGATGAAGCATCAATCCAGCTACCAATTTACAGGAAACACAAAGGACAGAAGAACATATTACAAGACATCACAGGGATGCAATCAGTAAGATCCAGACTGTGGGAAACACTACAAAACAAATGATCTCATTTCTTTAACACATCAATTGGAGGGAGAGGATATGTGTGAACCTGTAGATAAAAAAGGTTTATCAAGCAATCACAGTTGAAGACCTATTTAGTTCCTGGTTCCAACAAACTGTATAACTTTAAAAATCCTATGGCATCAGGGCACCTGGATGGCTCAGTCGGTTAAGCATCTGCCTTTGGCTCAGGTCATGATCTCAGGGTTGTGGGATCCAACCCTGCTTCAGACTCCCTGCTTAGCAAGGAGTCTGCTTCTCTCTCTCCCTCTGCCACTCCCCCTGCTGTGTTCTCTCTCTCCCTAAGTAAATAATTTTTTAAAAAACCTATGCCATCTAAGAGATAAGTGGAAATTTTAATACTCAATGGATAGCCTGTGATATAAAAGAATTACTGTTGATTATTTCATATGTGATAATGGCATTGTGTTTATGGTTGTTTTTTTTTTTAAGGTTTCTGTGCTTAATTCAGAGATACATACTGTTCTATTCACTGATGAAATGATATCAGAGGTTTGCTTGAAAATGTTCTGGGTGTGAATATATATAGTAGTATTATTGATAACAGCCAAAAAGTGAAAACAACCCAAATTTCCATCAACTGGTAAATGGATAAATGAAATGTGGTATATTCATATACAATGGAATATTATTCAACAAAAGAAAATGTAAAAACTACTGATACTACTACAGCCTCAAAAACATTTTGCTGTGAAGCCCGGGTGGCTCAGCAGTTTAGCACTGCCTTCAGCCCAGGGCCTGATCCTGGAGACCCGGGATGGAGTCCCACGTCGGACTCCCAGCATGGAGCCTGCTTCTCCCTTTGCCTGTGTCTCTGCCTCTCTCTCTCTCTCTCTCTCTCTCTCTCTCTCATGAATAAATAAATAAAATCTTTAAAGAAAAACATTTTGCTAAGTGTAAGAAGCTAGATGCAAAATCTGTGTATTATATGATTCCATTTATATAAAATGTCCAAAAAAGGTAAATATATACAGAAAGCAGATTAGCAGTTGCAGGGGGCTCAGGGTGGGAAAGAGAGTGCAGGGAAATGAGCACAAGGAATTGGGGTGATAAAAACTTTCTAAAACGTGATACGGTGATATTGGTACAACTGTAAATTTACTAAAAACCATTGAGTTTTACACTTAAAATGTGTGAGTTTTATAGTTTGTAAATTATGCCTCAATAAAGCCATTTTGCTTTTAGTGCTCCAGGGGATAGGAGAAGGGAGTGGGTAGAAATTAAACGAAACAAGACTGGCTCTGATGATTGCTTAAGCTGGGTGATGGGTATATGGGGCTTATTAAACTATTGTCTTCAATTTTGTATATGTTTGATAATTTCCACAATAAAAAATAATTAAAAAGTGAGAGGAGGAGCTTGGAAGTTGAAAGTCATCAGGAACTAAGGCTTCTCTGAGGACCTGCTACTCTCACCATTTCTCTTTCTCACATGCCACATTCTCTCTCCTGGTGCCTCTGCTCTCTTGCCCATGCCCCTCTAATGACCAACTGACCAAGCCTCTTGATGTTCTCTGGTCCAAATCCCAGAGGGCACTTTCTGCATGGCCTGGCTGATCACAAAAGCCACTCTTGGGCCAAGCCCTTGGTGCCAACCTAGGTAGGGACCACTCTTGGGTCAGGTGTCCATTCCTGGTCCAAGCAGCCCATATCAAAACAAACAAACAAAAACAAAACAAAACACATAATGATATAAGCCTAGTTCCCTGAGAAGGGGGCTGTGGAATAGGCTATCTGGGCCAGAAGCAGAAATTCAGTACTGCAGATGCTAGCATATTCTGTATAGCCCCCATTCCTATTGCCCATAGAACATAACGTGAGCTGTTATATTTCTGCATGTGGCTCTGGCAGTTGAGTCTGAGACTCAGAGCATGGCCTTGAAACAAGAATGAGCAAAAGTAAAAAAAAAAAAAAAAAAAAAAAAAAAAAGAATGAGCAAAAGTGACGGCATGTACCCCAGTCTAGCACTGGACAGTAAAAGCTAAAGAACAAGTCAAAGTCTTCCAACAGGCCCATGGACCTAAATGTCGACTAAAGATACTCAAAGGGCCCCTGCCACCTGGAGGGTTCAGTAATTCAGCAGGCCTGGTACCCGTCCTCAGCACCTTCACTCTGGTGACCAACTCTCAAAGTCTCATCCTGAAAGTCCTTGACCATGAAGATGATAAGAGAGGCCCAAAAAGAAAGAGAAAAAAACTTCCGGGCAACCCAAACTGCCTCTGCTTGCTTGTAGTGGGGCAAGGAAGTAATGGTGAAGGGTTCAGCAGTGGCAGTTCACCCCTACCGCCTCTGAAGTGGTTGATTATAAACATTTCCCTGGTTATCACCCCATGAGCACACCTACAACCACCCACAGAAATGGCATGTTGCCTTAGGCAGGGAAAGTGCTGCATTTGAGCAAAAAACGCTATTCAGCCTCCAAGCCCCATTGGCTTGTCCCACTTGAATACACCACAGGAGAAGTAGGACTTTCCCCCTGCCAGTCACACTCCAGCCACCACTCCAGCTCTTCGGCTGGGTCAATGCCAAGAGGAAATTCATGATGCCAAGCCTATATCCAAGGCTGACACAATTAATTCCAATTAGCTGGCCCCCTTTTCTTCTGCCTATTGGCTCCCAAGGAGCTTTTCTCTGATGGTGCTAGTCCAGCCAGGGCTTTCACAAGCTCCGTATCTCAGATAGTTACTCTCCAGATGTGTTCACCGTGGACGGTGCGTACAGCCTGCCCTCAACGCAACTCAGGCTCCAACATGAACATAGTGCTTCACAATGGACCAAACGCAAGTACCTTAAGGGTGGATCTGCACACGCCAAGCAACACCAGCGCCCTTTGACCAGCACCTTCTGATCTCTGTCCCTGGATCCCAACATCCCCCTGACATTTCTCCGCAGCTCCACGGCACAGGTGAGCATGCTCTCCCAAAGGAAATCATGACAGCTCCATCAAGAAATAAAATACCTGTGTGAGAGAGGTTCTGCTTAAAAACATTCCCTCCTTTTAAAAGAAAAAGCTTAAAAAAAATTCCCTCCCCACCACCATTTACTTGTCCATAGCTTGCTTCTTTTTTAGGTCACTGGCTTTCTAAGTCTACCATTTCAGCCATTAGTCCTTCGCCCTCATTCAAACAGCCACTTTGCATCTGAACACACTTCCCTCTCAACTCCCTCTTTACCTTACTTTTTACTTGGCTATTTTTTTCACAGATTTTGGCTGGTATAAGAGAAGGCATGGATACTCCTCCTCAGTTTGCCAACCACAGGAGCACTTCCCAGCCATTCCACACCTGCCAGCAAGCCTCCCACTAGAGAAGCCCCTTGACCCAAGATGAGATGCTGTGAGAATCTGCCCACTTGGCCCTCATTCCCTCTCCTTATTATTGTTGGCAGAGCTTAGCACAACCTCTCAGCTACAGAATTACTGTTCCAGGGGAAATGGCTCCTTCCAAATACAGTCAAGGCTCTAGATTTAATTCGGTGGTTTGTTGATCACCCACACTGGTCCTAATGCATAAAGTCAGAGCACAAGCAAGTTGCAAGCAAGATGCTGAATTCAGTGCAGGCCAGGAGCCAATGTCTAGGACAGAGGTTGACCAAGGCGCCCTAGACTCCAGACTCAGTGGATTCTCTTCAAACATTATGAACACTCTACATTTGGGTTCTGACTGGTGCATGTGTGTGCACGGGAATGTGGGAATGTGCGCTTTTTGGTAGACAGGGTCCCTAGCTTTCATCAGCTTTTCAAAGGGGTCTCTGATCCAGAAAAAACAAAAGCTAAGAAACACTGTTCTCAAAAAAAAAAAAAAACATAGGGTTGATCGGTGGTGCTTCTCAGACCATTGTGAAAAAGACTGGAAAGCCAGAGTACAGGGCAGGTCCTAGTAGAACTGAGAATGGTATTTCAGGACCCTTTTCTTTCTTTTTTTTTTTTTCAGGACCCTTTTCACCAGAGCCAGACAGCTCAACCACAGCCAGCAATCCAGATTGAAATGCTGACTCTGAGGTTCACACACTGGAGGGATTCAAAACTCTTGCCCAAGACTCAGTCAAACTCCTTACTCACAGACAAGAGCACAGATTAAAAGTCAATGGAACCACAGTTATAGATCTCTGTCCTTCCTGTGGGTGGTCCCCTCAGGAAAAGGAGGAAAGTGAGCCCAGAGAAGGGAAATGGCCTTCTAACTCTCATGTAGGGAAACTGGGCCTGAGACAGGCCAGAAGTCAGATTCTCTGACACCTATTTACTTCATTCTAGCAAAGTGAGCCCTGACCCAATGTGAGCATTTGTTAGGAGAGAATTTGAAAAAGTTAAGTAATCCAAGAACCTCAAGAGGCCTGTAGATGGGTTAGAAAACATCTAACTGGAAAACCAGGGCAGTATGTGGCAAAAATCTAAAATACCAGAAACTTGGAAAGAACTATCCTCGGGCAACAAGTAGCCAAGTAAGAGAGAGACGAGCACTGGGAAAAGCACTCCTTCCCCAATGGAAATGTGTCACCTTTGCTCAAGCAAAGGGAACAAAGACATTACTCAAAAGTGGCAGGACAAAGGCAAATTAACAATCAGGAGGACCAAGGGAACTGGAGAGAAACCAGCCAAGGCACCTGAAAGCCAAAGCCAAGAGCCATTTGAGGAATGGTCTAGGAAGAACACCAGCAAGATGATCAGCAAGGACAATTGACAGTTGGGATAACAGCCATGCTTGGGAGGCCAGGAAGAGAACAGATGATACCACACGGGATATCACTGGGACGTCTGTTCCCTAGCTCTCACTAGAAGTGCTCAAGGAGCTAGACTAGACAGGGTCAAATGCTGTGGCTGTCCAAGGCCTACAGAGTAGGCTAAAAGTACAGCCTTCACTGGAACTCAGGGGCAAAGTGTCTCCCGGGGACAAATCAGAAGCTGCAATTTGTCCTCACCAAGGACCTCCCATGACAAAGGCTGGCACATTGACAATATGATTTCCATTCTTAAGGTAGAGTCCTAAAGAGGTCCCAGGTCACAGGCTGGGAAATACATACTTTTTGTAACGAAGAATGAGCTCAGTGACCAGGCAGACAACAGTTTATACAAGATGAAGGCATGCCTGACCAATCTATCAGAAATTGTTAGGCAGTAAAAAAGGGAATAAGCAGTGAAAAACGTGAATAAAAAGGGAATGTGAAAACAAACCTTTTTGATAGGGGGCCACATCACTCTGGGACTGAGAGTATGTATGTATCATGAATAAGCAATGGGCACGGGGACAGGAAACAGGGATAAACCTGACTTTCTCTAAGGAGAAGTGTAGACTCTATGGCCTCCTCCTGAACACTGATGAAGATCTAACTTATTTGATTTACTCAAAAATTCTGTGGAAGAAAGTCAGCCTAGTAAAAACTTCAGGTTTCCAGGCAACACCCAACCCTTCTGGGTAGTAATATGTTAAGCTCTTTAGATTAAACTGCAGGAAGATGCTGAGAGGCTGTGTGAGTGGGCTGAAAAGTAGCAGGTGAGCATCAGTGTAGGCAAGTGCAACATAATGCACTGGGAAAAAGAATCCCATTAACCACTCAAAATAACACACGGAGCAATCAAGCCTCCTTTGTACAAATCCTCGGGACATCTGCATACAAAATGAAAGGGCCAATTTTGCTATTAGACCAATGGAGTGACATAGAGATCATCTACTCCACTCCTCCTTTGAGGAATGAAAAGGGACAGAGCCAGGACTCAAACCAGAAGCTCTGGACATGAGCATTTAGTCTTTAAGCATCAGTAATAGATCAGGATCATGGAAACAATGTGGTGTCCTGGAGGAACGTGGGCTTTTAAGCTAGACACAATCATATCCCACCTCCACTTCTAGCTGTGCACAAGTGAAACGAGTTGCTCAAGCTTTCAGGGTCTCGGTTACCTCAACTGGAAGATGGGAATCATGCAAGGTTGTTATGAGGACTGGGGATATTTTAAAAGTGCTCCACGAGAGGATCTGGATAGGCATTTCTCTAAGAAAGACACACAAATGGCAGCACACACATGAAAAGATCGTTAGGGAAATACAAATCAAAACTACAATGAGCTACCACCCCACATCCACAAGGATGGCTAGAATCAAAAAAGGGGAAATAAAAAGTGTTGGTGAGGATGTGCAGAAATCACAACCCCAACGCACTACAAGTAGACATGTAAAATGGTGCAGCTCTTGTGGAAAACAATCTGGCAGATCCCAAGCTAAACAGCATCACCCTATGACCCACTGATTCCACTCCAAGACACATACCCAAAAGAACTGGAAACAAGTGTTCAGACAAAAACTTGTACGTGAATGTTCACAGCAGCACTATTTGCAATAGCCAAAAGATAGAAACAGCTCAAGTGTCCATCAACTAATGAGCAGATAAGCAAGTGGTAGTCTACCCATACAACAAAACATTATTTAGTCACAAAAAGGAACAAAGTGCTGAAAGATATCACAACATATATGAACCTTGAAAACACTATGTTAAGTGAAAGAAGCCAGTCACAAAAAATACTACATACTATATACTCCCATTTACATGAAATGTCCAGAATAGACACCTCTATAGAGACAAAAAGGAGATTAGTGGTTGGTTAAAGCTGGGAAGTGTGAGTGAGGGATATGGGGCTCTTAGCTAAAGGGTATAGGGTTTCTTTCTGAGGTCATGAAAATATTCTAAAACTGACCATGGTGATGGTTGCACATATCTGTGAATAAACTAAAATCAGTTAAATTTTACACTTTAAATGGGTATATGGCATGATGATTGTATCTCAGTAAACCTATATAAAAAATTTAATGCGTTCTACAGAAAGTGATGTGTTGGTAAATGTTTAACATCTGGATCTCAGAGAAAAACATCCAAATTTGTAGTGTTTGATTATTTCCATGGTGAAAATATTCTCTTGGCCCATTTCAAGTGACCAATGTGGTATCAGTGGATGCAGTGCTAGGAAGAGATGTATAGAAGCACACCATTATAACATATTTGCACCATACAGATAGAATGGACATAAATAACCTCCAGATCACAGGTAATAGTAAAAGGTGATAAAATCATTAGGAAGTGATGTGGTTTTTTTATTATCTGTGTTTTGAATGTAATTCCACTTAACTGTAGGTTTATATAATTTCACTTTTAACAAGCACTTGCAAATTCCTGAACACTTAACAGTCGGCTCTCACAAACCAGAACAGACTATCTCCAGGTACTTCACTGTAACCACTAAGTACTCCTTTTGAAGAATTTCACAGAAGCATCTTCTAGAAAAGTGCCACCTTTTGCATTCACTTGGGCAAAAACTCAAAAACATATATGGCCATTACAGTTTGGCTTGAGGAGGTTGATTTTTCCCCCTCTAATGCTGATATCTGAGCATGGCAGAAATATTTTCCTAAATGTGGAAACATACTCCTATTTTCTGTAGACTCCATTCTGAGGCATTTTGGCAACGTCGCTAATAACCCACAAGCAACATGAACTATTCAAGGAAGGCATCTGAGCACACTAGAATTCCCTTTCTCTGGTCAACCCACTGGCTCCAGGGCTCTCTTCTGATTCTTAACTATCATCAAGCTCAGTGTTTGTACTGTTTTATGAAGTCAAATTTCCAAATGCCTTACTTCAGTGACAAATAAAATGTAAGTCAGCCTTTGAAAACCCCAAAGACCCTGATATTTAATGCAGAGTCATGGGAGGTTTGAAATGTTTGGCACTCTGAATATTCACTACTAATTAGCAATGTGTCAGTTCTAACCACCCAAGCCCTCCACCCAAGGAATACATGTTGTAGAATGGGGTAGGCCTGCCCAATGCCCCTGTCCCCTTGATACTGCAGCAAAGCCACATTGTGAATGTCTTGAGCCTCTGGGCAAGTTGACTCAAGAAGAGTAAGTGTGGTTCCAAAGATGAGAGGGTTTCCTGCTCTGGGAGTGACAGTGAGCAAAGCAGCTACCAAAGAGTGAGCACTGATGTTGTCCACATGCTACTTGGATGACTTTGAGCAAATTATTTAGCTTCTCTGAACCTTAGTCTTCTCATCTATAAGATAAGGAATACTGGCAATATCCATCTCATAAGACTGTTGGGAAATTAGATGACATGAGGTGTATAAAGTTCCTTGCACATAAGTGAAATGTTTTAAAAATTGCTTACAATTGGGAAGGAAAATCATGTAGCAGCTACCACAATGTAAAGTCAGACTCTGTCCTAAATTCAAATTTTAGGCTTGCCTGTTCCCGAGTGACTTGAGTAAGTCATGGCTCCTTCCTAAGGCTTTGGCTCCCCAACTATTAGAAGAGGCTAATGGGGCAGCCTGGGTGGCTCAGCAGTTTAGCATCACCTTCAGTCCAGGGCGTGATCCTGGAGAACCGGGATCAAGTCCCACATCGGGCTCCCTGCATGGAGCCTGCTTCTCCCTCTGCCTCTCTCTCTCTCTCTCTCTCTCTCTGTCTCATGAATAAATAAATAAAATCTTTAAAAAAAAAAGAGGAGGCTAATGGTAGCACCTGTCTCATGGCATTCATTAAGTGAGCTCAGAGACATTAAGTGCTAGGTACACTGGAAGTCCTCAGTAAATGGGTGCTGTTAGCCTGCCATGAGGGGATGGACATGATTCTGCAAGCATCTGAGAAGAGCTCACATTGTGTTCCCATCATGTAAGGAAGGTGGGGCAAAGACACTGATTACTAGAACACAAGGGTGGTCTGATGACAGCCAAGACAGGGATGCTGGGAGGCCTGATGGTTCCCTCAGACAAAGGCCTGTGTATTAATGCTTGAGGTGGGATCCTGCAGACACAAACCATTGGCCTTGGGTTTTTTTTTTCCAGAGATTCTTTTGTATTTACAGTTTTATTTAGGTATAATAGATGTAGATTAAACCACACATATCTGAAGAGTACAGCCTGATGAGTTTTGACATAGGTATATACACCCACAAAACCATCACCACTGTGAAGATAATGAACCTGTACATCACCGCCAAAAGATTCTTCGTATCTCTTTTGTAATTCATTCCCCTTCCCTCCCTTCTCCCATCCCAAGGCCACCACTGATTTGCTTTATGTCACTTTAAATTCATTTGCATTTCTGAAATGTTATGTAAATGGAATCATGCAGTATGTACTCTTTTTTGTGTGGTTCCTTTCACTCTGCATAATTACTCTGACGTTCATCCATGTTGTCATATCTATCAACAATTTGTTCTCTTTTAGCTGAACGGTATTCCAAGGTGCAAAGATAGCATCCGCCTGTTGGCAGACATTAGAACTGTTTCCAGTTTTTATCTATTAAAAATCAAGGAACTACAAACATTCCATGTACACCACTGCATGGGCAAACGTTCTAATTTCTTTTTTTTTAGGATTTTATTTATTTAAAAAAAAAAGATTTTATTTATTTGTTCCTTTTTCCAACATATAGAATAACACTCAGTGCTCATCCTATCAAGTGCCCCCCTCAGTGCCCGTCACCCAGTCACCCCCAGCCCCCACCCACCTCCCCTTCCACCACCCCTAGTTCGTTTCCCAGAGTCAGGAGTCCCTCATGTTCTGTCTCCCTCTCTGACATTTCCCACTCATTTTTTCTCCTTTCCCCTTTATTCCCTTTCACTATTTTTTATATTCCCCAAATGAATGGGACCATATAATATTTGTTCATGAGAGACAGAGAGAGAGTCAGAGACACAGGCAGATAGAGAAGTAGGCTCCCTGCAAGGAGCCTGATGCGGGACTCAATCCTGGATCCTGAGATCACGCCCTGAGTCGAAGGTAGACACCCAATCACTGAGCCACCTAGGCACCCCTCGTGGGGATTTAGGAGTGGAAAGATTGGATCATACGGTAGATGTGTGTTTAACATGTTTTTAACCAAACCCACTTTCCACTGTGGCTGCCCTATTTTACATTACAAAAGCAGTGCAAGAAGGTCATAGTTTCTCCAAGTCCTTATTAACTATCTGCAGAAACACACATTATGATGTGCTATTTCTTGTGCTTGAATTTTGTTGAGGTTCTTGGATCTGTGGGTTTATAGTTTTTATTACCTTTAGGAAAGTTTCGGCTATTATATCTTCACATAATATTTCTGTCTCCCTAACTACTTTTGGGACTTCAATTACACCTGAAGTTGTCCAAAAGCTCACTGTCGCTTTGCTCATTTTTCCTCTTTTTTCTCTCAGTTTCATCTCGGACAGTTTCTATTGCTATGTCTTCAAGTTCACTAAAGTTTCCTTCCACAGTGTCTAACATGGGAATAAGGTCATCCAGCGTATTTCTCATCTCAGACATTAATATTCTTTAATATTAATATTCTGTTTTCTCCCTTCTGTGTCTCTCCTTAACAAGTGCATGCTCTCCCCTACCTTCTTGACCATATGAAGTCTATTTAAAAAAATACTATTTTAATGTCTTTGTCTACCAATCCTATCATCTGTGTCTGTTTCTATGTAAGGAGTTTTCTTCTCATGGGTCATACTGTCCTGTTTTGCCTACCTTGTAACGTTTTATTGGATTTTAGACTTTGCAAATATTATCTTGTTGGGTATGAAATAATTTCTGTACTCCTTTAAATATTTTTGAGTCAGGAAGCCTGGGTGGCTCAGCAGTTTAGCACTGCCTTCAGCCCAGGGTGTGATCCTGGAGACCCAGGATCAAGTCCCACATCAGGTTCCCTGCATGGAGACTGCTTCTCCCTCTGCCTGTGTCTCTGGCGCTCTCTCTCTCTCTCTCTGATGAATAAATAAATAAAATATTTAAAAATAAATAATTATTTTTGAGTCTTGCTATGGGTTGTGGTAAAGATATTTGGAAACTGTTCAATTCTTTCAAAGCTTGATTTTAAGCTTTGCTGTGTAAGATCAGAACAAACTTTAGACTAAGGTTAATTTGGCTCCACCACTAAGGCAATGCTCTTCTGAGTACTCAGTCTGATGCCCTATATGTTGTAAAGTGTCTTCTCTCTGGCTTTTGGGAAACTGAGCTATAGCCAGCCATATGAATTCTAGAAATCACTCTACCTATTCCTTTTGAGGAATTCAGCCAGTGAATTCTAGAAATCACTCTACCTATTCCTTTTGAGTCATTCTTTCCCCAGCCATAGGTAGTTTTATCACACACATGTGCTAATCAATGGGCAAAAATTTTGAGAGGTACCTTTTACAGATCCCTGGGGTACACGTGTGCTCACATGTGCTCTCTCTCTCTCTCTCTCTCTCTCTCAAGCCCCTCTCTAGTATATTACCTTATAAATTCTAACCACCCTCACATCCCTGAATTCTAAATTGTCTCTCCTCGATTTAGGCAGATTTTCAGGTTCAGCCTCTGTTCCCCACCTGGAAACCCTTTCTATATAGTAAACTGGGCTCATCTCATTTAATTCTCTTTTCCTGTGGATCACTGTCCTGTACTTGTTTTCCAGCATGTGAAATCATTATTTCATATATTTTGTCCACTTTTTTAGTTGTTTAAGGTGGAAGGGTAAATCCAGTCCTTATTACTCTTTCATGGCCAGAAGCAGAAGTCCAGATTTCAGTTTTTAAATATTTGAGTTGGATTAGTTTGGAGGATTTTTAATAATACCCTGATAGAAAGTAGATGGAATCAAAAGTCAGAAACTGACAAGATCCTTAGAGATTATCGAACACCACCCTGGCCTCATTTGATGGATTAATAAAACTGAGATAAGAGAGGGAAGGGGATCTTCTCATAGTCACACAGCAAGCTAGCCACAGAATTAGGACTAGAAATCAGGTCTCCTGCTCTTCATTTCTAATCCATCCAATTATTTTCTGCCAATATTCTCTTCCAAACCATTTGATTTGGATAGACGTAGCTTTGAAATCCACACCTTCAGTCTTGCCCAACTCCACAGAGTGGGCAATATTAGCTCACACCCAGATAGCATTTAATTCCCTTTGGATTTTGCAAACACAACCACTAAGGTTGACCTAAACTGAATGCCAGAGCAGCTCATAACATGGAAAAACTTAAAACGCCCTCATGGGTAGGCACTCCAGAACAAGACCATATATTATTCCCCATTGACTTATTATGAACTCACAAAGCAAAAAGGAGAGTGACTTCGAATATAGATGAACTAATTTAGTCATTTCACCACCTGTGGGAGCCATGTATCCTACTAAGAGAAGCAATTAGCACCGTGCCTGCATTTGTCTTCCCGTAATTCTGGCAATTCACCTGGATTCCAAACTTTTTTTTCTGAGCTGGGTCTCTGGGAGCCTTTCTGCTGTATCTCTTGAGCCTTCCCAGAAGCAATCTAGGAAATGTCCCTGTGGTAGAGTCAATTAGAACAGGTTTTACCTCTCAGCTCCAACATTTGCTTGCTGTGCAGCCTTGGGTGAGTTATTTAACCTTTCTGTAGGGACAGGGATGGTTCTATTATACACCAATTCTAAAGTGCTTTTTAAAATTTTTTTTTCATTTTAGCATCTTTGAAATCAAGAGGTATATTGCTATGAGTGATGTGACAGTTAAATTTGCAGCTATTTTTCCTTAATGATATATGATATCTTGGATTCTAAAAATACTGTCTGAATCTCTAACTTGCAGAGTTTCCTCAGGGATTAAAGAGGATAAAGCAAACATTAGTGCTTGGCACACGGTAGGCACTCAAGGACCCCTGCACCTCCGTTGTTACCAGAACCAATACCTGGCTGGGTCGTGGGCCTGTGATTTCCCTCATCCAGCAGTTAGTACATCCCTCAGGGCAGTGTGATGAGGGGAACAAGTCTGGGAAGACCAGGATGGCATGCTGCTGGCCAACATTGCAGTGTGTAACTGTCATCAGGCCCTAGAGCCCTTTCTAGTAGCTTCTTGCTCTCCAGCCCTGCCTCATTAATACCACTATCCCAAGCTTACTTCTCCTGCCACAGAATTATGAAGGTGGGGAAAAGGACTAGGTGGTTTTTTGTGCCATCACCCCAAACTTTCCCTGTTTCATCACAAAGAACCTCTCCAGAATCTAACAAAGCTTGTCAGTTGAAGGGCTCTTCCAAGGCCATCAGAATCAGAGCCTGCAGGGCCTGAAGCCAAATTCACATTCTCCAAGGCCCCCCCACATACCTCCAGTTGGGATGCTGATACTTGAATGCCTTTGAAATTCAAGGACACCAACTCTGTTCATGCCTGGAGGGAATAAAAGGAAACAGACACCTGAGGATTTACAACCTTCTAATATCTCCCTGTACAAAAAAGTGACTTTGGTTTCTTCCCTAGAGCTTCCTTGGCTTTCTTGCTGTCTCCTGCAGGCAGACTGGCCTCAATTGCAGAGGCCTCATCCCACTCAGGCTCCTCCACTCCCCCTCATCCCACCTAGTGGCCAGGGGTGCAGCTGCAGACTCAATGTGCCCTCCATCTGAGACACCCACTTTTAATATGTACCTCGAGGTCTGCGCCCTGTCCCTGACGGGTCCCAGCAGTCCAGGGAACCTTCAGAACCACAGTGGAAAGGAGGAGAGGGCAGGATGGACTGACCTGCCCTTTATCTCTGGCCACTTCTCACAGCTTGACTGCCTCCCAAGTGATGCTAAAATATCAGAGTCTGAGTGAACTGCCACTTGACAGTGCATGCTACCCAGGATTCTGCACCACGGCCAGCATGAGGCTAGAAATTAATAACTGTGAGCGATTATCATGGAAACTGTCTCCAGGAAAAACGACCAGGTTTGTACCATTCAACCTTGGGAAGATAAAATCAGGCCTAGCAGAAAAAAAAAAAAACAAATGGTCTACAGCAAATGTAGGACTTAAAATCCAAAGAGCATCATGGAGCCTGATAAAATACCTGCCTTGTCTACCTGTCCAGGAGGCATGGGGTGCAAGAGTGGGGGGCCATCTCTCTCTAGCCCATCAACCGACTCAGAAGCTTGTGCTCATTCTAAACCCTCTCCAACACCTCATGCCCTTATCTCTCACCTCTGTCAATTTTGCCTGTCTGTGGGTCTCTCTGTTGAGCCCCCTCCATGTGACCTCTCAAGACCAGACTTGTCCCCTGCCACAGCCTCCTTTCTGCTCTTGCTTCATTCAATGTCTCACCCACCCCCAACTCAGCCCTTCTTCTAGAAGACCCTGGAAAAACAGAAATCTCATCACATCGCCCTGCACAGAAACCATCCATGAACAATAACAGCAATATGTTTATCATTGTTAAGGCTGAATGGTGGGAACATGGGGGTTTACTTTATTAACGCTACACTTTTGTGTGTTTGAAATTTTTCATAATGAAACAAATACTCACCAGCCTTCTAGGTATCTCAGGATACAGTTCCCAGTCCCCAGACTGGCATTTAAGGTCCCTCAGGATTGGCCCCTGCCCCATTTTTTCAGCTCACCTCCTGACACTCACCATGCTGCAGCCTCTCTTGTCACCCAGCTCCCTATGGAAGCCTTATCTCTGTCACTGTGTCTCCTTCTTGCAGAACATGTTTTTCCTTCGTTCCTGCCTAGAAAAAGTTTCCCCATCTCTTGGAAACCAGATGCAAATGACCCCTGGAGTGGGATATGGGATACCTTCCCAGGCCTGGCCCTCCATTTCTTATTGGGGGGTTTTGGGGGAACATGCCTATGCCCTGGTATCTGCCCAGGCATGACACAGAGCAACCACTCGATATATGTTTGGGAGAGACCAGAAAGTCTTGGTTCATAAAGCAGGTGCAACATTTATTTGAACTTGAGCAAGTAGGGTAATCACTCTTTGTCTCTATAAAATGAAGATAATAGCACTACTTATCTCATGAGGCTGAAGTAAGGATTCCGTGGTGTTTTCCGGGTAAACGGCTTAACACAGTACCACAGTACCTGGGGGGGGGGGGGGTGTAGACTTATAGATAGACTTCAATCAAATAATATAGTGGCTAATTAAGCAGCTTCTTTTCAACGAGATTGTTCCCCAAATTCACAGGAAGGAAACTACTGTTTAGCCCTTGCTGGGAGCTAGAAAAAACTGTGGGAAATTGGTGACCACAAAGTCAGAATCCCTCTCTAGGGCCCAGGGGTGGTTCTTACTTTAGGGGAGTGGAGATGAGGGGGGCTCTTCAAAGGTCGTGGCTCGAGGATCGGGCCCAGGTTTCTGCTCCTGTTTGGAAGAACCGTGCAGGTCTGTAGCCGGGGCGTGACCCGAAATCCGGCGTTGGGGGGACGGGGGGCAGGAAGGCACAGGTTTGCACGAAAATCCGACGCGGCGACAATCCCCAGTCTGTGAGCTGTTGACAAGTTCAGGCCGCCCCGGTGGGGCCGCGGGGTGAGAAGATGGGAGCGGGGTCCGCGGCGGCGCCCCCCACCCGCCAGCCCCGCTCCTCCTGGCGCCCGCGGCCTCGTGCGTCACCGGCGAGGGCGGGGGCCGAGGGGAGGGGGGCGCCGCAAGGTGAGGGCCCCGCGCCGCCTTAAGACGCCGTGCGCCCCCGTCGCCGCTGCTCAGAGCTTGCAGCGCAGCGCGCGGGCCGGACGTGTGGGCTCAGGCGCCCCGCTCCCTCCGCGCCCCGCGTCCGCCGTGAGCTCCCAGCCGCCGGCGCCTCGGGAGGCCGCCCGGACGATCGCGGCGAGTCCCGAAGGGAGCGGCACGCAGCTCCCGCGGTGCGACGCCTCAGCCAGCAACAGGTAAGCGGCCTGGCTCCGCTCCCAGAGCCGCGGCCCCCACGCCTGCCTGGCCCTGGACGCCCGCTCAGCCGCGGCCCGACGGCAGCCGCGCTGGGGCGCGCCGAGCCCCCCGTGCGCCCCGCTCGTCTGCCCGCGGCCCTCGCCTTTGCCCTCGCACTTATCGCGCGCGGCCCCCAGCTCTCCCCTTGCTCCCCATCCCCTCTTTTTTAGTCTCTCTTCGATTTTCCAGTCTCCGTCTCTTCCTGCCTCTCATTAGCCTGCTGTCTCTCATTCGTTCTCTCCATCCCTCTTCCCGGCATTTTCTCTGCCTCTCAGGGTGGTTGTCATCCTGTCTCTGTCTCTCATTCTCTTTCTGTCTCTCCGGGTCTCTCCCCACGCCCCAATTCTCTTTCTCTCCCTGCCTCCCAGTATCTCCCGCGCTGCCTCTCTGAACTCTCCCACCAGCCCGGCACCCCTGCCTCCTCTCCTGCTCTCCTCGACCTCCCCTTCCCCACCTCCGTGGCCAACCAGGAGAGATCCCAGACGGGCTGGAAGATACCGGGAGGGGGCCGAATTGCGAGGGGGTCGCAGGAGACATCCTCCCTGCATCCAGCTGCCGCTGCGCCGCTGAGAAACTAGGAGATTTATCCGCCAGAGCCCCGGTAGCCAGGGCGGCAGCTGGTTTCCATGGCAAAATAGTCAACCCAGAGATAGAGATTGGAGAGAGATCCGGCCAGAGAAAAACCGAGGGGAGGGATCGTCGGAGAGACACGGAGAGACACAGAGATACACGCACTGAAACGTACAAAGAAACTATTCTGAGAGAGTCCCGGGGACACAGGGAGAGGCAGAGAACCCGGCTCTGTAAGCGCACGCGCTAGCGAGATAGCCTGAGCCACGAGAAACAGTGACAACCGGGAGAGACAGCAGTAGATCTTCAGAGGCAGCAGCGAGAGACGGGCGGGCAGCGACAGAGAGGGAACTTAGTGCGCGGAGACACAGAAGCCGCAGGGAGACACGCGGGAGACAGAGGGAGACGCGGAAGCGCGAGACGCGAGGAGCCACGGAGACCGACAGGGACACGCAGGCGGCGAGGCATACTGAACAGGTGCACTGGGGACCCACAGAGATTGTCAGGGAGATGGGCTGTGACAGGGAGACACGAAGCTGCACCGGGAAAAGACTGAGGAGCGCACGTACTAGCAAGCGACACAGACCGTGACAGGCAGAGACAGAGAAATGGGAGCGCACCAGCCAGATACGGAGGGAGAGATGAGGACAAGACCGGGAGATGGGCTGGGAGGGACAGAGAGAGAGGTCCGCACACACCCACAGACAAGGTGCGCTGGCGAGAGAGTAACTGGGCGGGGGTGGGGGGGTGGTCAGAGGGGGAGCTGAGTCCGAGAAACTGGCTGAGACCTGGAGGAACAGACAGGAGTAACAAGGAGACAGAGCGGCTGGAGAGAGAATGACAGACTGAGTACGACAGTGCGCACGTGTTAGCGAGAGACTGGGAAGGAGAGACAAGACAGAGTGAGAGACCCGGGCGAGAGAGTTGGAGAAAAACGGTGAGACTCAGCCACACGCCCCAAGAGACACAGGACAAGTGCCCTAGTAAGGGACACTGGGGAGAGACAAAACGACACGTAAACAGGCAGAGACAGTGCGCGGGCATAAGACAGCGCACGCGCATGCGCCAGCCGAGAGATCGCTGGAGAGACGCAGAGACAATGGGGAAGAGATGCAGAGCGCGCACACCCACGGGAGGGGCGGGTGCGGGGGACCCCGAGACCCCGAGAGAGCGAGGCTGAGGGACCCGAGGGGGAGGGGGACGGGAAAGAGAAGGTTCGGAAAAACTGCCCTCCCGCGGACCCGGGCCACGCGGGAGGTGGGGGGGTCCGGGGCGGGGGGGGGGGGGGGGCGGGAAGTCCCCGAAGCGGCCCCCCCACCCCTGGGCGGGGTGACTAACCCGGCCCGGGTGTTTCTTTCTTCCCCAGCACAGGCACGACTACGGTCAGTGCACCCCCTCGCCACCCGCCCTCCGTCACCATGACATCCACCTGCCCCAATAACACCCGGGAGAGCAACAGCAGCCACACGTGCATGCCCCTTTCCAAAATGCCCATCAGCCTGGCTCACGGCATCATCCGCTCGAGCGTGCTGCTCGTCTTCCTCACCGCCTCCTTCGTCGGCAACATTGTGCTGGCGCTCGTGTTGCAGCGCAAGCCGCAGCTGCTGCAGGTCACCAACCGCTTCATCTTTAACCTCCTCGTCACTGACCTGCTGCAGATTTCACTCGTGGCCCCCTGGGTGGTGGCCACTTCCGTGCCTCTCTTCTGGCCCCTCAACAGCCACTTCTGTACAGCCCTGGTGAGCCTTACTCACCTGTTCGCCTTTGCCAGCGTCAACACCATCGTGGTGGTATCCGTGGATCGCTACCTGTCCATCATCCACCCTCTCTCCTACCCGGCTAAGATGACCCCGCGCCGGGGTTACATGCTCCTCTACGGAACCTGGATAGTGGCCATCCTGCAGAGCACCCCCCCACTTTACGGTTGGGGCCAGGCTGCCTTCGACCAGCGCAATGCCCTCTGCTCCATGATCTGGGGGGCCAGCCCCAGCTACACCATCCTCAGCGTCGTGTCCTTCATCATCATTCCACTGGTTGTCATGATTGCCTGCTACTCCGTGGTGTTTGGTGCAGCGCGGCGGCAGCATGCTCTGCTGTACAACGTCAAGAGCCACAGCCTGGAGGTTCGAGCCAAGGACCGTGTGGAGAATGAGGTTGAAGAGGGAGAGAGGAAGGATGCGTTCCATGGCCAGGACAGAGGTGAGGTCAAGGCCAAGGAGGGCAGCGTGGAGGCAGAGACAGGCAGCATGCATGCCCAGAACGGGAGCATGGACAGCAGTGCTGGTAGTGCAGCGGCCAAGGGCAGCAAGGAGGTTGGAGAGAGCAGCTTGGTGTTGGGCAAAGGCAGCGTGGAGGGCAAGGACGAAGGCACCGGACCTGCCAGCAGCAGGAAGGCAGACAAGGGCCGCGTCGAGGTCAGCCAGTGCAACATTGACTTAGGTGAAGATGATGTGGAGTTTGGTGAGGATGACATCAATTTCAGTGAGGATGACATCGAGGCAGTGAACATTCCAGAAAGTCTCCCGCCCAGCCGGCGGAACAGCACCAGCGACCCTCCTCTGCCCAGGTGTTATCAGTGCAAAGCGGCGAAAGTGATCTTCCTCATCATTTTCTCCTACGTGCTGTCTCTGGGGCCCTACTGCTTTCTAGCAGTTCTGGCCGTGTGGGTGGATGTCCAAACAAAAGTACCCCAGTGGGTAATCACCATAATAATCTGGCTTTTTTTCCTGCAGTGCTGCATCCACCCCTACATCTATGGCTACATGCACAAGACCATCAAGAAGGAAATCCAGGATATGCTAAAGAAGTTCTTCTGCAAGGAAAAGCCCCCCAAAGAAGACAGCCACCCCGACCTGCCCGGAACAGAAGCAGGTACAGAGGGTGGGACTGGAGGCAAGATTGTCCCCTCTCATGATTCTGCCACTTCGCCTTGAAGTTAGTTCGAAGGCAAAACTTGGACTGTGCACAGTGCAGAAATGGGAAGAGCTTTGTTTGACGTGGACCACCCCCAATCCCGGTAACACCAACCCATACCATTTCAGGCACAGGCCTTGCACACATCCTTCTCACCACAAGATAGAGAAATATATGGAAGAGGTAGGAACTGGAGTCTTCCCTGACAGGTGTGCCCCTCAAAGCCCAGACTTGAGGATTCTGACTGAGATATCCCCCCGAAAAATTATTAGGCTCTAAATTTCTTAAAGCAACAAGGGATATCCACTTTGGACCTATGTCTGTCTCCCCAGAGCTACAGCATTTCGGCTTTTGCTCTGGGGAAGAAGGAAGATGATGCCGGACTTTTAGGCCCTCGGGTCAAGAGATTATGGGAAAGGGCTACAGTCTGTGTTTAACTGAAAGAAAAGCAGTGGACCAAATCATTCATGGAGCCCAAGAAGCAGAACCCAACTGACTGATCAATGCATGAGCCAAGATCTGAACTCAAGAGACCCACAATCTGGTGTAAAGACTATTATGGAAACTAAGTCAAGGGCATCGAGTAGTTAAAATACCAAGGTTTCTAGATCCTTTAAAGGGATCTGGAAAAGCAGAAGAGGATATTAGGGCATGTTTGAAATGGGAAGGTAGTCCAAGGGAAAGGTTAGAGAAATAACACACATCCATGAGGCTAAACAGTTGGCTTTTTTCTGTAAAACCCTGAGTTTATGCAGGGGCTAGGACCCATGCCATTCCATGCAAAGGGAAAATTGTCAATTGACACTAAAACTGTTTTCTGTATCCTATTCAAATTAACAGTGGGACAGAAATCGTGCCACTAATTTTACGATTTTCCCTTTGTGATTGCTCAAAAGAATCCTCCAAATCTCCTCTGTCAGTCACTTAGTGGGGGGGGGGGGGAGGGAGGAAGCGTTCCCAAATAGGCCTTTTTGGTCAAACAGTATTTCCAGAAAAAAAAAAAAAAAACAATGCAACTAGGTGTGGCCGAAAGAGTTTACAAAACTCACACTGCCAATCAAGAGGGATGTGCTCATCAGAAATCTCGCTTGTGCCCATGGGATCTCAAACAAGAAATATGACCTCCACATGGGAACAAGTAAGGCAAGCTAAACATTTTTCCTCCCTCCAGGCACACCCATGAGTCTTTTCCACCTGTGGCCCTCTCTAAAACCTTTAAGCTCCCTGCAGATGTGGAAGAGAAATACAAGAGAGTCATAAATAGCAGAGAGGGTGGTTTTGCAATACCTGGCAAGCATCCGACCTATTTCAAACGATCCTAAACTCGAAGCATTCAGGTCAGGCACATCCTAATTACTGCTATTGAAATACATTGCTTTGGGAAAGATTTTTCAATATCTGAATTATCCCCAGGGTCAATAAAGAGGAAGGGCTTTTCTTATCTCAAACCCCAAAATCATTTTGGGTCAGGATCTACCTATGTATTTCTGAGGGCACAGACCTCATCGACATGACCAATTTCACATAGACCCCCCCACACACACACACACAAATGGCCAAGACAGTGTTTTCAATCCTCCTGAAGATCAAATCAAAGCAACTCCATGGCCGGTCACCTGTTCATGCAGAAATCTTACCTTATGGTGGGTGGAGGGAGCAGAGGGGGTATTTGGTTGAGAAATGGTTCATCAGATGGTTGTACATAAAGATATCCATATTCAGAATTTAGCCTCATCCTTGTGTGATTGCCATGTCTATATTATAACTCAAACTTCACTCATGTAAATGCCCAGCTCATTGAACTCTTTTCTTTATCTCTTCCTCCTCACAGATTCCAACATGAGCTTCTCAAGGGGGAGAGGTAAATAGCAGTGCATGTGGGCTGTGAATCAGTCTACATGGAAGTTTGGGATTGCCATGTTGAGAATTTAGGGAAGGAGAGGGGTATAGATGCAGACAGTATTGAGCTGGCCTGTCAACTCAGTATGTCCGTGAAAATCTTATCCGTTCCAACCTTGTTACCCTGGAGCATGTGGTCACTCAGACAAGACATGTGGGCTGACATTTCTGCTTGCCCTACCATTTATTTTTCTACTAAAATGTGTAAAGTGAATTAATAGTCATAAATTTATTATACTGATTTATTGCCAAACTCTTATATTGACCTGTTGTCAGAGGATATCTGGGTGGAGAAGTGGCCTGGGTAGCCAGTCCCCTTCTGAGGGGAGGGGTATTATTGCCTGGAAGATCTGTCATGGTCAAAACAGTTCAAAGTAGCGATATCCTGTCCTTTGAGCAGACCTGCTTACCTGGGTAAGAAAGAGAATTTCAAACACAAGTGTCTCCAAATACTTTGTTGAAACTGAACTTCTTGTTTTATTTTTAAAGCTCAACCCATTCAAAGCGTAACAGAGAAAATTGCCAAATCCCCAAATCAAAATGGAGCCAGAACCCGTATGCGTGTGGTAAGTTCACTTAACAGCACACACAACATTCTCTGGGGCACCAAGACTCACCCAATTCCTTGATAAAATTCCTCTTTTCCCATGTTTCAGTCATTGTCCGTATTTACAGCAAATTGGATTTTTCAAAGGTGAAAATGTTTTGAAAATAGGAGACTGGAAAAGAGGACCTTTAAATTCAGAGTACTCTGCTTTGCTGACATTTCCTACTTAATGAACAATAGGGCCTCTAGTTAGCTTGAGTTAGTGACTGCTTCAAATTTTGTGCTATTTTGAATAAAACACTATCAACTTAATGAGGTTTTACTGCACATACTGTTTTGTCATTGAAAAATCCGAAAGCACACAAAAAAGTCATCATTAGCCTCACAGATCCTCATGTGCAATCGTTTTCCCTAAATGTTTTTAAAAGAGGTATTCTTTTGCCAAGGCCACTTCATATGTGCAGTAAAAATCCCATTAAAGTACAGGGGCCAGACAAACCAGGCTTTGAAATGATGTGATTTCCAATTTAATGATTTCCTTATTTAAAAATAATAAAGCATCTAGTTTGCCAAGGAGTCGCAGGTGCTTTCACTAACACACCAATTTCAAAAAGCTTGGGAAGGCAGTAATAAGGAGCAAGCCTTGGGCTTCGATGGCTTCTGTGATTCAAGGGTCCATCTTCTGAAGGCACGAAGGCACCACAAGTCAAGTCGCAGCTCCCTGCCTACCTCTTGCCATCAGGCTCCTCCTCCCCTTTCCCTGATGCCCCTCCAGGAAGCTCTGTGTGCTCACCTCCTTCATTGGTTCCCCCACACACCGCCCTGCACCCAGAGCTGACAGATTCACAGGGAAGGAGAGAACTGAATGGTAGGAGTGACCAGCAGTCAAAAGTATTTTTCTGTCTCCTCCCCAACTCCAATCCAGTTTAGAGATGATGAGATACCAACCTCAAATTCAACAGGTAAGGAAAAGTTCCATCTTATAACTTAGGAGGAGATAGTCCCCTTGTTTCTTACCCCAAAAGCAACCAACACAACCCATCTTTGGGGACACATCCAATCCTGTAGATACTGTCCACTTATGGCAGAAAAAAAACCATTAAAAAGTCTTTTACCTATAAAATTATAAGGTGCCTAACATTGCCTTATTTTATACATAATTAGCCAATTAAGCTAAAGGTACTTCAAAAGATTTTTTCATACTACCTTGAAGAATAATTTACAAGATTAAACTAGGCATTCTTAGATTTTGCCAAAATGCTCTTAAAAATGTCTGAAACATAGCATTTGGAAGAGAAGAATTATGCATCAGCTGGTAATTGGAACACTCCAAAATAAAAAAAAAAAAAAACCCTCAGAGGTTGTGGGGATGAAACACATAGAATCACAATTTAAACTACTGAACTGTTTTTTTTTCTCTCTCTCTCTCTCACAACCTCCCTCCCCCATATTTTGAGGGGAAAAAATCAAAAGAAGTGTTTTCCCCTTGTAATGTTTTATGCTGTGTTCCTCTTTAAGACAAACCCCATGCTGTCAAGAGAGGCTTCTCTAAGCAAAATGTCTTTTCCTTCTAGAGCACACAAAAGATTAAAGGAACAGTTGGCTGCCAGCCAGTTACCAAGATAAGGAGAGAAAATCTGGTCAGTCATGGCTTTTAACCCTCTCCCTCCTTATCTCCATCTTTCTCATTTTCTATGGACTGGACAGGTGCTCTTGAGCCCCTCCCAGCTCAGACAGGAGGAAATCAGAGCAGTGAGCTACAAATGGCAGACCATAGCCTAAACCTTGAAAAGAAAAGAAGCCCTTGTCAGAAATTCTTTCCAGTTACTTACAAAACAAGCTCTTCCTCTATGGCAAGTGCCCAGCTTGCTTACAGCAGTCTTCTGCTAAAAGCAACAAGACTGGCTGGAGGAAGAGGTAGGAAAGTGAAAATTCACAGAACTTGACCACTGACTGCCATGTCACTGGCAAGTTCACTGCTCTTTGGTAAATAGAAGAATCCTCCAGGTAAATGAGGATTGCCAATAGGAGTCAAACGTTCCCATCATTGCTTCCCAAAGCTCCTAGATCTCAAAGTACATACACCAAGAGGAAACCACGTAATTTCTACACTCACAAGAGGCTCGCTATGTTTGAGGATTTATTACTGGATCTCCCTTGTTCCAAAATGTAGTCGAAAACGAGATTGGTTTTAGTTTGGTGCTTTAAAGTTGAACGGATTCCCCCCTGCTTCATCTGTGTTACAACTTTAATGTTAAAAATGTGAGATTTTTATCTGTTTCAGTGGCGTGTTCCTTTCTGTAGTAGTTCTCCTAAATGTAAGCTGTAACTGTATATAAAATACCAGTGTTCTTGGCGGTAAGGTGCTAGTTATTAGACTGTGTGTGTTCATAGATAGTGTCATCCTCAAAAATGGATAGTACGTCCATGTAAAGTTAATAAAATGCATGCAGAATTCTATGTGTGACCCACACCTTGGTCAGTTTCTGATGTAAAACATAGTACATTCGTTTTTAAAATTTCAGTTTTAAAGTGTATACTATAGGCTGTATAAGATGGCTCCAAGGTGAGGTGGCAGGTACAGGTGCCTTTCATTCCTTAAATCTCTGGTAGTCTCTGACAGGTGAGAACTTATCCTGGTCCAATTGATCACTAGTGTGAATTAATCATCTTAGCTGAAGTCCTCAATGGCAGTTCTCCACAACACGGTTGGCACTGGTATGCCTGTTGTCCATTAGCTGAATGTACAGAATGTAAAATCAAAAAAGACAATCCTTTCCCCCTCAAAGAGCAAAGACCCCAGGATAGGCTATTGGAGTCCTGTTCACAGGATAAAAAAAAAAAATACTGTACTCTCAAGACCCAACTAGTCCCTGACTGTGAACTGACAGGATGCATATTTAGCAGATCTATATTGTGACAATCCCTCCCCTCCTAGAGCAGCACCGAAAACCAGAAAAAGACTGCTCTCAAGTTTTCCTTTGATCGGTTGCCTGAGAGATGAGAGAGAGCACGGACAGGTAAATAAAGTAGTGGGGCTCCTCCAGGGGTCACGGCTAAGGTGTTTGAGAATATCACAGTCATCTCTCAACAGCATTTGCATCAGACAAAGAGAACTATGAGTTAATTATATTTTAAGAACAAAAACATTAAAATAGAAGACTATGTATATATGTATACCCTCATTGAGTAACTTCTAAAACTGCCTCTATAACCAAATTTTAAGTGCTGCTTTGAGACTGAAAACAATAGATACTTTCAGTCAAAAACAGTCCTCTTTAATCTGTTCGATTTTGAATTTAACATTTTCCTTTTCCTTTGAAAAAAATGTGTAATTTAAAAGTGCCTTTTCAAAGGATTGCCACATGACAATCCTGGGGCCAAGTTCCCATTGGCACAGCTCACGTTCAGGTGCACAAAAGGGGTGGGCTTGGTCCTCCTGCCCCAGCAAGAAGAGAAAACCCTTCACACCCCAATCAAATTCACCAATCAATACTGTTACACGGGCCAGTAGTCACAGAGACTCTGCCCAAGGACAAGGTTTCATATGTGGGTTGACTGTAATTGTATCCTTTCTAAAATGGTTACAATGCATTTTTATTTATTTATTTATTTGTTTGTTTGTTTATTTATTTATTTGCTGAACAGGAATAAAAGACTCCTGCTTGGAGAAGGCAGAGAGATTGATGTTTGTGGCTTAACTAAAAATTATTAAGTAATGTTTTTGTTTCTTAAATAGGTGCTGTTAATCTGTCCTTGGTATTCTTCTTAAATATACTAAATAAAGTCTAATTTTAATGTGCGTATCTGGTTATTATGCTGAGGTCGGTGGGGAAACAATGAGGAACACACACAACTGGGTCTCTTTTGCCAGAAAGGAAGAGATGGGATAAACTAACTGTATTACATGGTTAGATGAAATATAAGGGCTCCAAGATTTCACAACATGCTGCCCAATACAAGAAATATGCAAAGGGATGGGGGAGTCATCCTGATGAGCTGTGCCTTGGTGGAAGAGAGGCATGTGCCTTATTCCTCTATGAACGAAAAAGATTTCAAAGTGACAGTGGGGTGGGCAGAGTGGCAAAAGGGCCAGGTGGTTGGTGGGATTCCCAAATGGCAGTCTTTGTTACCACGGCACTGAGGTTTGAGCAGGGGGTGGGGAGGCAAGAGCCTTCATTTTTAGGACACAGTACTGCCCAGCACCCCAGGTCACCCCCACTGGGCTCCTGCCCCTGCTGCCCCTCCACTCAGGGCGAAGACACCTCCCGTGGTACAATCCAGTCCCAGCCACTTCAGCTCAACCCCAATTCACCAGGGTTTACAGAACAGGAGGGTACATCAGGGACACCTGGGTGGCTCAGTGGTTGAGTACCTGCCTTTGGCTCAGGGTGTGATCCTGGAGTCCTGGGATTGAATCCTGCATCTGGCTCCCTGTAGGGAGCCTGCTTCTCCCTCTGTCTAGGTCTCTACCTCTCTGTGTCTTTCATGAATAAATAAATAAAAATCTTAAAAAAAAAAAAAAGAAGAAGAACTGGAGGGCCAACGCATGCTCCCCAGAGCCTGGGGTAAGAAAATGATTATACCTTGACTACCACCCATGACATATGTACACACAGGACACAGGCAAGATAGTCAAATATGTCTAAGATGTAAGAGGCCACAAGTTCCTCTGGAGCTGATGTGCTTGACCTACTCGTAGCTCTTCTGTCATCTCATCAGCAGCAGTTCAAAGAATTGCACACCTCATGCTCCCCAAGTGGCATTCGTGGCCCACACTCAGAGAGGTTCAGGGAGCTATTCATCTCCGTTTCAATTGAAGTAAAGTGTTCTTCTCCATTTTTCACTCCAAAATCAGCTAAATACTGACTTGCACATTGTATTTCAAGATGTCCAAAGATGGCAGCATAGAGAACTGCACGCAGCTGCCTTCACCTTAATCCCTGAAGGCCATCTAGGCAGTGACTCTTTCCTACCGCAAAAAATAAATTTGCCTCTCTTTTTCTTTTTAATACTTATTATGAAAGGACAGGTGACCTACGATGCGATGTTAGTTTCAGGTGTGCAACATAGCGATTCAACAATTCTGGATGTTCCTCGCTGCTCACCGTAATGGGTATAGTCACCATCGGTCACCATACAGCATTATTACGGTATTCTTGACTGTATTCTCTGTGCTGTACTTTTCATCTCCATCACTTAACTTTATAACTGGCAGTTTGTACTTCTTAAACCCCTTCACCTATTTCGCCCATCACCCCCTCCCCCAGCAACCAACAGTTTGTTCTCTGTACCTATGAGTCTGTTTCCATTTGTTTGTTCATTTGTTTTGTGTTTTAGATTCCACATATGAGTGAAATCATACAGTATGTGCCTTTCTCTATTTCACTTAGCCTAATACTTTCATGGTCCAGCCATGTGTCATGGTCCAGCCATGTGTCACAAATGGCAAGAGCTCATCCTTTGAACACATTTGCCTTTCGAGCAAACTACTACCATCAGTGCAAATAGGAAGGCTTATGAGCTTAGATAAAATGCTCAGGCAGCCAACCAGGTGAGAAGAGTCCCCCAGAAGTTCACTATAATGCTGCTTAGTTCAAAGTAGTCAGAGGAGAATGGAATTGGTTCCAGTGAGTCTCAGAACAGCAGTAATCCCTCCAAGGCAGAGCATGGGGCTCAGCCTGGTTTTGAGAGTAAGTGGGAGAAGGTGGAGACGATCTGAAAATTCTACCATCAGTAGACACCTCTGACTTTCTACAGCCACTCTCTCTCTCACAGGTCTGTTCCAGGACCCAGGTCTATTTGTCAGGGGTTTGAATTCCGATCCTGGAATATAGAAAAAGGCATCCTACGGGCTAGGGAATTACTCTGTGACCCCATCCCTCTCCATCCCAATCTCCCCATCAAGAGCTACAGGGTTTCTTTGATTCCCACACACAGAAAAAAGTACTCGTCAGCTTACGGACAGGTTTGAGAATGTTCATGAATTGAAGCTTGTGCCTACATGGTTCTCAAACATTTTCCCAATGCGGCCAATATTTATCAATCAAATGTATCACAAAAAAATGTATGATTTTCATGGCTGCTCTCCCAAACTTGCAAGCTTGGAGGATGTTTGCTGTATGAATTCCCGACATTTTGGGAGTTCTGATACCTGACTATTGTTTAGTCAAAGCAAATAAATCCAAGAAAATTGACTCCAAAGATTTTTCATCTACACACAGCTAGGTCAAACTTGAACATTCTCAGCCTTCAAAGGACAGCAAACAGAAAAAGAAAACCAATAACCAGAAATGTGCAGATTTAATTGAGGAACAAGACAGCAGTACCCGGCATTTCGTAAACTCTATACACTAAACCAATGTGCAGGAGCATCCAGGTGGCTCAGCCAGTTAAGTGTCTGCCTTCAGCTCAGGTCACGATCCCAGGGTCCTGGGATCAAGCCCCTCCCTAGTTAGGGATCCCTGCTCAGTGTGGAGCCTGCTTCTTCCTCTCCCTCTGCTCCTCCCCCCCACCCTGCACGCTCTCTCTCTCACAAATAAATAAACTCTTAAAAAAACAACAACAATGTGCATTGTTAAAATGGTCATCCAGGGGCACCTGACTGGCTCAGTCAGTAGAGCAAGTGACTCTGGATTTCAGGGTTGTGAGTTTGAGTTCCATGTTGGGTGTAGAGATTACTTTAAAAAATAAATTATGCTGAGTGAAGTAAGTCAATTGGAGAAGGACAAACATTATATGTTCTCATTTATTTGGGGAATATAAATAATAGTGAAAGGGAATAGAAGGGAAGGGAGAAGAAATGTGTGGGAAATATCAGAAAGGGAGACAGAACATAAAGACTCCTAACTCTGGGAAGCGAACTCGGGGTGGTGGAAAGGGAGGAGGGCGGGGGTGGGGGTGACTGGGTGATGGGCACTGAGAGGGGCACTTGACGGGATGAGCACTGGGTATTATTCTGTATGTTGGTAAATTGAACACCAATAAAAAATAAATTTATTATTAAAAAAATAATAAAAAATAAAAAAATAAAATAGGGACTCCTGGGAAGCACAGTGGGTTAAGCGTCCACTTCTTGGTTTTGGCTCAGGTCATGATCTCAGGGTCATGGGATCAAGCCTCACATCAGGCTTCACGCTCACCACAGAGTCTGCTGGAGATTCCTCCTCCTTTTCCCTCTGCCCCACTCTCTCTCTAAAATAAATCAATAAGGGCAGCCCCAGTGGCGCAGTGGTTTAGCGCCGCCTGCAGCCCAGGGTGTGATCTTGGAGACCCAGGATCGAGTCCCACATCAGGCTCCTTGCATGGAGCCTGCTTCTCTCTCTGCCTCTCTCTCTCTCTCTCTCTCTCTCTCTCTCTCTCTTTCTCTCTCTCTCTCTCTGTGTGTGTGTGTGTCTCATGAATAAATAAATAAAATCTTTAAAAAAAATAAATCAATAAGTCTCTTAAAAATAAATGAATAAATACATAAAATAAAATGGTCATCCAAATACAAGGGTGGAATACAGTTTGTACAATCCACTTAGGTTAGAAGAATTCCCATTTTACCTAAGATTTATTTGCAATAGTTCTGATGCTGTAAACAAAACGAAGAAAAGAAAAAACATTTCATCTGAAATGCCCGTGCGCTCAGCTTTCATTTTGTAAAGAAATGTGCCTCACTTGCTCTAATTGCTTTCAATTAAGCCTTTTTATGGTATCTTTTCAGGACAGTCTGACTCAGAATAAACCTGTTTCCAAATCAACCTGTTTTTTCCACATAATCAGTATTTTGTGTCATATAAACCGAGGCCAGACAATGAGATTTTTTTTAATGCTGTATATTTAAAATGTGTACTAAGAGGCACACACACAGATATAGATAGATACATAGATAGATAGATACATAGATAGATTTTCACATAGATATAGATGTATATATTCAAAAGCAACATTGATGTGCCTGGAAGCCTTTAGGGACATTTTTAATCCACTTTCACCACACTGTAGATTTTAATAAGAAACCAGAAACAAGAAAAAAATCCAGTCGTCCCTGAAACAAAATGAAAAAGATCCTTGTTAACCAGAGACTATATCAAATCAAAGTAGCTTTCTCAAAAATGCAAAGCATTTCAGTTTTGAGGTGGGCTACTGATTCTCTAAATCTCAAGACTCATACATTATCAAATAAAAAATCACCAGGCTTTCTTGCTGAGCAAAGAGGATGAGCAGCAGGGCTGGAGGCAGCCACCTGCAACAGGATGTGAGAATCCATTTGATTGAACGCTGCAGGTCTCTAACCAAAGCAAAAATAAAAAATGAGTAGCTTAAGTTCTCTATTTGAAAAAGGTTACATAGAGGTCCAAGGCTAGTTTCTAATATAGTAAACTTTATATAACTTGCTTCAATTTAGAAAATGTAAATAACCATTATCAACTTATTAACACAAGTGGCAATAATCCATTATGTACTTGCATACTCAGGACACACATTAGTTTTATAAATCAAAGTTTGGTCTTATTAAAAAAAAAAACCCATTACTGGAGATTTACCCTAAAGAAATGTCCCCATAGAAGAAAAAAATTACATGCAAAATGGTGTTCCTAACACTATGATTTATGATATTGAAAAATTACAAATAAACCAAATGCCTCCAAATAGGTGACTTGGCTAAATGATGGACTAAGTGCTCAGTGAAATAAGATTGTCATCAAAAATGACAAATTTAGAGACTGTATAGTAGCGTGGACCAAAGAAGATCCCTTTATATGTAGGGTGATACAGTTCTGGGCAAGCTTTTATTTAACATAGGATTTCATTGATGTTCATGTTATAAAAACAATTCTCAGATGATATTAAGGTTCAATGACTTGGTCAAAGAAAACTTCCAGATCCTATAATCTAATGGGGCACCCCAAGACAATTCAATCATCTAGGAAAACATGTTAGTCACAGAAAGCTTTAGGCATGGTTTAGTCTCTTTTCCTTTGCCAGTTTTCAAGCTCAGAGTAACTTCCATCCAGTATGCCATCATGCCACTTCCCTCCCATCCTTTATAGCTCCTTGTCAGGAGTCAGTGTAGTATAATGATTAAGATTATGGACTCTGGATTGACATGAATCTACTCCATTGGTTACTAGCTGTATGATCTTGGCCAAGTGACAATCTTGCCAAACCTCAGTTCTCTCAACTGAAAAATGGGGATAATACCTATTCCTACGTTAAGCTTCCCTTTCTGAATCCAACAACTTCAATGGTTCAGGAGATGACAATATGTAGCTAACACATGTCTCTGAATCTAAGACATTTCTGATTTCAATTTGCTGCACACTATCCTCATAAACTACTGAAGTGTCCATGAATTCTCAACTTTTTGAGGCTTTACTTACAATACCCAAATTGTCTCCTACCCGAAACACAGTTCCATCAACTCTCACACTGTTCTGACAGGCAGCTGAGCTAAGTCAGTGGACTTTGGGGTAGCAGGCACTTAGCTATATGATATAGAGCAAGCTACCCATCTCCTTTGTTCCTCCTAAGTGAAGAAGAATTCTATCCCCACCCAAATAACAGGCTTGACCAGAGGAAAAAAGGTAAGATACATTAGGGTGCCCATCAGAGTAGGCACTCAAGAAATGAGAGCTAGCACTCATGTTCTGATTTGGGGCTTGAAAGATATCGTCACATGGGGTTTATTGTGCCTGTACCCTGGAATCATCTAGGGAGATTTAACAACTACTATTGCCTGGATCACAACCCCCAGAGATTCTGATTTAATTGATCTGGGATACAGCCTAAGAATCAAGATTTTGAAAATCTCCCCAGGTGATTCTAATATGCAACCAGGGTTTCAGAATCCCTGGTCTAGCCTGCCTTTCTCCTTCCCACACGCCCTCCCTCTCATCCTTCATGTGAACAAACATAAGTATGAAAAGAGGTGGGAAAATGTGCCTTCTAAGGGCCACTGAACCACACAATTGAAAAGCAACTTAAAGGATCTGGAAAGATGAAAATTTTTTTTTTCAACAACTCAATTGCTTGTACTACGATTTGAGGGCAGAAAGACAGAGATGAGCCAAGAAGGGAGAGAATGCTCACTTGGGTGTCTCTGTCTACTTTTGCCTCAGGTTAGAGAAAATACTAAACCAATACTAGGAACATCCCATATTCTTTTTAAGCTCCATAACCTTTTATCATTAGGTCAGGTGATGCAGGATCTTGATGAGGCAGTCCAAGACAAGCAGAGAAGCCCATTTCTCCCCATGCCCTTTCCCTAATTGCAATTCTATAATGAAAAGAATTCACAGCCTGATCCTGGGACTGCTCTCCAAAACACATTTCTTCGAAGGCTTTCCCAAAGCAGTCATTATATATGCACACTTGAAAAGGAAGAAGAAACTAGCTAAAGAAAACATTTTGAAAGTCTACCACATTCTACTCAAGATGAACAAACCTTTAAAGAGTTTTTCCACAGGAGTGCCTGGGTGGCTCAGTGTTCGAGCACCTGCCTTTGGCTCAGGTCATGATCCCAGGGTTCTGAGATCAAGTCCCGCATCGGGCTCCCCACAGGGAGCCTGCTTCTCCCTCTGCCTATATCTCTGCCTCTCTCTGTGTGCCTCTCATGAATAAGTAAATAAAGAAATAAAAATTTTAAAATAAATAGAATCTTTCCACAGCCACTGTGAGGGCTATATTCCAATACACATGAATTTCAGAATTTGCAGCAGTAAGATGCAGACAAAAGGTTTTCTTCAAATTGTATTTAAAGCCATTAAACAAAGGAATAAAGAGAAAGTTTGTTTGGAGAAAAGAGTCTTGGGGGCCTTGACTCCCTTCAGTCATGTTTGATTCGGTATTCATGAAGCACTTTCTCTGGCCCTGGCCCTTGCTGTCTGGGTAATGAGAAGGACAGAACAGGACTCTTGCAGGGAATGATCTCAGGTGATGGCTATCCCACACATCTCCACTGACAGACGTCACATTCTCTTCATCTCTCCTCTAGAAAACTCTTTAATCTTGTCTCTACCTCCTGTATCTGTCTGTCTGTCTCTCTCTCCCATTCTGCACGTGGTCAGAGTGACTGTGAGATTTCCAAAGCACAAACTTGATTGTCATGCCTCTACTTGCAAACCTTTAATAGCTCCCCATGGCAAAAGCACTCAAACCCCTGAGTGTATCAGAAACCTTTTAAGCTGTTAAAAATAAACATCAGCAAGGATTCTGATTTGGGGCTTTGGGTTGGGTCCTGGGTATCAGCTGTATTGGTTTTCAATAATTTCCACAAAGGTATGTGATGTAAGACCACACTGGTGTTGGCACACAAGGCCCTCCAGGACTAGGCCACAGCTTCCTCCTTTAGGACTTGTTCCTGCCACTCCATGCCTTAAAATTCAAACTCCAGCAGACCCAAATCACATCTAGATCTCCACATACCATGCCTTGCTCAGCCTGTCAATTCCACCTTCAAACTGTAAGACTTAGTCTTCCCTCAACACTGTTCTAGCACTTTCTCCTGCAAAGCTGTCTCTGACCTCCTTTGCCCTCCCCATGACTGAGCTGGATACCCCTGCTCGGCACCTTCACAAGACCCTGAGCTTCACTTTTAGGCTTCTGGTCACAATGCATGGAAAGGATCTGTTCACAGGCCTTCTCTCCTCAGACCATAGCCAAGAGGCTAGGGGTTAAGCCTTACTCAGTTTGGTACCCCCCCGCCCCCCAGTGCTTGGCAGAGTGCTGAGCATGTTGTAGGCACACAACAAATGTTACACTGAACTGTTTGGATGAACTGCATGGCAATGTAAACTCCATCAGGATAGAAGTCTTCATCCCTTTATATGAAGTTTTGTTCACTGCTAAAGCCCCAGTCTCTAGGGCTAGTGCCTGACACACAGTACATATTCAATATACACTTCTTGAATGAACGGCAAGAATTTGGAGAGGGCATCTCAGAGAAGGTTCTCTAAAGTTTGACTCAGAGGCATTTAAGGATGGGAGGCAGGTAATCCAGACAGAGCCAAGAGTACTCATAAAAGTCTGGAACAATTAAGCCCTGACAGTTCTAAGGAACAGTGAGAACTGTGGCAGGGGGATTGGCATGTTAAGAGTGTATGACCAAAGAATTAAGGGAACATCAGGGTGTCTGGCTGGCATGCAACTCTTGATCTCAGAGTCTGAGTTCAAGCCCCCTGTAGGGTATAAAGATGACTTAAAAATAAATAAATAAAGTTTGAAAATATTTTTTAAAATATTAAAAGAAAAAATAGAAACAAGGGAATATTAAAAAAAAAAAAACCTATAGGATAAAAGACTGCAGAAGTAGGTGAGAGCCAGATAGTAAATGCCAAGTTAAGAAGCTGGGATTTGATTAGGCAGGCAGCTGGGAGCCAGTGAAGATACATAAGCCAGAGAATGAGGTGACCAAATTTGTATTTCATGATAATAAATGATGATAATAATGATGAAAATGATATCTGTTGTTTATTAAATACTTAGATGCTTGGCTGTGGACTAAGTGCTTACATGTACGATCAGAGTGAGTTGAAGTCTATGAGTTAAGTACTAGGATTTTCACCATTCTATAAGGAAACAGAGGTTCAGAGAGCCTGTTGACTTGCCTTACAATACCCAGCCAATAAGCAATACAGCTAAGACTCAAAGCCAACTCTGCCCGATTGTTCTAGGATAGGGCGATCAACATGGGCTGAGGTGACCATGAACTGCTTTGTGTAGAAAGACCTCAAAGAATGAGCAGCAGTTGGACAGGAAAAGCTTGGGGTGCAGGGAGTAGAAATAAATTCAGGTATGAGATGCCACAAAATGTAAAATACACAAGAATGCCAGAGAATGCAGATTCTGCTTACCATTAGGGAATGGGATGCTTCCTTTCCTTTGAAATGTTTTAGCATGATACTAAAAACTATAATACTGGCTACCAAAGGGCCCAGAGTTAGAGTATGTCTGCAACTACTTGCACTGGGAAAAACAATGGGAGCCACAAGTTTTCAATATCCTTGAGAATAGAGAGGATTCCATCCTGCTCATTCCTACAGCACCTAGCATTTAAGTCCACAGATGTAAACTGAAACCAAAACGAGCTGGGATTGAAGAAGTAATGAATTTATTATAGAGGGAAAGCTGGAAGAGTGTGCATCTATTTTTTTTTTGAAACAAGTGTCAAAAGGGTATGCAAAAAGACTGGAGGTATTCTGTTTTCATCACCTATTCCCAAGGGCGATATATTCCATTGTCTTAGGTGCACCAATCTCAACTCTCCCAATTAAGAGCAGTGCACCTGATCAAACAGGACCACAGAGGAGATTCCACAGGCATTCTTTGATTGTTGGTTTAGCCTCAGCTCAAGGAAAGTGCCTCTCTCTTGAGGAAGACATGGAGAGTTGTATTTAAAAGAATGAACTTTGGAGTCAGACAAACCTAGGTTCAACTGAATCATAGCTCCAATACTTACTAGCTGGGTAAACTTGAACAAGTCACTTAAATTTCCTGGGTCTCAGTGTCCTCATCCATACAATGGGAAGAATATGACCTAACACCTCATAATTATTAGACAATGAGGTGAAAATTAAGTGAGATAAATACATGCAAATAGTTGGCATATAGTCGACTCAACAAAAAGCAAATAGTATGAGGTCTATGTTTACAAAGTCCCTATTAGCACATTGCCAAGCCCATAGAAGCTTAATAAATATTTGGTGGTTGGCTAACAATTGGCATTAACAGATTTTTATCCTTTTTGATCTTTTGGCCTTTAGAACTGAAATTTTCAATAAGGCAGAAACAACTCGGTATAGTAAAACATGAAGGGCCTACTACAGCTAACATTTGTGCATTGAGGTAATTGGACTTTTCCCTCAGTGTATTTCATTTTACACTGTGTGAGAACATGGATTCTTCACTTTAATTTAGTGATAAAATATTACACAGTAGACATTCTCAAAACATATTGAGCTTCATTAGGTTCTTTTAATGAATAAAAATATATTCAAAGCACAGACACTTAGTGAGAAAGCCACCAGAGAAGCACTCTGCACTTGGCTAATACTTCTTCTGGGTCTTAAAAGCTCCTTGTACTTTATCCAAACTGGCTTCAATCACTGCGCAGTGCTTGGTGGTTCAGAGTCTCAGATTCTAAACATAAACTTGATTCTTGAGACAATCAAAACAGTATTTTGAAAATAGCATTTACTCCTAAGTAAAAGTGAGGTTCACAAGTAGTTCACTCAAGACCAGGGTTTCTTAACAGTGGCACTACCGACATTTTGGGCCAGATAATTCTTTGTTGTAGAGGGCTGTTCTGCACATAGTAGGATGCTTAGCAGAATTCCTGGCCTCTACTCACTAGATGTTTCTAGCACTCTTCCAGTCATGACAATTAAAAATGTCTCAAATATTGCTAAATGTTCCCTAAGAAGCAAATTCACCCATGGTTGAGAAACAATGCTCTAGGATAATAGACCATGGCTGAATAATAGACTATGGCTAAATGCAAACATTTTTCATTGCTTGCCTAACATATACGTCATCACATAAAAGATTTCATTTACTACCGAATAGCAATGCCAAGGTTTACATTAGGCTATAAATACCATTATTATAATACAACCTAGCACTTTAGACTTTTAAAGAAGGAATCTTAAGTGTTACATCTTAATTGGTTATTGTGATTTTATGTCTTTCCTATCAAAATAAAAATACATTCTTTCAATTCATTTTCCAAGACTAACTCATTTGGGTCACCTGGGTGGCTCAGTTCAATAGAGCATGTGACTCAATCTCAGGGTTGTAAGTTCAAGCCCCACATTGGGTGTAGAGATTACTTAAAAATAAAACTTTTTAAAAAAGACTAACTCATTTGTTGATATCTAAAACACAACTTGATTCAAATAAAAATTCACTAACTACCCTCTAATCAAGACCAAGTATCCATACGTGAACCATCAATGAGCATCCATTAGAAATGAGAGGAAAACTATCAGAAAAGAGCATAGCTACTCAGTAATGCACAGACTTAGTTTCTTTTTTCACTAACTTAACCGGCTGTTAAACTAGTTTTTTAAAACCAGTTAGGATTTGGGGCAAGTCATTCACACTTAAATTTATTTTTCTTAGCCTATACAATACAAGGTTTCCCTCCTGGTACCCTTTAATGATATTGTTGATATACTATGACTTATCTTCCCTGAATCCTTCTTTGACATGTTGTTTACAAATCTATAAATGTGCTGCCAAATGAAAATTGGGTAGAGGAACACCAGCCACGATGCACATCACTTCCTTTGGCTCAAAAAATGAGAGGAAGAAGGGCAGCCCGGGTGGCTCAGTGGTTTAATGCCACCTTCAGCCCAGGGTGTGATCCTGGAGACCCGGGATCGAGTCCCACATCAGGCTCCCTGCATGAAGCCTGCTTCTCCCTCTGCCTGTGTCTATGCCTCTTCCTCTCTCTGTGTCTCTCATGAATAAATAAATAAAATCTAAAAAAAATGAGAGGAAGAAAACAATGGGATGCCATTTTAGACGTACTGTGGTAACAAAAAAGAAAACACTTTTGGGGTTTTGTTTTGTTTGTTTTTTCACCAATAATACTCGATGCCAGCCAAGGTTGTAGGGAAACCCAATACACTGTGCTAATGGCAGAAGAGCATAAAAAACCATAAAAACATTCATGCATTTTGACCCTGCTATCCCATTTCACAGACTATGTTAAGGAAATAATTCAAAACAGAAAAAAAAGTTTGATAGGCAAGAAATAGTTAAGCAATCTGCTCAATATATTAAACAGCCTTACAAATGATAAATATAAACGACTAATATTTGGGGTGCCTAGTTGGCTCAGTTGGAAGACCATGTGACTCTTGATCTCGAGGTCATGAGTTCAAGCCCTATGTAGATTTTGCTTAAATAAATAATTTTTTTAAAAAATAAATAAAAATATAGGATTTGTAGCAACATGGGAATATACTTAGCATATAAATAATCTTCCACACAGTCACAATACTCAATATTGAAAGATGACAGCTGTGAAATATTATCCTTCTGCTGTAATGACACAGATGAATCCAAATACCAAAGACAAATGTGGTGACCACAAGGAAGAACTTTGGATGAATGCATAATTATTCTAAATAAGTGTGAAACTCCTCAGCATTTTTAACATGAGTGGATATTGCTAATTTTCAAGTTGCCATTTTTTTAAAAAATCCTCTCAGAAGTGTTTGTCTACAGCAAGAAAGAGTAATCAGCAATTAATAACTGTATTTTTGTGTACATCTATAGTCTCAAGACTAATGATTTAATTAAGGATGTCTTCCTCAAAAATGAAACAACATGAACATAAGCAATAAGCCTTGCTTCTTGCTGTGAACCTCAAAACATAATGATGATGAAAAAAATAAAAGTAATTCAATAGAAAAAATACATACAATGATGAAATGTAAAAAGATGCCATTTAAGGGTCTATAAGCAGATAGGGCTTCTTAAAGAACAGTTCTAGAAATCAGATGTCAAAAACACACTTCATGAGACACCTGGGTGGCTCAGTCTATTGAGTGTCCGACTCTTGATTTCAGCTCAGGTCATGATCTCAGGGTCATGAGATCAAGCCCCATGTTAGGCTTGCTGCTCAGCAGGGAGCCTGCTTCTCCCTCACCCTCTACCCCTCTCCCCCCGCCCCCGATTCCTGCTCTCTCATTCTATTTCAAATAAATAAATAAAACCTTTAAAAAAAAAAAGATGATGGGCAAAGGGATGCCTGGGTGGCTCAGCCAGTTGAGCATCTGACTCTTGATTTTAGCTCAGGTTGTAAATTTGGAGTTGTGGGATTGAGCCCCCCATAGGGATCTGCACTCACAGGGAGTCTGCTTCTCTCTCTCCCTCCCGCTCTGTCCCTCCTCTCCATGCTCTCTCTCTCTCTCTCTCTCTCTCTCAAATAAATAAATAAATCTTTAAAAAAAAGATAATCGTCAAAGATGGAAAGAAATTAAAATGAGTCAGTCTTGTGGAAAGGAAGTGCTACACTCACTGGAGTGGGTGTGTTGAGTTGGCGGTACCAACGGGACGTGCAAATGTTCAGAATCTAACCGCATAGAGGTTATATCCTGGGATACAGACTTAGGATCTGTCAGCATTGAGGAGGTAAACAAAGCCATGGGACTTAGTGAGCTCTGAAAGGGAGAGGGTATAAAGAGGGTACTGAAACGCTAAAGATTAAACCTTGTATAAAGGTTAGAAAAAGGTGATAGGAAGAAGAAGGGAAGCAAAGGAAGTCCCAGAGTGATGCAAATCACATTGGGTTTCACAGAATAGGTGCTAAGTAGTTAGCTGCAGAATCCAAGGAGACTGAAAGCTAGAGAAAGCCATTAGATCTGTCAAGGGATCACTGGGAATCTTTAAGAGTCAGTATCCAGTAGGGTGTGACAGAAGAGATGGCAAGTGGTGGAGCCAACCAATGGGACATTTCTGTCAGCAGTGTGACCATTCAAGATTCTATCTACCTTTGGAAAGAAGCTGTCGTCATCCAAGACTCCCAGAAAAAAGCAACCTGAGTCAAAGTGCTCAGTATTGAAGAAAACAGAAGCCTGAAATCACCGTGTGAGACACATCCAACTGCACATCACCCAAATAGAAAATCCAGTCACTCACTGGGAGAGTAATCCAAAACAAAAGATATGAGGGGTGGGCAGTCCCAGTGGCTCAGTGGTTTGGCACTGCATTCGGCCCAGGGTGTGATCCTGGAAACCCAGGATCGAGTCCCACATCGGGCTCCCTGCATGGAGCCTGCTTCTGCCTCTCTCTCTCTCTCTCTCTCTCTCTCTCTCTCTCTCTCTCTCTCTCGTCTCTCATGAATAAATAAATAAAATCTTTTTAAAAAGACATGAGGGGTGTAGACAACATCTACACAGAGCATCACGAGGATCCGCACTGACAATACTGAGGAAAACAAAGCGGACATAAAAGAGTACATCCTATAGGTTTCCATTTACACACAATTCAAAAACAGGTCAAATTAATCCATGCTGCTAAGAGTCAGGGGAACTGCTAAGAGTCAGGGGAATGGTTGCTTTTGAGTAAGGTGAGTGGAGAGAAGTGGCTTTCAGGGTGCTGATCATGTACCATTTATTAACACTGGCAGTAGTTACAAAAGTAGGTTCACTTTGCAATAACTCATTGAGCTGCACACATATGTTGTATGCACTTCTCTGTATGCCTATTTCAATACAAAGTTAGAAAAACTGCAAAACATATGAGGAGCCTGGTTAGACTAGAATGGTGAGACATTCTCAGGCCTTCAGGTTTAAATAGAACATCTGGTGTCGGAGAGATGAGAGGAATCCTGCACAGTCTTCTGTGTACTGAGGAGTTGAGACTGGAAGTTCACAGGTAATACAATATTTAAAAATGAGCCATCTCCAAGATGCCTTGGTTTCTCAAGTAACACTTACACTTAAGTCTCTAATTTCTGACAAATTTCCACTGTTGATTTTTACGTATCTGTTGAACCTGAGAGTTCAAATCAGAGACAATACTTGAAATTTGTCCAAGTGACCTACATACATCATATGACTTGAGCAAAAACCAGAACTTAAAAGTGAAGCAAGTAGAGGGGCGCCAGGCTGGCTGGGTTGGTGAAGCATGGGACCTTCGATCTCGGGGTTGTAAGTTTGAGCCCCATGTGGTTTATGGAGATTACTTAAAAATAAAATCTCTATATTTTAAAAAAAGTGAGGCAGATAGAGTGGAACGCTGCCTCGCTCATCCTGAAAAGGATTCCAAGCTCTCCAACTTAATTATTTATCTAACTGGATCATCTTAAAAACCATTCAATTTGTCACCTACGTTAAGCATTAATCTAAATGAGAGTTGCCATCTCATCTGAAACCCAAATAACAACCCCAAATGAGTAATCCTGAGAGGTATACATCTTGTCCCCCACCTCTAATTGCTTATATGACCACACATTTACTTAATCTATTTTTGCTAATTTAAAAGTTATTCAAGCCAGTTAATGTTTATGCTTGGAGGCTATTCAAAGGTGATTACACATAACCCTTTCTGTGCTTTGGAAGACATCCCTACTGTTTAAAGACATTCACAAGGGACAACCTGGAAGCTAAGTACATAAGGTCCCTCCAGTTCCCTAGGCTTTGCAATCTTTTATCCCCAAAGCATAAAAATGAACATGATGACTTTGTTCCCTATTCCTTCCATTAATTGCTAATTGATGGTTATTACATTAGGACTATCTCCAAGTCTCTTCAGAGAGTCTGAAATGTGCGAAATAATTCTATGGTTACCTGTGAAAAGGAAGAAAATCAGGACCATAACCATTGTGTACCCAAAGTATAAAATGATGCTTGCAATGCCAGTGATTTGAAGTTTGGTCAAGAAGTAATGAACCGCATACATAAAAAGATAAACAGCCGTGAAACTGCTGGTAAAAAAAGCTCTCCACCACCAGTGGTAATCCTGCCAAAAGAAGCAGAAAAAAAACAACTTTTTAGGTGAAATCTAATTATAAAAGGGTTAGCAATTACTGTAATGACAAACCACACAAAACAGGCCCCGTTCTGGGCTCCCTGCATGGAGCCTGCTTCTCCCTCTGCCTGTGTCTCTGCCTCTCTCTCTCTGTCTGTCATGAATGAATAAATAAAATCTTAAAAAAAAAAAGCAGGCCCTGTTAGATTATGGAGTAAAAGAAATAAAAGGGGAAGTTTTATAAGAAATGTAATGCGGTAGACACTGACTAATATATGTCTGCATGGGGTGCCTTCACATTTATAAACCCTCTGTTTCCAGGGAGACCACATGTGCCCTCAAGGTCTGCACTTGTAATGCACACATCCTTTCTATCAGGACAGTGCCTCCACCTTGGAAGGCTTTCAGGTCGCTTCAATTTCCCTGCCAAAGCCGCACTGGGCCTAAATTGATGGCTCAGGCCAGGTAGGAATAGGTTAGTATAGAAACTTCAGATAGAGCTTGATGGCAAATGTGATTTGATTTACCCAGCTCAATTCAGGACCCATGGAACCATGACTGAGGTCAATACACAGGTTAGCCTCACCCTGCCCCACAGACTCCCACTGATACTAATTTAACTGGAGAGGTGCCTAGCTGGCTCAGTGGGTCGAGCCTGCGACTCTTGATCTCAAGGATGAGTATGAGCCCCATATTGGGTGTGGAGCCTACAAAAGAAAGAAAGAAAGAAAGAAAGAAAGAAAGAAAGAAAGAAAGAAATTTCACTTGTAAAAGCAAGGGTCAAGGGGACCTACAGTGCAGAAGACAGTTAACATAGCAGGTCTGAAGTTACTATCTTTAGAGGGGCCTGCTTGCAAGGTTGGCCCTTGGCTTACATCTGGGAATTTGGCATTTAATCATTCCCTGACTGATAAGAGTGACTTGCTATACCTAAACTGTACAAACAATGTGATTTATGATGAGCACTTGCTTTTCTTTTGGGAGTCTGGAATTTTTGTAGTTGGTAGGCAAAGGGTGCCTATGTGACTAGCTCCTAATGAAGACCTTGGATACGGAGTCTCTAATGGGCTTCCTTGGGCCCAAACATTGCACATACATTACTATATTTTTTTACTGCTGGAGAAAGGAGTACACCTGATATAACTTCTTGTGGAAAAGAGAATGCTTAGGAAGACTGTACATGGATTTCCCCAGGCTTCACCTGTTTTTTTTTTTTCCCCTTGCTGATACTGTTGTGTATCCTTTGGCTCTAACAGCCCTAGCCATGCATACATCTCTGTGCTGAGTCCCATGAGTCCTTCCAGTGAACCGCCAAATGTATGTGTGGTCTTGGGAACCTCCAAAACATTTCTTTTTTAATCTCTTAAGTAGGCTCCACATAAAGCATGGAGCCCAATGCAGGCCTTGAACTCATGACCCTGAGATCAAGAGCTGTGCTGAGATCAAGAGTTGGATGCTTAACTGACTGAGCCACCCAGGTACCCCACCTAAGACATAGAAATATATACATCATATGCCTATGAGTGTATATTTCATTCATGATTGTTGCAGATTTTCTATGACAAAAATGTATCATAGAATTAATGAGAAGCTAAGTATAACATATACAAAATTCAAGTTTTTAATCCTTTTACCTATCGCTCAAGAAGAAAATGCTCTAAGACATCATGTATATGATAATCATTCCCTAAACTTTGTATTGTCACCTTTAGAGAGTCTCATTTAACTACCAAAACAAGAAAAATGTAGGGGATTTAAGAAAATAATTTTCACTACCACCTTAGTTATACAGAATGACATCAGAAAAAAAATGGGGGTGGAGTGGGGTAAACAGAGTTATTTATGTCCATGGTAACCAAAAGGCAATGAAATGAAAATTAGAGAAAGGGCCTTTAGCAGCAATCTCAAACCCATAAAACACACTGCCAGCCTACGTGGTAAAAATTTTAATTGTTAAGAAAAAAACACCATTGAACCAGATCTTTTATATGTCTAAATATCAAATCAGTTCCCTATATTTTTCTATGCTAACTGAATATTATGCAGCAATTATTGTAACTAGCCAGAGAGAAATTGCTTTCTGTTTAAATCTTCCATCAAAGTCGCATTAACTTGATAGCTGCATCAAAATCAAAATGTGTCATCAGTAAAACACAATATAAAACTGATCCCATGTTGTAGAAACCATGCAGTTAGCAGTTGTTTCAATTTCTTGCTCAACACAGGCTTCTAATTCCAATAACGCGAGTTTTGGAAACAGAAAATGCGTTCACTTCTTAGGTCTTTACCTCAGCGCACAAGTGGAAATAACACAGCAAAACTGTAGCTTCTGAGCAGGTAATCAGGAGAATTAGAAAGACCAAGAAAAGGAAGCCAAACATGAAGTACAACTGATGAGACCTGAAAATGAAAATGACAGCTTTAAAATTGACTTCACAATACACGGAAAGCCTGATCCGAATCCACATAGGACATGACCACACTTCTCGAAACTTAGCCATGCATTCCCAACCTTTATCTATACATCCGGTGCCCAAAACATATGCCCTGACCCGTGTGGCTTCAGACTTCTGCCAGATCTTGTCCGGTGCGCATCTGTGTGGCTACTTACCCATAATTCCCTGCTCATGCAATTCAGGATTCACGTGAGACCCATCATTATCTCTAAAATTTTCTTTCTGCACATTTTAATCCACACTTTCTCTTTAGCAATGGAAAATTGCAAATGCCATGAATACCAGCAACTATGTTACACAACAGAAAACCACAGACTCAAATCCTTGGCCTTTGAAGGTCTATTGACATGCAGCCTTCCCCAATAGGTTTTGATAGCACAGCACACATAATTCTATTAAATATACTTTCATACACACCTCTTCTTAAAGCTTCATGTGTGGATTATATTTATGTCAGAATTGGGAGGAAGAAAGCCATTTTTTTCCCCGTTATTATAGAGCCGAGCTAACTAAACTGGGAAGAGTAATTTTAAAAGCCTCCTGAAGAAAAGAAACTGAGGAACCAATCAATATCCCATTTTAAAATCTCCTGCAGAATATATACCTGGGCACAAGGCCAAGGGACAGGACTTGGGGAGAATCATCTCTATAGATAATGAACATATACAAAGTTGCATACAGCAGCACACTCTTTTTCATTGAAACAAAGCTTGTCTGAAGACTTCCAGTTTTCACTTTAAAATTATTCTCCCACCAAAAACATCTGGAAAACACAGTTGCTATAATCTATTTTGCAGCATGTTAAATATTTATTTGCTGACAAGGTGACAGATTTTATTGCTTATCTTTTAAACAAATTTGGCACAATGTTGTTTAAAAGGTGAGCAATTAATGTGCATGATATGATTAAGCCTAACTTTTGATTACTTGAAAGCTGTATCTGAAAGATTGCATTGGGATGAAAAATGTCCTAAACACACACAGCTGGATACTGCATTTGATTTTATGGTGCCTTTGCCCCATCTCCAAAACTCCCTCTGCAGTACCACCCCACTCGACCTGCTCCTGAAACCAGAATACAGTCAAGAATCAGGAATTAAGAAAAAAGTGACTTGGAGAAGCTGAAGCTGTCGCGCTTTCATCAGAGAGTACGGGTTCTTACTTTACAGATCAAAATCCTTAAACCACGACAGGTTCAAAGTGGCAAATAAAAAGAGGAAAGCTGTAAGGAGTAGGCATCCTGACACCAGAGCTAACAACAGTTGACAGAAAGGAAAGCAAAAAAACATTACTTACGGCTCAGTACAGATGAAGACCCAAAGTATTTTTAGCAGAGGAACTCTGAAATCGTGCATGGAAGGTCAGTATGGAAAAGAGATACACATCAGGGCTGCTTTTTCCCACTTTCAGCGCCTCCTTTCAAGGGACACCCCTGCCCCACCCCCTGCAAAGGCTCAGGGAAGTAGAGTGTGAGCCAATTTTAAGTCATCTGGAAAGGCTTAACAAGAGGTTATTACTTTTAAAAAAGGAAACTCGCATAGAAATTTCCATCAAAAAGTGTCTTTTAAAACTTGTGAATTAAGTCTGAGTTCCCTAAGAAATTCCTGTGGGGTCAGATCGCTATTTCCTGAATAAAGCTGGGGGGGAGAGCAAATGAAGTTTTACCACACCAGAATTTAATCTCCTTGAAATACAGGAAAATTGATTGATCAACAGTTAAGATTTTTAGAGATTTCTGAAGATACATTACTCACCAAATGCTGTTTAGAATGAAAAAGAGTTGGATGAAAATACAGCCAAAGGGTAAAATGCCACCAATGACGATGCCAAAAAGTGGTTTCGTTAAGAAAGTCTGCTGAGGAACATGACGGGGAATCTGGTTTGTGTGAACTGGACACCTAAACTGCTCCAAAAGAAATCAAGTGAAAATCAGAATGACATGAAATTGAAGTGAATTTATATACATATAATCACAATAAGAAATCCTGAATCAGGACAGGAGATGTGGTCAGAAGCTAGACCAACACGGTGAAATAGAAATGTAATGCAAGCCATACTTCCAGTTTTAAATACTTTACAAGCTGCATTTTAAAAAGTGAAAGAAACAGGTGAAATTAATTTATGAAATATTCATTTCACTCCAACATGCCCAAATATTCTCAGTTAAATTTGTCATCAATATAAAAATTATTAAATAGATGTTTTATGTTCTGTTGTTCTGTTTAAAATCCACTGTGTTTTTTACACTTCCTTACAGCATTTACCAATTTGGAACTAGCCACATCTCAAGCACTCAAAAGTCGCATGCAGCTAGTGACCATGATACTAGAGAGCACACAACTAGACAATAAGGATGTTTATGCTTTCCTATCAGTTTCAAGGGAGAGACTGGACAAGGTTTTGTGGTGATTATTCCAATATGAAGTAATTAATTTCAAAAAGTCCTCTCATAATGTGTGGAAAACACAAAAGACTCAACCAAAAAAAAAATGCTAGAATTAATTCATGAATTCGGCAAAGTTTCAAGATATAAAACTAATGTATAGAAATCGGTTGCATTTCTATACATCAATAATGAAGCAGCAGAAAAAGAAATCAAGGAATCGATCCCATTTGCAACTGCACCAAAAACAATGAGATACCTAGGAATAAACTTAACCAAAGAGGTAAAAGATCTGTACTCTGAAAACTATAGATCACTGATGAAAGAAATTGAAGAGAACACAAAGAAATGGAAAAATGTTCCATGCTCATGGATTGGAAGAACAAACACTGTTAAAATGTCTATACTACCCAAAGAAATCTATACATATAATGCAATGCCTATCAAAATACCAACAGCATTTTTCACAGAGCTAGAACAGACAATCCTAAAATTTGTATGGAACCACAAAAGACCCCAAATAACCAAAGCAATCATGAAAAAGAAAAGAAAAGCTGGAGACATCACAGTTCCAGACATCAAGCTATATTACAAAGCTGTAGTCATCAAGACAGCATGGTACTGGTACAAAAAAAAAAAAAAAAAAACAGACACATAGATCCATGGAACAGAAAAGAGAACCCAGAAACGGACCCTCAACTCTATGGTCAACTAACCTTTGACAGGAAAGAATATCCATTGGAAAAGAGACAGTCTCTTCAACAAAATGGTATTGGGAAAACTGGACAGCAAGATGCAGAGGAATGAAAATGTACCACTTTCTTACACCACACACAAAAATAAACTCAGAATGGATGAAAGAGCTAAATGTGAGACAGGAAACCATCAAATCCTAGAGGAGAACACAGGCAGCAACTTCTTTGCTCAGCCATAGCAACCGCTTATTAGACATGTCGCTGAAGGCAAGGGGAAACAAAGGCAAAAATAAACTATTGAGACTTCATCAAGATACAAAGATTCTGCACAACAAAGGAAACAACAAAACTAAAAGGCAGCCTACAGAATGGCAGAAGTTATTTGCAAATGACATAGCTGATAAAGGGCTAGTATCCAAAATCTATGAAGAGTTTATCAAGCTCAACACCCAAAAGATAAATAATCCAGTTAAGAAATGGGCAGAAGACATGAAGAGACATTTTCCAAAGACATCCAGATGGCCAACAGACACATGGAAAGACGTTCAACATCACTCATCATCATGAAATACAAATCAAAACCACAAGGAGATACCACCTCACACCAGTGAGAATGGGGAACATTAACAAGACAGGAAACCACAAATGTTGGAGAGGATGTGGAGAAAGGGGAACCCTCTTGCACTGTTGGTGGGAATGTGAACTGGTGCAGCCACTCTGGAAAACTGTGTGGAGGTTCCTTAAAGAGTTAAAAATAGAACTGTCCTACGACCCAGCAATTGCACTGCTGGGGATTTACCCCAAAGATACAGATGCAGTGAAATGGCAGGACACCTGCACCCCAATGTTTTTAGCAGCAATGTCCACAATAGTCACACTGTGGAAGGAGCCTCGGTGTCCATCAAAAGATGAATGGATAAAGAAGATGTGGTCTATGTATACAATGGAATATTACTCAGCCATTAGAAACAACAAACACCCACCATTTGCTTCAACGTGGATGGAACTGGAGGGTATTATGCTGAGCTCATTCTTTGAGTAAATACCTAGTAGTGCAGTTGCTGGATTGTAGGGTAGTTTTATATTTTTTAAGATTTTATTTATTTATTTATTTATTTATTTATTTATTTATTTAAGAGAGAGAGAGAGAGGGAGCACAAGCAGGGGGAGGGGCAGAAGGAGAGGGAGAAATAAGTCAATCGGAGAAGAACAAACATTATATGGTCTCATTCATTTGGGGAATATAAAAAATAGTGAAAGGGAATACAGGGGAAAGGAGAGAAAATGAGTGGGAAATATCAGTGAGGGTGACAGAACATGAGAGACATCTAATTCTGGGAAACGAACAAGGGGTAGTGAAAAGAGAGGTGGGCGGAGGGATGGGGTGACTGGGTGACAGGCACTGAGGGGGGCCCTTGACGGGATGAGCATTGGGTATTATGCTATATTTCGGCAAATAGAACTCCAATAAAAAAAATACAAAAAAAAATAGAACCACCGGGGCAACTGGATGGTTCAGTTAAGCATCTGCCTTTGGCTCCAGTCATGATCCCAGGGTCCTGGGTCAAGCCCTCCATCAGGCTCCCGGTTTCTCCCTCTCCTTCTGCCCCTCCCCCTGCTTGTGCTCCCTCTCTCTCTCTCTCTCAAATAAATAAATAAATAAAAATAAATAAATAAATAAAATCTTAAAAAATATAGAACTACCCTACAACCCAGCAACTGCACTACTAGGTATTTACCCAAAGAATAGAAAAAATACGAACTCAAAGGGGTACATACATCTGAATGTTTATAGCAGCAATGACCACAATAGCCAAAATATAGAAAGAACCCAGATGAATGGACATTCATCTGTCTCTCTCTCTCTTTATATATATAGACAGACACAATGGAACATTACTCAGTCATCAAAAATAATGAAACCTTGCCATTTGCAACCATGTGGACGGAGCTAGAATATATTATGCTAAGCTAAATAAGCCAGTCAGAGAAAGACAAATGCCATATGATCTCATTCATATGTGGAATCTAAGAAGCAAAACAGATGAACATAGGAGAAGGAGAAAAAGAGAGAAGGAAGCAAACCATGACTCTTAACAATAGAGAACAAACTGAGGGTTGCTGGGGGGAAGCGGGTGGGGGATGGGCATTAAAGAGGGCACTTGTGATGAGCATACTGGGTGTTAGATGTAAGTGATGAATCACTAAATTCTACTCCTGGAACCAATATTACAGTATATGTTCACTAACTACAATTTAATTAAAATTGAAAAAAAAAAAGAATTTCTCTTAAAATGTGTCAGTTTTCAGACCTTTTTCTTTTTTCTGCTCTGTGTGGAACTCCAGCTCCTGTTTGATCTTGTCTGATTTCTCCCCTGCAAACACACTATATCTTTGTACAATCCTTTTGCAGTGTGGCCTCATTTAGTCTTTTTGGTATCCTGCTCCTTTACCCTATGCATGGAATAGGCTGACTTCAAATCTATAAACTGAACAGCTCCATTTTTCGGACTGTATCTTGGCTTTCTTCCCCTGCTATATAATGTTATTACTTTTCTGACTTTGTTAGTCAGCCTTCCAACAATATATCCCTTTAATTTCATCCAACAGAGAGAGACAGAAATATAAACAACCCATAAAGTGGGAAGCCCATTAAATAGTGTGTTTTGAAGCATTACTGTGTTTCATTTTTAAAATTTTTTTAATCTTTTATTCCAAAATGATCAGTCTTCACAGTTTTCACCTATGGTATATTTTCCATTCCATGTATATACATGTATATACACATTGAGGTATTATTTCAGACATCAATGGTCAAAAGCAGTATTTCACAAATTTACCTTTTTCTTGCTTCCAAAGTATGCACCCAAAAATGTTAATGGTACAGAAATTCCAAACCACATCGCAAGGATACCTATGAGAGTACTGAAGGAGATGGCGGCTGATGATCCTTCCACCCAAAGGATCAGGTTCATAATGAAGAGGTCGACAAAGACGATACTAGGGAGAAAAAAATGTTGTCAGGAAACAATACACCTTTAGGAAAATGCTATAATCATACTTGATGTGAATGTCAGAACATTTCTTGGTGGGAAGGATATAATAAATGACAAGGCTAAACCCTAGGAGAATATTAAATCTCACTGTGAAAACCCAGCCATTCAGCAGGGGCTTAAACCCAATACCATATAATAAGACAGCAGTGTATTATGAGACATAACCTCCACATCCTACTCATCTTTGCACCTCCAGAGTCTAGCAGAAAATAAATAAGGTGTGGAGTAATACACCATGGAAAAACTCAATGGGCAATATAGTGAACATGATTAAGAGCATGCATATACTAAAAACAGATTTTAGAATCCTAGACTGAAATGGGCTATGAGCCTCAAGCCCAACATGTGTTCACTTAAAATGAGAGCTTAAATGAGTCACTCAAACACAACATGTCAGTTAGCTGCTCAACCTACTGGATAAATCACCAGGCACACCCAGCTATTGTGCCCTGTTTTGTTCCAGGCAAGTTTGGTCAAAGCTACAGGTAAGTATGGGTATGGGTATGGATGTGAGTGTTTCTGAAAGCCTAAAAGATGAGGTTGAAAAAGTGGGCAGAGGCTAGATTGTGGGAGGCTTTGCACATCAGGGTAAGGAATGTTGACTTGATGCTGGCAGCATCAGGAAGCAGCTGAAGGGTTTTTACACTCAAAGCTCTGGGGTACATAGTGCAGTTTTCCTGGCAGATGGATCTGCAGGATGGCCAAGGACAGACCTGAGGGAAGAAAAACTAGAGACAAGGAGACTAGATACATAGTGGTGAGCATCTGTATGATGTGGTGATGGTTAAAATGTAAATTATGTCTGTAAAAGATATGAAGCACTGAGAGTCCTTTGGTTAAAGATGGCAGATTGATACCACACATTCGGTTCTGCCCCCTCCTCAAAACTCTGATAAAAAAGTAAAGAAGCTTTAAAGGGGCATGAATAGGGGGATCCCTGGGTGGCCCAGAGGTTTGGTGCCTGCCTTCGGCCCAGGGCCTGATCCTGGAGTCCCAGGATCGAGTCCCACATCGGGCTCCCTGCATGGGGCCTGCTTCTCCCTCTGCTTGTGTCTCTGTCTGCCTCTCTCTCTCTCTCTCTCTATCTCTCTCTCTCTCTGTCTCTCATGAATAAATAAATAAAATCTTTAAAAAAAAATAAAGGGGCACGAATACATAAGGATGTCTGATACAGGAGAGAAGACATTAGGAACAAATTTTGGAAAGCAGACAGCAGATGGACAAGTAGTAACTGAGGTAGTAGAACTGGGAAACCTGTACCCCAAGTTGTCTGTAGGAAAAGCTGAGAGGCAACTCAAGTTATACTACAGAACTCCAGAAAAGGTTCAGGTGTTTGTAGAACCAGAAGCCCCTGTAAGCGGGAAAGTCAGCCCAAGGCACTCACAGACCTTCAGATTCTCTCCCCGGCCCTGGAGAGCCAAAGAACTTCCTGGCCCCAGCAGAAGACTGAAGGTCTAGTCTCTTAGAGAAGGTCCTTAAAGCTCAGAAGAAAAACTTTAGAAAGAAAAATCTATGATTGACAACCTCAGAGAGATCAGAGGAGCCACTGCAACCATGAAGCAAGAGGACATTTTAAGGACTGGTGAGAAATACAAGAGCTCTTTGGAATTGGAAATATGACAGTGGGAATGAAAATTTCAGTAAAAGGATTGGAACATAAAGCTAATTATATATCTTAACAGTGTTAGGAGGAGGAGGATTAGGAGGAGGGCGGGGGAGAAGAGGAAATGAAAAAACCCTAAGCGCCCATCGAAAGATGAATGGATAAAGTAGTTGTAGTGTATATATATATATACAGGAATATTATTCAGCCTAAAAATGGAGGAAATCCTACCATTTGCAACAACATGGATGGACTTCGAAGGCATTATGCTAACGGAATTAGAGAAAGACAAAAACCATATGATCTCACTTATACATGGAATCTAAAACAAAAACAAAAGCAGTTTTCGGGATCCCTGGGTGGCGCGGCGGTTTGGTGCCTGCCTTTGGCCCAGGGCGCTATCCTGGAGACCCGGGATCGAATCCCACGTCGGGCTCCCGGTGCATGGAGCCTGCTTCTCCCTCTGCCTGTGTCTCTGCCTCTCTCTCTCTCTCTCTGTGACTATCATAAATAAATAAAAATTAAAAAAAAAAGAAGTGCTGTTTTCTAAAAAACAAACAAACAAAAAAAAAAAAAAAGCAAACCAAATTCGGGGTGTCTGAATGGCTCAGTTGGTTTAGCATCATGACCCTAGCCTCAGCTAGGGCTAGGGTCATGATGTCAGGGTCGTGAGATCCAGCTAAGGTCATGATGTCAGGGTCGTGAGATCCAGCCTGGTGTGGGCCCCTGCACTCAGCGGGAGGTCTGCTTGTGATTCTCTTCCTCTTTCTCTCCTTCTCCCTGTCCCCTGCTCACTCGCTTGCTTGCTCGCTCTCTCTCACCCTTTACTCTCTCTCAAGTAAATCTTTTTTTAAAAGGTTTTATTTATTTATTCATAAGAAGCACACAGAGAGAGAGAGGCAGAGACACAGGCAGAGGGAGAAGCAGGCTCCATGCAGGGACCCCAACATGGGACTCGATCCTGGGTCTCCAGGATCACACCCCAGGCTTAAGGCGGCGCTAAACTGCGGAGCCACCGGGGCTGCCCTCAAATAAATCTTTACAATAAAAGCAAACCAAACTCATAAATAAAAAATATAGGACTTGTGGTTAACTGGGGCCAGGGTTGGGGGAGGAAGGTAAGTCAAAAGGTACAACTGGGGCCAGGGTGGGGGGAGAAAGTTAGTCAAAAGTACAAATTTCCAGTGATAAGTACATACTAGGGACATAATGTACAACATGATACCTTCTGCTAACACTGCTCTGTGATAGATAGAGAAGCTGTTAAGAGTATCAGTCCCAAGAGTTCTCATCACAAGGAGAGAACTGTTTTTCTTTTTCTTCTTTCTCTTCCTTTTTAGTGTATCTATATGATATGATGGATGTGAGCTTAACCTATTGTGGTCACCATTTCATAGTATATGTAAACTGAACCATCATGCTGTATGCCTTAAACTTATACAGTAATGGATGTCAATTATTTCTCAACAGAACTGGAGGAAAAAAAGAAAAAAATGAACAGGTAAAAAATAAAGAAAAATTAGATGAACAACCCAGGCACGTGAAAAATAGGAGTTACTTTAATACACAGGCTTCTTAATGTCTTTTAGGGATATTTAAGTGATTTGTTCAAGGTCAGACAGCTGAAAAGAAGCAGAGCTGAGATTCTAATTCAGGTGTGTGTGATTCTTTAAAGAGCAAGCTGTTTCCATTCCACTGTGCTATCCTAAAGCCTCCATGGTGGGAACCCACCCTGCCAGTCACATCTATCTTCTCTTCCCCAAGATGTTCCATCAAAGACCAGAGAGTGGGAATGTGGCATCAGCCACATCATGATGCACCAGGTAAGGCACTGAGGTCTCCTGTTTAGGGAATCTCTGGTTAATTCTTTAGTTGGCAGTTCTCTCAAGGTCTATTCCAGTTCTAGGATTTAATGCTGCCTTCCTATTTGCTATTTTTCTCCAATTTCTCATTCAGGATCATTTTTTTGGATGTTCTGCATCTTTCATTATAAACCAACTTCAGCCATTTCTTCCTTCATTTTACTATATCTGCTTCACCCTCCCCCCTGGGCATATGATCTCTTCCGCCTACTAAACCTATGTCAGTAGGTACTTCTATTGTGCTTTTAAAGGCTCACACTTGCTCCTGTGGTTTGGAGCCTTTTCAAACAACAACAAATGCATCAACAGTAAACCTCCACCTTAGGTCTCATTAGTTTCTGGCATCTTAATAAGGGAGTCTGGTTTCCTATGATTTAACCATACTTCTTCAAATGTTTCTTAATACCTTTCTGCTCTAATGAATTTGTTCAGCCACAATATTCCTCTGCCAAATTTCCTAGCTTTTGAGAGGTTCATTTCAGCTGTTATCATCCCATGGCCAGAAAAATTACTTCTCACTTGACAAATCATAACCTCCCTTCTTATACATAAACTCAATTAACCCGTCTCAACAATTTCCCTTTTGAAAGTACACTCTAGAATGTTAATATGTGTTTAACAATTCTGTGACTGCCCTTCAGTTTCAAGTTTTTATATTCTAAATGGTTCTTCCTTTGTTGATATCTAATTATTTCTAGACCTTTCCATGGAATCTTAAACAGCAAAACTAAAAGGAAACCGAAGAGGTCATCTGGGTTCATCTCCTACCTGAACCACTTATTCACACATTCATCAAACATTTATTGAGTACCTATGTGTTAGGCCCTGGCATTCAAAGATAAATGAAAACCTTTGCTCTGAAAAGCTCAGCCTAGTGGGGGACAGAGATAAACAAATAAATTACAATACAACATGGGAAATGCGATAGCAGATGATAAACATAAAACAGTAGGAACACAGAAGAGTGACCAAACATCCTTTATAGCTCACAAAACAATTTCACAATCCATTAATTCACTTACTTCTCTGAACGACTCTGCAACACAGGCATGACAGACAAGGAAATGCACAATCATGAAGGTTATAGGACTTCCCCAAAGCCACTTGCCTAAAATTGAGGGCCTAATAGTAAGTGCTGGAGTTCAGACTTGTTTCTTTCTAATTGTAAAATAGCATCAAAGTATGCTACCTCTTCCTTTTCCTACACACCACTTTTGGGGTTACATGAAAAAAAGTATATGGTTTAATAGTCTTCCTTTCTTCAATTTCTTTTAGGGAGCATATGTGTTCCTTAGCCTAAATGCTTCTACTTTTAAATCTAAAGAAATTTTTACACTGCACAGTTATGGCAGTGTATGAGCTACTTGCACATTTATATACTATGAGTCAATCTACCACATTCTAAGAAATAGAAATGTCAGTACCTTGTGATTCTCTCTCCCATCTACCTAAGAGAGCCCTTAAGCCACTTCAGGGAAATATGTCCTTTGTATCATGCCTGCCTTGCTTTAAAATAGCATTCAGTTCTACTAACAGAACTAGGAAATTGAATCTGTTCTGCATTTTTAAATTATTCACTTGATTCAGTCATACAGTAGATATTTACTGAGCACTTACTCCATATAAGGGACTTATCCTCTATATAAGGCACTTGGTTGCACACTGTGAAAGATATAGAAGAATAAGGCATAGTACTCACCCTCGTGAGTTTTAGAATGCACAATTAGATAAAGCATATCCCAAATAACTCCAATATAAGGAACACTGTGATAAGTGTTATAGTAATGATAATAGACACTGTACATTCCAGAACATGGAAGTGATGGCATTTGAGCTGGGACATAAAAAAGAAAAAAATTTGGCATTGGAGGATTGGAAAGAAGTGATTACAAAAAGATGGAACAGCATGAGCAAAGGCATGACAGCAGAAGTCAAGAGTAGCTAATAACCACAGCTACCATTTATACCTAGCACTAATGCTAGGCACCATTTCCAATCCATTACACACATTATCCCATTTAATCCTCACAACAACCTTGAAGTAGCTAATACCATGATTTGCATAGTACAGATGAGGAAAGCCAAGATGAGAGAGGTAAAATCACTTGCCCAACATCCCATAATCAGTAAATATTTTTGAAGCTCTTTTTTTGCCTCTAAAGGACAACTGCATAATGTAATCATTATAAATCTGTGTTGACAAGCATACAAAGTATTAAGATGTAAACTGTATGGCAATAACAGCAAAAAGAAGGGAGGAGGGAAAGGAGCTATATAGAAGCAAAGTTTTCATATAAATTTGAAAGTAAATTGGTATTAACCCAAACCAGATTGGTATAAATCGAGACATTAATTGTAATCTGTAAGGGAACCACTAAGAAAATAATTCAAAAAAATAGAAGAAATGTCATAGGAATAAAAATGGTGCAGTAGAAAATCTCTATTGAACACAATAGAAGGCAAAGATCTCAAAGAGATGCCTGTACCCCTGTGTTCATTGCAGTATTTTTCACGACATGCTCAAGACCTGGTAACTACAAGGAGGCAGAACTGGGAAATGAACTGCTGTGTGTGTCCAGAGTGCAGAGCATAGGTGCATGCAAGCACACGCGTGCACATGTATATGCGTGTGTGTATGTGTGTGTGATGCTAAAGCTTGTGCTAGTATCTTCTATCACTACCTCTCCACTTTTATAGTTATAAGTTGTTGTTACTGTTATTTATAATGAAATTATTTAAAAATAGGTGGGATGAGCACTGGGTGTTATATGTTGGCAAATCGAACTCCAATAAAAAAATATACAAAAAAAGAAAAATTTAAAAATTAAAAATTAAAAAAATAAAAATATGTGGGGTGCTTGGGTGGCAAGTCAGTTAAGCATCTGACTCTTGATATCAACTCAAGTCTTGATCTTAGGGTGTAGAGACTACTTAAAATAATAATAATAATAATAATAGTGATAAAAATAAAAAGTTAACATGTGCATGTGGTATATGATGCAAAAGCCTAAAAAAAGAATGACAAGTCTAATATAAATAGTCTCCTTCACACTACTGTCCCCCAGACACCCAAAAACCCACCCAGGACACAACGACCATTACCAGTTGCTTTTCAAATTCAAAACTGTTTTTACTTTTACAAAGCTGTGGCTTGACACTGCATCATTTCACAATCCATGTAAACCTGAGCTGTGTTATTATGGATTTCTCAAATTTTGAAACTTTTCTGTGTAAAACATTCTTCAGAATTGATCCCATAGAAAACATGATGAAAGCAGCTATTGGTGCATTGCAAATGCTAATGCCTTTCAGACATTAATTATTTAATTTGGCTAATCAAGCTTAGTGATATGGCATATTCTAATTCTTTTACATCTATTTCAATGATGTGACTTCTTTTTACAATAAGATGGAACATCTGTGTGATGAAAAATGGTCATTATTCATCTTAAGCCATGAAGGCAGAGTTTCAGGGGCAATTTGTGTTTCTTTCCTCTATAGTGCCTAGCATAATGCCTTAAATTTAGTAAAAACAAAACAAAACAAAAACACAATAAGTATGTTGAATGAGTAACAAAATAATACAGAGAATAGTGAATGGCTTATTGATTGGCTCTTGATTTAATATCCCTTGTATTACAATCCAGTATAATGACTTTTGCACAATGGCACTTTGTGCCAAATTTACTCAGTTTTGGATTCATCTGAGTCTTGAACTTGAAGCAACAAATATCTGAAGTATTGTCAAGGACATCACTTTCTTACATAAATGTAATAAAGCATTCACCTCAGAAAAGACCACCCATAAAAAAGAATAGAAATTTGGCAGTCCCCTTGAAAAGAGTTATAGGGAAAGCAGATGGCTCTATTCAAGGTGGGGAACAGGGAGTATATTGTCCTTAGTTTAAATATGTAAAAAATTCTGAGGTTTCTCTATTTAATGTGCAAACTTGTAATGTTCAATCCTTTCAATGATCATATCTTTTTCCCTGGAGTTTTGAGGGAACCCAGCCATGTGGAGATGAATGATTATGGATCTACAGAACCCATCACTGCATTGCATGATTTATTGCATGATACTCAGTCACAGAACATTATTAAAGCATTTTCTTTCACTTTGTCACTGATCAGAATATAATATAACTGAATTTACTATGTCTAACTTTCATTATAGGACCTCTTCCAGTTATTGTGACATACTCCTAGCATCACGGACATGGGAATTTCATAACAAATAGGAATTTAAGTACCATGTGACAAATAAGATATAATCCACTAATTTTTCCTTAAAAAAAAAAAAAACAACCTGTCCTTCATAACATATCAAGGAAAGAATATTGGAAATGAAACATGCTAAGGGCTACATTATGTCCCCCCCACCCCACCCAGTTCATATGTTGAAGCCCCAATTCACAATGTAATGGGATTTGGAGGCAAGCCTTTGGGAGGTGATTAAGCTTAGATGAGTCACGAGAGTAGGGCCTTCATGATGAGATCGATGCCTTTATGAGAAGAAACATGAGAGTTCACCATCTCTTCCTGCCATGTGGGGAAACAGTAAGGCAGTCATCATCGGCAAGCCAGGAAGAGAACTCTCACCAGGACCAGACCCTGTTGGTGCCCTGATCTCCTACATCCCTGCCGCCAGAACTGTGAGCAACCAAATTTCTATTTCTTGAACCCCACCCCAACTCCAGTCCATGGTATTTTGTTATGGTAGCCCAGGCTGACTAAGGAGATGAAACTCCCAAACTGAGTCGGCATTTCATCAGTGAGGTTCTGTGGGAGGGGATGCAGAGGGGACATTCATTTATCTATAGCCTGGGGTCTGTCATTGACTTCCCATGTGACCTCGGACACTTGCTCCCTGATGTGACCACTGGTCCCACATCTCTATAATCAGGGGCCAGACTGAGCTACTGGCAGCACCACCCACTCCCAATTGGACAGTGACTCTACCTGGGAACTGCAGTCACTGACGACACTGCAGGAACTAGGGGAACGGGAAGAAATGATCACAGAAGCCAGTGACAAGGGGGAATAACACAAGGGAGTGCAGAAATTGCCATTCTGGGCAGCCTGGGTGGCTCAGCGGTTTAGCACCGCCTTCAGCCCAGGGTGTGATCCTGGAGACCTGGGATCGAGTCCCACATCAGGCTCCCTGCATGAGATGGAGCCTGCTTCTCCTTCTGCCTGTGTCTGTGCCTCTGTGTGTGTGTGTGTGTGTGTGTGTGTGTGTGTGTGTGTGTCTCATGAATAAATAAAATCTTTAAAAAAATAAATTGCCATTCTAACATAATATATAATGTGAGCTGTATAACTAAGATGTGCATTTATGAAATCTGCTTCCAAACCAAAGATCAAAATTAAATACAGCAGCACCATGGCCATCTCCTTGTACCGGAGGCTATAATGTACAAATAAATGAAAGGAATGCAGATACCACAAAGGGAGAGAATGCTGGCACTAAAGAAAACACAGTGGTTACCCATCTCCTTTCTACTCGTCATTATCATGTACAGTGATTTTTCCAAGATGGAGTCTAAGAGTCTAATTGTGTAGAGAAAAAAGAAGAAGCAATACTAACCCAGGACACAATAGTGCTGTCAACAAAAAGTTTGTCTTCCAGTTAACACCTTTAAGGGCTGGGGAAGTAAAAGACAGAAATAGTTATTATAGCAACGTATGCAGCTCACTGTACAACTACTTTATACCTAGAGCACAATGATATTTTGAGAGGCTGGCTAAAATGCCCCATGCATGGTGGGGCTCAGTGGTTGAGCATCTGCCTTCCACTCAGGGCATGATCCCAGGGTCCTGAGATCGAGTTCCCAATTGGGCTCCCTGCAGGGAGCCTGCTTCTTCCTTTGCCTGTGTCTCTGCCTCTCTCACTATGTCTCTCATGAAGAAATAAATAAAATCTTCAAAAATAAACTAAAATGCTCCATGCAATTTTTAAATGTTTTCTTTTACGGCCTCTTAATTTCTACATTTAACACACCAACTAACTGGAATGATAACAGTTGCAGTGCTTACTCTTATACATTCTAGCAGACACATATCCAGCAGGAGTTCCCAGGAGGATCCATAACACAACAGCACAGGTCATTAGGGCACCCCGATTGGCGGGGGAAAGAAAGCCGAGGCAGGCCAGAACTAAAGGTACAGAAAAGAAATATCAAAGCAGTGACAATAACAGCCTCAGAAGCACACAAGACCTCATAATAAATTAAAGGTCCACTTTATTAAGACACATTATGTGTAACAGCACACAAGGAAATTCTGTGGTATGAGTATTTCAGTGACACTGTGAATGAATGTTACCTACTTAGCTAACAACAATTTTTTCTTAACGAAAAAGGTGTGATTTTCAATAGCAGGCAAATAAATGAAGTCTGTTCCCAAGACTTTGGGTCCAGTCTTTAATCTCGCTGTTTAAATACAAATTAAACAAACTCACTCACTCTTCTCTACTCCACTATCACTCCCTAAACGGCAAACCATATTTCACACCAAAATTTCCTTCCACTTCCTCTTATTCGAGGTGAGGAATTAAAAAAAAAAAAAAGAATCAAAGCAAGACTCCACCTTAGGAAAATGTAACCTCAAGAGCTAAATTTTGAAATTATCACTGACATGTGAAACACCTAATAAGCCATATTTTTTACAGCAGCTTTGTTTATGAAAATCACCACTCTGGCTATCAAAAACTGACAAGCTCCATTTTTACCTTATAAATGAAGGCAGCCAGGGTTCATCAGCTGTTCTAAGACTACTAAAGAGGCCATTCTGTGTAGACATTTAAAGACCAGCACCTAGGCTTACCATATTTCAAAATGCTAGTCGTTAATTATGAATTCCCTTAGTCCACATAAAAAATATGCTTCTACCCTCATGCTGATTTTCAAGAAAGCATCTTTTTTACAAAGCAAGGTATATGTGTATTGGACATTACAATAAATTATTCAGAACTGAAGAAGCCCTGAAAGGTCCTTGACATAGGAATACATTCAGACTTGTATCCTTAATTTGAGAAAATGAAAATATAAGTACTATAAAACCCACATTTTCTTAAACTTTAGGTATTTTCAAAGTCATTTTGTGCACATCGATCAAAATTGAACATATGCCAGCAGTTGACTAAGAATGTTTAATACCTATTGATCTTAGCCTACTCACATAAGGTAACAAATGTCATGATCAAAATTTGTGTTCCTTGGCCCAGGAAAACCGACAGCAACATTCTTCTCTTTGGAGGTCTGAATACATCTCCATGAACCAGCTTCCAACCAAAGTCCTCCTGGATGTCTTCCTGCATATGAGAAAGTCTTTGGTAAACACACACTATTTACAGAAAGTTACCGAAACTCTGAAAGTTAGATGAAAATTAATTTTCCTCTAAAGACAGACTAACTGGAAACCAATAGCTCACTTTGGATACTCTGGAAGGTAAGTGATCCTGCCATAGATAAATTGCTCCCTAGCTCTATGGTTTGCACTAGGGGGAATGTGTTGATCATATAGGGCACATACCTGGCTTAATTTCATGAAGAAAGCAAAATGATTTAACATACAGAAGGAATTCAACCAATTTTACAGAGATCTAAAATTCACCAATATGCAAATGATTATAAGTCAAAACAGTATAAATGAGATAAAATAAATTTAACCTAAAGGACAGTATTTTGCAATGTTTAGTACATTTATCTCATGCTCCAAATTAATGAAAACCTTAAATAATAATATTTTGGAAGTTCAGAAACACATAAAAAGGAATAGAACCAGAGTTGATAACAAATACTTCTCTAGGGTGGTTCAGTCAGTTAAGCAACTGCCTTTGGCTCAGGTAATGATCCCAGGGTCCTGGGATCAAGCCCTGTATCCAGCTCCCTGCTCAGTGGGGAGTCTTTTTCCCCCTCTCTCCCTCTGCCCCTCCCCTTGTTCATGCTCTCTCTCTCTCTCTCAAATAAATAAAATTAAAAAAAACAAATACTTCTCTAATAACCTTACTTGTACTTTTTAAGGATCTATACAACTCCATAATTTCTGATTTGGTATAATAGACAAAATGACTAGACATTGAAAATGTGCTGTATTCAAGGTGTTACTCTAAGTAAAAATATAATATTAGCAGCCCGGATTGCTCAGCAGTTTAGTGCCGCCTTCACCCCAGGGCCTGATCCTGGAGGCCCGGGATGGAGTCCCACGTCGGGCTCCCCGCATGGAGCCTGCTTCTCCCTCTGCCTGTGTCTCTGCCTCTCTCTCTCTCTGTCTCTCATGAATAAATAAATAAAATCTTTTATATATATATTATATTGACAACTGGGCAGAGTAGGCATTTAAATATGTGCTGAATCAAATATGTGCATTTTTACTTACAGGATTTATCTGATTGTATCTGATAATGTCTCTGTGGAGAGTCCTTAATAGAATCATAGCCACCATCCCAGATAAGAAGAGAACAATAACAAAGGAATTCATAATACTGGAAAATTTAAGGAAGAAAAAGAGAGACAGAAGTTAAATCTCAAGTTCCTTTCCTGAACAGGACAAAGAAAATGTGTGTACATATAAAAGAAAGACATTCAAATTATCATTATCTCGATCAGTTTTCCAAGGTTAAACTTAAAATCAAGTGCTGAATATATCAATATATTAAATGAACTTAAAGCTCTACCACAAAAGTGTATTACAAATAAAGCAGTAGAAGCAACACTATTATTCTTAAGGGGATTTTAGAATTATTTTTAAGAGTACATTCGCAAAAAGAAGTAAGAAGTGTATAAGATCAATAACAGAAACTCAGTTCCAGAGTATGGAACTGAGAATGAAAATTCAGGAATCAAGGTTGAAATAATGGCTGACTAACTTCTTAGCTGACAGACCAAGGTTGTACTCTCTTTATCATTTTATGAGCTTAGGGTAATGATCCCATGGACAACTTACGTACCAGCTCTTACTATTTCTAAAACTAAAATTTAGGGGCACTTGGATGGCTCAGTCAGTTAGGTGTCTGCCTTCAGCTTGGGTCATGATCCTGGGGTCCTGGGATCGAGCCCCACATCTGTCTCCCTACTCAGCCAGGAGTCTGCTTCCTCCCTCTCCCTCTGCCCCTCCCCCAACTCGAGCATGCTCAGTGTCTATCAAATAAATAAGTAAAACCTTTAAAAATAAATAAGCAAACAAATAATAAATAAAACTAAAACTTAAAAATTATCCCCAAATCAAAACCAGTGCCTCTGCCATCCCACCACCCAGCCAAACCCAGACACATCAACAAAGTTTCACCAGAATCTCTGAAAAGACCAGCATTGTTTTTAGAAAGGTGCCAATAAGATGACTGAGGTTTACAATGGCCAAGGTAGAGATGGTGGTGGGGAAGGCCAAAATAGGTGAAGCAGGTACACTTCCAGTTATAAAATAAACAGGTCGCTGGTGGTTACCATAGGGGAAGGGGGCTAGAGGGATGGGCAAAAAGGGTGAAGGAGAGCGGGAGGTGCAGGTTCCCAGTTAATGGCATGAATAAGTCATGGGGTTGAAAGGTACGGCATAGGGAATATAGTCAATGGTGCTGTAATAGGGCTCTATGGAGTCAGATGGCAGCTACACTTGAACAAAGCACAGCATAACCTATAGATTTGTCCAATCACCATGTCGTACACCTGAAACTAGTGTAACATTGTGTGTCAACTATACTTTTTGATATAAATAAATAAGTAAATAAGCAATCCCTGGGGATGAAAGGTACAGTACAGGGAATATAGTCAATAATATTGTAATAACTGCGTATGGTGACAGATGGCAACTACACCCATCACGGTAAGCATTTTGTAAAGTATAGGACTGTCAAATCAATATGTGGTACATCCAAAACTAATAATATTGTACGTCAACTGAACTTCAATTAAAATTTTCTAAAAATATGATTGATGTCTAAAATGTCTGTTAAATGTAAGTAAATTAGCTCATGACAGAAACTAAAGTATGTTCTTCATTACACTATAAATATCAATAGTACTAGACATTAGTCCCCACAATGTATCTGGAGGCCCTCTGCTTTCACAGTCCCTTTGGAGAAACCATTTACATAAATTTTATCTGAAGAGACTTCTGGGGGTGTAACAAAATGGGACCTGGACAGTTGCCCAAACAAAAGACGTTGTGGAAAAGCTACAATATGACCATAATAATGAAGATGAGAAGGAGGAGGGAGAGCAGGAAGAGAAGAAGGAACAAATCTAGAAAAATAGGAGTGTGAGATGCTGTTCTCACTTTTTTGAAAGATTTCTTTGTTTAGAGAGAGAGAGTGCAGGTGAGGGTAGGGGAGAGGCAGAAGGAAAGGGAGAGAGAATCTCAAGCAGACTCCCCGCTGAGCATGAAGTCCAATATGGGGCTCAATCCTTCGACCCTGAGATTATGACCTGAGCTGAAATCAAGAATCTGTGGCTTAACCAACTGTACTACTCAGGCACCCCGCTATTCTCACTTTAAAGGCAATGGCAATAGAAAAAAAAATCATCTTGAAAGCCCATACTCAGAATCACACCTTTCCTCACTTACAGTTTTACTTTTCTAGTCATCTTCCATCCCACATCGAGCACCCTGACCTCAGCCCTTTGCTCAGCCCTTTGCCACAGTCATGCCCAATCACCACCTTCTCAGCTGGTCCATCCCTCCGTCTCAGGCTGAAAAGTCTCACTCTGGTTTGGACCAGATTCCTGAGGAATCCAACACTTTCACTCTGAATCCACCAGAGAGCGTAGTGAGCTTCGTGGGAGCAGAAGCCTGCAGGCCTCTCTCACTGTCCCAGGGCCCAGCAGAGCGCCCGGCCCCCTAACAGACCCTGGGCAAGAAGGCCAGCCGAATGAGCCCCCTTTCACTCGCACACCTTATCTCCACACAGTCCTCTCTGTCGTCTGACCTGCTGGCAGAATGTCCCCTTGACGAGTTTTGGTTTCTCATCTGTAATCCCTTGCCCTTTCTCCTGGCTGTCTTCTCCAACTCTGAGGCATCCCAACCTGCATGTACCCCAGCTGCTCACTGCTTTGCCCCCTCTCGGTTTCACTCAGACTTTTTGAACCCCGGGATCAAGTCCCGCATCAGACTCCTGGCATGTCTCTCATGAATAAATAAATAAAATCTTTTATAAAAAATAAAAACTAAATAAAGATATATATGTACAGGGGTGCCTAATGGCTCAGTCAGCTAAGCATCTGACTCTTGATTTCTGCCCAGGTTATGATCTCAAGGTCCTGGAAATGAGCCCTGCATCAGGCTCCACACTGACCAGGGAGTCTGCTTGACATTCCCTCTCCTTCCCCTCCCCCTGCTCACTCTCACTCTAAAATAAATAAAATATTTTATTTATTTATTTATTTTTATTTTTTTATTTTATATAATCTGTATTATATATACAGATATATATATATATATATATATATATATATATATATTTATATATTTATATATTCCCCCACTCAAGCTACATATTCTTCATTTCATAAAGTATGTTACCTAGGGGTGGCCTGGCTGGCTCAGTCAGGGGAGCACATGACTTGATCTCAGGGTCATGAGTTCAAGCTCCATGTTAGGGGTAGAGATTACTGAAAATAAATAAATAAACTTAAAAATAAAAGATCTAACTAAAATACTCACCTAAACCACTGAATGTTAGTATGAGGCATGGACTCCAAAATATAATCCCATCTAGATGCCCACCTGATGTTTTTGTTTTCCTAAAAAGACAAAAATATACAATTATATGACCAAACTTTCACTGACTTCTTGCTGGTTATAATCCTAAAACAGACAGAAAGTTATTCTGCATGTACTTTCTCCAGTTGTTTAACTGCTCACTTCATGGAATAATGAGATAAACCCTGGCATTTTATCTTCTTTTTATTAGCTGGTATTTTTCATTGCAGAAAGGGACTAGGAAGAAACAAATTTTAGCTTGCTGCTGTTCACCAGAAGTAGCATCTTTTAAAAAAAAAACAGACTATTTATGGGCACTTGGAGGACTCAGTCCGTTAAGCTTCTGCCTCCGACTCAGGTTGTGATCTTAGGATCCTGGGATCGAACCCACACCAAGTCCCACATCGAGCTCTCTGCTCAGTGGGGAGCCTCCTTCTCCCCCTGCCCCTCCCCCTGCTCGTACTCTCCCTCTCAGATAAATGAAAATTTTAAAAATAAAACAGAGCATCTATTTAAAGTAATCTCTACACCCAATGTGGGTCTTGAACTCACAACCCTGAGATTGAATCCCGTGCTCTTCTGCCTGAGCCAGCCAGGCAACTCTACATTTTTATGTTAAGTGTTTTGAGATGTAGTAGCAATAAGTTTATAAAAGATGCTTTGTTTTCAACTTTTGTAATTTTCAATACTGAATAAACCACAAAAAAATACAATTAAACAATCAGGCTGTTTTTCCTGATGTGCGATCAAATTCAAACTGTCAGTAGCTTTTTTTTAAAGATTTTATTTATTTATTCATGAGAGACACAGAGAGGGAGAGAGAGAGAGAGAGAGAGGGGCAGAGACACAGAGAGAGGGAGGAGCAGGCTCCATGCAGGGAGCCCGATGCGGGACTAGATCCCAGGACTCCAGGATCACACCCGGGGCTGAAGGCAGGTCCTCAACCGCTGAGCCACCCAGACATCCCATATCAGTAGCATTCTTATAAAATATCCCCAGTAGATGAAAATCTTAACTGGTAATCCCCAGTAAATACTTACACCATTAATACAGAGTAATCACCCCTCAAATCAATAACATGCTCTTAGCAAAAGGAAAATGCTGGTACAAATAGACCAAGTAGTATTTGAAATGACTTATTATTTGAAACTGGGTGTTTTTTAGGTGTTTTTTCTGAAGTTTAGAATTGGAGGATGGAGAAACTCAATGTGCACTGCTTTTCTTTCTTTCTTTCTTTCTTTCTTTCTTTCTTTCTTTCTTTCTTTCTTTCTTTCTTTTTTTTTTTTTTAATAAGTAAGCTTCATGCCCAGCATGGGTCTTGAACTTAAAACCCTGAGATCAAGAGCTGCATCCAGCCAGGTGTCCTTAATGTATACAACTTTTTAAAAAAACGACCCTAAGGGGCACCTGGCTGGCTCAGTCAGTAGAGCATGCATGCAACTCTTGATTTCAGGGTTGTGAGTTTGAGCCACACGTTGGGTGTGGAGCCTACTTAAAAATATAAAAATTTAGGGATCCCCAGGTGGCTTAGCAGTTTAATATTTGCCTTCAGCCCAGGGCCTGATCCTGGAGTCCAAGGATCAAGTCCCACATCGGGCTCCCTGCATGGAGCCTGCTTCTCCCTCTGCCTGTGTCTCTCTGCCTCTCTCTCTCTCTCCGTATCTCTCATGAATAAATAAAATCTTAAAATTTAAAAATATATATAAATTTATAATAATCTAAATGATGGATTTTCATTGGGTTTTAATTCAACAGTGGATTTTAGTTAAAACCTAATGACCAGGTGATCACAGTTAACATTACCAGTGACGGGGTAGGTTGACATCAAGTGCCTTCTAATGTACAGTATCACTTCTGCAGTATAATCTCTGCCTAGAATGTATGGCCTGAGCCTGGTCATAAAGAACCATCAGACAGACCCAGATTAATGGTCATCCTGCAGATTGTAAAGTCTTTATAAAAATTTCAAGGATGTGAAAGACAGAGAAAGATGGAAGAACTGGTCTGGATTGGAGATCAGAACTAAACAACACATAATCCTGGATGGGATCTCAAACCACAAAGGGAAAAAGTGACATTGTTGGCCAGCCAGTGACATTTGAATGGATGGATGTGGACCGGATGGTAATGTGATACCAATGCATGATTTGGAGAGTTATGTGCTAGTTATATGCTATGCTAATAGGAAAGTGATCTTTTTATTTTTTTATTTTTTAAGACTTTATTTATTCAGGAGAGACACAGAGAGAGAGAGGCAGAGACACAGGCAGAGGGAGAAGCAGGCTCCACGCAGGGAGCCTGATCTCGGGTCTCCAGGATCACGCCCTGGGCTGAAGGCGGCGCTAAACCCCTGAGCCACCCGGGCTGCCCGGAAAGTGATCTTTTTAGGGGAAAGACTGGAGTGCTTAGGAATGATAGAACACCTACCTCTCTAAAGATTCAGAAAAAGGCTAATATTAATGTACACACAGAGAAGGGTGAACAAAGCAGCAAATGAGTTAAACGGTAACAATTGGGGCATCTGATTCAAAGGGACTATGGGGGTTCTTTGTATTGTTCTGACGATCTTTCTGTAGTCTGAAATTGTTTCAAAATAAATTATTATGTAAAGCCTATCATGAAATCAGAATTTATAGACAAATCAAGGGATAAATACTCATTGCATAAAAGAATGTATCCTAACCATTCTAATATCGTTTCTATAGAAATGTGACTTGATTTGTATGAATCTGAATTACAGGCATCTTCTTCACCAGCCTATCTATTGCCTTAAGCAAGATAACTCATATCAAGCCTTTCAGAAAGGAGAGATGCTTTCAAATAAGCAACATGAAGTTTGGATTTTATTTTTTATTTTTTTTTATTTTTTTTTAATTAACTTTTATTGGTGTTCAATTTACCAACATACAGAAAAACACCCAGTGCTCATCCCGTCAAGTGTCCACCTCAGTGCCCGTCACCCATTCCCCTCCAACACCCGCCCTCCTCCCCTTCCACCACCCCTAGTTCATTTCCCCGAGTTAGGAGTCTTTATGTTCTGTCTCCCTTCCTGATATTTCCCAACATTTCTTTTCCCTTCCTTTATATTCCCTTTCACTATTATTCATATTCCCCAAATGAATGAGAACATACACTGTTTGTCCTTCTCCGATTGACTTATTTCACTCAGCATAATACCCTCCAGTTCCATCCACGTTGAAGCAAATGGTGGGTATTTGTCGTTTCTAATTGCTGAGTAATATTCCATTGTAGACATAAACCACATCTTCTTTATCCATTCATCTTTCGATGGACACCGAGGCTCCTTCCACAGTTTGGATTTTAAATAACAAAAAAAGCCTAGAGAAATCTGCAGTGGTGAAACCTAACAGTTCTGCACCAAACATTGCCATCTGCTGGAAATAACAGGCCATAACACATATTACTCTTCCCTAAGAAAATAAACTACTGAAAGATCCTAAGGCACCTTTGAGAACAAACTGATCAATGCAGACAGATAACTAAGTGGTGGAACCTACTTCCGTAACCCACCAAAAACTCCTGAGTTATTCTGCTTCTTTACACACCAGAGTTTCAAAATCGTTTATAAGACATAACAATTCTCATAAAATCCCACGAGGTAAACAAGTCTTCGGTGTTGTTTATATTACAGGCACAAGCAGCAGAGGTAGAAACAAAGACAGGACTCGAGTCCTGACACAATATTTCACCATGGATCTTACTCAACAAACATGCAGGGCCTCCAAGAATCCAATGGGCAGTCAGCTAGGGCTTCTTCTAGTCCAGATGTTTTCAACAGGGGGAGCAGCACCCCCTAGAGGGCATAATGAAAATGTGCAGGGATGCTTCTGGAATTATGCAGCATACAATGCCAGACTTCCTGCAGTGCCCTCAGAGACCAGCCCCACAAAGAATTAAGAAAAACGTCCAAAATGCACCATCCAATGTAGTGTGAGTGAAAAACTGCTGCTGATTATTATCCGTGCCTGGATTCTAATTCCATTGCACAGATAAAGTATTCTTTACACGTTTTTAATATACATTGACTTTTTCGTGGAATGCAACTACCATGTAAATTGAGGGGAAAGGGTGCTATGCTTGCTTTGAAACTTTTCTTACAGTATTTTTTCAGGTAATCTCTCTCCCCAATATAGAGCTCACAACCCCAAGATCGAGAGTAGCATGGTCTACCGACTGAGCCAGCCAGGCACCCCTGGATTGAAACTTTACCAAAATTGATCAACATTTCAAGATATCATGCCATCATTTGGAAATATGTGGTACTTGCGCTACCAATGTACAAGTCTCGTATTCATCTGCATCCACAGCTGTCACATTACAGTGATCATACACATTGGCGCAGGCACCAGACATGGGCTGAAATATGAACTACATGCTATTTTATTTGAAATTATTTTCTTTTTATTTTGTTATAATTACAGTGTTATACTGATGTTTATTAAAACCATACATATAGACAGGTTCAATCATACAGTACCTATAAATACAAATTGACAGTAGTAAAGGGAAACTGCAAAAACATTTGATATTAAAATAGGACGTCAGGGGCGCCTGGGCAGTTCAGTCAGTTGAGCATGTCTGACTCTTGGTTTCAGCTCAGGTCAGGAACTCAGAATTGGATCAAGACCCCACATGGGGCTCCGAGCTCAGCACAGAGTCTGCTTCCCCCCACCTTCCCCCTGCATACACACACACGCTCTCTCTCTCTGGCAAATAAATAAAATTTTTAAATAAATAAATAAATAAATAAATAAATAAACAAATAAATAAGGACATCAATGTGATAGGGTTGAGAACTACTGATCCATTTCAACGCCCTCATTTTATTATGGAGAAACTGAAGTCCAGAGAGGCAAATGAACTTACTCAAGGTCACATTATGAGTCTGAGGCCAGCTAGCACCAAAATTCCAAAATTTTCCGCTTCTCAATTCAGTTAGTGGCCCATGCTGCCTACAAATCAAGAATGTATTTTGGGGGGGGGGGGAACAACGCTATAAATGTGGCGAGGGTCCCAGGATGCCCCACCTATAAAGCTTATATAACTCACATACATGGCCAAAAATACTGGGATTAGAGTGAAACAAAAAAATATTTGGTTGGTAGTACAAAAACAGTAAGTGGGGCACCTGGGTGGCTCAGTGGTTGAGTGTCTACCTTCAGCTCAGGTCCTTATCCCAGGATCCTGGGATGGAATTCCAAATCGGGCTCCCTGCAGGGAAACTGCTTCTTCCTCTGCCTATGTCTCTGCCTCTTTCTCTGTGTCTCTCATGAATAAATAAATATTTTAAAAAATAAAAAAAATAAGTCCAGCTCAAGGCCTCTCTCTTATAAAGCCTTCCTGGCCAATTCACCCACCATGATGCCTTCCCATTTTAAAGTCACACCATATATTACAGATGCGGTATTAAGAGCCTGGACTCTCTAGTCAAACAAAACTTGGTTTATAATCCTTTACATTGGTGATGTGGGGCAAATGACTCCCCCTATGAGTCTCAGTTTTATTTTCTATAAAATGGAGATTTAAAATAGTACCTGCTTTCAGAGGACTATTATGAGAAACAAAGTTAAAGTAGGTACTTTATAAAAATTCCCATGCCAGGCATATAACAGGCACTCGATAAATATTTGTCATATAAATGGATGAATAAAAGGTCTTCATTCAGATGTTTTTTTTCATTCAGATGTTAATCTTTACGACCCATCCTGCCATAACTGCTGAACAAATTTGAAATGCAAACCCCAAACTTTATACCCATTTGGGAAAATGAATCACTTTCTGAAAGCATAAAGTGCACAAAATGCTTGTGTAAAAAACCAAAAAGGCAGAATTTTTTAAACTAAAAATGATATTGCCTCTGGACCTTTCTGTAGCTAGTGGCTGCCTGACCAGGGGCTCAGGCCCACAATCTCAGCTGATGACCATGGGCTCTGCTTCCAAATGGCAGCTTGCAGGTGGCTGCAGGGAAGGTACAAGGAGGTCTAAGGTGATAGAGGAAGGCCAGAAGGATGAAGGTCACAACCAAGGTGGCTGAGGAGCCCCAGCTACTGCATGGCACTAATATCTCTAAGTGGCTTGACACGTGCATGAAGTTCAGCTTCCCATCCATGTCCCCCAGGGCCTGGTCCCTGTGTCAGGATCACACCTCCCCTCCCCCGCTGACCCCGAGAATGACTCTGTGTGCCCGAGGTACATGGGAGGCTTCCACAGTCTGCCCGAGGGTGAGACAGTGTCGTTCACCCAACCCAGGGCCAGAAATCAATCCATATTGCAGGACCTGATAGCATTTTCCGTGCTGGGATGGAGAAGCAGCAAAAAGAGGGAAAACATGGACAAGCACAGGCCAAAGGGGAAACTCCCAGGAAATGTGAAGGTCTAGATCTTTGCCAGTGGGGTAGCCCCTCATCACACGTGGTTATTCAGCACTCACAATGTGGCTGGTCCTAAGTGAGATGAGATGCAGGTGTAAAATATATGCCACATTTCAAAGACTTGGTACAAGATAAGAGAACCTAAGGTATTTCTTTACCAAAACAAGTGCTATACAAATGCAGCATTCTCGTTAATAAATGTGTTCCTCACAGGGGTATAGGTTATCAGTTATGACACTACATGTATGCTAAGATTGAACAAATAAGTCCACATATTGTAGATGATAGGGGCCAGGTTTCTCAGTGTCAGAAAAAAAAAGTTACCAATGCACAAGGGGAGAGGGCTAGCCCGAACACTGCAGTGCTGGCTTACAGTCACAGATACTGGTATGAAATCATGTTCATTTATTTCATTATCCACTCACTTACTTTTATACTTTCCCATTTGTGATTAATCAGTCATCTGTGGAGTGATACTTTGCCACTGTGAGAAAACTGTGAGAACCAGTTTTCCCAATAACTGTTCAAATCCAATTTTTTTTTAAGATTTTATTTATTCATGAGAGACACAGAGAGAGACAGAGAAACAGGCAGAGGGAGAAGCAGGCTCCATGCAAGGAGCCTGATACGGGACTCAATCCCAGGAATCCAGGATCAGGCCCTGAGCCAAAGGCAGATGCTCAACCACTGAGCCACCCAGGCATCCCCGTTCACCTCCAATTTTAACATCCATTGATAACATTGACCTGAATCGACTATTTAATTGGAGGGTGAAAAATAGTGGTTTTCAAATTCAATTTCCACTTCAAATAGTCATTACCACTGAAGGTATTCAACAAATGATGACAGAATAGCTGACAAAATCCTTCATAAGCCGTAATGCAGTTTATTTTTTATATTACAGTTACCAATGTATGAAGCTTTGCTTCTTATTTGTCTACTGAAAGCTCAAGCTATGTTATAGGTTAAATAAGATTCTGTGAGCTACTCTAAGATGCAACAACCATATACACTTAGGAGACCCAAAGTGGCATCCACAATGCAACATAAATTATACTCCAGAAGAGTACTCCAGAGCCAAGTGTGGCTGTAAAATGCCGAGTTAGACTCAGTCAAAAGATTTCTTTATTAGGAGACTTTTAAATATTTTACTAATGTGCTTTGTGAAGCTTAGAAAGGAAGTAGTAGAAGGGCACTTGACTGACTCAGTCAGTTAAGCATCAGCCTTCAGCTCAGGTCATGATCCTGGGGTCCTGGGATCAAGTCCTGCATAGGGCTCCCTGCTCCTTGGGGAGCCTGATTCTCCCTCTGCATCCCTCACCCCTGTGTCTCTCATGAATAAATAAAATCTTTTTAAAAAAAGGAAGTAGTAGAAAGTAGCATTTTCCAAACTTATTTGACTAGTGTTCCAGGGAATGCACTTTGGGAAATGTTGATATCTATCATTATTATCACTGGGTCAAAAAAGCATTTTTCAACTCAAGACAATAAAATGAACAGCACTAGAGATATACATCACCACTCCTCCTGACCTCCTCCACCTACAACAGCAACATTCTGGTGTTCAGATGCATGCATGAGCTACTGTTGTGTGAGACATTTATAAATCACATGTTCCAGGACACCTGGGTGGCTCAGCAGTTGAGCATCTGCCTTCAGCTCAGAGTGTGATCCTGGGGTCCTGGGATCAAGTTTCTCATCATGGTCCCTGCAGGGAGCCTGCCTCTCCCTCTACCTATGTTTCTGCCTCTCTCTCTCTCTCTCTCTCTCTCTCTCTCTCTCTCTCTGTGTGTGTGTGTGTGTCTCTCATGATTAAATAAATAAAATCTTTTAAAATAAATAAAGAAATAAAGAAATCACATGTTCCTGTATCCACAAGAAGGAATAGGAAACATTGTGTGTCTACTATGGGCTGGGCCCTATGCTAAACCTTTTATGTTAGTTCACACATTTCTGATAGTAATCACAGGAGGCGATTATTTTATTCCCATTTTACAGGTTAGGAAAAAAGGTGAGAAGTACCCTGTCCAAGGTTCACACAGCGAGTACATGTCAGAGCCAGATTTCAAACTCAGGAATGTCTGGTTCTTTCCATAGTGCCACTTCTTGAAGCCAAGGGCCTTCTAAGCACCCTAAAGGAGCTTCCATGGGAGAGGGAAATAATTCCCTCTCCTGGAAGAGCTTCCAGGATATGGACCTGTTAGGACACAAGGGGTTGGGACCTAACCAAAATAAGGAAATTTCCCCAATCCTCCCTTTTGGCATAGCTACATCTGAACTTGTACTTCAACTTTTAACAGCCACAGTTGCTTCCTGACAGGCAGACAGTCTACTAGCACTGTACCATGTAGGCTCCTGGTATGAACCTGAACCTCAATTTAGATGTGCTCTCCCTTGGCTTTTACTATACTATAAACATAAAAGTTCCTACATTTAACTTTTTTTAAGTAGACTCCACACTCAACGTGGGGCTTGATCTCACAAACCTGAGATGAAGAGTCACTCTACCGACTGAGCCAGCCAGGCGTCCTCCTACATTTAAATTTTTAACAGCTGATGAATAAGTGATAAATATGTTGGGCTTCAGTTTTTTGATCAACTGCTGATAGTAGCTTAGACTCAATAATATTCTCAATCACTGGAGAAGGGTTATTTTCCTTTCTTCAGGGTGTATTTCACTTTCTTCCCCCAGGTTACACTTGCGTATTTCATCCAGAGATCAGAGGGATGACTGGACTATACTACTTTGGGTAAACCTCGGGATGTAGGATCAGGTAATCCTGATCTCTAGCTGGACAATCTAAAGTACACACACACACACGTCTCTAACATAAACGTTTCTAATTTTCTTCACAGTAACTCTGCAGACAGGAAATAGAATAGACCTTTAATACAAAAAGCCAGAATGGTAGAGTAGAGAAGCTATGAGTCTGGGGGCTAGACAGACCTGAGTTTGAATATCACTTCCACCTCCTGCCAGCTATGATCCTGAGAAAATTACTTCCCCTCGCTGGGCTTTGGTATCCTCATTTATAAAATGGATATAACCATGGGGATCCCTGGATGGCTCAGTGGTTGGGCGTCTGCCTTTGACCCAGGGCGTAGTCCTGGAGTCCCGGGATCAGGTCCCACATCAGGCTCCCTGCATGGAGCCTGCTTCTGTCTCTGCCTGTGTCTCTGCCTCTGTGTGTGTGTGTCTCTCATGAATAAATAAATAAAATCTTTAAAGAAAAATAAAATGGATATAACCACATAGGTGATACATAGGGACAAAAGCAAGGTATCCCCAACCCGGAATGGCTTTAAGAATGAGATTAGGAAAAAATCATGTTGTAATGGTTGTCAGGCCATCTATAGAAATGACACAAACCGAGGAAAATTTGTAAATGTTTAAAGAAATTTGAGATCTAATCCCAAATAATATGATTAGGGTTTGGTCTCAAGAAGGCACATCTAAAGCTTTAAGAAATAAGCCCTTTATACAAAAATCAAGTATCATCAAAGCTGGATCAAAAATATGAGATATAGTCCTTTAAAATTAAAAAGAGAAATGCATAGATCTATATAATCATAATTAGGTTTTCCCTATAAAAGGAAGTCCCCAAAGTTAATCTTTTGGTGAAGCACCTCTAATACTGTCCAGGGATAAGAGAACCTAACCCATAGTTCATAGGCAAGCAGAGCACCAGAGTGCCATGAATATCATCTTTTAATACTCATTTCCCTTTGCTCTGGGGATCCTATGCTCACCAAGAAACTTTCCATTTATTCTATCCTATTCATATTTGCTCTCTCACATATCATTATAACAGGCAGATGTGCTAACCGGATAACATGAATGGTGTGGTCCTCTAGGCATGTATAGTTCTTCGTGTAAATTAATAAATTGGTATTCTGATTTATACATTGGTCCCATAGCAGTTTGTTTAGTATGAATCAATCTTCTTTTGATATACTCACAGAATTAAAATTCTGAAGCAAGATTTTGAAAGACTGACAAAAACTTAGTACTGCTGAGTGTGTGAGGAAACAGCAGATCCTCAGGCTGAGCAATTTGTCTGGACAAGAATTTAACACATTTGACAATGTGTTATCAAAATATGTACACTCTTTTACCTAACTAATCCTACCGCTAGGAAGTTAACTTTAGGAGATAATCACACAAGGAAAAAAGTAAGAATGTTCATTAAAGCATTGTTTATAATAATTAAAAATCAGATATTTGAGTTGTTCTTATTGATAGTGCACTAACTAAATCAATTACGAATAAAATGGAGTACAGGGCATCGGGGTAGTGCAGCTTGATTTCAGCTCAGGTCATGATCTCAGGGTTATGAGATCGAGCCCCATATGGGGCTCTGTGTTCAGCATGGAGTCTGCTTAAGACTCTCTCTTCCTCTGCCTCTGCCCCTCCCCAATGCCCTTCTCTAAAATAAATTTAAAATAAATCTTTTAAAAAATTAAAAAATAAAGGTACTATGCAATAAATAAAATAAAAAGAAGGATGTGACTCTATATATATTGACATGGAAAGATGTCCATGACATACACATGAGTAAAAACAATAGATGTAATATCTCATCTGTACATAGCTGCATATTTTTTGGTACCATGTGTAGTGTTTCCCTTGTATATTCTACAGAACACTATAACCCCATGAGTCCTGCCATGGTCTATGAAATGCCACGTATTATAATCATCTTTGGAAAATTCACAGTGCCTTTTAACATCATGAGTACTCTTGATGCCATTGTTTTCATATTGTTTAACTTAGCATTATCCAAATTAACTGCATCATAGAATCCTTTTTTCACATAACATTTTTTAAAATACAAAGCAGAGGGGATCCCTGGGTGGCGCAGCGGTTTGGCGCCTGCCTTTGGCCCGGGGCGCGATCCTGGAGACCCGGGATCGAATCCCACATCAGGCTCCTGGTGCATGGAGCCTGCTTCTCCCTCCGCCTGTGTCTCTGCCTCTCTCTCTGTGACTATCATAAATAAATAAAAATTAAAAAAAAATACAAAGCAGAAATAAATTAAACACAAAGCAACGAATTTCCAGAAAAACCTTTGGGAAACATGGGCATCAGAGAGCTGATGGATTATTCCCCAGAATGCCAATAGTCACTCTGTATATCTATCTAGCTACCCAAAATCCAGACCACTACTTAAAAACAGCTACTTACAAGAGAAAAATGACAGATGTAGGAACAATAACAAATGCTATATGCTGGGGACCTGCTCTGTGTCATGCTAGGGTCTTCATTCTGAAAATGAGTGTGAAATGACAGGAGGAAAAAAATCGAACCTGAGATCAGATGACTTACCTAAGCTTACCCAGCTAGTAAGTGGCCAAGCCTCAGTTTGAACCACAGATTAGTCTGAGACCAATAAAGATGCTCTTTTCAGGGTGCCTGTGTGGCCCAGATGGTTAAGCATCCAACTCTTGGTTTTGGCTCAGGTGACAATCTCAGGGTCGAGGGATCGAGCCCCACATTAGTCTCTGTGCTCAGCATGGAGTCTGCTTGAGATTCTCTCTCCCTCTCCCTCTGTCCCTGCCCTCACGCCTTCTGTCAAATAAATAAATAAATAAAATCTTTTTTTTTTAAAGGATGCTTTTTTCACTACATTATCTTCTGTTTCTTCCACAACATATTCGTCCTTTATTTAAGGTCCCACTTAAGCAGCCCGCCAGCCCACCAACCCCAGGCACCATCCCTCTGGTTTCCCAGGTACTTCTTTCAAACCTCCAGGTGAAATAAGAGAAAAGCAAATTACCTAACACAGTTCCTAAAATGTGGTAGATTTCATACTGAATTCCTGAAACGACTGTCCTCTCATGGGTTTCAATATAAAGAACCTAACTACTTTCTTGGGCTCTTTGCTGTGTTATACAACTTTGATTATGAAAAACGAAGGCTTTACTATTAATGAAGCATATGGTATTTAAATACTTGATTTGGAACGAAAGCAAGATGCTGGCAGGGAATACTTACTTCAAATCTCACAGAGTAAGTGTAGGTTATGTTCAACTTCTCTGTATTTTCTCCAGAAATCTCCATAGGGGGTCCACTGCAAGTTAGGTTGTTTTCATCTGAATGCTTATAGCTAATAAAAGAGGGGGGAGGTATTTTTAGACCAAACTGCCACTGTGAATTTCCAATTCATGGCTACTCAGGCTCATAACGATAGCAGACTGAAAAAATACGCCTTTCATTATATTTCGTATTTAAAACTTCTTATGACTTCAAATACCTTTGTTTCTAAATGCCCCTAACAGTCAGATGGGAATCAATATACTGCTCAAAACAGAATACAGGTACCCTCGCTTTTCTGAGGCCCACTCTATGCCACTTCACTTTTATGCAAGATTCACATTTGCACCTGTTTTCACTAACTGAAAGAAAGGCAGAGAGGATTTTCACTTTTATGAAAAATCAAAAAGAAAATTCAGCACTGGTTTTGCAGGGAGACATTATAGAGGCAGCTTGCACCCCAACAGTGAGAGTGGCACCCCCCCAAGCCCCTTCACACTCATTTTTTTATTTATTTTTTATTGGTGTTCAATTTGCCAACATATAGAATAACACCCAGTGCTCATCCCATCAAGTGCCCCCCTCAGTGCCCGTCACCCAGTCACCCCCACCCCCGCCCACCTCCCTTTCTACCACCCCTTGCTCATTTCCCAGAGTTAGGAGTCTCTCATGTTCTGTCTCCCTCTCTAATACTTCCCACTCATTTTTTCTCCTTTCCCCTTTATTCCCTTTCACTATTTTTTATTCCCCAAATGAATGAGACCATATAATGTTTGTCCTTCTCGGATTGACTTATTTCACTCAGCATAATACCCTCCAGTTCCATCCACGTTGAAGCAAACGGTGGGTATTTGTCATTTCTTTTTTTTTTAATTTTTATATATTTATGATAGTCACAGAGAGAGAGAGAGAGGCAGAGACACAGGCAGAGGGAGAAGCAGGCTCCATGCACTGGGAGCCCAATGTGGGATTCGATCCCGGGTCTCCAGGATCGTCCCCTGGGCCAAAGGCAGGCGCCAAACCGCTGCACCACCCAGGGATCCTGGGTATTTGTCATTTCTAATGGCACACTCAGCATTTTGTTATCAAGCCACCAGAGCTTTGAACTATGTGAGTACCTGTGCTTTCTCTCAGGTTTATCTTGTGGTATCCATTAGCAAGATGTGTCTTAAGGTATCAGAAAAGCCTAAGAGAGATCCTTGGGTGGCTCAGCGGCTTAGCGCCTGCCTTCAGCCCAGGGCGTAATCCTAGAGACACAGGATCGAATCCCACATCAGGATCCCTGCATGGAGCCTGCTTCTCCCTCTGCCACCCCCACCCCCCGCTCTCTCTCAGTGTCTCTCATGAATAAATAAAATCTTTAAAAAAAAGCCTAAGAGAAGTGACTTGGGGGGTCTGAGAATGCTCACAAAATTTTCCATATAGATCAATGTCAATTGCTTCTTCACTTTGGCATTTCAGCTTCCAAAAGCTTTTGTAGGAACACTCTACCTTCGGATAGCAGGGAAAAACATGTCCCTAAGAAGCTTCTCATGGGGCACCTGGCTGGCTCAATCAGTAGAGCATGCAACTCTTGATCTCAAAATTGTAAGCTTATGTACCATGTTGGGTGTAGAGTTTACTTTAAAATAAAATCTTTATTTTTAAAAAATATTTTATTTATTTATTCATGAGAGAGAGAGGCGGAGACACAGGCAGAGGGAGAGGCAGGCTCCATGAAGGGAGTCCAACGTGGGACTCGATCCCAGGTCTCCAGGATCACGCCCTGGGCGGAAGGCGGGCACCAAACCAGTGAGCCACCCAAGCATCCCAAAATAAAATCTTTAAAAAAAAAAAAAAGAACTATCTCTTTGCCTGTGGATAGATTTTTTTAAAAAGTCCTATTAGCAAATGGCTTTATTTCTCACCTTTCATCTCATCCCTCTTCGATATATTAAACATCCTATCTTGTAATCTTAGCTGTAGGCTTAGAAAATCAAACAGATGAAGCAGGAATCATATTTATAAGCAGCCAGAGATCTGAGGGCCTACTCTGTGTAAAATGCCATGCTTAGCTGATGAAAGGTAGTGAAGACATAATATATGCAAGCCTTTTGTATTTGAAAAGGATGATTATAAAAAATAGAAGGTGGAAAACAAAAACTAAAGAAGTTTGAAATTAGACAGAACTGATGAAGCAAACAAGTGCCTGGTCATGGAAAAAAAGACTGTAATATCACTTAAAAAATAAAAGAGGAATAAAGAGAGAGAAATCAAAAGGAGAAAACAGCAGTGCTTCCCTTTTCAATTATTTACTAAACATACAACTTATCCCTTGACTTCTGTTTAAAGACTAATATGCAGTCCTTACAGGATTGTTATTTCTACATGTTTATGCACAATAAAGCCATTCACTCACAATTTGGGGAGTTATTGGCATGCTCCTCCTCCTATTCATTTTTGTAACCCTAGTGTCTGGCACATGATATGCTCCTACTAAGTGTTTGTAGGGTGAATTTTATTTAAAGCCTAAATATATTTTTAAATAGCTATGAATTGGGGCGCTTGGGTGGCTCAGTCAGTTAGGCATCCGACTCTTGATCTCAGCTCAGGTCTTGATCTTGGGGTTGTGAGTTCAAGCTTTGCGTTGGGCTCCACACTGAGTGTGGAACCTACTTTTTAAAAAATTTAAAAATAAAAAATAAAACAGCTATGAATTAAAGAAACTATCACTATGAAGGCTTGTGATAAAAACTTAACATCTACAGAAAAACATATGTCATAATAATGCACATCAAGGTTTACTGTTTAAATATGGGCCTTGAATCCAGCATAGGAAATATCTGCATTTCAAAAGAGAGAGATTATGCCGCAAAAAGGGTATTAAGATCTCCAATCAATGTAAGCCCTATTTTAAACCACCGGCCTTATATATGGCCTTCTGGGCCATTTTCAAAATGTTGGCCTTTACTAAGTGAGATGGAAAGTCACTGGAAGATTCTGAGCAGAGAGTTGACATGAACTGACATCTCAAAAGGAATGCTATCTTGAGAACAGACTGCTGGAAGACAAGGATGGTACCAGGGAGACTGGGGAGAGTTTTGCCATCAGTCAGGTAAGAAACAATGTTGTCCTGGACAAGATGATCGTGGTGGAGGTGAAGAGAAGGGGTGGATCTTGACTATATTTTAAAAGTAGAGTCCCATGGTCTGCCAAAGGATTGGAATAGATACAGGGTATAAGTGAAGAATGATAAAGAGGAGTTAAGGGTGCTGCCATAGTTGGGAGGCCTGAACGACTGGAAGAATGTAGTTGCTATCTGCTGAAATGGAGAAGACAACAGGAAAAACAGGTTGGAGGAAAGATTACAAGTTCATGTTCAGTCATGTTAAATTTCAAATGACAGAGCTCCTGGATGGCTCAGTGGGTTAAGCTTTAGACTTTCGTTCAGGTCATGATCTCAGGGTCCTGGGATCCAGCTCTGGGTCAGGCTCCCTGCTCAGTGGGGAACCTGCTTCTCCCTCTTATTCTCCCTCTGCTTCCACCCCCCACTTGTACACTCTCTCTCTCCCAAATAAATAAATAAAATATTTTTTAAAAATTTCAAATGCCTACTAGACATCCACATGGTCATGTCAAGTTGACAGCTAGATATACAAGTTTACATATCTAAGTTGTTGTGGGATCTAACACCATGAGACAGGATAAGATTACCAATGTGTTAGTATATATGAAGAAGAAAGAAGTTCAAAGACTCAGTTCTGGGGCCTTCCAACATGAAGATGTTGGAGAAATGAGAGGACTGATAAGCAACCAGTGAGACAGGAGAAAATCAGTAAAGTATGGTAATCCAAAAGCCAAATGAAGCAAGTAATTTTAGGAAAAATAAATTATCAACCATGGTAACCATCAGGGAAATTAGCTAGGTACAGTCCCTAACAGAAAACACAAGACTGGAGGCCTAGAATGCCATTAGGTCTAACTCACTTCTTATGACCTTGAGCAGATTGCCTAATTCTAAAAAAAAAAAAAAAAGAATTATAGAGCATAGTCCTTGTTCTCAAGGGACCCACATAAATGACCTTTACAATGCTTTACAATGATTAGATAAAAGTTTTATTGCATGCATACATAAACTGTTACTATGGGCAGTGTAGAATAAATACAAGTCTAAAAATTATTTTCTTGGCTTTTTCACCTGAATCTGACAATATGAGATATAACTGTAAAGCTTAAGTTTGATTTTCATATAGCTGATGAGACTAGCTTCCTGGATGATCATACTTTGCCTGTTTACTACCTAATGACTTTGAATATGAGCAGCCATCCTGAGTTGGACCTCGCAGTCCATCATCCTGACATTCTGACATTATGTATGTCAGTGACATACACAAAAAAAGCATAGGGGATTGCCTTTGACAATGACTAGTATTTCCTGGCCTCTCTTGGCAACTATCTTTATTCCCTATTGTTCACAAATATGTCCTGATTCCTTTAATTCTTCTTTCACTTCCTAAGTGTAACACCTTGTGAAGGTAAATAATCTTCAAAATGTTTAATATAGACATTAACTTGAAAAGAATATCCTTTTACTAAGACAAACCGGAGTTGGAAAGTACCAGCGTTCCTCACCTCTTGGGGTCTATTTAATGAAATCCATAGGCACTTTTGCCTAGAAAAATACACATAAAATACGCATAAAAATTTCCAGAGTTTGATACATCAGGGTCCATATTCTAAACTCCTAATTCAGTTCTATCCTTTCACCGATGAGGAAATTAAGCCTATGACACATCAAGTTAACCTACTCATAGTCAAAAAGCTTGGTGCAATACAGTCTCTAATCTCTCCCTTTGGGAACCATCTGTGACAGAACAAACTTGGCTGAAGTCAAATAAGGCATTAGCCTTAAAAACAATGAAATCTGATTCATTTCTATGAACTTAGGGTTGGCTTGCAAAATGGAACCAGGAGAGATGAGAATAAAATCCAAATTTCCTAATTCCTTCAGTTAGAAATTCCTTTCCTATAGTTCAGAACACTATACAACATGTGCCTTCTTTAATATACTCACATAAGTTTCAAGGAATAACTTCTTTCCTCTATCTTAGTACTTTAGGTTTTATAATATTTTGCCCATAATGGACCATGATTTTATACATTGTGTGCTATGTTTCCCTCTCTGTCTGAAGAGTTCTAACTCTAATTGAAGTTTCAAAGGATCTTAGTTGGAACATTAAAGGTCACCTGTCTAGTCTCTTATCCAATGCTGATTGTCCATTAAATTCATTCAGCACTTACTTACTAGTGACCACACGCTATAATGGATGCCTAATTATAAACTCTCTAATAGCTGAGCCATCCAGGCTCTTCCTATAAATCTCCAGGGATAAGGTACTCACTAATTCTTGAGATTGCTTATTTAACTGCTAGAGAATTCTGTTAGTAGATTATTCCTTAAACTCAGCTGATACGGGATCCCTGGGTGGCGCAGCGGTTTGGCGCCTGCCTTTGGCCCAGGGCGCGATCCTGGAGACCCGGGATCGAATCCCACATCAGGCTCCCGGTGCATGGAGCCTGCTTCTCCCTCCGCCTGTGTCTCTGCCTCTCTCTCTCTCTCTCTCTCTCTCTGTGACTATCATAAATAAATAAAAAATTAAAAAAAAAAACTCAGCTGATACCTGCCTAACAGACTCCAGTAATAGACCTGTCCTCTGAAGAAACACAAATCTAAAGCTGAGCTCTTTGTCATATGGCAGCAAGGAAAAGAGTGTCAGGATGCCCTCAATAAGTCTATTCCCTTCTAGATCTGCCAATTCTTCCTCACACTGCATGGTATTCAAATGCTAATTATAGGTAGAAGAGAATAAATGGCCTGTTTGATTTTTCAAACTGTACGTCTAAGGTTACATTACACGTGTATCTTAAAAATGAAAATTCTAGTTGAGAACTTCTACATTTGAATTAATTTTTAAATTAAAGAAGCTAATTAAAAAGATATTCTATAATTACCTTTGGGGGTCAAGTCTAGCAGCAACCAATCTTACAACACCCCAATTTCTTTCACTTTCTTTGTGATATGTAATAGTAATATCAATGTGGTTGAAGAGGTAGAAAGTATTACTTTTGTTGAAGTCAGACTGCAAAAAGAAATGGAAATTTTAAAGAAGATTGAACTTTTCTAAGAAACTAAAAAATATAAAATCTGACCATTGAATCAAAATGAGATCTACTATAATATTATTGGTTATATTCTCTATGCTTTTTATATTCATAACTTATTTATTTTATAACTGGCAGTTTGTACCTCTTAATCCCCTTCACCTATTTTGCATCCCCCACTCCCCTCCCCTCTGGCAGCCACCAATTCTCCCTTGGAACCCTCAGAAGGAACCACCTCTGCCTATACCTTGATCTTGGACTTCTGGCTTCCAGAACTGTGAGACAATAAATTTTTGGGTTTTTTCTTTTAAGATTTTATTTACCTCAGAGAGAGAGAACATGCGAGTGCACACAGTGGGGGAAAGGGCAGAGGGAGAAGGAAAGAGAGAATCTTTTTTTTTTTTGTATATTTTTATTGGGATTCGATTTGCCAACATATAGCATAACACCCAGTGCTCATCCTGTCAAGTGCCCCCCTCAGTGCCCGTCACCCAGTCATCCCAAACCCCCGCCCACCTCCCCTTCCACCACCCCTTGTTCGTTTCCCAGAGTTAGGTGTCAGAGAGAGAGAATCTTAAGCAGACTCCCACTGAGCAGGGAAATGACACAGGGCTGGAACCCAGGACCCTGAAATCATGATTTGAGCCAGTCGGACACTTAGTGGACTGGTGAGCCACTAGAGTGCCCCAAACTTCTGTTGTTTTAAGCTACCCATTTTGTAGTGTGTTTTTAGCACAGCCCTAGCAAAAACAAAGGGCTTTGCAATCAGACAGCGTTTACTAGCTATATGACCACAGACAAGTTATTTAACCTCTTTGAGCCTCAGTTTCCTCTTTTTAAAAATGGGAACAATATGGGTGCTTGGCTGGTCCAGTTGGTATAGGATGTGACTCCTGATCTCAGGATCATGAGTTTGAGCCCCACATTGGGTGTAAAGATTACTTATAAAAAAATTTTAACTAAAAAAATTGGGGAGCATAATAGGATTGGTCATAGAATTGTTGAGGATTAAATAGAACAATGTGTGTAAAGTACTTAGTGCAGTGCTTGGCATAGGAAACCTTCAATAAATATTAGCTATTACACTACCCAGGCCCTTCAATCTTCAGAAAAGGAGTCCAAATGAACCTTGTCAATTACCACATTGAGTAATCTACAACATGCAGGACGCCTAGATTAAGAATTATGGCTCTACAAATTCCAGAATTAAAGGTGATGGCCCTGAAGGAATTTTAGAGATCCTTTAGTACAATGGATAGAGAAAGGGTGAGAGTGATCCTATGGGGGAATGTCACAATCAGCTTGGGGTGGAGAGTAAGTACTGCTCACTGCAGTGCTGTCCATAATCGCAAAGAGCTAGAAACCACCAAGACTATCAACATAGTTAAATGAAACATGGTGTCACCATATAGAGAAATAAAATGCAGCAAGATTTGCAGATACTAATATAGAGTATATCATGTATTGGATGTCCATGACATATACTAATAGAAGCAGCCCAGCAGAGTGGTTAAGGATGTGGTCTCCACAGTCAAGCTGAAAGCTCAGGTATGGCATGTACTAGCCTGTGTGACCAAGTTGCTTACCCTCTCGGTGCCTCAGTTTCTACATCTATAACGTAGAGATCATAACAGTACTTATTATGTTAATGGCTGCTGTAAAGATTAAATCAACCCATGGAAAGCATCTCAACCACTCTTGGGCATAAAGCACCCAATATGGTAGGTAAAGTGGTAACAAGGCCCTTTAGGATCTGGATGCTGCTTGTCTCTCCAGAGTCAGCTACATGACTACAAAGAATTCTTTATTCTGTGCTCTCATAGCACTCAGCTCATAGCTTAGTCACTGACCACATTGTAGTGGGTGTATTTCCATGTTTACATCCCCTAGTCAATTGTGTTCTCCAGTAGATCACAAGGTTAGGAACTTTGCTTCATTCATTCAGCAAATATTTTTGAACTTCTATTATGTGCCAAGCACTTCTTAATTATGCCCTAAGAGCTAATATCCTACAGGGGCTCAAATAATACAAGAGGTAGTTTGGTATGTTGCAAAGAGAACAGAATTTGGATAAAAAAACATTGGAATGCGGGGATCCCTGGGTGGCGCTGCGGTTTGGCGCCTGCCTTTGGCCCAGGGCGCGATCCCGGAGACCCGGGATTGAATCCCACATCAGGCTCCTGGTGCATGGAGCCTGCTTCTCCCTCTGCCTGTGTTTCTGCCTCTCTCTCTCTGTGACTATCGTAAATAAATAAAAATTTAAAAACAAAACAAAACAAAAACATTGGAATGCAATTCAGATTTTGCCACATATAGTCTTTTGTATGTCTGTCTTTCTTGGCTTTAGTTTTCTTAAAATGGGGTACCATCACTTACTTCATAAAACTGTTACGTGGATTAAGTGAGAAATTATAGGGAAGGAACTAGCACAACACCTGGCACAGAATAAGGAGATCATCAGATGTTAGTTTCCTTCCTACTAGATGTTAAAATTACGCTTTAAGAGCACCTGGGTGGCTGAGTCAGTTAAGCATCTGCCTTTGACTCAGGTCATGATCCCGGAGTCCTGGGATCAAGTCCCACCTTGGGCTCCTTTCTCAATGGGGAGTCTGCTTCTCCCTCTCCCCTCCTCCTACTCATTCTCTCTCTCTCTCTCTCTCTCAAATAAGTAAAGGTTTAAAAATCTTTTTAAAAAATGAATAAAAATGGGCAGCCCGGGTGGCTCAGTGGTTTAGCACCTGCATTCGGCCCGGGTCATGATCCTGGAGACCCAGGATTGAGTCCCATGTTGGGCTCCCTGCATGGGGCCTGCTTCTCCCTCTGCTTGTGTCTCTGCCTCTTTCTCTGCATCTCTCTGTGTCTCTCATGGATAAATAAATAAAATCTTTAAAAAATAAAATAAAAATGAATAAAAATGAAATTATGCTTTAAAAACTTCAACTAGATTTCCAATTCCAATCCAATTTGGGCTAAATCTCCTGCAGAAAACTACAAATGGTAAATACAACAAAGATCTTCATAAAAGCAACATGAACATAGAATGTACAACATCAAAAGTAAACCCTACAGACTCCTGGGTGGCTCAGCAGTTGAGTGTCTGCCTTTGGCTCAGGACATGATTCCGGAGTCCCGAGATCAAGTCCCATATCGGGCTTCCTGCATGGAGCCTGCTTCTCCCTCTGCCTATGTCTCTGCCTCTGTGTGTGTGTGTGTGTGTGTGTGTGTGTGTGTGTGTGTGTGTGTGATGAATAAATAAATAAAATCTTTTTAAAAAAAAAGTAAACCCTAATGTAAACTACAGACATTGGGTGTCAATATAGGTTCATCAAATGTATTAAATGTATCACTCTGGGGGGCCTGGCTGGCTCGGTTGGTAGAGATGCAGCGCCCGATCCCAGAGTTATAAGTTTGTGCCCCATGTTGTGTATAGAGATTACTTAAAAATAAAATCTTCTTAGGGGCACCTAGGTGGCTCAGGCATTTAGGCCTCTAGCTCTTGAGTTCAGCTCAGGTCACAATCTCAGTGTGGGGAGATCGGGCCCTGAGTTGGGCTCCCTGCTCACCACAAAGCCTACTTATTCCTCTCCCTCTGCTCCTCCCCTAGCTCATTCTCTCTCTCTCTCTCTCTCTCTCTCTTTCTCTAATAAATAAATAAAATCTTAAAAATAAAATAAAATCTTTTTTTAAAAAAGTTTAAGAAATAAAATAAAATGTACCACCCTAGGGGCTCAGCAGTTGAGCCTCTGCCTTCTGTTCAGGGTGTGATCCCAGGGTCCGGGATCAAGTTCCGCATTGGCCTCCCTGCAAGAAGCCAGCCAGCTTCCCCGTCTGCCTATGTCTCTGCCTCTCTTTGTGTGTCTCTCATGAATAAATAAATAGAATCTTTAAAAAAATGTACCACCCAGGTAATGGAGGTTGATAATGGAGGAGTTTGTGTACATATGACAGCAGGGGTGTATGAGAACTCTCTGTACATTTCCTCTTAATTTTGCTGTGAACCTAATTCTGCTCTAAAAAATAAAGTCTTTTAAATTAAAGACAAAAACAAGACATGAGCTGACAAGAAAGTAAGGAACTATCATGGCAAATTCTATTTGCCAAATTTCTGGAGGAACGAAAGAAGCCAGAGAGGTAAGCTGGGTGAGGGAGCACAGATGCTGCTTTTGCCCTGAGGACACCTGCTGATCTGGGCAAACTTGAACTTAGGTTTGGGTAGCCTCATTAGATAAAAGAGGAGGAAAGGACTCTGGAAGGGCCCTCCCAGGTGAGAAGGCTAATGAGACCCTCTGCACATTAAGCTGAGACCACCCACTCCTCACAAAACCAATACCCTCAGGGTAAAGATGAGCCAGAAGTAAGCCTTCTCCACACTCCCAAGGGACTGTAGGGAAGACGGCCTTGATGCTAAACAGAAAAGAGGAGTGGGGGAACTGTCCTTGAACATTTGTGGCCACAAGCCAGCCCTAACAGAGATTTGTAGTTTGGATTCCCATCACCTAAGGGGCCCCAGGAAATTCAAGTTGTGAATTTGCTTTAAGGTGGTCCCAGACTGGTATTTTCCAAAGATGCTTTACACAAGTAAATGAAAATCTTCTCCGGAGGAAAGGACTTTGATCCTAAGATTCAAAGAAACTCCACAAACAATTTGGGGGGTGGGGTGAGGAGCAGAGGGAGAGAGAGAGAGAGAGAGAGAGAGAGAGAATCTAGAACAGGCTCCACCCTCAGCACAGAGCCCAATGCAAGGCTCGATCTCACTACCCTGAGATCATGACCTGAGCCAAAATCAAGAGTCAGTCGCTTAACCAACTGAGACCCCCAGGCGCCCCTCCACAATTTTTAAGAATCATGTATATGCAGTCAAAATAATGAAGCACACAAGGAAAAAGGGCATCAAGAGCAAGAACCAGCAGAAACGAACTTGCAAAAATTTCAGATCCAGGAATAATCAGAAGCAGATTTAAATATATTTACTTACTTACTTACTTATTTACTGAGAGAGAGAGAGAGAGAGAGGAAGGGGGTGCAGAGGGGCAGGGAGAGAGAGAATCCCAAGCTGGCTCCACACTCAGCATGGAGCCTGGCATGGAGCTCAACTTGGGGCTCCATTCCACAAGCCTGTGGAAGCCAAAGCCAAAGCCACAAGCCCTCTTGAGCCAAAATCAAGAGTCAGACACCTAACTGACAGAGCCACCCAGGCGCCTCATTAAAAGCAGATTTAAAATTAACTACATTTACTATACTGAAAAGAAGTAAAATACAACCATGACAGCATGTGTATGAAATAGAAAAGTATTAAATCATGACTTAGCAAATTTGCAAATGAACAAAATAAAACTTGCAGAAATTAGAAAATTAATCACTGAAATTAAAAATTCAATGCCTGGGTGCCTGGGTGGCTCAGCTGGCTGGGCTCTGCCTTCGGCTCAGGTCATGGTCCTGGGGTCCTGAGATGGAGTCCCGCATCAGACTCCCTGCTTGGCAGGGGGCCTGCTTCTCCCTTTCTCTCTGCCTGCTACTCTTTCTGTCTTTCTCTTCAATAAATAAAAATCTTTTAGAAAATTAAATGCCTATAGGTTTTTTTGTCAGGATTTTCAAGGTATGTTTATGAATGAAATAACTTATAAATTGATTATCAGACATCATGGCAAAGGGCTTGAAAATGTGAGAACAGGGATCCCTGGGTGGCTCAGAGGTTTAGCGCCTGCCTTCAGCCCAGGGCGTGATCCTGGAATCCTAGGATCGAGTCCCACATCAGGCTCCCTGCATGGAGCCTGCTTCTCCCTCTGCCTGTGCCTCTGCTTCTCTCTCTCTCTCTGTGACTCTCATGAATAAATAAAATATTTTTTCAAAAAAATGAAAACGTGAGAACAAAATCTCAATAGGTTTGATATGAATGTTACTGTATTAACACATTTTTTCTTTTTGTCTAGTTTTTATTTAAATTCTAGTTAGAGGGACACCTGGGTAGCTCAGTGGTTGAGCATCTGCCTTTGGCTCAGGTCATGATCACGGGTCCTGGGATCCCTCTGTCTATGTCCCCATCTCTCTCTCTGTCTCTGTCTCAAATAAATAAATAAATAAATAAATAAATAAATAAATAAATCCTTTAAAAAATAAATCAACCAATCAATTCTAGTTAACATACAGTATAATATTAGTTCAGAAGTAGAATTTATTGACTCATCACTTACATAAAATGCTCGGTGTTCATCACAAGTGCTCTCAATGTCTATGGTTATACGGGAAGAGACAAGTGAAGAAAAAAATATATAGACTAGAAGATAGGCCAGAACACAGCACAGAAAAAAATGGAAAATACAGAAGGGAGATTAAGAGGCATGGAGGAGAAAAATAAAAACATTTAATACAGCTTTAATTGGAATCTAAAAAGGAAAGGAGAAAGTATCTGACAATGGCTGAGAATTCCAGAACTGATAAGAGGCACCAATCCAAGAAACTCAAAAAATTACAAGGATTAAAAACAAAGCAAAACAAAAATCTATAACTAGACACATAATCATGAAACTCCATGAGCCCTTCTAAAGAAAGAGGTGACTAATCATTCCATTTCATGGAAACTAAAATGCCACTAATTATAAGGCATTATTTTAGGGGCACCTGGGTGGTGTAGTCACTTAAACATCTGACTCTTGGTTTTGGCTCAGGTCATGGTCTCGGGGTTGTGGGATCAAGCCCCAAGCTTGGCTCCACTCTCAGCAGGGAGTCTACTTGGAGCTCTCTCTCCCTTTGCCTCTATCCCTCTCCCTTCCCCATTTACTCTCTCTCTCTCTCTCTCTCTCTCTCAAATAAATTTTTTAAAAACATTATTTTATGCACTGCTGAGAAAAAAACATTGCCAATTAAACTTTGACAAGCCATCAACTGAAAGGGACACATCCTGATTTCAAAAATGTTAAAATATGGGAAAACATGAGTTTTAGAATCAATAAAATGTGCAATATAAAAATAATAAACAAATGATAAAATAATGTAACAGAAGTGAGACCAAATGTCATATCAGTAAATGTAAATGGGCTTAACTCATCTATTAAGAAGAAAGGGGCCTTCAGAAGATACCACAAAGCAAAACTCAACAATATGTTGTATACAAAAGACACACCTAAAACAAAGAGATTCTGAAAAGTTAGGAAGGGACAGGCAAAGCTACACCAAGGAAATGTAGGCAAAAAGAAAGCAAGGGAGTTAGACTTCCTCCTCCTGACATGATACGCTAATGCAAGACCAGATTTATCCTTTCACTTTAAACAACTAAAAAACGGGTAAAATACATTAAAACAACAGTTTTTAGACCTCAGACAACAAAGAACATTAAGAGATTGATCACTGGGGCACCTGGGTGGCTCAGTTGGTTGAGTGATCGACTCTTGGTTTGGGCTTAGTTGATGATCTCGGAGTCCTGGGATTGAGCCTCCCACACTGGGCTCTGAGCTCAGTGGGGAGTCGGCTTGGGATTTTCTCTCCCTCTCCCTCTGCCCCTCCTCTCTCTCTTGTGCTCTCTCTCGCTCTCAAATGAATAAACAAATCTTAAGAGAGAGACTGATCACCAAGAGAAAGGCAACAAATAAGGGGAGCCCGACTATTGATTCATGCCGACTTCCGAGGGAGAATTTCAAGGCTGCGGTGCAAGGAAAGGGTACCCAAGCAGAGCCCTGCAGTATTCCGGAATGGAAGAGACAAAGTTCACAGTCCAGGGACACCCAGGGGTGAGATGGTGTGGGGTAGACTACAGAAAGAAGAGAACTTCACAGAGCTTTCTGGAGCTATGCAGAGGGCTCTTTCATCCCAGCATTCATCACTATATGGGTATAAAGTGTGCCAGTCATTGACTTACTGCCTCTCCTCTCCAAATTCATTGTTTCCACCTCTATGAAAATTACGTAGGCCCTTTAAAAATGTTTCCTTTGCAAGAAGGCATTGAATGAAGTGTTGTCAGTAGAGGGCGCTGGACAGATATTACCAGTGGACACAACCTCTAAAGAATTCATGGATCCTCCTGGCCTTCTGCAACCCTATGCTGTATGTTGGTAAATTGAATTTAAATAAAATATATCAAAAAAATAAAAATTAAAAAAAGAATTCATGAATCCATGTGTCACAACAAAAAGAGAGACAAAAAGACATCAAGGTTGGGGAGGGAGGGATGAATGGGCAGAAGGCAGAACACAGAAGCTTTGTAGGGCAGTGTAACTACTCAGTATGATAATGTAACAGTAGATACACGTCATTATACAGTTGTCTAAACCCCTGAAATGTACACCAACAAGAGTGAACTCTACTGAAAACTGCTCTCTTGGTGATAACGGTATAGGAATATAGGCTTATCAATTGTAACAAATGTATCACAATCTGGTAAATGATGTTGATCATGGGGGGGTGGCTATGCATGTGTAGGGGCAAGGGGTCAATGGAAAATCTCTGTATCTGCCTCTCAATTTTTCTTTGAACTTATAAATGATCTAAATAATAAATCTATTTGGGGGGGGGGACCCTGGGCGGCTCAGTTGGTTAGGGGTGCAACTCTTGGTTTCAGCTCAGGTCATGGTCTCAGGGTTATGGATTGAGCCCCATGCCAGACTCCACACTCAGCATGGAGTCTGCTTCTCCCTCTCCTTCTACTCCTCCCCCTGTCCTGCTCCCTTCATCTCTCTCTCTCTCAAATAAATAAATAAAATCTTAAATATAATAATAATAATAATAAATCCATTTGTTCAAAAGGACACATCATTCACCTCTTGATGAAAGAACGTATCACTACCTTACTTCACCAAAGAGATCAAACCTGAATCTGATCAGGCCACTGGATCCATCTGCCAATTTGCAAGAAATAAAAGAGAACATGCAGCACTGTTTGGATGAAAGACACAGGGACAAATGAATAGAAGTGTGATAAATCAACTACTTTAAAATGCTAATTGGGGGCACCTCGCTGGTTCAGTTGAAAGAGCATGCAACTCTTGATCTTGGGGTCATGAGTATGAGCCCCACGTTGAGTGTACAGATTACTTAAATAAATAAAACTCTAAAATAATTTAAATGCTCATGGTAGAATCTAGGTGCTGGGTATATGAGTGTCCATTATATAATGAATAAAGCTTTTCTACATGTTTGAAATTGCTCATAATAAAAGATTTAAAAAGATATATGATATATTCAATTCTAGCCTTTAGTGTCTAAAACTACAAAAGAAACTTAAGGAAGTGATTAGGATAAAAGTTAGAATAGTGGTTACTTTAGGAAAAGGATATTGTAAATGGGTAGGGATATCTTCTGAGTGGCTGGCCACATTCGACTTCCTGACCTGCTTGAGGTTGACAAAGGTGTTCCCCCTTGCAATAATTCATCATACTTTATATCTGTTCTATGTGGTTTTCCATATCTGTATTTCACAGCAAGAAGGCTTTTTTTAAGCCCATATCCTTTGACTCAGCAATTACCCTTACATAAACTTATCCTAAGGTAATAATTAGACAAGAGTATACAGATGGTTGTACAACAATAACTATCATTCATTGAGTGCAGACTATATTTTAGACACAGCTCCAAGCACTTCATTTTCTTTAAGATTTTATTTTTTTATTTGAGAGACAGAGAGAAAGCAGGAGTAGAGGACAGGAGGGAGTGTGCAGAGGGGTAGAGGGAGGTGCAAAGGGAGAAGCAGACTCGCCACTGAGCGTGGAGCGACTGGGACTTGATCCCAGGACCCTGAGATCCTGCCCTGAAGTCAGACCCTTAACCCACTGAGCCACCCAGGTGCCCCTCTAAGCACTTTATAAGTAGCATCCTATCTATCCTCACAACAACCCTATGTGGTATATACTACTCTTATTCCCATTTTACAGATAAGACTCAAGGAGAAAAAACAATGTTAAAACCAACATAATATTGTGTATCAACCATGTTTTAATTTAAAAAAAATAAAATAGGGGCCCCTGGGTGGCTCAGTAAGATAAGCATCAGCCTTCAGCTCAGGTCAGGTCCCAGGGTCCTGGGATCGAGCCTCACGTCAGGCTCCTTACTCAGTGGGGAGTCTGCCTCTGCTCCTCCTGCTCCTGCATGCTCTCTCTCTAATAAATAAATAAAATCTTAAAGAAAGAAAACAGCTTTTAAAAATAAAAAATCAATGTTCACTGCAGCATTATTAAATAACAAACATTATATGGTTTCATTCATTCAGGGAATATAAAAAATAGTGAAAGGGATTAAAGGAGAAAGGAGAGAAAATGAGTGGGAAATATCAGAGAGGGTGACAGAACATGAGAGACTCCTAACTCTGGGAAACGAACAAGGGGTAGTGGAAGGGGAGGTGGGCGGGGGGATAGGGTGACTGGGTGACAGGCACTGAGGGGGGCACTTGATGGGATGAGCATTGGGAGTTATGCTATATGTTGGCAAATCAAACCCCAATAAAAAATATACAAAAAAAATAACAAAAATTGAAAACATCTAATCATGATGAAGTGGATAAAAATTACATTCCAGAGGCTGGCTCAATATTTACCAAAAAATGAAAAAACTGGGGCACCTGGGGGCAGCCCCAGTGGCTCAGCAGTTTAGCACTGCCTTCGCCCCAGGGCCTGATCCTGGAGACCCAAGATCGAGTCCCACATCGGGCTCCCTGTGTGGAGCCTGCTTCTCCCTCTACCTATGTCTCTGCCTCTCCCTTTCTCTCTGTGTCTCTCATGAATAAATAAACAAAATCTTGAAAAAAAAATTGGGACACCTGACTGGCTCAGTCTAACACACAACTCTTGATCTCAGGGTCTTGAATTCAAGCCCCACGTTGGGTGTAGAGATTACTTAAAAATAAATAAACTCTTTTAAAAGATTTATTTATTTATAAATAAATAGGGGAGGGGGCAGGAGAAGGAGAGAATCTCAAGCAGGCTCCAACTCCCCACTGAGCACAGAGCCTGATAATGGGCTTGATCTCACCACCCTGAGATCATGACCTGAATCAAAATCAAGAGCTGGCCACTTAACTGACTAAACTACCCAGGTGTCCCAGTGAATAAACTTTTAAAAATGAATAAAAAGAGAGCCTTTAAAAAATTATTATGTTCCATCCACACAATGAAATATTGTGAAACTGCTAAAAAGCATAAGCACCTTTCTTGTTCTTGTATTCCATCTATATATGAATAGATAGGTAGATAGATATTGACCACGGAAAGAAATTCATTATAAACCTCTAAAACAAACAAAGAAGTAGATTACAGAAATATATATATACATATATTATTTACATATGTATATAAAATAATCCCACTTAGATTAAGAAATTACATATCCATAAAAAGAATCTATTAAAATTGAGGTGGAGGGATCCCTGGGTGGCTCAGTAGTTTAGCGTCTGCCTTTAGCCCAGGGCATGATCCTGGGGACCCAGGATCCAGTCCCACATCAGGCTCCCTGCATGGAGCCTGCTTCTCCCTCTGCCTGTGTCTCTGCCTCTCTGTGTCTCTCATGAATAAATAAATAAATAAATCTTTAAAATAAAATAAAATAAAATAAAATAAAATAAAAAAGATAAAATAAAATTGAGGTGGATTATGGAGAGATTCTCACTTTGTACTCTTTATACCTCTGGGTTGTATGAGGTTTTTTAAAAAATATTTTATTTATTTATTCATGAGAGACCTAGAGAGAGAGAAAGAGGCAGAGACACAGGCAGAGGGAGAAGCAGGCTCCATGCAGGGAGCCCCATGTGGGACTCGATTCTGGGTCTCCAGGATCACACCCTGGGCGGAAGGCAGGCACTAAACCACTGAGCCACCTAGGGATCCCCTAGTATGAGGTTTTTATAAACATGTATTTTGTAACCATGGGGGAGGTGGTTGCACAATGTGAATGTATAAATGTTGATAAAAGTCACTGCTACCCTGGCCAACTGTAGCTCTTTAATTCTATTGGACCATTTATTCTTCACACACCTGGTCTTCAAAGATGTGGTTTTTACATCATCCCAAAGAACCCATTTTCATATATGGTATCAAACACAGACTATATTAATCAAAATTTCTCCTATTCATTAACTCCTCTCTTCTGCCAATTCTCTTTTACTTTATTTTTTAAGTTTATTTAGTTATTTAAGCAATTTCTACATCCAACGTGGGACTTGAACTCATGACCTGAGCCAGCCGGGTACCCCTTTTCCCTTACTTTAAAAGAATTATCAATTATCAATTAAGCAGTTGTTTGTTGCTTCTCCTCCCATATTCCCTATCTCAATGTTTCCTATTGTGAAGAATACATATCATTGGGGATAGATGAGATGATTTTTAGGTAGCAGGTGAAAAAGTATTTTCTACTCTACTTTTATATCTACATATTTGAAAGTGATGAACAAAAAAATATTAGTACACTAAACCTATATTTTCTGGGATATTATAGTTTCCTTTCTAAGTAAATTTGTTATGGATTATCAAAATTAGATAAATAATGGAGCTCTGGGCTGTCTCAGTTGGTAGAGCACGTGACTCTTGATCTCAAGGTTGCAAGTTTGAGTCCCACTTTGGGTATAGAGATTACTTAAAAATAAAAATCTTTTAAAAACAATTCAAGGGCACCTGGCTGGCTCAGTAAGAAGAGCATATGACTCTTGATCTTGGGGTCAAGAGTTCAAGCCCCAATGTGGGTGTAGAGATTACTAAAATTAAACACAGAGGGAGGGGCAAGATGGTGGAAGAGTAGGGTCTCCAAATCACCTGTCCCCACCAAATTACCTAGATAACCTTCAAATCATCCTGAAAATCTACAAATTCGGCCTGAGATTTAAAGAGAGACCAGCTGGAATGCTACAGTGAGAAGAGTTCGCGCTTCTATCAAGGTAGGAAGACGGGGAAAAAGAAATAAAGACACAAAAGGCCTCCAAGGGGGAGGGGCCCAGCGAGGAGCCGGGCTGAGGCCGGGGCGAGTGTCCCCAGAACAGGAGAGCCCCGCCCGGCCCGGAGGAGCAGGAGCTGCACCAACCTTCCCGGGCGGAAAGGGGCCCGCAGGGAGTTAGAGCAGGACCCAGGAGGGCGGGGATGCCCTCGGGCTCCCTGGGACAGTAACAGAGGAACTGCGCCCCGGGAGAGTGCGCCGAGCTCCCTAAGGGCTGCAGCGCGCACAGCGGGACCCGGAGCAGCTCGGAGGGGCTCGGGCGGCGGCTCCGCGGAGGGGGCTGCGGGGCGGGAGCGCGAATCCAACAGCGCAGGCTCCGGAGCACAGGGCGCCGGGACACAGCCCAGGATCCGGACTCCCCCCCCGGACAGGCAGAGGCCGGGAGGGCCCAGGACAGCAAGGACGCTCCTGCCTGGAGCTGAGCAGATCAGCGGCCCCGCCCGGGAGCCTCCAGGCCCTGCAGATGGAGAGCTCGGTAGTTACTGCGGGGGCTGAATCCAGGGCTCCAGAGCTGACCCCGCCACTGGGGTTGTTCCTCCTGGGGCCTCACGGAGTAAACAACCCCCACTGAGCCCTGCACCAGGCAGGGGGCAGAGCAGCTCCCCCAAGTGCTAACACCTGAAAATCAGCACAGCAGGCCCCTCCCCCAGAAGACCAACTAACTGACAAGTTCAGGGGAAGTCAAGGGACTTAAAGTATACAGAAACAGAAGATACTCCCCAGTGGTTTTTTTGTCTGCTAAAAGATCTGCTAAAAGATGAAAGGGTCAACCAGGAAATTAAGGAATAATTAAAAAGCTTCATGGAAACTAATGAGAATGAAGATACAACCGTTCAAAATCTTTGGGATGCAGCAAAAGCAGTCCTAAGGGGAAATACATCACAATACAAGCATCCATTCAAAAACTGGAAAAAACTCAAATACAAAAGCTAACCTACACATAAAGGAGCTAGAGAAAAAACAGCAGATAGATCCTACACCCAGCAGAAGAAGAGACTTAATTAAGATTCAAAAAAAAAAAAAAAGACTCGAGCAGAACTCAACGAAATCGAGACCAGTAGAACTGTGGAACAGATCAACAAAACCAGGAGTTGGTTCTTTGAAAGAATTAATAAGATAGATAAACCATCAGCCAGCCTTATTAAAAAGAAGAGAGAGAAGACTCAAATTAATAAAATCATGAATGAGAAAGGAGAGATCACTACAACACCAAGGAAATACAAACGATTTTAAAAACACATTATGAACAGCTATACGCCAATAAATTAGGCAATCTAGAAGAAATGGACGCATTCCTGGAAAGCCACAAACTACCAAAACTGGAACAGGAAGAAATAGAAAACCTGAACAGGCCAATAACCAGGGAGGAAATTGAAGCAGTCATCAAAAACCTCCCAAGACACAAAAGTCCAGGGCCAGATGGCTTCCCAGGGGAATTCTATCAAAGGTTTAAAGAAGAAACCATACCTATTCTACTAAAGCTGTTTGGAAAGATAGAAAGAGATGGAGTACTTCCAAATTCGTTCTATGGGGCCAGCATCACCTTAATACCAAAACCAGACAAAGACCCCACCAAAAAGGAGAATTGTAGACCAATATCCCTGATGAACATGGATGCAAAAATTCTCAACAAGATACTAGGCAATAGGATCCAACAGTACATTAAGAAGATTATTCACCATGACCAAGTAGTATTTATCCCCGGGACACAAGGCTGGTTCAACACTCGTAAAACAATCAATGTGATTCATCATATCAGCAAGAGAAAAACCAAGAATCATATGATTCTCTCATTAGATGCAGAGAAAGCATTTGACAAAACACAGCATCCATTCCTGATCAAAACCCTTCAGAGTGTAGGGATAGAGGGAACATTCCTCGACATCTTAAAAGCCATCTACGAAAAGCCCACAGCAAATATCATTCTCTTTTTTTTTTTTTTTTTTTTTTTTTTTGCAAATATCATTCTCAATGGGGAAGCACTGGGAGCCTTTCCCCTAAGATCAGGAACAAGACAGGGATGTCCACTCTCACCACTGCTATTCAACATAGTACTGGAAGTCCTAGCCTCAGCAATCAGACAACAAAAAGACATTAAAGGCATTGGCAAAGAATTGGCAAAGAAGAAGTCAAACTCTCCCTCTTCGCCGATGACATGATACTCTACATAGAAAACCCAAAAGCCTCCACCCCAAGATTGCTAGAACTCACACAGCAATTTGGTAGCGTGGCAGGATACAAAATCAATGCCCAGAAATCAATGGCATTTCTATACACTAACAATGAGACTGAAGAAAGAGAAATTCAGGAGTCAATCCCATTTACAATTGTACCCAAAAGCATAAGATACCTAGGAATAAACCTAACCAAAGAGGTAAAGGATCTACACCCTAAAAACTATAGAACACTTCTGAAAGAAATTGAGGAAGACACAAAGAGATGGAAAAATATTCCATGCTCATGGATTGGCAGAATAAATATTGTGAAAATGTCAATGTTACCCAGGGCAATTTACACATTTAATGCAATCCCTATCAAAATACCATGGACTTTCTTCAGAGAGTTACAACAAATTATTTTAAGATTTGTGTGGAATCAGAAGAGACCCCGAATAGCCAGGGGAATTTTAAAAAAGAAAACCATATCTGGGGGAATCACAATGCCAGATTTCAGGTTGTACTACAAAGCTGTGGTCATCAAGACAGTGTGGTACTGGCACAAAAACAGACACATAGGTCAGTGGAACAGAATAGAGAACCCAGAAGTGGACCCTGAACTTTATGGTCATCTAATATTCGGTAAAGGAGGGAAGACTATCCATTGGAAGAAAGAAAGACTCTTCATTTTTTTAAGACAGTCTCTCTTCAATAAATGGTGCTGGAAAAATTGGACATCCATATGCAGAAGAATGAAACTAGACCACTCTCTTTCACCATACACAAAGATAAACTCAAAATGGATGAAAGATCTAAATGTGAGACAAGATTCCATCAAAATCTTAGAGGAGAACACAGGCAACACCCTTTTTGAACCCAGCCACAGCAACTTCTTGCAAGATACATCCACAAAGGCAAAAGAAACAAAAGCAAAAATGAACTATTGGGACTTCATCAAGATAAGAAGCTTTTGCACAGCAAAGGATACAGTCAACAAAACTAAAAGACAACCTACAGAATGGGAGAAGATATTTGCAAATGACGTATCAGATAAAGGGCTAGTTTCCAAGATCTATAAAGAACTTATTAAACTCAACACCAAAGAAACAAACAATCCAATCCTGAAATGGGCAAAAAGACATGAAGAGAAATCTCACAGAGGAAGACATAGACATGGCCAACATGCACATGAGAAAATGCTCTGCATCACTTGCCATCAGGGAAATACAAATCAAAACCACAATGAGATATCACCTCACCCCAGTGAGAATGGGGAACATTAACAAGGCAGGAAACCACAAATGTTGGAGAGGATGCAGAGAAAAGGGAAACCTCTTACACTGTTGGTGGGAATGTGAACTGGTGCAGCCACTCTGGAAAACTGTGTGGAGGTTCCTCAAAGAGTTAAAAATAGACCTGCCCTACGACCCAGCAATTGCACTGTTGGGGATTTACCCCAAAGATTCAGATGCAATGAAACTCCGAGACACCTGCACCCCGATGTTTCTAGCAGCAATGTCCACAATAACCAAACTGTGGAAGGAGCCTCGGTGTCCATCGAAAGATGAATGGATAAAGAAGATGTGGTCTATATATACAATGGAATATTACTCAGCCATTAGAAACGACAAATACCCACCATTTGCTTCAACGTGGATGGAACTGGAGGGTATTATGCTGAGTGAAGTAAGTCAATCGGAGAAGGACAAACATTGTATGTTCTCATTCATTTGGGAAATATAAATAATAGCGAAAGGGAATAGAAGGGAAGGGAGAAGAAATGTGTGGGAAATATCAGAAAGGGAGACAGAACATAAAGACTCCTAACTCTGGGAAATGAACTAGGGGTGGTGGAAGGGGAGGAGGGCAGGGGGTGGGGGTGAATGGGTGACGGTCACTGAGGGGGGGCACTTGACGGGATGAGCACTGGGTGTTATTCTGCATGTTGGTAAATTGAACACCAATAAAAAATAAATTTATTATAAAAAATAAAAATAAATAAATAAAAATAAATAAAAGTAAATAAAATAAACACAAAAAATTTAATAAATAATAATATACGGTGCCTCGGATTTGGCAAAAATCGTCAAGATGACAGTGCATAAATGACTGAAATTTAAGAAGTATTGCCCTTTTTTCTGGAAAGAAATAGTTAAGGGTACCATCAGTTAGATAACCAAGCCAGAAACTGGGCAGTCATCCTATACTATTCCTTCTCCCGTCTACTTTGTCCCCATCGCTGACCTGCATCAAGTCTCCACACATAAAGCAGATTGAAAGCAGTGCTGTCCCGGTTGAGCTCTTTCATGGCCACTCAGCCTTTTAGTCATCCTCCATGACAACCCCAAGACACTCCTGTTAGTCTAGGGCCCCGGGGGAGACTGTTTGATAACCACAAGGCAAAACAATGTGATTGGGACTGCTAAGCTAAGAAGATCTGAGGTGGAGTCCTACTGCTGCCACTTAACTAGCTGTATGCCTCTAGTCATGTCACAACCTCTCAGAGACTGAGTTTCATCATCCGTAAAATGGCAGCAGTAGATCCTAGCAATAGCGCTGTTCTAAGGATTAAATTAGTCACTGTATAAAGTAATATAACATTGCTCCTGGCACATAACAGGCATTCAATACGATTTCCCTTACCACAGCACAGAGGATCTCCCTCCATGACCTGGCTGCTGCCTACTACTCCCTGTTTCAGTTTCATTTCTAGCTGTACCTCCCAAACCCTAAACCTTATACCACAGACATGCTCGGCTCCCCAATCATAGCATCCTGGTTCAGATTTCCAAGTTCTTGATCACACTGATTTCCCCTACTATAAATGCTCACCCATCCATTTATTTCACAAATATTTTTTCATTCTCTCCATTATATCCTCCTTGTCTGTAGTCTCCTATCATAGAATATTTTATTGTACTGATTTGTCTACAGGTCTGTCTCCTTACTCAGGTCTGTGAACTTCTAGAGGGCAGAGACCATGTGTACTTGAGTTTGTATTCCCAACACCTAGCACAAAATCTAGAAAATGGTAGGTGTCCCATTAATGTTGGCTAAGTGACAATAATAGAAAGCAAATTATAAGTGAAGCAACATTCTTATATTTCTATAACAAGTTCTCAACACTTACATGGATAATGCAAGCATCTTTCGATACACCCGTTTTGGTAATAAAACATCCTATCGGGAATCCCGGTGAGCAGTACTTTCTTCCATCCTCAATATCCTGACACCATATTACTGGCATATTATCAATAATCCTAAATATAAATATTTTAAAAATAAAAGATTTAACAACCATTTCACGCCAAGCAGTACCAATATCTTCTGGCATATATTAAAGTTCAAATTTTAAGTCAAAGTCACAAAGAATAGCATACCATTTCAAGTATCTATTAAAACTACTTCTTCATAAAAAACAAAACTACTTCAGAAAAGACTTCAAAAATTAAGTCATGTTATCTCAGTGTTATCTCAAACCTACCAGTGATGTTGATAATTTAGCTGCATTCCTTTCTTCAAAAAAGCCAGCTTTCTCATGTGGTTGTCATTTTCTGTATCATAGGATTTTACACAAACTTTTGTACATGTTTCCGTTTTGTTAAAAGAAAACTGTTAAGAAAGTATTAAAAGAGTAAAAGATTTGAGTAAATTTTATGAAACAAGTATCACAAAATAAGCACTTTATCTTATAGATAAAACTTTCCCTCAGAGACTTCAGTGTACCATCATGCTCAATACTATCTCCTTTGAATTTCCATTCATATCTGAAATGATTATACTACACACACGCACACACATAATATACTTTTACCACTAAGCAGAATTTGCCTTCTTCAAGAACATATAAGGTGGGATATAATATCCACTGTAGCTTCCTAAAAGCACCTTGATATATATAGAACCCTTTACTTAAAAGTAGAAATAAAATCCATTGTAGTGATGATCACACAACACTGATTATACTAAAAAACATTAAATTGGACACTTTAAGGGGCGCCTGGCTGTCTCTGTCAATAGAGGATGCAACTCTGGATCCCAGGGCTATGAGTTTAAGCCCCATCTTGGCTGTAGAGCTTACTTTAAAAAATTGGACACTTTAAGTGGATGAATTATTTGCCATATGAATGTCTCTCAATAGAGCTGTTACCAAAGAAGTGATAATAAAATACTTGATACTTTTACTACGAAACCTCTCATGTACAAGTCTAGCTATGGGGGATTATCAGGGTAAAGGAGCACTGTTATCAATCAGGAAATAATGAGCAAAAAGAAACTATGAAAAATAGTTATGGTTATCACCTCATAGCCTGAAATCATACAAATATTAACCAAAAAGTTTCTTCTTGGCAACTGAAAAGAACACTGTTTTCTTTCTTTCTTTTTTTTTTAAATACCATCATGTTTCTTCATTCCAAGGAACAGCATTTCTTGAAAAAGTTCACTTATCTATTAGGACAATGGTACTGCATGGGAGTATTTTGTATTACTTTAATTATCAAACAGCTAATGCCTGACACACAGAGCAAAGGAATAGATCAGTGGAGAACCCAGAAATAGGTCTACACAACTATGTCAGTGTGATTTTTTGACGAAGGTGCAAAAGCAATTCAGTGGAGGAAGGATAGAGAGTCTTTTCAACAGATAGTGCTAAAGCAACTGCACATTTAAGACAAAAGACCCTGAAAATCAAAACCAAAAACAAAACCTGTAATTTCATTTTTTTTATTTTAAAGATTTTATTTATTTTATTCATGAGAGAGAGAGACAGAGAGACAGAGAGACAGAGAGACAGAGAGGCAGAGACACAGGCAGAAGGAGAAGCAGGCTCCACTCAGGGAGCCCGACGTGGGACTCCATCCGGGGTCTCCGGGATCATGCCCCGGGCCGAAGGCGGCGCTAAACCGCTGAGCCACCCGGGCTGTCCCAAAACCTGTAATTTCGATCCAAACCTCATACCTCGTACAAAATAACTCAAAATAGATCACAGACTTAAATATATACAGACTTAAAACTATAAAGTTTTAGAAGAAAACATGAAAGAAAATATTTATTAAGACCTAAAGCCTATGACATCTCCTTAGAGTTGACACCAAAAACGCAATCCATAAAAAGAAAACTTAATTATTGGACCTTATAAAAATTAATGTTTGCTCTGTGAAAGACTTAAGATGAAAATATGGGGCTGCTTGGCTGGCTCAGTTGGTAGAGCATACTACTCTTAATCTCAGAATCATGAGTTTGAGCCCCACATTGGGTATAGAGATTAGTTAAAAACAAAAAAAAATTAATATTTTATTTATTTGACAGAGAGAGCATGAGCAGGGGTAGGGACAGAGGGAGATGGAAAAGAAGACTCAATGCTGAGTGAGGAGCCCAGGTGCCCCAAACATAAAATCTTAAAAACAAACAAACAAAAAAAAGATGATGCAGGATGTCTGGGTGGCTCAGGGGTTGAGTGTCTGCCTTTGGCTCAGAGCATGGTCCTGGGGTCCTGGGATTGAGTCTAGCATCAGACTCCCCTGCGGAGAGCCTGCTTCTCCCTCTACCGAGGTCTCTGCCTCTCTCTATGTCTCTCATGAATAAATAAATAAAATCTTTTTTAAAAGGATGATGAAGGGCAGCCCGGGTGGCTCAGCGGTTGAGTGTCTGCCTTCCGCCCAGGGCGTGATCCTAGAGTCCCGGGATCGAGTCCCACATCGGCCTCCCTGCATGGAGCCTGCTTCTCCCTCTGCCTGTGTCTCTGCCTCTCTCTCTCTCTCTCTCTCTCATTCTCTGTGTGTGTGTGTGTGTGTGTGTGTCATGAATAAATGAATAAAATCTTTTAAAAAAAAAAAAGGAGGATGAAAACACAAGCTACAGGCTGGGAAAAAACTATTTGCAAGCTACTGTTGCAACAAAGGAATCACACCTCGGATATATAAGGAATTCTGAAAACTCAATAGTAAAAGGACAAACAATCCAAATAGAAAATGGGGGAAAGAGGAGACAGGGGCACCTGGATGGCTGTTGGTTAAGCGTCGGACTCTTGGTTTCTGCTCAAGTCATGATGTCAGGGTTGGGAGATCGAGCCCTGTTGTCAGGCTCTGCACTCAGCAGGAAGTCGGCTTGAGGATTTTCTACCTCTACCCCGCCCCCACTCTCTCTCTCTCATTCTCTCTCTCACACACACATGCACACAGACACACACACACACATACATACACACACCAGTGAGTACAGGTAAAACTAGTGAAATCTGAATAAGCTCTGTGCACTGTACCAATGCCTATTCCTCGGTTTTGCCATCGTACTGCAGTCATGCAAGATGGCTATCATTGGGCAAACTTGGGCACAAGGTACAATGAATGACAGCTCCCTGTTCATGGTTTTTTGGTAGCTTCCTGTGAATCTAGAATTATTTCAAAATAAATAATTTTAAAAGAACCTAAAGCCTGAGGATCCCGGGTGGCTCAGCGGTTTAGCGCCTGCCTGCCTTTGGCCCAGGACGCAATCCTGGAGTCCCGGGATCGAGTCCCACATCGGGCTCCCGAGTCCCGGGATCGAGTCCCGCGTCGGGCTCCCGGCATGCTTCTCCCTCCTCTTGTGTCTCTGCCTCCCTCTCTCTCTCTCTATGTCTATCATAAATAAACAAATATTTAAAAAAAAAAAAAGAACCTAAAGCCTGATGGTCTCCCAAATGCATACATAAATTAAAATTGAGTGAACTATATACTTTCTTCTTTTTGTTTAGTTTAATTTAAGTAATCTCTACACCCCATGATGGGCTCAATCTCATGACCCCAAGACCAAGAGGCCCATGCTCCTTGGACTGAGCCAGCCAGCCTCCCCTAAAGCATATACTTTCTTTTTTTTTAAGCATATACTTTCAATATGTGCAGTTTTTTGTACTTCAAGTAGACTTCAATGAATTTGGAAAAAAGAAGAAAAAAGTTAATGCCTTCATAATCATACTGCTTATGAAAACATCCTTACTCTATCCTCATATCTATTAAGATATTGAAGGTAAAATCAATAGACAATGACAGTCCAATGACATCTGCTTATACCACCATACCCAAAATATGCAGGAACAATAAAGTAAACTTTTTTTTCTTTACAAAGCAAAAATAAAATTTGAAAGGCAAAATCTTTATCTGGAACCACTACCTACTGCAGAGAATTTGAAGAGCACATTTTCATGCATTCTTCTGGCAACACCACATCCTATCTTTCCTTTTCTTCTACCTCCTTTGAAAACAAAGACTCTGCAACAACTTTAAGTAGACAGTTTTGAAAAGATTCAATTTAAAATAATATTTAATAAGATCCGCTGAATAACCTTATATGGAGATGATGTTATTCGTTCTCCAAATAGTACTTGTCCAAGATTTTCAGAAGGGTTTCTCTTTCCGGATGCTTGACAGAAGTCAAAGCTAGAGGAGAAGTTTAGGTAAGGTTAAAAAAAAAATCAGCAAAGAAATCTATCTTTGTAATTTGTCAAGCCTCTTCACCATTAATGGTAGATACTTCTAAAAACATGACCCAGAAAGTGTCTAATTATGATTTAAAGACCTCACTATAGATTCCTTTTAAAATTGTTTAACCTCTTATAGCTATGAATTCATTATTTAAAATGCTCATGGTAGGGATCCCTGGGTGGCTCAGCAGTTTAGTGCCTGCCTTCTGCCGAGGGTACAAACCTGAAGTCCTGGGATCGAGTCCCACATAGGGCTCCCTGCATGGAGCCTGCTTCTCCCTCTGCCTGTGTCCCTGCCTCTCTCTCTCTCTCTCTCTCTGTGTCTCTCTCATGAATGGATAAATAAATAAATAGCTCATGGTACTGCTCTTGATGCTTGTAATGTAGGTAATCAAATCTTTAAAAAAAACTAACAGTATTTTCAGGGTTAAAGTTCAAATAACATAAAAATAAGCAAAGAGCAGTTTCAAATCTGTACTAATTCTAACCTGAGACATTGAGAAACTGCTATTATCAGTTCAGATCAAAGGGGAACTTAACAACATAATCCCTCCTCAAATACATGCCCACAGATTCACACACAAATCAAATGGTTACTACATGAAAAGAATTACAACTACCTTTAAGTAAATGTCAATATATAAAATTGAATATAAAATGGTAGAAGTGGGGATCCCTGGGTGGCTCAGCGGTTTAGCGCCTGCCTTCGGCCCAGGGCTTAATCCTGGAGACCAGGGATCAAGTCCCACGTAGGGCTCCCTGCATGGAGCCTGCTTCTCCCTCTGCCTGTGTCTCTGCCTCTCTTTCACTGTGTCTCATAAATAAATAAATAAATAAATAAATAAATAAATAAATAAATAAACAAATAAATAAATAAATAAATAAATCTTTAAAAATAAAAAATAAATAAAATGGTAGAAGATAAAAATCAATGGTAGGCTTGTGTAATATTTTAAATGCTCATGCTTACACCCTACATTTAAACCTAGTATTTTGGGATCCCTGGGTGGCGCAGCAGTTTGGCCCGCATTCCTGGAGACCCGGGATCGAATCCCATGTCGGGCTCCCGGTGCATGGAGCCTGCTTCTCCCTCTGCCTGTGTCTCTGCCTCTCTCTCTCTCTCTCTCTCTCTCTCTCTCTCTCTCTATCATAAATAAATAAAAATTAAAAAAATGAACCTAGTATTTTAATGGAAATTAGATCTGACTTTACTTCTGTTTAATTACTGGAAATAAAGTAATACCAAGGGGAGCTACAATTATTTTTCGATAAAGTACATTGTCGTTATTCTCTTTTCTTTTGTGGTTTTTATTTATGATAGTCACAGAGAGAGAGAGGCAGAGACAGAAACAGGCTCCATGCACCGGGATGCCCGACGTAGGATTAGATCCCGGGTCTCCAGGACCGTGCCCTGGGCCAAAGGCAGGCGCTAAACCGCTGCGCCACCCAGGGATCCCTGTTGTTATTCTCAAATGCTTGATATTGATCTTGATGATGTGATACTGGCTCACCACTAAACCAAGCACTTGCATCCATTAAAAACATTAGTATAAACCTTCATATCCCATGTTTTAGAAAAAAACTACAACTCCGCAATGATTTATTAAAGCCCAAAATGTAGTAAATTTCTGATTTGCTTTTCTTAGAATAATCAAGTATAGCAACTCCCTAAATCTTTTAATAATAAATTTATTTTTTATTGGTGTTCAATTTGCCAACATACAGAATAACACCCAGTGCTCATCCCGTCAAGTGCCCCCCTCAGTGCCCGTCACCCACTCACTCCCACCCCACCCCCGCCCTCCTCCCCTTCCACCACCCCTAGTTCATTTCCCAGAGTTAGGTGTCTTTATGTTCTGTCTCCCTTTCTGATATTTCTTACCCATTTCTTCTCCCTTCCCTTCTATTCCCTTTCACTATTATTTATTTTCCCCAAATAAATGAGAACATATAACGTTTGTCCTTCTCCGATTGACTTATTTCACTCAGCATAATACCCTCCAGTTCCAACCACGTTGAAGCAACTTCCTAAATTTTTAAGCATTTGTCTCACTCTGAAAGCTTTCTATCCTAATTGTTTTGTTCCTGTTACTTTTATTATAAAATTACCACCATGTTTCTTAGTATATCCAGGGCTTTCATTCACTATCTTTAAAAACTTAAAACACATTTTAACACAATAATATTGGAGTTATGATATAACCAAAATTATATCAATTATATCAGATATAATTATAATACTTATAACTTACGTATTATATTCATAAGGTAGAACAGATTCTGCTGAGTCCAATCTATTTACAAATAGTGGTATGGATGACTACAAAAAGAAAAGAAAGCACTCATTAATAATACAAAATAAAGGGATGCCTGGGTGGCTCAGCGGTTGAGAGTCTGCCTTCGGCTCAGGGCATGTTCCCATAGTCTCGGGATCAAGTCCCTCATCGGGCTCCCTGCATGGAGCCTGCTTCTCCCTCTGCCTGTGTCTCTGCCTCTCTCTCTCTGTCTCTCTCTCTCTCTTTCATGAATAAACAAATAAAATCTTTTTAAAAAAAAAACAAGGATGTTCTTTACACAATAATATAAATTGATCTCTAAGCTATATTGTTAAATGATAAAGGCACATGAAGATGAGAACAGTATGCTCCCATTTGTGTAAAAAAGAAAAAGAGGAAAAGAATAATATAAATACATAGTTGTTCATTTATTCATGAAGTCCCTAGCAGGATACATGAAAAACTGGTAATATTGGTGCTCTTCAGGGAGGGTTACTATGTGACTAAAAAACCCAGGTAGATGAGACATTCACAGAAAAAATCTCTTATCTGTCTCTATCCTTGTATATGATTCTAAGTGAGATCATTACAATCAGGAGGATGAACATTTTTGTAGACTGATACGTATTTCTTTTTTTTAAGATTTTTTATTTATTCATGAGAGACACAGAAAGAGAGAGAGAGAGAGGCAGAGACACAGACAGAGGGAGAAGCATGCTCCATGCAAGGCGCCTGTTGTGGGACTCTATCCCGGCTCTCCAGGATCACACCCTGGGCTGAAGGCAGCCCTAAACCACTGAGCCACCCAGGTTGCCCTAGACTGGCATATATATTTCAAATTACTTTTCAAAGGCTTCAAGTTTAACTATTAAATCCATCTAAATGCTATCACAAGGCAGCAAAGAGACAAGCCCAGGAGAAGGGCCATTGCACAGGAAAAACAGACTGATCTCTTTTATAAGAACACCAGACTATAATAAGGAGATGCAATTCCTGGTCCTAGATTGGATTCTAGTTTAGTTATTTCAGGGATAGCTAGGAAAATCTGACTATGAACTTGGTAATACATGAGATAAAGGGACACCTGGGTGGCTCAGAGGTTGAGTGTCTGCCTTTGGGTCAGGGCGTGATCCCGGATTCCCAGGATTGAGTCCCACATTGGGCTTCCTTCATGGAGCGTGCTTCTTCCTCTGCCTTTGTCTTTGCCCTTCTCTGTGTGTCTCTCATGAATAAATAAATAAAATCTTAAAAAAAAAAAAGAGAGAGAGAGAAAATCTTCGCCTAGGGACACCTGGCAGCTTCAGCGGGAGGAACATGTGACTCCTGATCTTGGAGTCTTGAGATGGAGCTCCAGTTGAGTGTAGAGATGAGTTAAATAAACATTAATGAAAAAAAAGATATCTCTAAAAACCTAAAAAACCTAATACTGATGATAGTTACCATTTATTTAAATCTTACTGAGCACTAGGTGTAATTGTCTATGCTTTTCAATACATTGTCTCATTTTATTCTCACAAGTCTGAGCGGTAAATAATATCTTGGTGTTTGCAGGTAAAGGGCCCAGGGGAGACAAAGTGCATTAACAAGAATTAAGGAGGTAAAAAGCGTGAGACCGAAGGAGTGAGGAGTGACAGAAACATGGTGGGGATGTAACTAAGACTACAGTGAGGTAGGTGAGGGAATGAGTGAAATAGCCGATGGGGATTAAGGAGTGCACCTGTGATGAGCTCCAAGTCTTTGCATGGAAGTGTGGATGACTAAATTGTACAACTGAAACTAATAAAACACTGTATGTGAACTAGCTGGAATTTAAATAAAAACTGAAAAAAAAAAAAAACAAAAGACCACAGTGAGTGTGTGAGTCCTGAAAGGGAGAGAGTACATGGGGGACAATAGGAAAGGGAAGAAGACAGGGGGAGGAAAGAGCCAAGGCGTGGGAAGGTACGGAGCTGCGACAGAGGAGGAGGAGCTAAGGGAGATGGAGAAGCAGCCCATAGGAGAGAGGTGAGGGAGGAGCTCAGAGGAAGGCGGAAGAAAAGGACCTAAGGGCGTTGGAGAGGGAGCACTTCTAGAAGGAAGCAAGAGAGGGCGTGCCCAGAGGGAAGAGAAAGAAGCCTGGAGTCAGGAAGGAGGGGCAGGGCCCAGAGGGGAATCTTAGAAGGAGGGGCGGGGTCTAGGGGAAGGGAGGAATGAGGGGCGGGGGCTAGATACGGGGCGTGGCCAAGAGGGAGGGGAGGGGCTGTGATAGAAGTGAGGGACCGAGGGGTGGAGCCGAGAGATGGGGCGGAGCCTAGGGGGAGGGGCGGGTCCGAGAGGGAGGGGAGGGACTGCGAGGGAAGGGAGGGAGGGAGGGGAGGGGCCTTAGGGAAGGGAAGGAGGGAGGGGCGGAGCCAAGAGGGAGGAGAGGAAAAGCTGAGATGAAAGGGACAGAGCCAGGAGAACTTTTATGCTGGGGGGAAAGGAGGAGTTATGAGGACGGAGGAAGAGCTGAGCGGGAGTTGGACGAACGGAGACTAAGGGGAGGAGCCAAAAGGGAAGGAAAGAGAATCTGGGAAAAAGAGAGGTCCGGATCCTCTAAGTGCGAGGCTCAAAGATAGCGACACTGAGACACACGGTCATAGAGAGGGCTTTGGCGTTCTGGGTCAGAGGCAAAGAGCTCGCGACTATGGTCTCCCCCGGTGTGCCCCATACCCTTACCTGAACCCCTCCCCTCACATCTCACTGCCTCCCACTGGTCCTCACCTTGCAGGCTGCATTCTTTCTGGCCGCCGCCTCGCAGAAGTTAACTGGAGCCAACCCGGGGAGGTAGAAGGCCTCGCTGCGGGCGGCCTGAAGCCCCAGAAACAGGCCCAACCCCAGGAGCCACCTCAGCCCTGGGAGGGCGAGCCTGAGGCGGCAAGGGTTGGTTCCCATTTGGGAACCACGAGTACTCATTTGAGGAGCCGGCTCAGGGCTCGGGGACACACACTACAGACGAGATCGAACCAGTAGAGGAGAGAAAAGGAAACGATAAGGAAGAGCTGCGTACCGGGACGAGCCGAGACCACTAGTGGGACTAGAACTCTGGGGAAAGCCAGTTATTGCGGCGAGACGGTGGCCTGGAACCCGTTGCTAGGACGCCAGGCTGTTTGTGAACTCACGGAGTACGCATGCGTACGGTTCCCCTGAGTCTCCCCCAGCCCACGCTCCACCTTACCTCCCAGACTGCCCCCCCCCCGCGTGCCCCACCCGCAGCCGGGCACTTTCCCGCGATTGGAGGTGACTCTCGGAGCGGGGGCGAGGGCGAGGGGGACAGGATAGACCGGCTGAGAGGTCTCATAATCGCAACATCACAGCATCATAGGCTGTCGTGCCCTCCCCGAGTTTGCCTCAGTCCCAAAGTAGCAGTGTTAGCCGCCCCCCACCATCCTCACTTCTCCCTGCCAGGTGGTGGGACAAGAAGGGGGGAGAGGGGGGAATTCCGGGGCCAGGCTGTCCACTATGGTGGGTATTAGGCGCTTGAAATGCAGCCAGTCCGAAATTGATGTTCCGTTAAGTGTCAAATGCACACCCAGCATCACAGACAGCATGGATAAAAGAACGCAAGCCTCTGCGTTTTTATACTGATTGCATGTCGAAATGATAATATTTGGGGTCAGTTGCGTTAAATAAAACACTATTAAAATTTAGTTCAACTGTTTATTTTTAAAATGTGGCTGCATGGGGCTCCTGACTGGCTCAGTCGGTAGAGCATGAGCCTCTTGACATCAGGGTCGTGAGTTCAAACCCCATGTACTGCCTGTAGCCTACTTAAAAATAAATAAACAAAAATAAAATGTGGCTGGCAGAACATTTAAAATGACACGTGGCTTGCATCATATTTCTTTTTTTATCTGTTAAGGCAACTTTAATATAAATAGATGCTGCAAAAATAATACAGCAAAACAAAGCAATGCAGCCATACAAATGAACCAGTTCAGCTATTCAATATTTTTATGCTGTCTGTGATGATACATGTATCACTCAATGTAAAATAAGTTCTGGCATCATTCCTATCTGGGAGACACAACATTTATTTTACACTTATGATTTCAGTAGAATATGTTTATTATATTATGATTCAATGATAATCTGAAAAATCTTAAAAATCAACGTAAGAAAGAAAACCACACACACACACACACACAAAGAAAAAAAACCCACAATAATCACATTCTGGAGAATGCCAGATGGACTGATCCTAAATATGTTTGTTGAAGTATGGTAGACACACAATATTACATCGATTCCGGGTGTCCATCAGTGATTCCACAAGTCCACAGTTCACTGGCACTGTATTTCTATTGGACAGCGCAGGTCTGAGGAAGGAGGATGGAAGGGTATAAGACCAAAGAAGAGGGAGGGGGAGGGAAGGGTGGCTCTTAGTCTTTGAAAGAAAATTTTCTTTCTCTTAGCGGCAGGGATCTTATTTTTCGACCTCTGTAAGAATCGTCATCGACCTCCATTTCTGCTCCTTGTGCTGTCCTATAATGCAAAGTGCTTGTATTTGGATCTAGACAGTATTGTAGGTATCATCCAACAAAGATAGTAGAAGAGCCGATCATTTTTCCTCCTTGTCTGTCAAGAGCTTTGGAGAACAAGAGGTCACTTGTTTCCTGAGATCACTGCGCCTCACCAGAGTGTCCAGGCTCTCTCACTCGCAGAGGTCTACGTCCTCTGGTGATTGGCGGGCGGCAAATGCAGGCAGAACAAAGGCAGAGAGGGCTGGCGGTTAGCAGAGGCCTGCAGAATTTAGCGAGTGAACTCTTGGGACTAGAGAGGCAGGAAACGTTGTAGGAGAAAATGTACCAGTGATCAGAATTCGCAGCGTTGTGCGAGAAGGGAGAATGAACTTGACTACACGGACTGGAGCAGCCCTTGTAAAGATTTAGAAAACCGGATAAGGTTATCAGAAGGGGCACCACGTTTGTGAAGAGGAACGGGAAAGGGCAGCCGGGAAGCGGTAGGGTGGTCACGATTTGAAGGAACCAGAGCGTGTATAAAAATCTTGCGCTCGGGATCCCTGGGTGGCGCAGCGGTTTGGCGCCTGCCTTTGGCCCAGGGCGCGATCCTGGAGACCCGGGATCGGATCCCACGTCGGGCTCCCGGTGCATGGAGCCTGCTTCTCCCTCTGCCTGTGTCTCTGCTTCTCTCTCTCTCTCTGTGTGACTATCATAAATAAATAAATAAATAAATTTAAAAAAATAAAAATAAAAATAAAAATCTTGCGCTTCACCACTGCATTTCTACCCCTCTCTGGTAGCCTTTGGATGGAAAAAGTGTACGTGTTAAAATAAACGGGATGTTCCGCCAGCCTCCTCGGCCTGGGCCCGGGGAATCTAGCGGCTGCGCTAAGGCCCCGAGAGCGGGTACGCGGCGGGACTGGGCGCCCTACTGAGCGAGCAAAGGCGGCTCGCCTCGTGAGGGGACCGCGGGAGATGGTACCACGCCACCCTCCCACCCCCCACCCCGCTCCCCCGCTCCCCGCCGCCGGGGCCGGTGTGCCACCCACCTCACCTACAGGACGCTGGCCCCCTCCCCTCCGCAGATGCCAGAGACTGAAGCAGGAAAGAGCAGCAGTCAGCCTATTCGTGATCCTTTTTTCCCTCATCATCATCCTCATCTACAGCTCCGACTGTGGCTCTGAGGTCTTCCATTAAAGCTCCCTGCAGGGCCGTGTCTGTTAAACTCAAGAAATGAAGCATCACCGAGGGCTACGTCCCCATTCTCAGCAATAAGATGCAGCCCTCCTGGTGTCCCCACTGTGTGATCCTCGCCAGCTCCAACCACCTGCTGGGCCTGAAATGAAGTGGCTTATTCTGGTGGATTCTTTGTGCTGCCTGCACTCTAGGAGTTGTCTTCTACTCCCCACCCCCACCACCCCTAAGATGCAGAAGCCCCAGGGCAGCCTTGTGCAAACCATTCACTAGGCAGGCCTGGCTTTGCCCAACTCCAAGGCTCCCCTCCCCCATGTGCCAATTCGAAGACCTCTTCCAGAGGCCTGACTGCCACCTGTAACTAGAGACAGTTCTATTTCTTCCTTTCCGGTCCCTATGCCTTTTATTTCTTTTTCTTGCCTTGCACTAAATAGGATTTCCAATAGGATATTGAATAGAAGTACGAGAAGACATCCATATCTGTTCTCCATCTCAAGGAGAAAGCATTCAGTCTTTAACTGAATGCAGTATGGTAAGAGCTATAGGCTTTTTATATTTGTCCCTTTATCATGTTAAGGAATTTCCTTTCTTTTCCTAGTTCACTGAGCGTTTTTATCATGACTGGATATTGAACTTTATCCAATGTTTTGGCAGTATTTCTTACTAAGACTATTAATATGATGCATTACATTGATATTTAAATATTGAATCAGTCATGCATTTCCAGAATAAACCTCCCTTGGTTTGATAATGAGGGGGGCGGAAAAGGCAGCAACAAAGCACATGAGGCTATATTGTGGTGTGGAGTGCAAAATTTGCAAGTCTTTTAAAAGATACAATTCAAGAGAGAGAGAGAGGCAAACCAAGAAACAGAGGCTTAACTATAGAGAACAAACTGATGGTTATAAGAAGGGGGGGGATGAGTGAAATAGGTGATGGGGATGAAGGAGGGCACCTGTTGTGATGAGTACCAAGTGTTGTGTGACAGTGTTGAATCACTATGCTGTACACCTAAAATTCATATTACACTCTGTTAACTGGAATTAAAACAAAAACTTTTAAAATAGAAGAAGATCAAAGAAAGTAATTTCTTGATGTAGTCTATGCCCCAAACTCCAGGGAGACATGGGTTTCCCCTTCATTAGGAATATTTTAGTGGAAAGTGAAGAATACATTATTCATTTTATTTGCCTACTTGTCTCTCTCCCTCTACTGAAAGTCAGCTTCTTAAGCACAGGATCCTTTTTTTTTTTTTTTTTTTTTTTTTTTTTGTCTTCATATTCCTAACACGGACCCAGACACTTGGTAGGAGCATACTGGAGAAGAAATGTTTTCTCTACCCTTCAAGATTCTTTTTTTTCTTTAAGATTTTTTATTTACTTATTTGACAGAGAGGGAGAGAGGGAGAAGCAGACTCCATGCCAAGCAGAGACCTCAACTCAGGGATCAATCCCAGGACCCTGAGACCACAACTGGAGCAGAGTCAAAGGCAGACGCACAACTGACTAAGCCACCCAGGTGCCCCTACCCTTCAAGTTTCTTTTCACTGGTCTAAGAATTACACTGACATAAAACAGATTAACAGGAGAAAAATCTTATTTAATTACATACATACGGGGAATCCACAAAAACATGAGAGATTTCAAAAACAAAACAAGAAAAATGATGTATATTTGTCATTCTGAATTAAGGAGAAGGGGGTAGGGGCCTGGAGCTTCAAAAGGAAGCCACTCAATTCACAAGAAATTGAAAAAGCGTAAATGTTTTGTAAGCAAACATTTGCCAGGCTATACAGAAACAATGACACAGAAAAGAATTTTAACAGACTTTGCCAAGTTCCTCTCTGTCTTCCACGCCTAGATTATGTTATACTATAGTTATCTGTGGCTATAGCTCCCTTTCTAGAACAGGTCCTCTATCTAGATTCTTTTGTGGGGGTGAAGAGGGAGAGGGAAAGAGAATCTTAAGCAGGTTCCATGCCCAGTAAAGAGCCCAACACGGCTCTATCTCATGACCCTGAGATCATGGCCTGAGCTGAAACATAGTCAGACACTTAACTGACTGAGCCACCCAGGTGCCCCAAGCTTCTTTTAGGTGGTTAAGGGTAAGGTAAAAAGAAAAAGAAGAAAAACTTCCTAGGACACCTAGCTGGCTCAGATGGAAGAGTATGTGCCTCTTGATCTCAGGGTCCTGAGTTCAAACCCCATGTTGGGTGGGGAGATTACTTACACATAAATAAAACTTTTAAAATTTTTTTGAAAAAAAGAGGGTAGGACGCCTGGGTGGCTAGGCGGTTGAGCGTCTGCCTTCAGCTCAAGGCGTGATCCCGGAGTCCTGGGATCAAGTTCCACATCGGGCTCCCTGCATGGAGCCTGCTGCTCCCTCTGCCTATGTCTCTGCCTCTCTGTGTGTGTGTGTCTCATGAATAAATTAAAAATCTTTTTTAAAAAGACTCAATTATAAAGAGAGAGAGAGAGAAGAAGGGAGAGCCTGGGCACCTGCCTTTGGCTGGTTATGATCCCAGTATCCTGGGAGCCAGCCCTGCATGGGGCTCCCTGCTCAGCAGGGGGGTCTGCTTCTCCTTCTCCCTCTGCCTGCTGCTCCCCCTGATTGTGTTCTCTCTCTCTCTCTCTCTCTCTCTCTCTCTCTGTCTGTCAAATAAAGAAAGAAAGAAAAGAAAACGAAAAAAGAAAAATCCCTGCTACAGTGTAAGTTACATGGCTTTCATTCTTCCATCTTTTCATTTATTTGAATCAATGTATTCTGCTTTTGGGGGAGCACAATTTGACACTCCAAAATGCATGTCTTTAGCATGTGGATTATTTTAGGTTGACTCCTTTTGTTCTTTTCAAAAAATTTTTAAAAGATTTTATTTATTTATTTGAGAGAGAGAGAGAGAGCACAGAATGGAGAGGGAGAAGCAGGGTCCCTGCTGAGCAGGGAGTCTGATGAAGGGCTCAATCTCAGAACCTTGGGATCATGACCTGAGCAGAAGGCAGGTGCTTAACTGACTGAACCACCCAGGCTCCCCCACAGGGATTTTTCTATATTTTACCTCATTTAGAAGTCAAAAGAGGATGCAATCCAAAGATGGGAGTGTTGATAACCAAGATAACCCCCCTTTATTTATGTAGTAGTAAATTTTACACAGTTCTTGCCTATCCACCTTTTTTAAAGATTTTATTTATTTATTCATGAGAGACAGAGAGAGAGAGAGAGACAGAGAGAGAGGGAGAGAGAGAGAGGCAAAGACACAGGCAGAGGGAGAAGCAGGCTCCATGCAGGGAGTCTGACAGGGGACTCGATCCCAAGTCTCCAGCAACAGGCCCTGGTCCAAAGGCAGCACTAAACCACTGAGCCACCCGGGCTGCCTGCCTATCCACCTTTGTATGTGATCCTCCCAGTGCCCATGTGAGGTAGGCAGGGTAGTTATTTTATGTGAGGGAACAGAGGCCAAGAGTAGTTGGTTTGCTAGTCCAAGGTCACACAGCTAATAGAAGACCAAGTCAAGGGTAGGAAACAGGTCCCCTGAAATCTAATTTAGTTCTAAAATACAATGGTATTAAAAGGAAGTGCAGGGATCCCTGGGTGGTGCAGCGGTTTGGTGCCTGCCTTTGGCCCAGGGCGCGATCCTGGAGACCCGGGATCGAATCCTACGTCGGGCTCCCGGTGCATGGAACCTGCTTCTCCCTCTGCCTGTGTCTCTGCCTCTCTCTCTCTCTCTCTCTGTGACTATCATAAATAAATAAAAATTAAAAAAATAAAAAATAAATAAAAGGAAGTGCACAGTGGCAATAAAAAGGAAATAAAATCATTTTATGACATAGCTGTCAAATTTCCAGCTACATCAACTATGAAAGAAGCAAGTAAAAGACTGAGTGAAGCAGGTGAACCTGAAGTTCCTGAAGTTAGGAGCTATCCTTGACAATGGTGCACAGAGAGATTTCACCATGAAACTTGTGATATCCAGTGTCACTCAAACAAGTGTGAAAGGGAGAGGAATGGCACTTCCCCAAAGTGGATGCTTCAGGTTGCAGTAAAGAAAATGTAGGGATGCCTGGGTGGTTCAGCGGTTGAGCATCTGCCTTCAGCTCAGGGTGTGATCCCGTGGTCCTAGGATCAAGTCCCACATCAGGCTCCCTGCATGGAACCTGCTTCTCCCTCTGTTTCTGCCTCTCTCTGTGTCTCTCATGAATAAATAAATAAAATTTTAAAAAAAAGAAAAGAAAATGTGTAAAATAGGGCGGCTGAGTGGCTCAGTTGGTTAAGCATCTGCCTTTGACTCAGGTCATGTTCTCAGGGTTCTGGGATCAAGACCCATGACGGGCTCCCTGCTCAGCTCATTCTCTCTCTCTCTCTCTTTCTCTCAAATAAATAAATAAAATCTTTAAGAAAAAAAAAAGAAAATGTGTAAAACAGATGAATACAACTATTAGGTCTTTAATAGTTTGTCTTTAATAGTTAATATTTTCCCCACAGTTCTAACCATTTGGAGTTAAAGACATCCAAGTGACAGTTCCCATCCTCTTTCCAGTTCACTCCAATGTGTATATACCAAAATTAAGTAGTGGAACAAAGGAGTACTGTGATCCAGTGAAATCATGTTCTACTTAAACCATGTTAACATCAAACCATGTTTGATGTTTGGAACATCAAAAAAAGAACTAATGTGCCATGGTAGGCCATGGTGCCAGCTCCAGAGACCACATTATACCTTTCTTAGTGTGTTGTCAGAGTCAGTATAGCTTATCCCTTAGGCCTCTTGCCTTGACTTACTTTTTCCTTCCCAGTTCCCCAAAATCTAAACAGATTTATTTCAAACTGATAGTGTAAATCTAATCATTTATCAGGTCCTCCCCTTAAATTCCTTGCTGCACTGGGGTGCCTGGCCGGCTCAGTTGGTAGAGCATCCTACTCTTGATCCCAGGGTCATGAGTTTGAGCCCAACATTGGGTGTAGAGATTACTTTATTTTTTAAAAGATTTTATTTATTTACTTGAGAGAGAGTGAGCAAGTGAGAGAAAGAACTCGAGCACAAGGTGGGGATGAGAGGGGCAGTGGGAGAGAGAGACACCCTGCTGAGCATGAAGCCCAATGCAGGGCTGGATCCTGGAGATCATGATCTAAGCCAAAGGCAGATACTCAACCACCACCCAGGCACCCCTATAAATTACTTCTAAAAAATTAAAATTAAAAAATCCTTTGCTGCACAAATCAATGTAATGCAGGGGCCCTAGATTGGACCCGGGTATAGAAAAAGAAATTTGGTGAAAGCCTAATAGAGTCTTAGTTTACTTAACTAGTGAGAAATTTGGTGAAAGCCTAATAGAGTCTTAGTTTACTTAATACCATTATACTGGTGTTAATTTCTTCCTTTGATCATTGTACTATAGTTATGTATGATGTTCACATTAAGTGAAGCTCAGCGAAGGGTATATGAGACCTCTGTGTACTATTTTTGCAGTATATCTGTAAATCTAAAATTATCTCAAAGTAAAAAAATTGAGAAACTCTCCTACTGGCTCTCCATTGTCCTAAGGATTAAGTCCAAATTTTGCTTAACAAGGCCTGCTCCGCCTAACCCCCAGTCCCCAACACACACCTCTCCAGCATCAAGCTAGGGGCGTGGATGGGGCTCCACTCCCACAATCACTCTGATCCTGCTCCAGAGAATCACTTTTAGTTACATGAAGACACCATTCTCCCTAGCCTTTGAACAAATTGATCCTTGGTGTTGCTTGTTCTAGTATGCTCTGCTGATGCTCACCGCCTCTCATCTTTTGCCTGGCTGAAATCTTTTTTTTTAAAGATTTTATATATTGGGGTGCCTGGGTGGCTCAGCGGTTCAGCCTCTGCCTTTGGCTCGGGTCGTGATCCCGGGGTCCTGGGATCAGGTCCGCATTGGGCTCCTCTGCCCTGGGATCATGACCTGAGCCGAAGATAGATGCTCAACCACTGAGCCACCCAAGTGCCCCAGTCTGGCTGAAATCCTGTATTTCAGCTCATAATTTGGAAGTTACTTTTCCCAGCTTATGTTCCCTGACAACCCCCTACACTGCACATATCCCACTCCTTCACACCCCCACACACAGAGTTGGATCGAGTGTCCCTTGAATGTGTTCCCATTGAATTCTATGTACACTTCTGATTTGTCACTTTCACACTGTATTACAGTCCTGCCTGCTCCCCCGACCCCTGCACTGATTCAATTGTTAACTCTGGATCTTCTCTTTCTATCCACACCTACCACTTTCATATAGCAAGGCAGCCATTAAAATAGCTTGACTTCACAGGTATAACACTTTGAAGGGTAGGCTCCCCATCTGAGTAATTGTTCTTGTAATTTATATACTCTGGGAAAGGGAATAGTTTTAGGTTTTTTTAAAAAAGATTTTTATTTATTTATTCATAAAAGACAGAGAGACAGGGAGAGAGAGACAGAAAGAGAGAGAGAGGCAAAGATACAGGCAGAGGGAGAAGCAGGCTCCATGCAGGGAGCCTGACGTGGGACTCGATTCTAGGACTCCAGGATCACACCCTGAGCTGACAGCAGGCGCTTAACCACTGAGCCACCCAGGCGTCCCTAGTTTTAGTTTTTGACCAAGAATCATATTTTTGCACTGTCAACTTGTTATCAAAGGACACATATATCCCTGTATTACAGAAATCATTGCAAAATGATGACAAAAATAAATCTGGTCAACATCCATCACCACGCATAGTTACTTTTTTTTTTTTTTAATCTTTTTAAAGATTTTAAGTAATCTCCACACCCACCATGGGGCTCGAACTCACAACCGCAAGATTAAGAGTTACATGCTCCACCATGGAGCCAGCCAGCCGCCCCACAACAAATTTTTTTCTTATGATGAAAACTTTTAAGATTTACTCTCTTAGAACTTTCAAGTATATAATACAGTATTACCTATAGTCACCATGCTTAAGTTACATCCACATGACTTTTTAATTTTATAGCTACACATTTGTACTTTTAACCCCCTACACCCACTTTAGCCACCCCTACATCGCCAACTCTGGCAACCACTAATATGTACTCTGTACTCATGAGCTTTTTTTTGTTATTGCCTTTTTTTTGTGTTTGTTTTTTGTTGTTCTTGATTTTTGTTTTGCATTCCACATACAAGTGAGATCATATGGTATTTGTCTTTCCTGTCAGACTTATTTCACTTAGCATAATGCCCTCAAGATCATCCATGTTGTTACAAATGGCAAGATTTCCTTCTTTATTAAGGCTGAATAATATTCCGTTGTATATATTATACCACATTTTCTTTATCCATTGATGGATATTTAGGTTGCTTTTGTATCTTAGTTATTGTGAATAATGCTTCAATGAATACTGGAGGGGGGCTATATCTTTTAGTGTTTTCATTTCCTTTGGATAAACACCTAGAAACAGAATTGCTAGATCATATGGTCATTCTACTTTTAATTTTTTTTGAGGGACCTCTATACTGTTTTCCACAGTGGCTGAACCAACTTACATTTCCACCAACAGTGTACAAGGGTTCCCTTTTCTCCATATCATTGCCTACACTTATTACTTCTTGGGGTTTTTTTATAGTACCCATCCTAACAGGTATAGGATGGTATCTCATTTGGTTTTGATTTGCATTCCCCTGGTGATGAGTTGTATTGAACATCGTTTCATGTGTCTGTTGTCTATTTGTATATCTTCTTTGGAAAATGTCTGTTCAAGTCCTCTGCCCATTTTTAATCAGATTATTTGAGTGGTTTTGTGATTTTTTTGCTATTAAGTTACATGAGTTCTTTATATATTTTAAATATTAGCCCCTTATCATATATATATGAATTGCAAATATTTTCTCTCATTCAGTAGGTTTCCTTTTCATTTTGTTGATGGTTTCTGTCTTGTTTTGTTTTTTGCTCTGTAAAAGCGTTTTAGTTCGAGTTCTATTTATTTTTGCTTTTATTGCCTTTGTTTCTCATGTCAGGTCCAAAAAATCATTGCCAAGACCAATGCCAAGGAGCTTACTGCCTATGTTTTCTTCTAAGAGTTTCATGGTTTCAAATCTTACATTCAAATCTTTGATCCATTTTGAGTTAATTTTTGTGTATGATGTAAAATAGTGATCTACTTTTATTCTCCCAACACCATTTAATGAAAACACCGTCTTTTCCTAATTTTATATTCTTGGCTCCCTTGTCATAAATTAATTGACCACATATATTTGGGCTTATTTCTGGGCTCTCTATTTTGTTCCATTGATCTAAGTGTCTGTTTTTATGCCAATACCATACTGTTTTGATTACTGTAGCTCTATAGTATCCTTTGAAATCAGGGAGTATCAGGTCTCTAGCTTTGTTTTTTTTTTCAAGAATGCTTTGGCTCTTTTGGGTTTTATGGTCTTATGCAAATATTAGGATTGACTGTACTATTGCCTAGTGGTTCTTAAAAAACCATATATTCTCTAAAACAAAAGAAAGTAGTGAGAAGAGTGGTATTGTATTTCATTTTTGAAAATCTCTTTAATGTTTGGCTTAATGGAAGATAGCCAGATTCTCCTACTTACTTCTGCATTCAATTTATTGTGATATCACCTGTCACATAGCCTCTGGACTACTGCATATTCAAAAGAGAATAAGAATGAAAAAGGTATATAATATTCTTCCCCCAAGTGGCCTGAGGTGACCTCCGAAAATTGTTTGCTACTCGCTGGACGCAGAAAACTCTACAAAATCATGCAAATTGAGAGGTTCAAATATTCGTTTTCATATTAAGAACATGTGTGAAACTGCCCAGGCCATCAAGGGTATGCATATCCAAAAAGCCACCAAGTATCTTAAAGATGTCACCTTGCAGAAGCAGTGTGTGCCATTCCGTCGCTACAATGGTGGAGTTGGTAAATGTGCACAGGCCAAACAGTGGGGCTGAACACAGGGTCAGTGGCCCAAGAAGAGTGCTGAATTTTTACTGCATATGCTTAAAAATGCAGAGAGTAATGCTGAACTTAAGGGTTTAGATGTAGATTCTCTGGTCATTGAGCACATCCAGATGAACAAAGCCCCCAAGATGTGACATAGAACTTACAGGGCTCATGGCTGGATTAATCCATACATGGGCTCTCCCTGCCACATCGAGATGATTCTTACTGAAAAAGAGCAGATTGTTCCTAAACCAGAAGAGGAGATTGCACAGAAGTAAAAGATATCCCAGAAGAAACTAAGAAATAAAAACTTATGGCCCGGGAGTAAATTCTGCATAGAATAAATGCAAATTAAAAAAAAAAAAAAGAAAGAAAGAAAAAGGCACATAATATCTTGGTACTATGCAAAATTTTCACCTTCTTTTAAGCACCAGATATGTGTCCGGATCCCCCCAGAGTTCTCAAAACAAACTTTAGGAACCTTTTGACTAGAGCATTAACCTAGTGTTAACCATGGACATAATGAAATATTTAGGAGTTAAAACTGATAGGATTTGATGATTGATGGATTATATCAGGGATTAGAGGGAGAGGGAAGTGTCATGCTGATTCATAGGCTGCTGACTTGCACAAGTGACTGTATGGTGGAGCCATTCACTGAGGCATGGCATTGGAAGAGCACCAGGTTTTGGGGTAACAGAGAGAGATCAGGAGGGTTCTTTTTGTAACTGTTATATTCTGAGGAGACCCTGAGAGATACAAATGGAGATTTCTTTTTTTAAATTTAAATTCAATTTAGTTAACATAGTGTATGATTAGTTTCAGAGGTAAAATTTAGTGATTCATCAGTTGCATATAACACCCGGTGCTCATTACATCAAGTGCCCTCCTTAATATCCATTCACCCAGTTACCCCACCTCCCCTCCCACCTCCCCTCTAGCAATTCCCAGTCTGTTCTCTATAGTTGAATCTCTTATGGTTTGCCTTCCTCTCTGTTTTTATCTCATTTTATTTTTCCTTCCCTTCCCCTATGTTCATCTGTTTTGTTTCTTAAATTTCACATCTGAGTGAAATCCTATGGTATTTGTCTTTCTCTGACTGACTTATTTCGCTTAGCATAATACCCCCTAGCTCCATCACGTCTTTGCAAATGACAAGATTTCACAAAAGGAGACTTCAAGCATGCATATATAGCTCTGGAATGGAAATTTCCAGCCACAAATTTGGAAATTGATGGCTTATGGATGATAGAAAGAAATCACATAATAGGAGAGTAGAGAATGAGAGCAGAAGAGGATCTAGAGCCAGTCTTTGAAAAATATCAACAATTTGTGATCTAGTAGAAAGTGATAAGCTGCAGAGTTGCTAGAGAAGGAGCAGACAGAGAGGTAGGTGGAAACCAGAACTGTGGATGTTAAATATAAAAGGGCTTGGAAGCCAAGGAAAGAGAGTGTTTCAAGGAGAAAGTGGTCAAGAACAAAAAAGGCCAAATAAAATAGCAGGCAACATCTTATCTTTTTGATTTGGTGACACAGATATGAGAGAGAGAGCTATCTGAGGGAAAATTACCAGGACATAAGCCAGATTGGAGCAGATTGAGCATTGAGTAACAGGTGATGAAATGAAGGTAGTTGCTAGAGACAACTCTTTCTTTAATTTGATTAACTTTTAATTGCATAAGTGATACAGAAATATATTTCTCCTGTATCAAAATTAGAACATTACAGAGAAGACTAAAATCCTCTGACCACTACCACCAATCCTGGTATTCCCCACCTTCCAGAGGCAACCATTGTTAATTGTTTGGTCTGGCCTTTCTATGTATTAACATGTTATTGTTATCTGTAGTATAATTTTACATATGTACAAGCATATACATACACGCATATACTTATGCATATTTTACATGTACCTATATTACATATAGTATAACACGATGTATAGAATGATGTACTTCAGTGTTTCTTTAAAAAGATTTTTATTTCTTTATTCATGAGAGACACAGAGAGGCAGAGACCTAGGCAGGGAGAGAAGCAGGCTCCATGCAGGGAGCCCCATGCGGGACTCGATCCCCGGACTCCAGAATCACACCCCGGGCCAAAGGCAGGTGCTCAACCGCAGAGCCACCCAGGCATCCCAACTTCAATGTTTTAACAAATGTGCTACCGATATCACATACTACAAGTATATCATTATTTATTCAGCATTCCTCTGTTGATAGTCATTTAAGTTGTTTCCACCTTTTTCCCCAGTCACTAACAATTCTGCACAAAAAACTCCATATATGCAATGGCCTGGGGAGAGAAGGCAACAAGGAGGATATGTTCATTTAAATTTTCATAGAGGGGCGCCTGGGTGGCTCAGTGCAACCTTGAGCATCTGCCTTCCGCTCAGGACATGATCCCTGGGTCCTGGGATTGAGTCCTGCATCAAGCTCCCCATAGGGAGCCTGCTTCTACTTTTTTTTTTAAGATTTATTTTTATTTATTTATGATAGACATAGAGAGAGAGAGAGAGAGAGAGAGAGAGAGAGAGAGGCAGAGACACAGGAGGAGGGAGAAGCAGGCTCCATGCCAGGAGCCGGATGCGGGACTGGATCCCAGGACTCCAGGACCACGACCCCTCCCCCCCCCCCCCCCCCCACCAAAGGCAGGCAGGCGCAAAACCGCTGAGCCACCCAGGGGTCCCCGGGAGCTTGCTTCTCCCTCTGCCTGTGTCTATGCCTTTCTCTGTGCCTCTCATGAATAAATAAATAATTTTTTAAAATAAATTTTCATAGACACTGCTTGCCCTTTCAATATTTTCATAGATACTACCAAACTCCCTCCCCAAATGACTGTACCAAGTTTTCTTCCCACCAGCAATGGGAGTCTCACACGGCTACTGATGACCCACTGTCCCAGCCGCTCAATTCTTTCAAGATGTTTGGCTGTGGAGAGGAGGAAAATTATCAAGTGGTAGCCAGAACAGAATGAAAGACTGAGTGGAGGGGGGGGGTCTTTTTTTTAAAAAGCGACCTCTATGCTCAATGTGGGGCTTGAACTCACAACTCTGAGATCAAGAGTAAACATTCTCCACTAACTGAGCCAGCCACACACCCCAGAGGGGGGTTTCTATATGAGAAAGGCTGGTGCATGTTTTAATGTGCACATTAAAAGGTCCAGTTGAGGAATGGATGAATGTACACAAGAAAAGAAGAAGAATTAATGACATAAAATCCCCAAGAAAGCAGGGGAGGACATTGTCCAAAACACAGGCAGAAGAACTGGCCTTATTAAATGAGAAGAGCCACTATTCTTTCATTACATTGGTTCCCCAACTTGGTTGTGCAGCAGAGTTCCCTGGAGAGCTTGTCAAAACGCTGATTGCTGCCCCTTCCTCCACCAGTTTGGGATTCTGCAAGTCTGGAGGTGGAGTCTGCAAATTTGCATTTCTAACAAGTTCCCAGCCATTGTCAATGGGGCTATTGGGGGTGGAGGCTAACTACTCCGTGGGAGCTTCTATCCTATTTAGCGGGAGGGAGGGAAGGTAGGATGGGTCGAGATGTAGAGATATGCATGATTGGTAACCAAAAGATGAGGGGTTTCTCATTTACTGCCTTCTAGTTTGTCTACAAAAGAAGAATTGAGGTCAGATATTGGGGCACCTGGGTGGCTCAGTTGGCTGAGCCATCAGCTCTCAGTCATGATCTCAGGGTCATGGGATCAATCCCTGCATGCGGCTGCATGCTGGGTTGGGAGCCAGCATGAAATTCTTTCCCTATGCCCCTCCCCCCACTCGTTAGCAAACACATGCATACTCTCTCTCTCAAATAAATAAATCTTCAAAAAATCAACAAAAAATTGTTGAGGTCAAATAATGTTTTGTTTTTAAAAAATATTTTATATATTAATTTGAGAGAGAGAACATATGCGGGTGGGGGCAGAGAGAGAGGGAGAAGCAGGCAGGCCCCCCTGCCAAACAAAGAGCCTGGGACCACCACCAGAGCAAAAGACAGACACCTAACCAATTGAGCCATCCAGGCACCCCGAGGTCAAATATTGTTCAGGTTGGGACAGGAGGGAAGTAGTGCTGGGTTAGGAGGTTAGATAAGAGTGAAGAATGTTCTAAAAAATGATCAGTAGGTAGGATAGTTAATTGGCTAAAGATATGTAGTAAAATTACTGGGCAATACTGAAGTATCACTTGAGGTCTGTAATCAGGAATTTTATAACAGACCGGATTGTGTCACTTTTCCCGGTAGATATGGGGAAAGTAAATTATTGGTTTCACCCAAGATGGGTTTTGCCACCTTAGTGTCTCAAAAAGAAATCCAGTATCTCATGCTAGAAACATGGCATCACCATGGATTCCTTCCTCCCAAAGCCAATCATCACAATGTCAATAGTTAACACTTAATATAATGCTTACCATTCCCTAGGAAATGTTATAAATATATTGTATATATTAAATTCATGGGATCCCTGGGTGGCGCAGCGGTTTGGCGCCCGCCTTTGGCCCAGGGCGCGATCCGGGAGACCCTGGATCGAATCCCACATCAGGCTCCCGGTGCATGGAGCCTGCTTCTCCCTCTGCCTGTGTCTCTGCCTCTCTCTCTCTCTCTCTGTAACTATCATAAAATAAATAAATAAAAAAAAATTTTTAAATTCATTTAAAAAAAATAAATAAATAAATTCATTTAATCCTGACACTTCTTATAAGTGCATTTTTTAAAACAGATTTTATTTATTTATTCATGAGAGCCACAGAGAGAAAGGCAGAGACACAGGCAGAGGGAGAATCAGGCCCCATGCAGGGAGCCTGATGTGGGACTCGATTCCGGGTCTCCAGGATCACGCCCTAGGCTGAAGGCGGCGCTAAATCGCTGAGCCACCCAGGCTGCCCTATATTCATTTTGTAAATATAGACACCGAGGTACAGAGAAATTAGTAATTGGTCCAAATTCACACAGTTTGGACACGGCAAAGCCTGGCTTCAAACCAGGCGTTTTAGCATCAGGGTCTAGTACTTAGGTAGGCTATTCTGCATTGTTTCAGCTTCCTAACCATCTTTCTGATCTATCCACGTTTCTCTATCTCCTCAACCACTACCCCAGCGTACACTGTGTCCTATGCCGCTCTGAATACTGCCTTAAACTCCCAAGTGGTTTTCCAGCCTGTGTGCTCGCCCCTTTATAATTCATTCTCTCCTCAGCTGCTAGAGTGATCTTTCAAAACTACAAATCAGCTCAAGTTTTTCTTCTGGACTGAAGTCCTCTGGTGGCTTCCTATTGTACTTAACATAAACCCCCCCAAATCTTAGGCATGACTTGCAAGGTCCTGGATGATCTGACACTTTCCCAATCTTCCAAGTACATCACTTGTCATCATTTTCCTTAATCTCTATTTTCCAAAGGGGCTTCATTTAAGTTCTTCAAACACATCAAATTCTTTTCCTCCATAGGGCCTCTGCACATGCTGTTGCTATCTAGAATGTTCTTCCAACAGTTCTTCCGATGGGTGGTTATTTCTCACCGTTAAGAATACTCAGCTTCCATGTCATTTCCTCAGAGAGATCTCCCCTGGCTATAGTACGTAGGTTTCCTCCCCTTGCACACATGTACTTTTCAAAAAATTCACTCTCACTACAACTGTTTTCTTCATAGTGGTTTTCACTATTTTGTCTATTTTATCTCTCTCATTCTCTCTCTCCCTCTCTCTCTTTCACACACACACACACACACACACACACACACACACACTGCAACTAAAATATAGGTTTCATGAGGGCAGGGACAAAGTCCATTTTATTCACCACTGTATACTGTAGGGAAGCAAAATGTGCCACTCCAAAATGTGTCTCTCTGGCATATGGGTTACTTTAGGCTGATGATTTTTATTTTTTAAGTAAAAAAGTATGCCTGACATGGGGCTTGAACTCACGACCCTAAGATCAGGAGTCGCATGGTCTACTGACTGAGCCAGCCAGGTGCTGATTATTAAAAAACAAAAACAAAAACAGAAGACTCAGGGTGCCTAGTGGCTCAGTCACTTAAGCATCTGCCTTCAGCTCAGGTTATGATCTCAGGGTCCTAGAATGGAGCCCCATGTCAGGCTTCCTGCTCAGCAGAGAGTCTGCTTCTCCTTCTCCCTCTGTCCATCCTCCCTCCTTGTTCTCCCTCTCTCATCTCAAATGAATAAACAAAATCTTTTTTAAAAAATAATTTTTATTTTTATGTTTTTATTTTATTTTTTTAAAAGATTCTACCCATTTATTCATGAGAGACACAGAGAGAGAGAGGTAGAGACACAGGCAGAGGGAGAAGCAGGCTCCTGCAGGGAACCCAACATGGCACTCGATCCCAGGACTCCAGAATCATGCCCTAGGCTGAAGGCAAGCACTAAACCACTGAGCCACCCAGGGATCCTAAATAATTTTTAAAAACCAGAGGACTTAGGAAGTTTTTTTCTATTGGCCCCTTAACTGCTTAAAAGAATCTAAATAGGGGGATCCCTGGGTGGCTCAGTGGTTTAGCACCTGCCTTTGGCCCAGGGCGTGATCCTGGGGTCCTGGGATCGAGTCCGGCGTCGGGCTCCTGGCATTAAGCCTGCTTCTCCCTCCTCCTGTGTCTCTGCCTCTCTCTCTCTGTCTATCATAAATAAATAAATAAATCTTAAAAAAAAAGAATCTAAATAGAGGACCTGCTCCAGGAAGGGAGCTATCACCATAGGTGACTAGAGTAGAACTCAGAACTAGGTGGAGACAGAGAGGAACTTAGTGAAGCCTGTTAGAATTCTGTGCCCCATCATTTCTGTACAGCCTGGCAAACACTTGTTTACCAAACATTTGCTCTTTTTCATCTCCTTGTGAACTGCCTGCCTTCCCTTTGAAATCCCAGACTCCTATAGCCTTCTCCTTAGTCTAGAATGACATACCTACTTCCCTTTTCCTGTCTTTGGAATCTCTCTCTCTCTCTCTCTTTTTTTCTTTTAGTGGATTCCCTGTAGGGACATAATTAAATTAGATTTTCTCCTGTTAATATGTCTCGTGTCAATTTAATTCTTAAACCATCCAGAAAAACCTTGAAGAACAGAGATTTTTCCTCCCCAACAATGCAAGTCCCAATCTTGGTGACTAATGCATAGTAGGTATCTGATGAATATTCAGCCAGGGAATGAAGTAATGAACCTGAGGCAGCCAAGTGGTAATGTGTGACAGGAAGTTGGATGTGCAGGTTGAGGAGCTCAAGTGAGAGATCTGGCATGGAAATATAAATACAGAGTCATAAGGATATTTATTGTAGTGGACACTCTGGTAATGGATACCATTGCCTAAGGAGAGAGGACAGAATGAAAAGGTGAGAGGATCGTGCAATAAGAGGGAAAAAACTCTAATATTTAAAGACCTACTGGAAAAGAATGAGCCTGTCAAAGACATTTGAGAATGAATGAATGCCCTTATACTCAGATAAATCAGTCTTTTTATTCATGCCACCTGGATTTTGTGTCAGAAAGTCCTTTTGCTTCAACCTTCAAAGTATATCCAGAACATAACAACTTCTCACCACCTCCACTGCTGTCACCTCCATCCCAGGCATTATCACAATAGTCTTCTCACTGGTCCCTGTTCTCACTCTTGTTCCCTACAGTGTATTCTGGACAGAGTGACCAATGTGATACTGTTATGAGGCAAGATAGGTAAGTCACTCCTCTGCTCAAGCCTGTTGATTTCAGTCCAAGTAGAAGGTGAGGGAGCAGGGACACCTGGATAGCTCAGCGGTTGAGCGTCTGTCTTCAGCTTACAGCATGATCCTGATGTACTGGGATTGAGTTCCACACAGCTTCCTACATGGAGTCTGCTTCTCTCTCTTCCTATGTCTCTGCTCTCTCTCGCTCTCTCTCATGAATTAATAAATAAAATCATTAAAAAAAAAAGAAAGAAAAAGAAGGCGAAGGAGCAGAATTTGCCACCTCAAAATAGGCCTCTTTGGCAAAAGGGTTATTTTAAGATGATTATTTTTTAAGAACTGCAAAGTCAAGAGAAGTTCTAAAAACCCAAGTAGGGGATGCCTGGGTGGCTCAGAGGTTGAGCATCTGCCTTTGGCTCAGGGTGTGATTCTAGGATCCGGGATCAAGTTCCGCATTGGGCTCCCTGTAAGGAGCCTGCTTCTCCCTCTGCCTGTGTCTCTGCCTCTCTCTCTCTCTCTCTCTGTCTCTCTCTCTGTCTCTCACGAATAAACAAATAAATCTTTAAAATAAAAAAATAAAATAAAAACCCAAGTAGAAGTTGCCTTTTTGTGAGACACATTAACATTTATTTTTACTTATTTTAAAAATCTTTTGTTTACTTATTGTAGAGATAGAGAGAGCAGGGGTGGGATGGGGGGAGGAGCAGAGGGAGAGGGACAAGCAGACTCCAGACTGAGCACAGAGCCCGATGTGAGGCTCCATCTCAGGATCCTTAAGATCATGACCTGAACCCAAATCATGAGTCAGACAGTTAACGGGCTGAGCCACCCAGGGGCCCAGACATATTAACATTTATAAGGGAATCTCCATTCGTTAGGGTGTCTCCCACTGCGTACCAGGAAGAAAAGGATGTCTCTAAATTGCTAGAAATTCTTATTAATGGAGAAGGTAATGACTTAAATCTGCATAAGAACCTTACACTTGGGGCACCTGGGTGGCTCAGTGGTTGGTTGAGTCTCTGCCTTTGGCTCAGGTCATAATCCCAGGGTCCTGGGATCAAGTCTGTGCTTATCTAGGGGCCAGGGGTGGGGGACATTTTCTGAATTTCTTGGGTCCCACATTCCCCCCTTTTTCAGAGGAACCCAATGCAGGACCCAATCATGGGTCCTGAAAGTTCAGTGATTGGTATTGCTGCCTTCAGAAGGAGGAGGAGGAGGAGGAGGAGGGGGCCAGCTAGGGAGGACAACAAGGTAATTAGCCAGGGGGAATGATTGAACCAGGATCCGAACCACCCCTGTTGCTGCTCTTGCTCTCGTTTTTGCCTGGCCAGTCCTTCCCTGACCATTGCAGTGGGAAGCTTGGGTGGCCAGTGAAGCAATACCTGTTCCTGTGCCAGCCAAACCAATTCCTAGTAGGGTGGCGATGGTGACAACAGAGATGGGATTTCACCCGTGGGTACCCGGGTCCATCCATTGAGATGATTCTAGGGAGTAGTTGAACCAGCACACAGAAGCCCCCAGTTCTGTTTATAACCTGTCCATGAGCGCAGGGATTTAATCCCTCAGAACAGGCCCACCAACTGTTTTGGGGCGGTAGATGATACCCAGTACTGTTTACAGGCTGTGTAACGCACAGAATCTGGTAACCCGGTCCCTGACAAAAGCCACTAGTAGTGGCGTGGAGGAGTGCCTATGCAGAGCCCCTGGCCTGACACAGATTGTCCTTGTTGGGCTGACTCTTCCATTCTGGAACAAAGTCCTTGAGCATGGCGTGTGGATCAGCTAGCCGGATGTGGGTGTAGTGGACCTAGGGAGTTATTCCGTCGACCTTGAGAGCGGTGGGCATAGTCAGGATCACAATGTAGGGTCCTTTCCAGCAAAGTTGGAGCATCTGCTGTTGGTGTCTCCGCATGTACACCCAACTGCATGGTTGATATCGATGGGGGTCCGGGAGCAGCCCAGTCTCGTAGAGGGCCCTCAGCTTAGGCCATACCTGCTCATGGGCTCTTTGTAACATTTGGAGGGAGAAAATAAGTTGTTGGTCATTGAACTCAGCAAGCACCTCGGGTTTCAGGGTAGGAATGATAGGTGGGGATATACCAAACATGATTTTGTAGGGAGTCAGTCCCATCTTATATGGTGAATTCCTCACCCTATATAGGGCAAAGGGGAGGAAAGTCACCCAGTCCCTGCCAGTCTCCAAGGCTAATTTAGTTAAGGTCTCTTTTAATGTCCTATTCAACCTTTCTACTTGACCTGAGCTCTGGGGTCTGTAAGCACAATGTAATTTCCAATCTGCCCCCCCCACCCCCAGTATTTGTGCTATTCCCTGTGTTACCTTAGAAATGAACCCTGGTCCATTGTCAGATCCGATCCTGGAAGAAAATCCATACCTTGGCAGAATGTCCTCCAGCAGCTTTTTGGTCACAATTTGCGCTGTTTTGTGCTTGGTGGGGAACACCTCTGTACTCCGATGCATTTTGGATAGGACTCGCCGTCCTAGTTCCTCTGGCAGGATGATGCTGGAGTCTGCAGCTCTCCACCAGCCACGCAAGCATTGGGTCATAGGCAAGCGTTTGATCCAATGTAAGTCAGCATCAGTATAGTTGGGGGTGTCCAGCAGGGTTGGTGCCCCCGGATCGGGTAGTGTGGTTGTTAAGATCTGGGTCACTGAAAGGGCTGCCTCCTTTGCTTTTGAATTGGCTAGCCAGTTTCCCCTAGCTACTAGTGTATCTGCTTTTTGGTGTCCCAGACAATGGATGATAGCTAGTGCCTTGGGCAGCCAGAGGGCCCTCAGGAGTTCAAGGATCTCTTGTTTTGTTTTTAATAGTCTTTCCTTCTGCTGTCAGAAGCCCTTTCTGTAAAGGGCTCCGTGGATATGAGCGGTGGCAAAGGCGTACCTGCTGTCGGTGTAAATGTTTATTCATTTACCTTCTCCCATGGTTAGCACCTTGGCCAGTGCGATCAGTTCTGCCCATTGAGCCAATGTTCCGGCTGCCAATGGCTCTGCCCAGATGGTCTCCGTTTCCATGGTTACGGCTGCCCCCACGTATCTGATTCCTTCTTGGACAAAACTGCTGCCGTCCATATACCAGGTGGCATCCACGTTCGGCAGTGGCTGGTCCTGGAGATCAGCTCTGATTCCGTGCACCTGTGCCAAAATTTCTTGACAGTCATGCAGAGCGGGGTCTCAGTCTGGGTTAGGGAGTAGCGTTGCCGGATTCAGGGTTGTCGGTGTCTTGAATAAAATTCTGGTGGGGTTTAGCAGTAGGCTCTGATAATGGGTCAGATGAGCATTGCTGATCCAGCGGTCTGGGGGCTGTTTGAGTACCCCTTCAATAGCATGTGGGGTGGTAACATACAGTTCTTGCCCCATGGTCAGCTTGTCTGCATCCTTGACCATAGTGGCCACCACAGAAATAATTTTTAAGCATGGGGGCCACCCAGCAGCCACCATGTCCAGCTTTTTGGAAAGATAGGCTATGGGTCTCTTCCACTCTGAGAGTTACCCTGGGCTCAGGGAGGGGTGCCAAACTCCGACTCCCCTAGTCGTCCAGGTCCTCCATTTTCAAGATCTTGGTAGGGGCCTTAGGTCTTTTGTTAGGGCAGTCTTTCACCCAGTGGCCCTCTTCTTTGCAATAAGCACATCGGTTTTTGTTCAGTTTAGGGCGCTCCCAATGGGGACCAGGGCCATCCTCCTTACCTGTCCCTGAAGCCAGCTTCTTGAGGTGCCTCTGTTTTTCCTTTGGGTCATCCATGGTTGTGGCCAGCAGGATCTTGGCCAGGTTTCGGGTCTGCCGGTCGCTTAGTTTAGTTTGTTGTTCTTCTGGACTTTCTCTATTATAAAGTCTTTCTGCTACTAAGTCCTGCAAGCTCTTCTCTCCTAGTCTCTCTACTCTTTGCAATTTTCTTTTGATGTCTGGAGCAGCCTGGTTAACAAAAGCCATGATAATTGCAGCCTTTGTTTCTGGGGCTTCTGGGTTCATAGGGGTGTACTGACTAAAAGCCTCTATGACTCTCTCTAAGAAGGCTGCTGGACTCTTATCCTTACCTTCTCACATCATATACCTTGGCCAGATTGGTAGGCTTGTGTGCGGTAGCCTTGAAACCTGCCATTAGAGTCTAGCGGTAGACCCGGAGTCTCTCCTTACCTTCAGCGGAGTTGTAGTCCCAGGTAGGGTGGGATAAGGGGAAGGCAGCGTTTCTGAGGTCTGGGTTTTGAGTCGGCTGTCTGTCCTCTCCCAGGACAGACTTCCGGGCTTCCACCTGAATTCGTTATCTCTCTTCGGTGAAGAGAACCTGCAAGAGCTGTTGGCAGTCATTTCAAGTAGGCTGGTGGGTAAAGAGAACAGTATCTAAAAGCCTGATTAGATCTTTCGGGTTATCAGATAACTTTGCATTATGGGTTCTCCAATTATATAAATCACTGGTGGAGAATGGCCAATATAACATTGGTTGTTCTCTGTGGGAAGCCCCATGGCGCGGAGGGGAAGGGCAGTGGAGTCAGCCCCACATTTGGAGGTGGGGCCACCCAGTGGCTCTGTTGGTGTGTCTCTGCCACTGGCCAGCGCACAGGAACTCCCTCATCAGGGAGGGGTGGAGCCCCTTCTGCAGCCCCTGGTGCCTTCAATGGAGGGGCGGAAGGGGGATGGGGTGCCTGGTAGGGCAGCGAGGGAATCAGGTCCTCTGGAGAGGGATCCTGCAAGACCAGATAAAGGGGCGTTTTGGTCTTAGAGTCAGTCTCCTTCTCGGCCTTGCCTTTTGCCGGGCTAGAATCTTGGTAGGTCCTGCTTTGGGGGGTAAAAATGGTTTTATCCAAGGAGGGGGATTCTCGATCATGTCCTGCCAGACCAGGATGTAGGGCACCTGGTCAGGGTGGCTGTCCGGTTTATTACTGAAGATCACAGCCTTAACCTGTAGGTGGAAAGTTCCTTCTCGGGGCCGTCCCACATCAAAGGTTGGCCATTCTGACATGCAGTAAGTTTGAAATTTCCCTCTCCGTATGTCTGTGTTCAGATTATGACCTCTTTCCCTAATGTCCGAGAAGTGGGAGAGCATAAGAGACAGGGGGGTGGTTTGTGTCTGTCCCCTTATGTCCCCAGTCCACACCAAGGCACAGACAGTTATGACGATTAACAAGGACACAGTAACACAGACAAACGTTCCAATGCGGCCACGGAGACAAAACAGAAAGTAAACTGAAGGGCTGTCTGTCCGTAATGGCAGTCAGCCCTCCTCACAGATGAGGACTTCGTCCTCCTGGCGGGGGCAAGGGATGTCTCCCAAGACCCCTGGTCGACAGCTTGCCAGCGCGTCCGCCTAAGCCAATGTTGACCTAAAACAGTTTGGAATTCCTACAGGTAGAAATACAGCATGGAACTCTCAGAAAATATGTGCGCAAAAGGTAGAAAAAGTTGAGTGCACTCACCAGGCATGGGACCCTCCGGGTGGGGTCCTGGGGGTCTTTCAGATCCCCGACGAGCCCCCAAATGTTGTGCCCAAGATTGCGAATCCGAGAAACCACCAAGGAGCCAACACCAATGCAAGCACATGAGGGTTTATTAGCAAGCTCGAGCTTGGGTCCAAGTATACCCGTCACAGCGGAGCAGGGACTTGGACCCCGAGGTGGGTTATAGCTGGGTTTTTAGGGGCTGGTCTAGGGGATTTCCAGTAAGGGTGGGGGAGTTTCTCAAGCTCTTAGTTCCTCATTCCAATATAGGACGTGCTCTGCGGTTTTTCTTGGAACTGACTTGGGCTACAGGCCTCAGGGCGTGCTTATCTAGGGGCCGGGGTGGGGGACATTATCTGAATTTCTTGGGTCCCACAAAAACAACATGGCTGGTAGGCTTCCATCTTTCTAGCATACTTTCCCTCAGATATCCACATGGTTTACTCCCTTGTTTATCTTTGCTTCAAATATTACTTTAATGGAGCCCATTGTGATCCACCGTTTCAACGTTGCACCCTTTCATTCCATACTCCAGACCTTCCTTCCTCACTCTATTTCTTACGTAGCACTTTTCAACTTCAAACACACTGATGGATTGATTGATTTAGATTGTTTACTGTCTTTCCCTGTAACTGAAATGTTAGCTCCAGATCGGCAGGCACTCTTACTTAGCCTTTTGTTCAGTGATGCTGTCCTAGCACCTAAGACAGTGCTGGCACAGAATAGACACCGTGTTTGAATGAGTATTTGCGAAGCGTATAAATGAATAGACGGATGGTCTTTCTGACCAGATGATAAAAGCACCTACCCATTTTTCTTCTACTACTTCTATGGTTCTACCTTTTACATTTAAATCTTTGAGCTAGGGGCACAAGGGTGGCTCAGTGGTTGAGCATTTGCCTTTGGCTCAGGTCATGATCTTGGGGTACTGGGATGGAGTCCTGCATCCGGCTCCCCACAGGTAGCCTGTTTCTTACTCTGCCTGTGTTTTTGCCTCTTTCTGTGTGTCTCTCATGGATAAATAATTTTTTTTAAAAAAACCTTTAAGCTGGAATTTATTCCGGAGCAAAAAATATGGTGGGAATTCAGATTTCCCCCCCTTCAAATGGGTAAGTGCCTCAATACAATTTATTGCAAAAGCCATCGTTTTCCATCCCATCATTTGAAATGTTTCCTCAGACATACTTCAGTTCCTTTTAATCGAGTATTAAATTTTTTTTTTTTTTATTTATGATAGTCACAGAGGGAGAGAGAGAGAGGCAGAGACACAGGCGGAGGGAGAAGCAGGCTCCATACACCGGGAGCCCGACGTGGGATTCGATCCTGGGTCTCCAGGATCGCGCCCTGGGCCAAAGACAGGCGCCAAACCGCTGCGCCACCCAGGGATCCCTAATCGAGTATTAAATTTGGTTAAAACTCATTATCTCCGTATTAAATTTGGTTAAAACTCATTATCTCCGGCGCCGAGGGGGCCGCATCCCCACAATGGGCTGCCTGGACCCCAGCGGAGAGGATGTAAGGAAGACGTGGAGGAGATTTGATGTCCCAACACCCAAGTCATCTAACTCAGATGATGACCTCCCTGAAGACTATCCAGTGGTCAAAAACATGCTCCACAGACTGGCAGTGGATTTGACCCTGGACCCGGGTACTGCACACCGCCCCCTACTTGTCTTCGCGGACCACCGCAGTGTCCAACTAGCCCCCCCGCGCCCCCCCCCCCCCCCATGGTCCTGCGCGCTTTGATCAGCTCCCGGCCCGGCCCGGCCCGTACTGGGCACACAGGGATTTGGGGCTGGCGGGCACTGCTGGGAGGTGGAGACCGCAGATGCCGCCTGCGGCCCAGACTCCTCTGGGGAGGACAAGAGGACAAGGATGAAGCCAAGGGCCACTACGCCTTGGGCGCCGCCGGGGAGTCGCTGTGCCGCAAGGGCCGCGTGGGGCTGTGCCCCGCGGGGGCCGTGTGGGCTGTGGAGGACCCCCGCGGCCACCTGTGGGCCCTCACCGCCCCTGACCCCACCCTGCTGAGTGGCGCCGGGCCCCTGCCGTGGCGCATCCGCATAGACCTTGACTGGGAGCGGGGCGCGTAGCCTTCTCTGACGCCCGCTCCCTAGACCTACTCTTCGCCTTCCAGGGGCCGGACCCCGTGGGGGAGCGTGTTTTCCCGCTGCTCTGCACCCGCCACGCCTATGCCACGCCACCCCACCACCCCACCACCCCACCACGGGGAGGCTTCCTCCTGTGCCAGGGAGCCTCCCTCCCTCCCGGGAGCACATCCACCTGTCCCCTCCCTTCTTCCCACCTGATCCCTACCCAGCACACCAGCCCTGGCCACCAGGTAGACAGGATGGGTCCTCGCAGTAGTTTTCTCCTGGCCCCCACCTCGCCTCCTCTCCAGATGGGCCTGGTCCTCCTCCACAGTTCTAGGGCTCTGGCTTCTGGCCTGGCTCCAGTGTCCTCTAGGAGGGGACAGGCCAGCCCTACTCCATGGTGACTGCTTCCTAAGCTCATAGCCTGTTCCCCTTTGGGACCTTGTTAGGGCTCCCTCTGCACATGCTCACAGTAAGGAACAAATGGTGCTACCTCTCCTTTCCTCCACCTGGGAATGGCCCAGACTCCCAAACTCATACTTGTATATAGCTTCACATCTTTCCACATATGTATAAATGGGCCCATATTTAACACGTTTTGTGATGTTGAGTTATTTATTTTGTGCATCTGTGGCAATAAATGAGATCTCAGTGGTGGTTAAAAAAAAAACAAACAAACAAACCTCATTATCTCCTTCATTGTGGAGAAAGGTCCAGTAGAATTGGATCTTCATTCCTTCATGCCAGTTTCTTTTTTTTTTTAAGATGTTATTTATTTATTCGTGAGACATACAGAGAGAGAGGCAGAGACATAGGCAGAGAGAGAAGCAGGTTCCATGTAGGGAGCCCAATGCGGGACTCCATCCTGGGACTCCAGGATCACACCCTGGGCTGAAGGCAGACGCTCAACCACTGAGGCACCCAGGCGTCCCATCAGCCAGTTTCTGTAAAGATACTAGAGCTAGGGCAGCCCCGGTGGCTCAGCGATTTAGCGCTGCCTACAGCCCAGGGCGTGATCCTGGAGACCCAGGATCGAGTCCCACATCAGGCTCCCTGCATGGAGTCTGCTTCTCCCTCTGCCTTTGTCTCTGTCTGTCTCTCTCTCTTCTCTGTGTGTTCTCATGAATAAATAAATAAAATCTTTAAAAAACCCCTTAAAAAAGATACTAGAGCTATACTTTGGTTTAAAAAGTTTTTGTTCCTTGCTTATCGTAGCTAAGTTGGCTATCTTCTGGACAGTGGCTACTTTAAGTGGTTTGGAAAGTCTCCCAATCGTTAATCACATAAAATTCTTCCCTCCCTTCTTCCTTGCTTGACATAAGATAACAAGTTTTTAGAACATGTGGCAGGATATCTTTCTGTCATTGGGAAAACAGGCACAAGTGGATGCAGAGAGACCTTACCTCTGCCCTTCATGTAAAAATGCAAGCCTGCCCAGAGAGCTTCAATTTACTCATCTCAGAGTAGCCTTAATTTGATGATAGAAGTTTCTTCTTTAAAAGAAGAGTTTTGGGCAGCCCAGGTGGCTCAGGTGCCGCCTTCAGCCCAGGGTGTGATCCTGGAGACCTGGGATCGAGTCCCACATCAGGCTCCCTCTGGGAGTCTGCTTCTCCCTCTGCCTGTGTCTCTGCCTCTCTCTCTCTCTGTCTCTCATGAATAAATAAGATCTTTAAAAAAATAAGAGGCTTTTTTTGGGGGGGTGCCTGGTTGGCTCAATTGGTTGAGTGTCCGCCTTTAGCTCAGGTCATGATCCCAGGGGCCTGGGATGGAGCCCCACATTGGGTTTCCTGCTCAATGCAGAGCCTGGTTCTCCCTCTGTCCCTCCCCCTGCTTGTGCTTTCTCTTTCTCAAATAAATAAATAAAATCTTTAAAGATTTTTAAATACAATTTTTTAATTGAGTTATTTCTTTTTTTTTTTAAATTGATTGGCTGTAGCTTTATTTATTTATTTATTTATTTATGGTAGTCACAGAGAGAGAGAGAGAGAGAGAGAGAGAGAGAGAGAGGCAGAGACAGAAGCAGGCTCCATGCACGGGGAGCCCGACGTGGGATTTGATCCCGGGTCTCCAGGATCGCGCCCTGGGCCAAAGGCAGGCGCCAAACCGTTGCGCCACCCAGGGATCCCAATTGAGTTATTTCTTAATCATTCAATTGCTTGAAGATTTTAAAACTATGGAGTGCTTTTTTAAAAAAGATTTTATCTATTTATTCATGAGACACACACAGAGAGAGAGAGAGAGAGGCAAAGACACAGGCAGAGAGAGAAGCAGGCTCCATGCAGGGAGCCCAACGTGGGACTCGATCCTGGGACTCCAGGACCATGCCCTGGGCAGAAGGCAGGCACCAAATCGCTGAGCCATCTAGGGATCCCTATGGAGGGCTTTTTGTTGTTGGTTGTTGTAGTAAAAAAAAATGTGAGCCCTTCACGGGGAGGTTGAAATTTAAGACAAGACCATAGTATTCATTAAATACTTGTTACGCACCCATCTCATACTAAGTGCCATGGAGAATAAAAAGAGCCTGCAAGTCATTCAGCCAACATTTATTTGGCACTGATCATATTCAAGGATACCTAATGGTGAAGTAATATTGCTTGACTGTCTATCAGTCCATCATTGAGATGGCATCTGGAGAGAAACAACCAGACCAAGGGAAAAATAATAGTACAGAGAACATTCAACTATATTTAATGATAATCCAAAGGAGGAAGTAGAAATAAAGAAACAAAGGGAAAAATCTAGAGGATCCATGAGGGGAAGGGGTGGGTTTCAGAGATTATTTTTGGGCCTTGTGAGACCTGCTTCTCTGAGGACTGTCCCTTGGCCAGATTTGCTCACACTCAGCTGGCCCATCTCTCCTCGCCAGAATTACATCAGTAATACCTTGCTTCCTGCTCCTCCCTCCCCTAATATAGTCTCCAGGTAGCAGCCACAGTGATCTCTTTAAGATGAAATCTGATTATCTCCTTCCTCCTCTTAAAAAGGCTCCCCTTTTCATTGCTACCTGGATCTAGTCAGTAGGCCCTGCATCTCCCTCTCCAGTTTCTTCTTTTGTCCTCTCTGTCCTAAGATGCACTACAGCCATATCGATGCCCTCCTGCCATTCTCTCAACTAACCCTCCCACTGTTCCCACTCTGGCTTCTTGTCCTTGGAAGTCCTGTCTCTACCCCCATACTCCTGGGCACTAATTGCAACGACCAGACTGATATGGTCCACATAGATGCACATTTCCCTCTTTGAAACCCAGGGAGAAAGGCACATTTATTGTAGAGTTGGCCCCGTTCTGCCCTAGACTGGCGGAGGCCTGGCTGAGAATTAGAGCCTAGGGGAAGGTCCTAAGGTCCTCTGGATTTGAGACAGAGATTGCATGTCAATCCAGGGGGAGGGATTTCTCCTGACTCCTCCTGGGGGTGCAGACTGCTTGCTGAGCCTGGCATTTAAGTGTTTTTTGCCAGACTAGCCAATTCCCAACTATCACCACAGACAGTAATTTACATAACTCAATCCTGAAGACAAATGGACAGGACTTTTGCTTTATTTGTCATTATTTGACTAGGAAATAAAGGAACAAATATTCTTGCCCTACTGAGTACTATTCCCTTCAGTAATGTCAATAATTCAGAGCTGGTTCCAAAAACTCCTTGGGGTTTTTTACCCGTGATCTGAACATTATTTTTTTTTAATTTTTTATTTATTTATGATAGTCACAGAGAGAGAGAAGCAGAGACACAGGCAGAGGGAGAAGCAGGCTCCATGCACCGGGAGCCCGATGTGGGATTCAATCCTGGGTCTCCAGGATCGCGCCCTGAGCCAAATGCAGGCGCCAAACCGCTGCACCACCCAGAGAGCCCTGACCTGAACATTATTAACTACCACCTGCCTGATATACACGGTAATACACCATGGGCAGAGTAATTATAACTGTGAAGAAGAAAAGTAACAATTGTCAAAAGATCCTACTCCCACCAAGATAAACTGGTAACATTTTAGTAGATTTCTTTCTGGTTGCTTCTCTCACTCTACCTGTTTTATAGTTAATAATGTGTGATCTTGGGGCGTCTTTGTGGCTCAATTGGCTGGGCATCTGCCTTCAGCTTAGGTCATAATCCCAGTGTCCTGGGATCCAGCTCCACCTGGGGTTCTCTGCTCAGCTGGGAACCTGCTTCTCCCTCTCCTCTGCCCCTCCCCCCTGCTCGTGCACGCGCCCAGGCTCTCTCAAATAAATAAATAAATAAAATCTTTTTTTTTTAAAGATTTATTTATTTATTTATTTATGATAGACAGAGAGAGAGAGAGAGAGAGAGAGGCAGAGACACAAGAGGAGGGAGAAGCAGGCTCCACGCCGGGAGCCCGATGTGGGACTCAATCCCGAGACTCCAGAATCGCGCCCTGGGCCAAAGGCAGGCGCGAAACCGCTGAGCCACCCAGGGATCCCCTAAATAAAATCTTTAAAAAAATAATGTGTGATCTTAAGCTTTCTTTCCCCAGTGTTCTCTTTTCTGGTGGTTTCATTGTTGCATTATCATTTGTAAGCGACAATTTAGCCCTGATCTCTAAGCATCAAATTTCTCCAGTCCCCATCCCAAACTTGCTCCACTGCAAACATTTTGGTAAGTAGCCACCACACCATTTATGCCAGATGCTTACTTAGTCATCCATACTGACTTCTGATGCCTTAATTCCATCCCAGCCCTTTCCCATCTGATCCATTAGCAAATTCTGTCTACACTATCTGCCACATACGCCTAACAATTGTTCCTTCCTCCCTATCTCCACTGCCACCACCGAAATTCAAGTCCCTATCCTCTCCAGGTCTGTTGGCACAGCCCCAGGGGTACCCCTGCTTTCACACTTAACCCTTTGCAGTCTTTTAATGGGTTCGAAGATTCTATCTACCTCCTTGGCTCCCTCTCTTTATTCTCCTGAAATTCCTGTCACCCTGGATCTCTTTCTGTCTCTTGATATGTGCACACCCTTTCCTCCACTTTCTGCTTAATGCTCTCTCTCTCCTTGAAAAGCTTTCCCATGGCTAGTTTTTCTCCATTCAGATCTGATGTGACGTCTAAAATCAAACTAAGTCTCCCATACATTGTCCACCCAAGCACCTAGTTTACTTCCTCTGTAGCACTAATTACAACACATATTGTTTTGTTATTTGTATTAAAATATTTTCGTAAGTTTTTAAATTAGAAAAATTTTAAATTTTTGTAATTCCCTCCAACACAAGTAGATTGGCACAGATAAAATACACAATGCCCAGTTAAATCTGAATTAAACGAGAACTTTTTTTGTATATCATTTTGGGGCATAGAGTGAAACAATTTATCTGAAATTCAAACGTAACCGGGCGTTCTATATTTTATTTGCCAAATTTGGTAGTTTTACCTTCGAAGTGCGTGCCTTGTCCTTGTCTCACTTGTTCTGCGTTGCATCCTTACAGCCAAGCCCAGATCCTGCCTTTGATTTGTAGGTGTTCAGTAATTGTTCTATATGAAGTAACTATCTGTACTCCCCCCCCAAGTCATATTCACTCACCAGAATTTTCCCCATTCAGTAAAAATTCTTGTTGAGGATATTTGGGAAGATGTATTTTATTATCGAAACTTCTTTGTTTCCCCTTTATGCAAAATTAGCATAGTTAGGAGTCTGTACCTTCATCACATTGTTTTGAGCATTAAATGAGTTCATGAGTGTAAAGTTCAGCACCGTGTCTGGCCCCCTAGACTGTGCAATAAATTTCAGTTCGGTATTAAATGCAGCCCGTGAACCATTCTAGCGGAAAGCAAAAACGCGGGTTTGTGGAGCACGGGTGGGGGCTGGGGAATCGGTTAGAAACGGGCGCCGGCCAGAACGCGGAGGGCCTGGGGAAAGGGGAGGAGCAAGGAGTGAGTGACAGAGAGGACGGCCAATGGGAGGCTGGGAACCGCTCCCCCTCCCTTTGCGTTTCAAATTCTAAGCTCGGTTTCCATCCGGGTCCTTCAGCCTCGTTCCCGGGCAGTATAAAGTTTGCTGTCTCCTTTGTTCGCCCTCGTTGCGCAGTAGTGCTAGCGGCTTCCCTCTTCCGCTCTCAGAGCCGGAGGCTCTCACTCGTGCTGAGCTGCTGCGAAGCCCCTGCCGGCGAGCTCATAGGAGCTTGGAACGGTCGTCACCCCTCCGGTACGTGTTACTCTTTCCTTCACCCGTTTCTCGTACCTTCTTGCCACGTTACAACTTGGGATTATCTCCCTGGAGATGGGGGTGGCGGGCGCCATTTTAAGAGCCTAAAGGTGCCGACCTATTTCGTTAAAGCCGAGCACGTCCGGGGAAAACAGACGTGGGAGCGCCGTTCCGTTCGGTGCCTCTCGAGAAAGTTTGGCTGTCCGCCTGCGGGGTCGGTGCCGGAGGTCGGGGCTGGAACAGGACGAGGGCAGACCGCCGCGGTACCTGCATTGGGATGGCGCTGGCGCTACGGATGGGCACGTGCGCTTTTACGCGGGTCCTTGTTCATTGGCGGCCTGGAAAGGAAGCCCTTTGAATTTTCCCAACCACTGCTGATGGCAAAAGTTACTCCCCTGACCGGTGTGGGTTTTTCTGGGTTGAATCCAAGTGTCGCCATTTTGTGTTTTCCACGCGGTTTTTAATGACGGGTTTTAATTGGATTCTGCTGCAGTCATGGAGTGTTGAGTGATACGATGCGCGCTTCCACCTTCCGTTATTATGAAACGAGACTGAGACCTTTTTTTTTTTTTTTTTTCTTTTAAACCTTTTCGGCGGGGCAGGGGCTGGTAAAGAAGAGGAGGTATAACTTGGCGCAAACTTTAAATTTCTCTTTAGATTTACTAGGGAATCCTATTGAGAAAAGGCAAAGGTCTTGGAAGAGGACTTGCCTCTGGTCTGTGACCTTGAATGAGGCGATACACTTTTTAAAAACCATTAGGGTAATTGGGATGTGATAATTGAATCTTTAAAAGGAAACACATCTAGGATTAAACTAAAATGGCTTTTTCAAATGCTGAGTGGCTGTTGCTTTATTAAAATTGCCGAGGTGGATTAAGGATGAAGGCATTAGCCAAGTTGGCCCTTTTTAACTAGTTTAGTGTAAACTGCTGTATCCGTAAACTACTTAAATTGGTTTCCTGCTGAGGCTTAGAAAACGAATGATGATTTTAGTAAAACAAGAAAGATGTACCAGTAAATAGGTGTGTCCTGTGAACTTGAACTTTTTATAGGGAGGTAAAACTATTCTTTTTCAACAGACTCTCACCAGGGGGAAAAATGGTTGAAGCAGATCGCCCAGGAAAGCTTTTCATTGGTGGCCTCAATACGGAAACAAATGAAAAAGCCCTTGAAGCAGTATTTGGCAAATATGGACGAATAGTGGAAGGTGAGTTATCTGAAACTATATAGGGAGCTGTTAGAATTAAAAATGTAAGCTGTGATGTATTTAATTGCGTTGATTGTCTGAAATGATACATTATTTTGTCCTCTAAGAAGTTCTGAGCTTACATTTTGTAGGTGCACTTGTCTTACCTAATTTGAACTACAGTAACACCTAGTTTAAAAAAAAAAAAAACCTGTTTTTTTTTTTTTAAGTTCTATTGATGAAAGATCGTGAAACCAACAAATCAAGAGGATTTGCTTTTGTCACCTTTGAGAGTCCAGCAGACGCTAAGGATGCAGCCAGAGACATGAATGGAAAGGTGAGATTGCACTATGAAAGTTTCTTAATGAATTAACTTAATGCTGTTATTGAAGTTTGGTCTAGGGTAGGTCTTGAGTTGTGTTTGAATGTATGCCTTTCCAGAACCCTCTAATTTTCGCCTTTTGTAGTTTCAAATTTTGGGAAGTTGTGGATTAAACTCTTTTAAGTGTTTTCAAATCAGAAAATTATCTGATTGTTATCTGGAATCCATAAAATGAGTTGACAACTTGGCTTTTCTTCGGTTATCACATTTGGTAACAAGTTGACTGTCTGGCTGTTTAAACTTTATTGACCAGCAGTGTGATAGTCACCTTATGTTGGGGTTCAACTGACCAGTACTGTTCTAAGATACTTGCCCCCCCCCAAAAAAAACTTTCAATGGAAAAGTGACCATATATTTTTATCACTTTTCTCAGATTAGTTGATGAGCTAAATTTACCTAAAAACTTGAATTTGGAGGGCACATTGGTGGCACAATGCATAGTGAATATATCTGCGAGATTTCTTTAAATACTAATGCAATTAACCAATTTGATGTTTAGTCCTTAGATGGAAAAGCCATCAAGGTAGAACAAGCCACAAAACCATCATTTGAAAGTGGTAGACGTGGACCACCTCCACCTCCAAGAAGCAGAGGCCCTCCAAGAGGTCTTAGAGGCGGAAGAGGAGGAAGTGGAGGAACCAGGGGACCTCCTTCACGTGGAGGGCACATGGGTAATGACTTGGGTCTACTTCAGGCTTGTAGAATTTATGAACTGCAAACTCCACACCGATCTGCATTGGTTATGTCCTGGTACAAATTCTCCAGCTTTTGATATTGAGCACACCTACTCCTTTATCATTTACCTAAGTCAAATTAGTGTTTAAAAAAATGGACCAGAGCCTGGCTGACAACTTAATCACAGGTCATGAGTTTGAGCCCCACACTGGGATTACTTAAATATTAAAAACTAAAACCATAGAAAACCAACTTATATGGGTAGTTTGTGAAAGAAGTTTGCAGAAAACTTCTCAGAACACATATTTTAAGTGTATAAGAATTAAACCATTTTTTTGAAGGAGCTTAGACTACTCTTAGTTTTGTTAGTCTATATAGACTCCCTTGGACAAGTGCAAATTAAAGCAAGATTTCCCAACTAAACAAAATGGTCATTGATACAGCAAAGGAAACTTTTATGACTTTCATTGATGTGAGAATTAACATTTTTTATTTTCTTTTTCAATGCAGATGATGGTGGCTATTCCATGAATTTTAACATGAGTTCTTCCAGGGGACCACTTCCAGTAAAAAGAGGACCACCACCACGAAGTGGTGGTCCTCCTCCTAAAAGATCTGCCCCTTCAGGACCAGTTCGCAGCAGCAGTGGAATGGGAGGAAGAGGTAAGTGCTAGATTTATTGAATAATATGTTCTACCACCATAACAGAAAAGATTGATTAGTGAGTTTTAAAAAATGATGCTTTAAAATTAAAAACCTAATTAAATGTTAAGTATAAAAATGTTAATGAAACGGACTCATGGACTTGAGGTGTGATCTAGGTACATAAAGTTACAAGCACTGAAAAGAATAAAGTTGTGAATAGGAAATTTTAAAGAAACTTTCTGATTTAGTTGTACTGTCCTATTTGAATCTCTGCCCTCAGTGCCTGAATGTAAATTCATATTTTAGCTTTCCATTTTTGGATATATTTTTTAAATGGTTAATTTTTTTTCCCTTAAGCTCCTGTGTCACGTGGAAGAGATAGTTATGGAGGCCCACCTCGAAGGGAACCCCTGCCCTCTCGTAGAGATGTGTATTTGTCCCCAAGAGATGATGGATATTCTACTAAAGACAGGTAACAGACAAGTGTAGTAGTAGATAATTGAGGTTGAAAGGAGAACTTGTCAAAAGCGTGAACCAAGTTATTTTTTGTTTTTGTAGCTATTCAAGCAGAGATTACCCAAGTTCTCGTGATACAAGAGATTATGCACCACCACCAAGAGATTATACTTACCGTGATTATGGTCATTCCAGTTCACGTGATGACTACCCATCAAGAGGCTATAGGTAAAGTAATAATTGTTGCCTGCCACAGCTGGCTGTAAAAGATAAAATTGCTCTGAAAATTGCCCTGTGACTTAACAAGTTTTTCTCTTTAGTGATAGAGATGGCTATGGTCGTGATCGTGACTATTCAGATCATCCAAGTGGAGGTTCCTACAGAGATTCATATGAGAGTTATGGTAAGATACTGATTGAGGGTCTTTGAATATCACCAGCTTGAGTTTTTAGGTTCATGAGCCACTTTATTAGGCTGTGTGGTGCTTGCTTTTTAAGGGATATTTGCTTGCTTTTAAGGGGTAACGTTATCAGCTGGGCTTTTCCTAGTTTCGTGAGGGGCTTTTGTTTTTTTCTAAGTTTTTTTTTTGAGGCTGTTTGCTTGCTTTGGAGGGGATTTTGCTTGCTTAAATTGGCAGCCTTATGTGTTTTCCCCCAACAGTGAAAATACAATTTAAAAATTTTATTAACAAGATCAAATGTTTACCATTGCAATATGAAGGAAAGTCTACAGTTCAAAATTGCAACTTATCACTGGAAAGTGTCTGAGTGTCTACTATAAAATAACAAGCTGTCTGGAATATCCTCTTGAAATACACACCGTCTTCAATCTTTTCAAACAAACATTAAAACCCATCCAATTTCCGTATCTCAGCAGATGAGCAAATCCCTGTTAATGGCCAGCAATGGCAGAGTTTAAAACCTCCCAGTTAAAGTAAACGTTTAATACAAGAATTCTGTAAATTCAGATTTAAATGTTGTATATATACAATTTATAGTGTTGCCATATTACCTGACCATTGACCCTGCAGGTAACTCACGTAGTGCTCCACCTACACGAGGGCCCCCGCCATCTTATGGTGGAAGCAGTCGCTATGATGATTACAGCAGCTCACGTGACGGATATGGTGGAAGTCGAGACAGTTACTCAAGCAGCCGAAGTGATCTCTACTCAAGTGGTCGTGATCGGGTTGGCAGACAAGAAAGAGGGCTTCCCCCTTCTATGGAAAGGGGGTACCCTCCTCCACGTGATTCCTACAGCAGTTCAAGCCGCGGAGCACCAAGAGGTGGTGGCCGTGGAGGAAGCCGATCTGATAGAGGGGGAGGCAGAAGCAGATATTAAAAACAAAACAAAACTTTGGACCAAAATCCCCGTTCAAAGAAAACAAACAAAAAAGTGGAACCTTTTCTGTCATAACTACCCAAGGACTACTAAAAGGAAAAATTGTGTTATCTTTTTTAAATTTCTTGTTAAGTTCCCCTTCCATAATTTTTATGTTCTTGTGAGGGAAAAAAGTAAAACCTGTTTAATCTTATTTGACTTTATGACATTGCTTTCAATAAGCAAATGTTAAATGTGTTAAGACTTGACTTGTGTACTAGTGTTGTAATTTTTCAAGTTAAAAGTGTCCCTAAAGGCCACTTCCTATATCTGATTTTTCCCAGTAAATGAGGCAAAGCAATTCTAAGACCTTCCACAAACATCTAGCCTTCTAAAATGGAGAGGTGAATCCTTCTGCCTATACAAACAAGCTAGCTATTAGAGGGTGGTCGGGGTATGCTACTCTTAGGATTTCAGAGTGTCTTCAAACTGAAATCTCAATGTTCTCAGTAATGAAAAACCTGAGATCAGATGCTTATGTAAGGAAAGTGCTATTCACCCAGTAAATCCAAAAAAAGCAAATGGATAATGCTGGCCATATTTTGCCTTTCTGACATTTCCTTGGGAATCTACAAGAACCTCCCCTATCCCCTCCCCCAATAAGACCATTTAAGTGTGTGTTAAGCAACTACAGAATACTAAATAAAAAGTTTGGCCAAAACCAACCATGAAGCTGCAAACGGTGCTTGCTCTTACTGTTTCAAATTTTTGCAACTCTGTAGTGTCTCACTTTTAAGGAACAGCTTGATTGCAAAGGAGAAAATAGATAAGCAATGAAGTTATCTCCAACTTCTCAAAGGCTTATGACTTCTAAAAAGTGAATCTATCAGCATTCCACATCAGATTTAAAGCATCAAATGCCTGTGAAACAGCAAAGATGGTAAGCAAAGCAAACTAGTTTTTCCGTCTAAGTCGAGATTGAACACTTACCTTCCTCATAGTACAGTGAGACATACTGTACCTCATGGCAATGGAAATGCTTTCTAGATTAAAAAAAACTTTGGAAAAGCAAAGTGTTCGATAGCATATTAGAAGTCCTCCAAATTCAACACATGGATTTTTTTTTTTAAAGCATGTATGACACTTAAAGGCCTTAATAATAACAGCTGTTGTTTACCAATAGCGATCTGGGGCTTGGGAGGGGGTGTCTTTTTTTTTTTTAAGTATTTTTGATGAAGACCTTTAAACATGCTTCATATGTTTTAACATTTTTCAAAATAGCCTTTTAGTCAATTTAGGAAATGGCTTAAGTTTGGGGTCCCACTCTGCCCCTGTAAGCCATTGCAAACTTGACATTTAGTTGGATGCCTGACTTGTTTTTAGTTCTATGAAACTACACTGTATGGAGAAAATCTATTGCAAGTGGTCTTTAAAAAGCAAAACCTGAGGCAGCATGACCCAGGTCCAGCCATGAAGTTGAAAAAGATGCTCTTGAATATAGTAAACTTGAAGACCTCCAACTAAAATCCTTACACTGCACTTATTCCTTCAAATAAGTTTTGTCCGTTCAACTTATGGATTTAACATGGCAGTGCACCATTGGAACAGAATGAGAATCCATAAGCCATGCGACTTAAACCATTTTAAGCCATTCCAGTCCATCCCAAGCCAGTGAATCTTCCACCACTTTGAGAATTAGTAGAACATGAAATAACGTTAAGCTGCAAGTCTGAACTTGCCTTTTCTTTCTGGAAAAGAGCAGTTGTAGGCAAGTTTTGAAGAATTTCCTTTAAGGGAGATAACTAGTTACCTATTTAATTTTTACAGGTTGAGGATTTTGGTCATTATGGTTGGAGTGCTGATTTATTCACACTAGATAAAGCTGGCAGCAAGAGAAATCAAATGCTAAGGTAAGTTTCAAAAGCGGTGGCCTTTATAGGTGTAAGTAATAATAGCTTTAATAGCTTTTCCATTTTGCATATCTGATACTTGTAAATTTCTCTGAAGGGGTATAGTCTTGTGGATTAGGATAAAATTAGGTGCTCTAATGTGTAACACTTGGTGGTTAACTTATCCATTAGAATGTAGGGCAAGGTTATCTTAAACAGGTATGTTTCCATTAGCGGCTCAGTCAGAATATTAGCATTTTTTTCTATATTAGGGTGTACTTTCCAACTGAGTTATTTATCCTGTAACTGGAAGTTTGTACCTCTTAATCCCCTTTATTAGCTATTTTTGAATGTATAAAGCTTGTTTAATACAGTCCCCATAAGCAGAGATTGATTGGAGCTGTACAGTTTGTTTTGGTATGTGAACAAACTGCACTTGCATGAGGTTTCAACTTCGTGCATTTTATAAGAGGATACCCTTCTTATTAACGGTGCCTCTTCAGCCGCAGTACAAATTGACTAATGGGATAACAGATGCCACTGTTCTCAATTCCCACTTGGAGTAACGTCGTTGGCATGATGTAGTTACTCAGTATTACCCAAAGTGATGCAGGAATTGTAATGAGTGTTTTTGGTTGCATTTTAGAGCTTGTAATTTAAAGCGAATGTTTTGTTGCCAGTTAAAGCAACAAAAAAGTATATATTTAAAGAATGGGTGGGGAGGGGGAGTGATTTCCAGTATAAAACAATGTCTTGTGACCTGATCACATGCTTTTCATTTTACAGAGTTGTTGAAGCAGAAGAATGCTGATTGTCGATAAGGCACAACAGTTGCATAAGCAGTACTCATCAGAATTGGTTTGGTGCAGGCAATAGATTTTTGCCTTCGAGGGTTCCTGTGGATCTAAAGAGGGAAGGCATCAGTGTTGGTTAGCACTTAACTAGGGAGTGGTAGTTACTTCAAAAAAGTAATTGACCAGATAAAGGGGAGCAGTTAAGGAAATTGGTAAGTGGAGGTAGTAAGTTCTTGTGATTCTTTATGTGGATTTTACAGCTTTGGCTTTCATTTTGTTAAAGTCCTAGGGGACAACTCTGCAATTCCTAATTATCACTGACTGTCAGAAAGTTGAAGTAGAAAAATGAAAGGCATGAGTGGTAACTCTTTATCCAGTAAACGGATTTTTCAGCAAGTGGAATATTTGTAGTTTACCCAGAAGTGGGGTTCAGTCATAAAAGAAGGGGAGGAGTAGTGTCTGGAACCTAAAGTAACTGGAAACATAGCTAAAATGACTGGAAACAAAATTGGGCCACTTGGCTTTTAAGTATTGTTTTGTAAGCCTGCTATAACCCCACCACCTGTCTTGGAAGCAAACCAGTCATGTTGAAGACCGAGCTGAGTATATATAAAAAGCTAATGTTCTCAGAGGAACAAGATTTGAGTTGTTGCGTTAGAACGAAGTACGAAAACTTCTGAGATTTTTGTTTTCATAGTAAAATCCGTGCTTATCATGTTTAATCTTGGCAATTGTAGGAAATAGTCCAAAAACTGTAATAACCCTCATTGGACAGGCTCTTGTAATTGCAGATCATGATGAGGGTATTGACCAAATTTAAGTAGCTATTGCACTTACATAGCTGTCTTCCTCAATCCTCCAATAATGTAAACTAATTGGGATTGTGCTTCTGATGACTTTGGCTTTGGAGATTTTTAGATATCTTGAAAATAGTGTAGAACATAGAAATTAATCATAGTAAACATAAAATACTAAATTCGAATTAAGCATACCTAAACGACTATTCAGCTATTTGGCAAAGTTTACTGACCTAGCAGACTTAACTCTCCCATTGGAAAAAGAAAGAATCCGTCTTCATTCTTCTGGCTTTATACTGGTTGTAAGACAGAATGATAAAATGTTTTGTTTAACTGGTAGTTGATTATAGAACGTAGATATTATAGATCACTTTTCTCTTTTTGGAATGTTTTGTATTTGAAACTTAATAAAACTTAACCTGCATTTTTTTGTGACCCCTGGGTTCTTTTTCTTTTTAGTTTTTGTAATAAGGACTTCAGACTTTTCAGTATGGTCTCCATATGTCCTCCTCCCCAAACTCTACTTCTCATGCAGTGAGGGCACTTTTGAGCAGTTGCCATAGAACAGTCATCGAGGTGGCCTGTTTTGTGACTAGGCCCCCTTTATTAGGGGAGAGAGCTTCAGGTGTAGATCTTGAGGTGATTGCCTTTAAGATCTTTATCCCTGCATAGGTGAATGGGAGCAAGGACATCAAAGAACTAGAAATTGAAAGACTAAAGATGTACTCTGGTGCTTCTGCTTAACTCTTGGGGAAAAAAACAGTCCATTTTAGCTCAGTTTGGTAGGAAATCCCAATTTGGGCCTTTAGCAATTCTGTTTAAATCCAGCACCATATGATTGATTAATGTACTTTGTGTTGACAACTCTGCTTTTATTGACTGTTCTATGTACATCTGACTCCTGGTGTACTTGTTAAAACTAAAAATGTAGTGACTTGTCCTTTTTTCAAAGGAAGACACCCCATGGATTGGAGTGCAGGGCCTCAAAACAGTGGAGGCTCTGTTTCTGGGGGGTTTGAAGCGTGACTGAGTTTCAGAGAATTGGAAGATGTGCAGAAAGGTGTATATTGTTGGCTATAAGGTCTTATTTTCCTAGGGTATGGGAGGTAAAGCTGAATTGGATTGTTTGGTGTATTAGGTTTGCTCTAAGTGCATCTAAACATCTGACAGGTTTAGATTAGTGACATGGGCCCAGATCGCTGGAGCAACCTCCATTTTTATGGGTCCTTGTTAGATGCATTAAATTCATCTGCACCTAAAACTTGTATTTGGCTTATTAAAAGCCAGTTGAAGAGAAGTCCTCACGTGGGAAAGTAAGGTCTGTTGAGCATTAGGATGAGAATAAAGCCCTGAGTATCGTCCTGTAAATAAACTTCTTAGCTCCGTACCAATTATTCTAGGAAAACCTGTGCTTCCCTAAAAACCTGCATCAATAATAAGCTCAATATTTACAGGTTTTGAAGATTAATCTGTTAATAAACCTTTGAAGTGTTCAAATAGGCATACCATGAAATTTGGCAAAACACAGAACATTGCTATCACCTAACCAGTTACCCTGTGACTCTTCCTAGACCGTTCTTGCCCTCCTTTCTCAAAGATTTAGACAAGTTTTGCCTAAATGCAATCAAAAGTGAAGCCTTGTATAAGGCTTTTTATTTTATCAGCAAAATGCTTCTGAGATTTTGCTGTGTGTGTATCTGTAGTCCCTTATTGCCAAGTGTCAGCTTGGTGCAGTTTACCTTTTGATGGAGACCTAGGCCTTTTCCAGTTGGCTATTGTTAAAGTTGCTAATTGAATGTTCTTACACACAAGTCTGTATACATATCAGATGAAAACACTTAGTGGAATTGCTGGATGTACAGGATCCTATGACAGATGCTTAGTTTCTTAGGGAGTTGCCTTTCCAAAGTTGTACCATTTTACTCCATGCCCATATCAGTATGTGGTACTTTTAAATGTAGCCATTCTGGTGGGTACGTTGTATCTCCTTGTGGTTTAAATTTGTGTCTCTGATAGGTGAGGAGCATTTGTATTTTAAAAAGATAAAACTTATTTTCAACGTAATGCATATAGATCTTGTTTGAGGAGTTAGGAAAGAGTTGTATAACCTATTCAAGAGGCATAATATTTCCCTCCAAAAAGTGCCTGCGTGCCCCTTACTAGTGTCTCTTCTCCCAGGCCCAGAGAAACATTGACCACAGGTTTCTGTTGTTGCAGGGTAGATTTGCATATTTTAGGACTTTATGAATTCAGTCTCACACCAACATACTTTTTGTGTTTAGCTACTGTCCGCATGATTTTGAGATTTAGCCATGTAGTTGTATTAGTTTCTTTTTGGTGCAGAGAATTCCAGTGTGTAGCTTACAGTATATATAGTTTATCTGTTCTGATAGCCACCTAGGCTTCTATTTTGGGGCTATTATGAATAATGTTATGAATATTATACAAGTTTTGGGCATATAGTTCCATTTCTTTTGGATAAAATTTGGAGTAAAATTGATGAGGTACCTGAGTGGACTCTAATTTTTAAAGTGCTGAATAGTGTTACAAGAGTACTATTTTTATGCCCTCTTAGCAGGCAATTTATGGGTTTTCTGGTTGCTTTCCAACATTGGCTGCTGTTTCATTTTACCCATTTTTGGTGGGTGGGTGGGGTGGTATCACATTGAGATTTTAATTTGTATTTCCCTGGTGACTAATGTTAAGCACTTTTTAAAAAATGAACTTCATTTTGGGGTGATTTTAAATTTATAGAAAAGCACAGATAGCATAGAGTTCCTATATATCTACACCTAGTTCACCCGAATTTTAATGTCTTACATAATTATGATGTATTTGTCAAAACTAAGATTATCATTGGTATGTGTTTTATGAGTCTGGTAGTTATAACTTTGTTAGGTCTATAATCATTTGAATTTTTTTTTTGGTAAGAGTTGGAATTTTTTAAAAATAAGGATCTGTTCTAGTCTGTTGAAAAGATTGCTCTTCGTTGAATTACTATCTCCATGTCTTTGTAGGAACCAGGTATACCTACGTCCATTACTTTTTTTTTTTTTAATGTGTCTGATCTTGGTTATTGTAGCTCCATATTATGTTGTCTAAAAATACTAATTTTTAAAAGTTATTTTTTGTAGAATTATTTTTTATTTAAAGATTTTATTTGTGAGAGAGACGGGCACAGGGAGGAGAAGCAAGCTCCATGCAAGGAGCCTAATGCAGAACCTGATCTTGGGACTCCAGAATCATGCCCTGAGCCAAAGGCATTACGCTCAACCCCTGAGGCACCCACACCTCCCTCTGTGAAATGTTTTTACCTCAAAGTTATTGTTGATGAGTTTTTGTTTTACTTCAGACTCCATCTTCTATGTTTAGAGACTTTTTTTTAAGTGGAAATTGTGAGTTTATGCTCATGATTTTAAGAGTAGGAGATGAGCTCTGAGGGTTTTTCAACTCTGAAAAAGTTGGGGCTGTTTGGGGAACCCCTGGTGCCAGTGACTATGTTTTTCCTCTTGGGATAGTCCCATTTCCTCAAGGAAATCTTGGCCACATTCCTATCTTGAGGGTCTAGGGTGTATTTATTGGTTCAAGATGTCAGGCTGGGGGGTGTGTGTGTGTTTTGGGAGCTGATGGACCCGTGTGCTCTTAGTACACGTATGCTGTCAACCCCAGTGGCTTCAGTGCTACCATCATGTAATCCACTTCCAGCTGGCTTGGCCTCGCTGTTTTTTTAAGAGTTTTATTTATTTATTCATGAGAGACACAGAGAAGCAGAGACATAGGCAGAGAGAGAGAGGGAGGCTCTATGCAGGGAGCCTGATTGGGGGGGGAGGGACTCAATCAGGACTCTAGGATCATGCCCTGGGCCGAAGGTAGATGCTGAGCCACCCAGGCATCCCAGCACCGCTGTTCTTAACATGGTAATGAGGTGAAGGATCTTTTCAGAGTAATGTTGGGGGAGGGGAAAGGAGACAAATTTCTTATCTAGCCTTTCATGGTGCTGTTCCTCTTCCATTTTAGTTTTAGATCGCTGTCTCCTGACCTCCATCTCTGCTCTAGACTCCCCTTCTCCAGTCTTTAGGTATTCTTCAGTTATATCTAGACTACCTTGAGTTTGAATTCAAGCTCCAGCATTACCAGTTGTGTAACCCTAGGCAGTTTACTTAACCTCACTTAACCTCTCCATATTCTCTCACCTGTCAAATGGGGAGAAGAGGATCTATTTCTTAGCATAGGATATCTCAGAACATGAGGATTAAGTTGAGTTAATAGTGCCTGGCACATGGTGAATGCTGTACAAGTAGTAGATTTCATCATCTGTCATCTTCAGGGCTAGAATTGGGGGAAGGAGCCCAATACCTTATGTTAGAATCTTGGGGAAGAATTAGAAATCCCTATTATAAGCCAAGGTTCTTTTTTTTTTTTTCCTGAGTCATAGTCCTTAGTTTTTTGGTACATTATGATGATTAATCTATACAGTGCCCTTCTCGTTTCACTTTCACATTTTATTCCCACTCCCATTTACCCCTCTCCAGTGGCAACCATTCTAGTGCATTTTATGTATATTGATGTTTTATATGCATGTATTTTTAATTTACTGAAATGCTGTGGTATTATGTTAAATGTCTTTGTTGTGACTTCTCATCAGCATCTTTTGAAGACTACAAGTATATAGGCCATTGTTTCTAAGTATAGTATTTAATGGTCAGCATTCCCGTATTTTGTCTATCCACTTCAGTTTGGTGTGGAAGCGATTTCTTTGTGGGTTCTGGTGTATACCTGGCCGGCTGCCTGGAGCATGCTGAGATTTGACCCTAGTTATAGAACTCTCATGGCAGTCGGAGGTGGTTGTGCTGGATATTGAGGAGAATGGCATCCCCTTTCAAGGAGTGTGCCCCACATGAGGTTATCATAGGGTTTTTAAGCAGAGGAAGGCCTCTTTGTAGACCTTGCAGGGTAGTCTGCATCAACTGGTATGGGAGGAGATTCAGAATGACTTGGACATTAAAGATTGTCAGTTTTATCTGGGTCCACAGAGGAGGTTCCACAGGGTCTCATTCCTTACCAATGCGTGCACTTTAATGTGAGCCTGAATTTGACTGTTGTAATTCAGCACCCTGTACAGTGATTTTCAGGAATATCGGCTGTGACTACAAGACATAGGTTTTTTTTTTTTTAAAGGTTTTATTCATTTATTCATGAGAGACCCAGAGAATCAGAGGGAGAAAGTCTCCCTGCAAGGAGCCCATTGTGGGACTTGATTGCAGACCCCAGGATCATGCCCTGAGCCAAAGGCAGACCCTCAACTGCTGAGCCACCCAGGCATCCCTACAAGACCTAAGTTTTTTTTTTTTTTTGCCATGGAAGTTCTTTGATTCTCAGACTATGACTGGGAGCTGTCAGTTAATGGGCTTGAGCTTGTAATTTTTTTCTTTGCAAGCATTCAGGTGAACTAAAAAAAAAAAAAATCCACCCAACACCACAGTCTTTATGGTCATCTTACTAGTATAAGGGTTAAGTGTAGTAGGTATTTGGGCTCGTGAAGCATGCGTTTAAGTTAGCACTTCTTGATTCATTGTGATGCTCCTACATGCCATGGATTACTACCATTTGCAAGGAACTCAAGCACAAACTAATCCTCAAATTCTGTTTTTGTGGGGTCTATCTCCAGTTGTTACTCCAGGGTCTATTTCTAGGTCAGTCTGGTGTTTGGGTCCAGTCAGAAGAGAAACCACCGTCATCAAACAGGGAAGGTTTGATAACAAAGTTTTAACATGGATGGGGGAAATGAGGGATTACCGAGAGAACTCTGAAGAATAAAAGAATACCAGATATAATAGAATGACCGAAATCACTAAGGCAGAGATGGAGTACTCAGGAAGACACCCCTCCCCCCTACCAAGGACAGTGATAGACACCCCCCCCCCCCCCCGCCACCGCCCCAGGGCTGAAACCTAGACCTGGTTGGAGAGCCACGGTTAGAGATGTCACTGGTCCCCCTTCCCAACCTGCAGAATTTACTAGAACTCTATTCTGGGGTACATGGAGAAGGTTGTTCTTTGGGAGGGTGGTCTCAGGTACTGGGCTAGAAAACAGCAGGAGGCCTTCTGGGGAAGATGCAGCACATTGCACCCTGTAGGAGCCAGGCACTAGACAGCCTCAGCACAGTAAGGGCCCAAGGCTGCAAGGAGCCAGACCTGGAGGAGTTGCCCATGCCAGAGAAGCAGTCTGTAAAAAGCCTGCAAACGAGCCTACCTGAACCAGGAAGCAAAACCCTTTTGCTTCCTGTAGTGTTTAATGCCTTTTACTGGCAAAACCTAATGTATTATGATACATTAAGAAATCTTTTGGTTTTCATCCCCAGCTCTTGAAACCGCTCTGGAGTGATAAAGGTTAAAGGCATATCTTTCGGATTTTGTCCTCAGTTCCTGAAATAGCTCTAGGTTGATAAGGGTGAAAAAGAACGCCTTTCCTTTATTCCTAATAAACCCCTTTCAGCCACACCCAAGTTTGATATTAAAATTTTGGAAGTCCCTAAGGATGGGAGCTGATTGCCAGAGGAACTGACCATGTGATTAGAAGGGATTAAAATTCAGCCCCACCTCCTTGACCTTAGGGGAGGTAGGGTAAGGGATGATGAGCCAAGCACCAGTGGCCAAAAGTTTAGTCAGTCATACCTACATAGTAAAACCTTCACAAAAAAATGCAATGGGGAGGGGATTTGGAGAACCTCTTGGTTGTTGAACACATAGTTGCTGGGGTGGGGGTGTACCCTGCCAGAGGGGGCACGGATACCCCCGTGGCCCTTTCCCATACCTTGCCCTAGGCAGCTCTTCAGTTTGGCTGTTCCTAAGTTCTATCCTTTATAATAAATGGTTCATCACGAATAGTTTTTTTCCCTGAATTCTGTGAGCTGCTCTGGATAATTTCCAAACCCAAGGAGGGAGTAGCAGGAATCTGATTGGTGTATAGGAGGCCCAGATTTAGGATTGGCATCCTAAGTGGGGCAGCTGTGTGGGACTGAGCCCTTGTAGACGCTAACTCCAGATGGAATTGAATTGCCAGCCACCCAGCTGTTGCCAGAGAATGGATCAATGTGGGGGGAAAAAAACCCACATTTGGTGGCCTGAGATATTGAAAGTGGTACAGAGGAAACAAGTTTTCCTTTTACATACTGTTAACACACCAACTGGCAAAGGGAAAATATTTAAGGGGTTCAGATTTATTTTCCTTTTTTGAAAGGTTATTTGAGAGACCAAGAAAGAGTGGGGGATAGAGGGAGAATCCTGAAGCTGATGACCCGCTGAGCATGGAGCCCAACATAGGGCTTGATCTCACAACCCCAAGATCATGGCCTGATCCAAAATGGAGTCAGATTTAACCAACTGAGCCACACCCAGGCTCCCTAGATTCATTTTTTTTTAAAGATTTATTTATTCATGAGAGACCCAGAGCTAAAGGCAGAGGGAGAAGGAGGCTCCTTGCAGGGAGCCCAATGTGGGACTGGATCCAGCATCCTGGGATCATGCCCTGGCAGATGCTCAACTGCTAAGCCACCCAGGCATCCCCCCAGATTCATTTTCATAGAGCAAGCAAAAGGTGAATTTGGAGATGAGAGGCAATAAATCGGTAATTGGTATGAAGGGTAATGATGGCCTCATAAAATGAATTAGAAAATGTTTCTTCTTTTCCAAAAGGGTGTGTTTAGGATTGGTATTGTCTTTAAATGTCTGATAGAAGTCACTAAAATCTGGGACTGGAATTCTCTGTGAAAAGATTTTTGTATTGCAAATTTATTTTAAAATTTTAAAAATTATGTTTTAGTTGACACACAGTGTTTCAGGTGTTCAACTTAGTGATTGGACAAGTTTATACATTATGCTGTCTTTCCCACAAGCATAGCTCTTGCTATTACAATGTCATTGACTATGTTCCCCATGCTGTGCCTTTTAATCCTGTGACATTCATTCCATACTGCAAGGCTGTCCCTCCCACGCCCCTTCACCCAATTTGCTCAGCCTCCCATCCTTCCTTCTGGCAACCATCAGTTTGTTTTCTGTATTTAAATCTGATTCTGCTTTTTGTTAATTTGGGGTTTTTTTGGTGGTGGTTTTAATTTCCTGAGTAGATCTAGGTCTCTTCAGGTTTTCTACTTTTTGTGTCTCTGGTAAGCAGGATTCTAGCGTGGCTCCCCAGATTTCTCTCCCTAATCCCCAGTTCTGTGAATGTGATACAGTCATGATTGTGTTCTGTTACAGGGTAAAAGAGAGGGGCAGGGGGCATCAGGCTGGCTCAGTCACATGCTCTTCTCTTTAGAAGATCTCTTCTCTCTTGATCTTGGGGTTGCGAATTCAAACCCCACCATTGGGTGTGGAGATTACTAAAATAAAGGTAAAAAGGATTTTGCATTTATAATTAAGGTTACTAATCTGTTGACTTTGAGTTAATCAAAAGGGAGATTACCTGGGTAGGTTCACTATAATCGCATGAGCTCTTTAAAAGCAAAGATTGAGAAAAAAAAAAAAAAGATTGTCTCTGGTAGCAAAAGAGGAAATCAGAGGTTAGAGCATGAGAAGGATTTCACGTGTTCTTTTTTGCAAGTGGAAGGGTGGCTGCACGTCAGGAATAAAGGTAGCCTCTAGAAGCTGAGACAGCCCCAGGCTGATAGCCAACAATGAAAAGGAACTCCATTCTGCCATCAGTCCAAATGATCTTGAAAGCAGATTCTTCCCCAGAAGCTCTGGAGACTAGCCTGGCCCAGCCAACACCTTGATTTTAGTTTTTCATGTTATCCAAAGCAAAGAACGCAGTAGAGCCTGCTTAGACTTTTGACCCACTATTTGCCCCAGATACTCATTTGACTCCCTCATCTCAGGTCTGCTCAAATCTTGCCCATCCCCTCAATGAGGGTTACCCTGACTATCCTGCATCTGTCCATTCCATCTTCCCCCCCCATTCCCAGCATGCCTGAACTTCATTACCCTGCTCTAGGTTTTTAAAAAATATTTAAATTCAATTTGCCAATATATAGTATAACACCCAGTTACCCCATCCTCCACCTTAGCCTTGCTCTAGTTTTTCCCCTATAAAAAAGATTTTATTTATTTATTCATGAGAGACCCACACAGAGAGGAAGAGACACAGGCAGAGGGAGGAGCAGGCTCCATGCAGGGAGCCCGATGTGGGACTCTATCCCGGGACTCCAGGATCACACCCGGGCTGCCTGCTTATTACTTTCTTACATACCATATAGTTTATCTGTTTATTATGCCCATTGTTTATTTTATCTTCCTTTATTAGAACTATCTTTATAAGATCAGGGAACTTTGCCTGTTTTATTAATGTATCCCAAAAGCCTGAGTGAGTGCCTGGGACAGTAGGAGTTGAACAAATTTGTGTTGAATGTATGAATACACTTTTCTCATATTCTTCCAGAAATGTGTCTGCCTAACACACTTTATTTTGCATATATCTCCAAATTTATTGCTTCATGGCCACCCCAAAGAAAGATACCTCAGAGTTTCATGAATAATTTACTCCACTCCCAAGTGCAAAATCTCTGGGAATTTCATATTCTAATATATGGACTAAAGATGTTGAATTTATCTCCAAACATTCTTTTTTTAAAAGATTTTATTTATTTGATAGCTCAAGCAGTGGGAGCAGCAGGCAGTGGGAGAGGGAGAAGCAGGCTCTTGGCTGAGCAGGGAGGCCGATGCGGGGCTCAATCCCACAACCCAGGGATCATGGGCTGAGTCGAAGGCAGATGCTTAACCAACTGAACCACCCAGGTGTCCCTGAAGATTTCCTTTTTAAGTAATCTCTACACCCAGTGTGGAGCTCAAATGCACAATCTGGAGATCCAGAGTCACATGCTCCATCGACTGCCAGCCCGACACCCCTATCTCCAAATATTCTATATAAAATAGTGGGAGGAAACAGGAATATGATAGGCTAAGGGACAAAAATCAAATGGAATCTACAACACTTGCTTTGCAAACTGGTCATGAGACCATGGTATTTATTCCCTTTTTTTCCCAATAAAAGTTAGAGGGATTTTTAATTTCCAAGTCTTTGAGAAAGCAAAGTTAATGCAATCCAAAGTGGATGATCTGGGACACCTGGGTGTTCAGTGCTCAAGTCCTGGGATCAAGTCCCACATCGGGCTCCCTACATGGAGCCTACTTCTCCCTCTGCCTATGTCTTTGCCTCTTTCTGTGTGTGTGTCTCATGAAAAATAAAATCTTTAAAGAAATTGGAAGATCTAATTAATAAATTAACAACAAGCCAAAGTAATTTTGTTATAAATTAACCCATTTATTATAGGCTAGCAGTGTTTCAAATGGACCTTCTACTGGTCTTTAACTCCTTCAGTCTTCTGATGACAGGCTTTTGTGACAGCAGAAGTAGTGTTGCAAGTCCAGATGGCACTGGCTGTAGTTTTTATGCAGGAGCCACAATGCCAGATCCCCATAGCTCATCTTTTCATCTTGGTTTTGCCACAGAAGGAGCAAATGTACTTGGTGTGCTGGCTTATTTCGGTCTTCACCATTTTTCTGAGGGAGGCACCACAACAGGTCCCATATTTACCCATGATTCTGATCTTGGTGCATTTAGCCACATTGTTGCAAACTAGGACTCCCATTTTATTTTTACTTTTTAATTAGAAAAAAAAGTGACAGCCAGAGAGTACAAGCAGGGGAATGGTAGAGGGAGGAGCAGGCTCCCTGCTGAGCAAGGAGCCTGATGCAGGGCTAGATCCCAGGATCCCGGGATCATGACCTGAGCTGAAGGCAGATGCTTGACCCACTGAGCCATCCGGGCACCCCAGATCTCCATTTTATATTCCCTTTAGATCTCCATTTTATATTCCCTTTACCTCAGTTAATAGTGGTATTTACTTGGTGGTATGACCTAAACCTTTATTTCTGAGCACTAAGCCCTAGTGATTCTACCTGTGTGTTGTAATTTTTAACTTTTTAAAACATTAAACAGAATAGTAAACCAAGCAACTTGCACCTCTGATGATGATGGAGTAATTGGTATGAAACCTACTTTCCCACCATAAACAATTTGTAAAACTGGACTAACTAACGAAAACAACCAGGAGGATCCATTTCCGTGCTCATTTGGGTTGTTGACAGATTTCATTTCCTTATAGGTTATAGAATTAACGTCCATGTTATTTGTAGGCTGTAAACTGGGGGATGTTCCCAGCTTCTAGAGGCCACCAATCTTTTAAATTTCTATCCCCTTTTCTACATATGTCAAAGTCAGAAATGGCAGACTCAGTCCTTGTAACGTTGTATCTCTGGCCTTTCTGCTCCCATCTTCTATTTTTAAGGACTCATGTAGTTCAGTTGAGCCTATTTGGATGATCTAGAATGATCTCCCTATTTTATGTAAACTGTTAGGAACCTCAATTCCCCCTACAACCTTAACTCTTTTTTTCCATGTAACATAACATTCACAGGGTCTGAGGATCAAGAAGTGGACGGACATCTTTGGGGGGGGGGCATTGTTCAGTCTCCCACACCGAGTATGTTCTCTGACTATAATGGAACCAGACTAGAGATCAGTAACAAATAAAACTATAGCACTGTTAAGTAATCCATGGGCCAAAGAGAAAATCAAAGAAATTTTTAAGATACAGAGAATTGAATGAAAATGAAAATGCAACATACCAAAATACGTGGGATTCATCTAAGGCAGTGCTGGAAAGGAAATGTTTTTTATATAGTAGCTTCATTGAGGTATAATTTACCCTTTTAAAGTGTGCAATTCAGTGGTTTTTAGTATATTCACATAGTTGAGCAACCATCACCACTAATTTATTTTCATCACCCCAAAAACAAACCCCGTTAACTATTTGTAGTTACTTACCATCCCCTCTATTCCTCTCTGCCCATAGGCCCTAGAAATAACTAATCTACTTTCTGTTTCCATGGATTTGCCTATTCTTCTTGCATGTAGATGAAACCTTATAATATGTGGCTTTTTGTGACAGGCTTTTTTCACTTAACATGTTTTCAAGGTTCATCCGTGTTGTAGCATCTACCAGTACTTCATTCCTTTTATTAATTATCTATTGTTTAGACATAACACATTTTGTTTACCCATTCAACAACTGCTGGACAGTGAATAGTTTACACTTTTATTGGTTATTGTGAATAATGCTGCTGTGAATATTCATGTGCAGATTTTTGTGTGAACGTTTTTAATTCTCCTGGGTATATACACCCACGGTCATATAGTAACTCATTTGTACCATTTTGAGTTAATACAAAATTCTTTTCCAAAGTGACTACACCGTTCTACAGTCCCATGGAATAAAAATTTTAAAACTAGAAGAAAGTTCTCAAATCAATAGCACAAGTTTCCTTGATTAAGCAACTAGAAGACAAAAAAGCAAAATGAGACCAAAGGAAGTAGAGGAAGGAAATAAAAATAAGAACACGAATAGGGCAGCCCTGGTGGCCCAGGGGTTTAGCGCCGCCTTCAGCCCAGGGTGTGATCCTGGTGTCCCGGGATCCAGTCCTGCGTTGGGCTCCCTGCATGGAGCCTGCTTCTCCCTCTGCCTGTGTCTCTGTCTCTCTCTGTGTCTCTCATGAATAAATAAATAAAATATTTAAAAAACCCAAATCACTGAAATTGAGGAGTGTCTGGGTGCTTAGTTGGGTGTTTGACTCTTTTATTTTTTTTAAGATTCATTTATTCACGAGAGACACCCCCCCACACACACACAGGCAGAGACACGGGCAGAGGGAGAAGCAGGCTTACAGGGAGCTCAATGTGGGACTCGATCCCAGACTCCAAGGTCATGCCCTTAGCCACAGGCAGACACTCAACCACTGAGCCACCCAGGTGTCCTGAGTGTCTGACTCTTGATTTCAGCTTAGGTCATGATCTCAGGGATTCATCGAACTCTGCTGGGCGTGGAGCCTGCTTGAGATTGTCTCTCTCACAGTCTCTCTTCCCCTCCCCCATCTGCTCACTCTCTAAAAATAAAATTACTGAAATCGAAAACAGGAAAACAATAGAGAAATCAGTGAAACAAGCAGTGATCCTTGTAAAATAATAAAATTGATAAACATCTAGCAAGTTTGTCAAAGATAAAAAGACATAAATCAAAAGGGATATAACTAGATCCTATAGACATCGAAATGATAAAAGGGAGTATCAGGAACAACTTGTCACTCATAAATCTGAAAACTTAAGGTAAAAGTACCAATTCTCCAAATCACAAGGTACTTGAGATTGTTAATTTTACGTGTCAACTTGACTGGGCTATGGGATGCCCAGATAAATAATCAGACATCTGTGGGAGTGTTTGTGAGTGTTAATGGAGCTGCTTTGCTTGCACATGCAGACAGCTGGCAATGCCTATGGATCTACATTCACTGTGACACAATCTTGTTCCTGCTCACCTGCAGGCCATGGACAGTCTTTACCTGGTGACTGACCGATGTGGGAGTATGAAGCCTTGGTTCCTTTGGCTCAAGTAGAGACAAACTGAGGCAAAAATTACACTTGAGTCCGCCTGGTGGATCATGCTGAAGCAATCCTCCACAGGGATGTTAACAGACATTAGACATTTGTGTAGCTTCTTCCCCCTTTCCTGCTCTGCTTTCTCCAGTCTCTTACCAGGTTCTCCTGGGAACACTTCTTTGAAGTTCATTGCACATACATGGGGGCGCCTGGGGGCACTCAGTTTATTTAGCGTCTCACTTCAGCTCAAGTCATGATGTCAGGGTTGTGAGATCCAGCCCCACATTTAGCGTCTCACTTCAGCTCAAGTCATGATGTCAGGGTTGTGAGATCCAGCCCCACATTGGGCTCCCTGCCCATTGGGGAGTTTGCTTAAGATTCTCTCTCCCTCTCCCTCTGCCCCTTTTCCCCGTGTTCATTCTTTCTAAAATAAAAAAATAAATTTCTAAAAAAATAATTGCATGCACATGAGTTTTCATCTCAGCATCTGCTTTTGGGGAACCCACCCTGAGACAAGGGGAGTTACTCCTTATTCCCCAGTTTTCAGGTAGAGGGACATTTATTAAAGTAAAACTCGAGGCTTCTCTGTGTCCTTCACTTACTTTCCTCCATGAGAGGAGGAGTGACATGCTGAATTGTGAGTTTGGGACTAGGAATTTGGCATATGTTGATAGAGCAGATGTTCTGTGAACCTGTAGATAGTGGTGCTGGCTGACCCCTTCCTTGTGGGCACTTAAGGCAATACCATACTTGGCACATGTGTCAGTCTGTCAGGATGAACCACTGACCTTTCCAAAGGGAAGGGTTCAAATATAATTAACACCAAGTCAATGGTTGCTAACACCAAGTCCATGGTTGCTATCATCAAGGAATGGTGCCATATTGGGGATTTCGCGTTGGTCTCTCTTGCTGGAAGGTCAGATATTTGGCCATTACAATATATGGATCAGCCTTGGTAAGAGGAAGACCGTGCTATTTGGCCCATGCGTAGCCTCCATCTCTGGCACTGTGGCTGAGATCAACTGGCCAGGTCATCCTGTCTCCTTGGTCATTTAGTGCTTCTGCTCTCTGGTGGATGTTAATGTGAAAACACAGAAACCTTCATGTTGTGCCTATTGTCCTAAGTCCACCCACATAACATCTTCCTTAGACCTCCTTGACCCCAATCTTTTCATCTTTCCAAGCCCCTGACCAGCCAACCTCAAACCATTCACTGTAACCATAAACCAATATATATTATGACCCCAGGACACTTCTACACAAAGTGGATGATCAAGTGTACCACCAAAAGCTCAGCCCATGGCTTTTATAGAACTCCTCGAGTGTGGGTTTTCAAGCTGCCCATTTTCAGCTTGAACCCAAACAGCCTACCCAACCATGAACCAAGTTTGAACTCTTTCCTTTTACATCAGATGGTCATGAGGGATACTCCATGTTCCCTATGCCCATAGGTACGAGTTGAAGGAAAGGTACCAGTGCAATGGTGGGTGACTCACGTGTCTGGACTACCTGTTCCTGCAGCTTACTTGTGCCCCCCTGGGCCTGCTTGAACCTAATCCTGCTGCATGTATCACTTTATCTCACAATGGATTGCTGCTGGGCCTGTCCAAACTTATGACTGGGTAGATCTAACAGAACCCAGCTCATGATAAGCAGTTCTGGGAACATGATGTCTCTTGATGTCCCAAGGTCAGTGCTCAATCTCTACCAGGGCCCATAGCATGTCAGGAGCTCCTTTTCAAATGATACATAGTTCTCTGCTTCCAGATGGCATGGCCTTGCTCCAGAGCCCTAAGGATCTGCACTGCACTGCTCCTTTTTGGCTTGGTCAGCACTTTTTAAAAAAAGATTGATTTATTTTAGAGAGAGAGTGAGCAGGGGGAGGGGCAGAGAGGGAGAGGGAATCCCAAGCAGATTCCGTGCTGAACATGGAGCCAGACTTGGGGCTTGATCCCATGACACTGAGCTAAGATCACGACCCAAGCTGAAACCAAGAGTCGGTCGCCCAACCAACTATGCCACCCAGGTGTCCCACACACTTTTTTAAACCTCAGGTACATTTTGGTGCACCTGGCTGGCTCAGTTGGAAGAGCATGTGACTTTTGAGTTCAAGCTCCACGTTGAGTGTGGAGCTTACAAAAAACAAAAACAAAAAACAAAAAACAGGGACGCCTGGGTGGCTCAGTGGCTGAGCATCTGCCTTCGGCCCAGGGCATGATCCTGGGGTCCCGGGATCGAGTCCCATGTTGGGCTCCCTGCATGGAGCCTGCTTCTCCCTCTGCCTATGTCTCTCTCTCTCTCTCTCTCTCTCTCTCTCTCTCTCTCTCTGTGTGTTTCTCGTGAATAAATAAATAAAATCTTAAAAAAAATCAAAACAAGCAAGCTAGAACAAAAAAAAAAAACCCTCACAGATACTACTTCTGGATCATCTGACCCAAGTGGCAGATTTGCATTTACTACAGTTTGAACTTGCTACAGAGCCCTTTCTTGCTCTGGGCTTCATTCAAAACTAGTGGCCTTGTAGATCATCCAATAAATGAACCAGTGTGGTATTCCCAAGAATAGAACAAGTTGCTTCCAGACCTGAAGAAGTCCGCTTTTTTACTCTTTCTTGGAGGAGGTTCAAAGTTCAAAATCAGGGCAGCCCAGTTGGCTCAGCGGTTTAGCGCCGCCTTCAGCCCAGGGCCTGATCCTGGAGACCCAGGATTGAGTCCCGCGTTGGGCTCCCTGCATGGAACCTGCTTCTCCCTCTGCCTCTCTGTCTCTCTGTCTCTCTCTCTCTCTCTCTCTCTCATGAATAAATAAAGTCTTAAAAAAAGTTCAAAATCACTTTGGAGCAAATGTCTCAGCCTTCCCTAGACACTAGATCTCTAAGAACTTCGCTCATGTGGCTTATCATTGCATCTTTGTAAGGTTTATCTCTGCCTCTCTAGAGTGCATATGTCTTAAGGCATCCAAAGAACTTTTGCTTTTCACTCACCAGATCTAATGAACATACCATCAATATGATGGACCAATACAATGTTCTATGAAATATCTAGATGGTGTAGGTATCTTGGTGCTATATTATGAGAGAGGACAGGAGAAATAACATAGGCCTGGGATATAACTGTGAGTCTATATTGGTGTCTGTTCCATGAGAATGGAAACTTTTCGATTTTTCTTCCAGTTGGGCATGAAAGAGTAAATCTTCCCAAATGCATAGCCACCTACCACCTGGCAGAGGCTATGTTAATCTGCTCTAGTAAAGGTACTACATCCAGCTCAGTAAATATAATTGGGACTTTTATTGGGCAGGTGCCAGACTGGATAAATGGGGATATGATGGGGGACCATGACTCTTGCATCATTTAATGTTTTGAGAGTGACACTACTTTTTTTGTCATCACCACCACCACTGCCCAGGGATGCGTTGTTGTTTTTTATTTACTGTCTTGATCATTGGAGGATTTTTGTGGGGGAGGAGGGCTTCAGGGGCTTCTAGGGCCTTTCCTATTACAGTAGCTCTTACTCTGTACATCAAGAACTGATATAAGGATTCTGATAAAAAAAAAAAAAAGGATTCTGATAACTGCTAATATATTCATTCCAACTCTTCATCTGGGAGCTATGTAGATGACTGCTGGACCCATTATGAAATCTGAGTTTATATTCCTTATCTCCTTATTATTCGCCTGAACCCCCAAAAAGCCCTCTCTAACAGGGTAGTGCAATAGTACTGTGGGCTTGGTATCAATGAATACTTAACTTCCTGGTTGCCATACACCTCAAAAGTTCTGTGTATTCCCCTTTCCCTGGCTATCTGAATAAAAAGCTAGACAGGTTTTGGAGAAAGGCTTGGGGAAGTCATTACCAATATATCTGTCATGTTGTAGGGTGCTTCCTCCTGGCAACCTGACATGGCATCTCACTTCCTCCTTCCCTCCTTCCCTTCCTCCCTTCCTCCCTTCCTCCCTCTATTCCTCCCTCCCTCCTTCTTTCCCTCCCTTCCCCCTTCCTCCTTCCCTTCCTCCTTTCCTCCCTTCCTTTCTTCTTCTTTCTGTTCCAGTAGCAGAAGAATCCAAATTCTTGTCTGTTTTTGCTTATGAGAGAGTCTGGTATTTATGACAAAGAATTCCTCAAGGGTTTTGAAACTCCCCTGCTGTTTTTCTAATCATTTACAGAAAAAGTTAGAGAAATTTGTTCCACTAGAGGGATCTATAATTTTCAAAATGTAGATGGTTGGCTGGCAGCCTCAGAAACCAAAGAGCAATGTAAAACTGATTGATGCTTGGGCTTTGTCATACTTTTTTGCTTTATGAGGGCATAAGGCCTCACTAGACAAATTGCAGTATTGCTCATCCAAGGTAGAAGATTTAGTGTATCTTTTGTCAGCTGTTGGCCACAGAGTGTGACAATCTAGGAGTCTACCCATTTTGCAGATAAAACAGCCTACTAAAATAAACTCAGACAATTTTGAGGCCAGTACAATACTGTAGACAGTGGATTCCAGTTTTTGCAGAGTAGATAAAATCTCTGATGAAACAATTGCATGATAATCCTCCAGACCTTCTGGTTTGTTTTCTAGAATCTGAAGAGGCTTTTGAACAACTGAAATTGATAATACCCTCTCTCCCAGCATCAGAGAGTCCAAAAATTGAAAACTCTGACCTGATTTATATGTTCTTGTCAAAATGCAGGTGTAATAATATTTACCAATGAGTAATGTGCTGTGCCTAAAAGTGGCCTGCATGAGGCCTCTTTTGTGATGACTTATGAGACAGCTTTGGAAGCTCACATTTTGCCTGGAGTTAAACCTACACAGACAGATGGGTTAATATCAGTTGCTACAGCTTTAATTCTTAGTTCTGGACTTAAAATCAACAAATAAAATCTACCACTAATTAATCTGTATTGATGAATCTGATATCCCATTTGGTGCCGGTCATGCAACAGCACAACTTAGAAAAAAAGTAGAGGACTTTTCCTTTATTAGGCTAAAAAAAAAAATCTCATGGAATAAAACTATCTCTGGAAAAAAAAATATCTCCTGGAAAACTGATAGCTGATTTGTTAGGGGCTTTACAATTGAATGTGCAGATCCTAATAGTTCATTTTGCTGACTGCAGCTGCAAAAGTGCTATAGAAACATGGCAAATTCCAAGTTTAGAAGCTCTGTTCTTCCTACAATAAGAAACTTTTGTTAAGTCACAAAATGTGAGAAATAAATAATGTTTTTCAGAAAAAGGAAATGGGCAAATGCATTGAAAAAGAAGCTGAATTTGACCGGGCTATGGGAATTACCTGACAATACTTTTTATGCCCCAGTTAGTGTGGTGTCATCAACAAAACCATCTGAATAAAAGGCCATTTTAAAGGCACTTGACTCTTACTATGTCTACCAAAAAGATGAAATTATTTAAAATCTATTAAAGAGATGTGCTATTTATCTGTAGAATTCTTTACAGACAACTCCCAAGGTAAGCACAGGAGGATCTCCCTAACCAATTTTACCAGGAGCCTAGTGGCAGTTGGATTTCATAGAACTAATGTTTGCAGAAAGTAAGAGATGTTGTCTCATTATGATATGTATGATGTTTAGATGGCATGAAATTTATCCCATTTCAAAAGCTGATGTACAGACAGTGGCAAAGGCTCACCTCATGCACATAATTCCCACTTTTGGGATATTGGAGCATATGGACTAAGACAGAGGAAGTCATCTTATTTCTTTCTACTGTTGTCCAGGAATTATGCCAATGTTGGCAGGTTCCTGTAAGCCTCAGTCCTCTGGATATGCAGAGCAAATGAATCAAACTCTTTGGAAGGCTCAGCAATCTACCAGGTTAAAATGGCCTAGAACCTAATTAAAAATTAAAGAGACCTCTGTGAGCAAGCAAGGACTCTCTCCCTTTGAACTTAGTTTGGCAGGTCTGTGAATTTGGGTCTGAGGCCAGGTCCTGTGCCTGACTTAACTGAAGCTTTTCATAATCATGTTCAATACTTAAAAGGGCTCCTCTCTTTCTTAGAAACCTCAAGACTTGAGGTCATAGAACCTGGAAGGGCCTGCCTGAAGATGTCTATTTCTATCAATCAGGAAACTTTATCTTTGTAAAGGTATTCTAAAAGAAAGATGGGCTGTCACCTAGCTGAAAGGTACACTTTCAAGTGTTGCTGATCACCCATATGGCTTTCAAAGTAAAGGAGAAATGTAGCTGTATTCATGCTTTTCTAACAAGAAGTCAGCAACACAGAAGGCTGCATTGTGGTTCCCACAAAGGACCTTTCTAGAGTAAGGGATATTGATACTGAACTCAACTGAAAAGGGATAGTCTAGAAAATTGATTAGTATTCTCAGAGGCTAAATAGGTCTCCTACTCATGGCAGTGGTTATTCCACTCAGTTTAGGAATCCCACTTAATAAGAAGACAGGAATCGTTACCCTAGTTTTTCTTTCTGCACTCCCAAGTAATGATTCGCTCTACATCATACTCTTGGTATGGCCATGGTCTGGATTTACAAATCCAACATTTAAAAAAAAAAACAAAACAAAAAAACAAATCCAACATTTTTTTAAAAGATTGTATTTATTTATTCATGAGAGACACACACACACACACACAGAGGCAGAGACATAGGCAGAGGGAGAAGCAGGCTCCATGCAGGGAGCCCGATGTGGGACTCGATCCCAGGACTCCAGGATCATGCCCTGAGCAGAAGGCAGATGCCAAACCACTGAGCCACCCAGGAATCCCCAAATCCAACATTCTGATTATTGGCGTGGTACAAGTGGCACCATCTTTATTAGTAATTTTTTATTATAACAAAGTAAAAGTGATTAGTATGCATCTATGTACTCAAGCTCTAAATTTAACACAGAAATGTTTTGTTAACTGGTTGATTGGAAAGTTGATATAGAAAATAGAAAAGCAAAACATTTAATTAATAGACAAACAGAAAGCTGGCATCTAGAGGTAGAAATTGCAGAAGTCAGATATGATATCACTAGATGAACATTGGGAGGGAAGTTCTCTCCAGTCCCAGTATAGATGGATAAACAAAGATGAATGCCTGTTATGTATAGATTCAGTTGACTGTTATAATAAGACAAGTACTGACTTAGACCAATGTGAAAAATGATCCATAGGATTAGTGTGTCCTCAAGACTTAAGACATCAGAGACATGTACAGTAAACACTAGAAGTTCCATCCATGCTCTTGAACTGGTGCCTCATAATAAGACTTCAAGAGGTGCCTGGGTGGCTCATTTGGTTAAGCATCCGATTCTTGGTTTCTGCTCAGGTCATGATCTCATGGGTTGTGGGATCCAGCCCCACATTGGACTCCATGCTCAGTGGGGGAAAGGCTGCTTGAAGGTTCGCTCTCTCTGTCCCTCCCCCCATTTCTCTAAAATAAATAAAGTAAATAAATCTTTAAAAAATAATAAGACTGATAGTAGATGATGGACATGGGAATCTTTGCATTTCATATTTGAAAAAGATTATTTGGAAAGATGGAACATTTACCAAAGGGCCTAAATTATCATGTAAGTGTGATGTTGCATATGTAATTGATGTACCTCAGGAGAAATGTATTGGTCTTAAAAGGAAAACTCTTTCTCTTTTAAAGATATTATTTATTTATTTGAGAGAGAGAGAGAGTGAGTGACCATGAGTGGAGGTCGGGAGGGGGAGGGGGAGAGAGAAAAGCAGGAGCAGGGAGCCTGAGGCAGATCTCCATCCCAGGACCCTGGGATCATGACCTGAGCTGAAGGTGCGTGCTAAACCAACTGAGCCACACAGGTGCTCCAAAAAGGAAAAATCTTAATTAAAATTTTAAATGATCAGGCTCCTGAGTTAAGCAACCTCTTAGTCTTGGATTGGGAAAGATTTCATAAGGAACTACAAAATAATACTCAGTAGTTAATCATTTGAAAGCACAAGCAGGGGCACCTGGGGGGCTCAGTGGTTGAGTGTCTGCCTTTGGCTTAGGTTGGATCCTGGGGTCCTGGGATTGAATGACGCATCAGGCTCCCCGCAGGGAGTCTGCTTCTCCCTCTGCATGTCTCTGCCTCTCTCTATGTCTCTCATGAATAAATAAATAAAATCTTAAAAAATGTGAAAGCACAAGCAATAAAAGCATCATAATAGTTTATAAAATTAACGTATGACAAAAAAGTTTTTTTGTTGTTGCCGATCAAGAATCTGATTTAACCGTTTACCATAGTATGAGATACTCATTTTTTAAAAGATATTTAATTTAATTATTTATGAGAGACACAGAGAGAGAGAGAGAGAAAAGAAGAAGGAGGAGGAGGAGGCGGCTCCATTCGGGGAGCCCGATGTGGGACTTGATCTCTGGACTCCGGACTCACACCCTGGGCCGAAGGCAGGCACTAAACCGCTGAGCCACCCAGGGATCCCAGTATGAGGATATTCAAAGTATTCTCTTAAGGTGGATAATATCCTGACTTTCCAAAAATTTAGTAATTCCGTTATTCTATCACACTTTAAATGATTGCTTTGCTTTGTATTTTTCTATGCATATGCTTGATTTCAATGGCTACAACCAGAGAATGGCTTCCCCAGAGAAAGGAAAAAAACTAATGGAGATGATTAAAAAACTTTTAATGTGATTACTTTATAGTAAACACAGGGAGGATATTATAGGGACAAATACACATTTTGTAAAAAAAGGGCTTAAATTTTCCCTGTTGAAAATAAAATATGAGATTTCACTCCCCTCTCTTTTCTCAAAGCATTTACTTTAGAAACTTGTAATTTTAAGCATTTCTCATCTCTTTGAAATGTATGTAAATCCTTTTGAAGACTACGTAGACCTTTTGTCAGCTTTGTGACTCAGGAGTGTCTTTCTCAAGGAACTGGGAATATCTCTTTGATGTGAACAGTTAGAGATAACACCCCTGGGACTCCTGGGTGGCTCAGTCAGTTAAGCATCTGACTCTTGGTTTCTGCTCAGGTCATGATCTCAGGGTTGTGAGATTGAACCCCGAGAGGAGACATGCAGCTCTGTGCTCAGCAGGGAGTCAGCTTCTCTCCTTCTCCTTCTGCCCCTACCTCCCCTGCTTATGTGTGCACATGCACACACTCTCTCTCAAGTAAATAAATACATATTTTGAAAATATTTAGAGAGATAGCTATGTCCTAGCTTCTGTGGGTGGGTAGAAGCCTAACTTTAGTGGGCACCTTGCTCCAAGTTACAAAACCACTTCCTGTCATAAAGATATGACAAGTTGGCTTTTTGTTTATTGGTTTTTGTGTTTTTCTTTTTTTTTATTAGAGATGGGGGAGGGGCAGAGGGAGAGAGAGAATCTTAAGCAGATTCTAGGCCCAGCACAGAGCCCTACATGGGGCTCCACCCCACAATCCTGAGATCATGACCTGAGCTACAATCAAGGGTCGGATGCTTAACTGACTGAGCTACTCAGGCACCCCTGATTCCTTTTTAAGGATTTTATTTATTTATTCATGAGAGATACATAGAGAGAGAGGCAGAGACATAGGCAGAGGGAGAAGCAGGCTCCCTGTGGGGAGCCCAGTGCGGCGCTTGATCCCGGAACCCTGGGATCACGTCCTGAGCAAAAGGCAGACACTCAACCACTGAGCCACCCAGGCATCCCATTTTTTGTTTTTTAAAAAATTTTTAAGTAATTTTTACACCCAGCATGGGCTCAGATTCACAACCCCAAGATCAAGAGTCACATGTTCCACCAACTAAGACAGCCAGGTACCCCTGAAAAGTTCATTTCTTATCTTGATAAAGCCATTTAGCTAACACAAATATTCATACCAATTACAAAGTAAAGTTAGGATTAGCTGTGTGTGTGACAAATGGTGCTGTCAGGCACTCTTCCTTAAGAAGTAGTCCATCATTAATCTTGAGAACATGTATGTAATAGGTTGTATCTGCTTGGCTATATAAAATGGGGATATTTCTTTTCTGTCTTTGCAGTCTTTTAGTAGATTACCTATGATGCACATCACATTCTGGTTTAATGTTTGTTCAATAATAAAAATGTTATCTTTCTCTACTACCATTACGGGAAAGATTTCTGGGTTTGGAGAATACTTCACTTTTGTTTTTTTTAATTGTATTTCTTCAGCTTAAGCAAAATAATGACCCCTCCCCAAGATGTCCATGTCCTAATCTCTGGGACTTGTGAATTTTTACCTTACATGGCAAAAGGGATTTTGCAGATATTATTAAGGAAGATGGGGAAATGATCCTTGATTGTCTAGGTGGTTCCAATCTAGCCACATAAGTTCTCAAAAATGGAAGAAGAGGGCAGAAGAGTGGGTTAGAGATATGATATGAGGACTCAACTTGCTGTTGCTAGCTTTGATGATGGAGAAAGAGAGCTGAAAGCCAGGGAATGCAGGTGTCTTAGTTTGTTCAGGCTGCTATAGTAAAATACCCCAGATTGGGTAGTAATTTATTTCTCACAACAGAAATTTATTTCTCACAGTTCTGGAGGCTGCAAAGTCCAAGATCAAGATGCCAGCATGGTTGGGTGAAGGCCCTCCTTCTGGTTCATCACCAGTGCCTTCACACTATGTCCTCACTTGGTGGAAGGGATTATTAGAGAGCTCTCCGAGGCCTCTTTTATTTTCATTTTTTCAAGTAATCTCTGTACCCAACATGGGGCTTGAAGTCACAACCCCAAGATCAATATTTGCATGCTCCACCAACTGAGCCAGCCAGGCACCCCTCTCTGGGGTCTCTTTTATAAGACACTTGTTACATTCATGAGGGCTCCACCCTCATGATCTCTTCACTTCCCGAAGGACCCACCTCCTACTACCATCATGTTTGAGGGTTAGGATTTCAATAGGTGAACCATTGGGGAGGGGGCAGGCACAAACATTCAGACCATAGCAGCAGGTGGCCTCTAAGGGCTGGAAAAGACCAAAAAATGGATGCTCTCTTACAGTCTCTAGAAAGGAGCATAGTTCTTTTTTTAAAAAAACTTTATTTATTTATTCATGAAAGACACACATACACAGAGGCAGAGACACAGGCAGAGGGAGAAGCAGGCTCCATGCAGGGAGCCCGATGTGGGACTCGATCCCAGGACTCCAGGGTCACACCCTGGGCTGAAGGCAGGCACTTAACCACTGAGCCACCCAGGGATCCCAGAAAGGAGCATAATTCTACTGACACCTTGATTTTTAGCCCACTGAGACCTATGTTGGACTTCTGACCTATAGAGCTAGAAGATAGTCTGTAAAATTGTAGCTATTCTGGTACTGCCATAACAAAAAGTTACAAAGCAAGGGAGTCCCCAGCAGCTAGAGCAGGTCTAAGGAGAAGGCTGCAGATGTAAGCTGTCAGCTGTAGCTCTCCTCACAACTGGATGATAGGATGTGCTGGCCAGGAGATGGGAAAACAGCTTTGGCTATGCCAGTGAGTCTGCCTGATTCTGGGATGCAGTATAAAGGAACCCTGTATTTATGGTTTGGATTTCTTTTTTGGGGGAGAGGTCCTTTTTGGGAATACCTTATCCCAAGGGCACAAACATATCCTCTTACATTTTCTTCTGTTTTTATTTCAGTTTTATACATATAAGGATTTAATCCATCTCTTCTGAATCTTATTTTTGTTTGTGGTATGAATTGCTGATCTACCTCTTTTCTCAATGGATAGCCAGTTGTCTCAACATCATTTATGGAGGAGGCAATCTTTCCCTATTCATCTAAAATACCATGGCTATCATATACCAAATTCCCACATGGGCATGAATTAGCTTCTGGGTGGCCCTCAATTTTTTCCTACTGATTTGTTTTCACCTAATCTTGAGTCAGTACCACACTTATTTACTTATTGTAGCCTTAGAGTATGTCTTGGTATCTTGTGGGTAACATCCCTTCTTTTTAAAAATAAAAATAATCTCAGCTATTTGAGGGTGGTGAGATGGGTTGAATTTATCTCCTCCTTCTTTTTAAAATACACAACAAATTTATTGAGATCTAATTCATATACCACACATTTAACCCGTGTTAAGTGTACAATTCATGGTTTTTAGTATATTCACAGATATGTGCCACAATCAGGTGGAAATGACAAGTAAGCAGTTGAATATATGAGTCTGAAGTTTAAGGGAGAGGTGTAAAGTAGTAAAGTTGAAATGAATCCAGTCTATTGTTTTTCTCTGGTCACATTCAGCTAGAATAAAGTTGAATTTAGCCAGAGTTGGGATTTTGGCAGATTATGGCAGAGGGAGAGTGGCAGAAGAAAGGTGAGGGAATTTGCAAGGAAATTATTCTAACAATGGACCATGGGATCTAGGCTGGTTAACAAGGAGAGTGGTAGGACTCCTGGGTGACCGAATTAGTTAAACATCCCACTCTTGGTTTCAGCTCAGGTGATGATCTCATGGTTTGTGGGATCGAGCCCCTCAGCAAGCCTTGTGGTGGGCTCCTCACTCAGCAGGGAATATACTTGAAAGATTCTCTCCCTCTGCCCCTCTGCCCACTCATGCTGCCTCTCTTTCAAAATAAATAAATCTTTAAAAAGAAAACAAGGAGAGTGGTGACATGAGGGCAGTGGTGGACCATAAAGAGGTGTTGGGTTAAGTGGATAACAAGATGGTTGGGGGGATGCCTGGGTGGCTCAGCGGTTGGGCGTCTGCCTTCGGCTCAGGGTGTGATCCTGGGGTCTCAGGATCAAGTTCCACATCAGGCTCCCTGCATGGAGCCTGCTTCTCCCTCTGCCTATGTCTCTGCCTCTCTCTCTCTCTCTCTCTCTCTCTCTCTCATGAATAAATAAATAAAATCTTAAAAAAAAAAGAATCTTAAAAAAAACAAGATGGTTGGGATGGGGTACGAAATGAATGATCTGGAAAGCTATAAGATTTGTTTAGAGTGCTGAATATTTGATCTTGAGATTTCAGAGGTGGTGCAGTTTTGGTAATGATATGTATTCGAATATGCTTATGAGAGTGGGTGGGGAGAGTGAAAACCAAGATCATTGGAAATGAAAAGTCAAGGCAATCAGAAGCCAGTGTTGGACTGATCATCCATATAGATATGGAAGTTACCAAGAACTGTGGCAGTCGTAGTGGTGGAAAGACAGCAAAGCAAGCCGGATGCTAAAGACTATTATGTTAAATGAAAAAAAAAGAATAAGAAAGAGAACAAGATTTATGGCATGATATCACTCATATAAAGCACACTACAAACTTTATGAGAGAACATGGATATTTAATGAGATTTATCACACACATTGGAATGGGTGTCTGTGAGGAGAGTTTGTGAATGAAGGAAAAATATGAGGAGAGTCCTCATGTAGGATTACATGCGTGGTAAAGTGAGGAGTATGATTAACTGTACATTCTGCATCTGAAGATGAAGAAATATCTAATGAGTGTTTAGTGATAATAGCTGTGGTATAGTATTCAATTTTTTTAAAAGGTTTATTTATTTATTTATTTATTTATTTATTTATTTATTTATTTTAGACATAGGGAGAGAGAGAGAGAGAGGCAGAGACACAGGAGGAGGGAGAAGCAGGCTCCATGCCGGGAGCCCAATGTGGGACTCGATCCCGGGACTCCAGGATCACACCCTGGGCCAAAGGCAGGCGCTAAACTACTGAGCCACCCAGGGATCCCCCAGTATTCAATTTTTTAAAAAAGATTTTATTTGAGGTAGAGAGCCTGCACATGTGCATAAGTGGAGGGGTGGGACAGAGGGGCAGAGGGAGAGGAAGAAACAGGTTCTCCACTGAGCAGGGAGCCTGACATGGGGCTCAATCCCAGGACGCTGGGATCATGACCTGAGTGGAAGGCAGATGCTTAACTTGATGAACCACCCTGGTGCAGCATAGTCTTCAATTTTATGCATATTTAAGCATTTATTTTTAAAAAGGAGGGTCATATCATATATGCTATTTTGTATTTTGCTTTTTGTGTTTTTTTTTCAAGTAATCTCTATACCCAGTGTGGGGCTCAAACTCAACCTCAAGATCAAGAGTCAGATATTCTACTGACTGAGCTAGCCAGGCACCCCTGGACCATATACTTTTGCTAAAAGTTTTTCCACATTCATCTCTGAAAATCTTCTGCCCATTATATATGAAAGTCCCATCATATATGATGTCAATTCTTTGTGACCAGACTGCATCATCACCTACTGCTTTACAGTATGGGATGGGGAGACCATACTGGCCATCCAATTTGGTGATTTTCATAAGTCAGTCTTCTAGGCCTCTGAGTTTTCTTTTTTTAAAAACAAAAGTTCTCACTAGTTATTGCTGAAACAACCTACTAGTGAGTGCAGAAGCATAGAAACAAAGAGAATAATCATTTCCCCAATAAAACATGTCCAGCTGTCCAGATAGTACTGATGTTTCCAGCTTGATACAGTAAGACACTAGTGACCTTGATGCAGCATAGATATGTGGACCATCTCATGTGCAACTCCTTATAGACCCATCTGGGTTCTTGTCCAATGTCTCCCTTTTGAGTTGTACCTGATTTTTTTGTTTACCAGTTTTATCCAAATCCAATGGGGAATAGAACGATTCTGCTTTTGTTTCTTGGCCAGGAATTGCTTGATCTCAAAAGTCTTGCAAGGAAACATGGCAAGGAACATAGTCAACCACACACACCATGATGGTGGAGAAAGGGAGAGAGAGCAGAGTTTTCCTTCCTTGACAGATTTCCCAATATTGGCTGCCAAGTGGGTTCTGGTAAAATCTAAGTAGAAACAGCTGAAAGATGTGACTCCCAAAGTACCACAGGATGCCAGATTGTCAGCAAAATATCTCCAAAACTTTGTGCTTGTGCATTCATCTTAAGAGTACCTGCTGAAATTTGACCTTCAAGGCAAAGTTAATGACTCAATTGGGGATCAATATGATGAGTTTTCTCAAGTTGTTCCTCCAGAAGGAGAAAAACCACTTCTTGGAGAAGCAGACTATATAATACTATGTGTCTTTGTATTGTTTGTCGACGTCAAGCTTTTCCCGTGTGTATTTTACCTCTGGTGTTGTGAGACCCCTGGGCACCTCTCATTTCAAGAATGTTATATAAAGGAAATAATACAGTATGTAACTTTTTACGATTGGCTTCTTTTTCACTCAGAATATTTTCCTTGAGATCCATCCAGGTTGTCATGTGTATCAATAATTTGTCCTTTTCATTGCTGAGTAGGATTCTGTGATCTGGATATACCATAGTTTATCTAACCATTCACTTGTTGGAGGAAGAACCTTTGAGTTGTTTTAGTTTGGGGCTGCTACAAATAAAGCTTTTAAGAAGGTTCATGTATAGGTTTTTATTTTTTTTCTGTGATAAATGCCCAAGCGTGTAATTGCTGAGTTGTATGGCAAGTACAAACTACTGCAAACTACTTTCCAGAGTGGTTGCAACATTTTACCTTCCCGCCAACCAATTATGAGTGATCCAGTATCTCTGCATCCTCAGCACCATTTGGTGTTGTCAGTGTTTTTTATTCCAGTTCTTCTGATATGTGTGTAGTGATATCTTACTATGGTTTTTTTTTTTCTTACTATGGTTTTTAATTTGCATTTCCCTAGTGGCTAATGATATTGATTATCTTTTCATGTGTTTATTTACCATCTACCTATTCTAGATCATGAAATATCTGTTCATGTCTTTTGCCCATTTTCTGTTGGATTCCGTTTTTTTTAACTGTTGAGTTTTTAAAAATATTTTATTTATTTATTCATGAGAGACACGAGAGAGAGAGAGAGAGAGAGAGAGAGAGGCAAAGAGGGAGAAACAGGCTCCATGCAGGGAGCCCGACGTGGGACTCAATCCCGGGCCTCCAGGATCACCTCCTGGGCGGAAGGCAGCGCTAAAACAATGAGCCACCCAGGCTGCCCCTTAACTATGGAGTTTCGAGAGTTTTAAAATGTACTTTAGATAGTAGGCCTTCGTCAGATATGTAGTTTGCGATGTTTTCGTCCTGTTTATAGCCTGTTTTTTCACCCTCTTCAAATGGGTTTTCACAGAAGAACTGTTTTTATTTTGATGAGGCTAGATTAATTCATTTTCCCCCCCAAAGATTTATCTATTTATTCATGAGAGACACAGACTGAGAGAGAGAGGCAGAGACAAGCAGAGAGAGAAGCAGGCTCCTCACAGGGAGCCAGATGCGGGACTTGATCCTGGATCCTGGGATCAGGACCTGAACTGAAGGCAGGCGCCCAACCCCTGAACCACCCAGGTGTCCCTAATTATTTTTTTGTTGTTGTTCGTAATAAAATTACGGATTGTAATTTTATTTATTTTTAAAGATTTTATTTATTTATCTGAGAGAGAGAAAGAGCATGAGTGGGGGGCAGGGTGAGAGGGAGGAGAAGCAGACTTCCCACTGATCAGGGAGCCTGAGGCAGCGTTGACCCTGGGATCCTGACCTGAGTTGAAGGCAGATGCTTTTTTTTTTAATTTTTATTATTTTTTTTGCTTTAAAAAAAAGATTTTATTTATTCCTGAGAGACACAGAAAGAGAGAGAGAGAGAGGCAGACACACAGGCAGAGGGAGAAGCAGACTCCATGCAGGAAGGCCGACATGGGACTCGATCCTGGGTCTCCAGGATCACACCCTGGGCTGAAGGCAACGCTAAACTGCTAAGCCACTGGGCTGCCCCGAAGGAAGATGCTTAACTAACTGAGCCACCTAGATTCCCCAGATTTTGATTTTATTGTCATCAACATATATCTTCTGAACTTGCCATAATTTCCCTAGGATAAGTTTCTAAAGTGACTTTGAGGTAGGATTTTAAGCATATAAAAGGTATATATATTAAAGGGAAAGATTGGTATATTTCATTACCTATAAAATTTTAAGCTTTTGTATAGTAGTTGTTAAGAAATATATAAAAGGCAAGTAACAACTAGGAAAAAAATTTTTTTTAAAGATTTTATTTATTTTTCATGAGAGACACACAAAGAGAGAGGCAGAGACATAGGCAGAGGGAGAAGCAGGCTCCATGCAGGGAGCCCAATGTGGGACTCGATCCTAGGACTCCAGGATCACACCCTGGGCTGAGGGCAGACACTTAACCACCGAGCCACCCAGGCGTCCCCTCTAGGAAAAAAATTAAAACATATATACCAAAAGGTCAATATCCTGAATTATCTAAAGAGCCCTTATAACAACAATGAATTGTATTAGGTCTCACTTGTTGCATGATATAGAAGAATAATTAAAAGTAGATTAAGCCAATTTCTGCTTCTGCCCATGAAAGATTATGTAGTATAGACTTTTTCCCCTAATGTAAACAACTAGAAAACTTTATAAAATATATGGAACAACTCTTTCCAGACATTGAGACAACAAGCAGTGCAGGATGTTGATCCCCAAGAGAAGGGAAACAAATGGAGAACCTTACGGTCACTCAGATTTTTTTTGCCTCAAAACAGATTCAGTATTACAGTCTCAAGGAAGGACAACTTGATTGGATGCTGCTTTGAAAAAAAATCTCTAAAACACATTTTTAGGGATGATTGAAAAGTCTTGACACGGACTGAGAATTAGATGGTATTAGTGAATTATTGTTAATTTTCTTGGTTGTGATATAGATTTTTGGTTATGTTGAAAAGGTCCTTAATTTTAGGAGAGGCATGCTGAAGTATTTTGGGTGAAGTGATAAGATGTGTGAGTTACACACAGTTTATTTATTTCATTTTTTAAAAAGTAATCTCTACACCCAACATGAAGTTTGAACTCATGGCTCTGAGACTGAGTCAGATGTTCCACTGACTGAGCCACCTCATTTTATTTTTAAAAATACAGCCACTGTACGAATGTAGGCAAGTGAAATATGGCAGAATGTTACTAATTATTTAATCTGGATGATGGGTATGAAGGAGATCATCATACTATTCTTTCAATTTTTTTAGTATGTTACAAATATTTCCTAATAAACTGTGTGTGTGTGTGTGTGTGTGAACTGTTGTTTTATTTCCCCTTCCTTTTTCCTGATGGCTGGAATGCAGACATGATGGCTGGTGTGATCCTGGAGTTCCAGGGTCGAGTCACACTTCGGGCTTTCTGCATGGAGCCTGCTTCTCCCACTGCCTGTGTCTCTGCCTCTCTGTGTCTCTCCATGAATAAATAAATAAAATCTTAAAAAAAACAACTTTGCTGAGACATAATTCAGATGTTATACAACTTACCTACTTAAAATGTACAGTTCAGTAACTTCTAGTATATTCAGATTTGTGCAACCATCACCAAATCATTTTTAGAACATTTTCTTCACTTCCCTCTAAAAGAAATCTTCATAGCCATCAGCAGTCACTCCCAGTTTCCCCTCAACCCCCACCCCAGTCCTGGGCAACTGCCGTTCTACTACTGTGTCTGTATGGATTTGCCTATTCTGAACATGTCATATAAATAGAATCATATAATATATGATCTTTTGTATCTGGCTTCTTTCAGTTAGTATGTTTTCAAGGTTTGTCCATGATATGGCATGTATCAGGACTTCATTCATGTTTATGACTGAGTAATATTTGACTGTAACATTTTATCTATCCATTCATCAAGTGATAAACATTGTATTGTTTGAACTTTTTGGCTGTTATGACTAATACTGATATTAATATTTGCATACAAGTTTTCACGTATACATATGTTTTTATTCCTCTTGGAGAGGAATTTCTGGGCCATATTGTGACTCTGTTAACATTTTGAGGCACTGTAAAACTGTTTTCTTATAGCAACTACACTATTTGACATTCACACCAACAATGTATGAGGGTTACAGTTTCTCCACATCCTTACCAACATTAGTTATTATCTTGTTGTTTTTTTTAGTTAAAAAAATTTTAGTGACTTCTAAACCCAGTGTGGGGCTTAATTTATGACCCTGAGATCAGGAATTTCATGCTCTTGGGGTACCTGGGTGGGTCAGTTGGTTAGGTGTCTGATTCTTGGTTTTAGCACAGGTCAAGATCTGGTGGTCATGAGACTGAGCCCTCTGTCAGGCTCTGTGCTCATCATGGAATATGCTTCAGATTCTCTCTCCTTCCCTCTCTGCTTTTCCCCCTAGTTGTGCTCCTACTCTCTCTCTAAAATAAATAGATAAATAAAATCTGGAAAAAAAAGGAATTGTATGCTCTTCTGACTGAGCCAGCCAGGTGCCCCGATATCTGTCTTTTTGATTATGGCCATCCTAGTGGGTGTAAAGTGGAATCTCATTGTGGTTTTGATTTGCATTTGCCTGAACACCAATAATGTTGAGGATCTTTTTTTGAGCTTATTAGCTATTTGTATATCTTTTTTGAAATTTTGTTTGTTTGTTTATTTATTTATTTGAGAGAGAGAGAGAATGAGAAAGAAATACTGAGTAGGGAGAGGGGGAGGAAGAAGCAGACTCCCTGCTGAGCAGGGAGCCTGACATGGGGCTCCATCCTAGGACCCTGGGATCATGACCTGAGTTGAAAGCGAACACTTAACTGACTGAGTCACACAGGTGCCCCTGTATATCTTTTTTTGGAGAATTGTCTATTCATAATTTGTCCATTTTTAGTTATTCATCCTTTTGTTATTGAATTATAAGAGTTCTTTATATATTCTGGATACAAGTCCCTAATTGGACATATGACTTGCGAATATTTTCTCTCATTCTGGAGTTGTCTTTTCACTTTCTTGATGATGTCCTTTGAAGAACAAAATATTTGATTTTGATGAAGACCAATTTGTTTCTATTCTTTCGTTGCTTGTGGCCTCAGTCTGATATTTAAGAAACCATTATTGCCTAGTCCAAGTTCACACAAACAGTCATTTTGAACTATGAGGTGGGAAGCTAAAGATGGTGAAGTAACAGGAGAGTGGAATCCCGGGTCTCTAATGACTGTGAAGCTTCATGGTAGCCTTGGGCTGCCAAATTCTGGACTTATTTTACATGAGAGTGAGATAAAATATTTTACTTTTAAAGATCAAGAACTGCTATTTCCTAAAATGCACCACATTTTACACCATGATGAAAAACAAAAGTACAGGGATCCCTGGGTGGCTCAGCGGTTTGGTGTCTGCCTTTGGCCCAGGGCGTGATCCTGGAGTCCCGGGATCGAGTCCCACATCAGGCTCCCTGCTTGGATCCTGCTTCTCACTCTGCCTGTGGCTCTGCCTCTCTCTCTGTGTCTCCCATGAATAAATAAATAAATAAAAATCTTTGAAAAAAAGTACAAGGGGATATTCATGAATGTATATAGCTAACATTGGTTTAGTATCCATCATGTATTATAGACTTTTACAAATCAATAGCAAAAAGACAACCCAGTGGAAAAGTAGACAATGGAAATGAGCAAGTACTTCACAGAAGAGGAAATATGCATGGACAATCGATATATGAAAACATGCTTTAGGGGCACCTGGGTAGCTCAGTTAATTAAGCATCTGACTCTTGATTTCAGCTCAGATCATAATCTCAGGGTTGTATAATGGAGTGCTGGTTGGGCTCTATGCGGGGCGTAGAGCCTGCTTAAGATTCTTCTCTCCCTTTAACCCCCCCCACCCACCCTCTCTCTTTCCCTCTTTAAATTTTTTTTCAATGTTTTAACCTTATTAGGAATCATAGAAAAGTAAATTCTACACCCACGAAAATAAAAATTAAAAGTCTGAAATATGTAATAGCTATGATATGGAGCAATGGGAAAGTAGAACCTGATTGCAAGAATGTAAAATTATATAATCATTTTGGAAAACAATGCTTTGAAGATCACTGCAAGATTAAGGGATAGTTGTCATGAGGGAAACTGAACAAGCAGGCAGCCTGGGTGGCTCAGTGGTTTAGTGCCACCTTCAGCCCAGGGCCTGATCCTGGAGACCTGGGATTGAGTCCCATGTCGGGCTCCCTGCATGCTCAGGGGGAAGTCTGCTTCTCCTTCTCCCTCTGCCTCCTCCTCTCTGTCTCTCTCTCTCTTAAATAAAGAAATAAAATCTTTAAAAAAAAAGAATGAAGAGTGAAACTTGAGCCAAAATAGGTAACATTTTATTAAAAATAAAAAGAGGGCAGCCCCGGTGGCGCAGCGGTTTGGCGCCTGCCTTTGGTCCAGGGCGCGATCCTGGAGACCCGGAATCGAATCCCACGTCGGGCTCCCGGTGCATGGAGCCTGCTTCTCCCTCTGCCTCTCTCTCTCTCTCTCTCTCTCTCTCTCTCTCTCTCTGCATCTCTATGAATAAATAAATAAAATCTTTTAAAAAATAAAAAAATAAAAATATGTGGGATGCCTGGGTATCTCAGCGGTTGAGCATCTGCCTTTGGCTCAGGTCGTGATCCCAGGGTCCTGGGATGAGTCCCACACTGGGCTCCCCACAGGGGCTGTGAGTTTGAGCCCCACATTGGGTATAGGGATTACTTCAATTAAAGTAAACTTAAAAAAAAAAGATCTGCAGGAAGTAAGGTCAATGTTAACATTTGCTAAAACTAGTTGCTGGGTACACTGGTAACTGTTTATATATACCATTTTCCTTTACATATTTGGAACGTCCATAATTGATTTTTAAATTTTAAATCTACTGGGACAATTCAAAAGAAGCGTTGGGAGCCCTAGTCCCCAGTGCTAAGCTTACTTCAGAAGATCTTCAATGAAGCAAAAGAACCTGTATTATTAAATATCCCACTTGATTCCAGTGCAGGTAGAGCAAAGTCACATTGCGAGAAACAAGTTGGTTATAACCTTCCACTCCATCCCAATTTCTTTAAGATTTTATTTGAGAGAGAGAAAGAGAGGGAAAGCGCATGAGCAGGAGAAGGAGGAAGGGCAGAGGGAAAGGGAGAAGCAGGCTCCCCACTGAGCAGGGAGCTGGATATAGGGCTCCACCTGGGATCTTGACCTGAGCCAGTGGCTAAAGGACTGAGCCACCAAAGCACCCTGACTCCACACCAATTTCTGCCAACATCCAGGTCAAGACTGCTTAGTTCCTTGCTTTTCCTTTTTGTGTTTGATGGATTACCTCAAACTCCTCTCCATGCTTGCTCTGTGAAAACAGACCTGGGCTTTTAAATCATATTTATTTTGCCAGCTGGCACCATATGAAGTTGATACGAAGTTTTATCGGTAGCTGGTGGTAGAGAGATATTGCAGGAAGAAGGGGTTTTACTTCCTGTTTCCTGTGTGCTCACTCCGCAGGCTCCTGATGAGCTCCTAACTTTCTTAGTGCTCTCCTTCTGCAACACTGGCTTCCTCTAGTTCACAGTGGGTAGCAGCTTCCCGTGGCACCACCTTTGTGGGGGAGGTTCTATACCAAAGTGTCTCTGGTGAACCACCTCCCCCATGAATGGAAACAAGCACCCTACAGGGGAACATTTTCAGCAAGTTCTAGAGGACACATATCCAGCTACTTCCACTGACTCAGCCCCATGGCAACTTCTATAATAAGGCCTGGATCTCAGCTGCAGGTGGAGAGGGGAGGTTCTCACAGTTCTAGGGGAGTGAGTAGTATGTATTATTTCATATTGTCTGCTATTATATATTTTATCTGCTAGTCCTATACTCAGAATTCTCAAAAAAGAAAAAAGAATTCTCTTTACTTCTTACTAGTCAATCCCTTATTACTCCATTCCCCTGTTACTGTTAATAATTATGTTAAACTTTTCCTCTTCAAATTCCTCTGTGGTTTCTCTGTCCTGATTGGACCCAGAGTGACATGCCTCGTTATCTTCAATGAACACTCCTTCACTTTAGCCAATCGCTTGAAAGGTCACAACATGTACTGTCATTACACAAATTTCTCTGCTTCCTAATCATGAATTCAATCATTACATTTTGTAACCACAACCTACCATCTTTCCAGCTTGTTTGTTCAGTTTCTCTTTTTTTAAGATTTTATTTATTTATTTATTCATGAAAGTCACAGAGAGAGGCAGAGACACAGGCAGAGGGAGAAGCAGGTTCCATGCACCGGGAGCCCGACGTGGGATTCGATTCCGGGTCTCCAGGATCGCGCCCTGGGCCAAAGGCAGGCGCCAAACCGCTGTGCCACCAGGGCTGCCCTCTTTTTATTTTTAATAAAATGTTACCTATTTTGGCTCAAGTTTCACTCTTCATTCTTTTTTTTAAAGATTTTATTTCTTTATTTAAGAGAGAGAGAGACAGAGAGGAGGAGGCAGAGGGAGAAGGAGAAGCAGACTTCCCCCTGAGCAGAGAGCCCGATGCAGGGCTCAATCCCAGGACCCTGAGATCATGACCTGAGCTGAAGACAAACACTTCACCCATGGAGCCCCCCAGGCTCCTCCACTTTTCATTCTTTTCTCCACCTTTCCTCACAAGAGATGATTATTTTTGTACATTGTTGTTTATAAGTCATGGCTTTAGGTTACGGAGAGCCTTTGAGAGTTTTTGAGCAGGAGTATTACACTATCAAAGAGGTTTTTCTGGAAGATCAACCAGACCATGCTCTGCCAGAGAATCCATTAGGATGAGAGGATGCAGGTGGGAAAGCCAGTGAGTGGGGAGGCTGGTTCAGTGGCTCAGGGTGCATAGTGCTAAGCTCTGCAGTTGAGTGAGAAACCTGTTCTCTGTTTACTCCTGTTGTTATGTGAAGCCTGTTGCTCTTTGTATCACCATGACCTCTAGTCTCCCAGTGGCCTATCCTATTCCCCCAGTTCCTCAGCTCCTTTCTCTCCTCACTTGCTTCCCTAGTCAACCTGCACTCCATGGTTAGTGATTCAGCCACATGCTTGCTACAGTCCTGGAATTCCTTGCTCTCCTGACATTTGACCATACTGACCCCAACTTCCAATCTTCATACTAATAGAAGTGCTTTGAGGCAGTGGCCTGGCTTTTCTCATTTAACTTTAGTGGCTATAGTAATGTGCTATAGCCATTGTCTAAAATGAGGCAGATTTTCATCTGGGTGACCTCAGTGGGCTGAAGCCTGTTTTGGGCAAGGCTGGGTTCCTGAAATGACCTAGGCTTTATTCTGGATCAGGAAATGTAAGTGATACCTCAATAATACTATCAGATTTGTCTGTAAAATACAGTTTTAAAAAATATTTATTTGAGATAGTGAGAGAGAGCATGAGCAGGGGTGAGAGGGAGAAGCAGGCTTCTCACTGAGCAGGGAGCCTGGTGTGAGGCTCGATCCCAGGAGCCTGGGATCATGACCTGAGCTGAAGGCAGACGCTCAACTGACTGAGCCACCCAGATGCCCCTGTAAAGTACAGTTTTGATGAGCAATTGTGAAAATTGTCAAAATGACATTAAAAAATGTATTCAAGTAGGTCTGACTTGGGACTTTCATTTATCAACAAGTGGATTTTATATTTCTTCCTATGACACAGCTTTGGCCAGGGTCAAAAGTCAATGAAAACTTTTTTTTTAAAGATTTTATTTATTTATTCATAGAGACACACAGAGAGAGAGAGAGAGGCAGAGACACAGGCAGAGGGAGAAGCAGGCACCATACAGAGAGCCTGACATGGGACTTGATCGTGGGTCTCCAGGATCACGCCCTGGGCTGTAGGCGGCGCTCAACTGCTGCACCACCGGGGCTGCCCTGATTGAGTATATTTATTTTGCTTCTAAGTATAATTATATCAAATCAAACAGTTGGAGGTCAAATCCTTGTTATAGAACTATTGATAGAAAAAACAACATGAATGAATCTCAAAATTATGATGCTGAGTGAAAAAAAAAAAAAAAACAGAGAAAAGGAAGTACCACACTGTATGCTTCCATTTATATAGGATTTTAGAAAATGTGAACTAATCTGCAGGGGCCGAAAGCAGATTGGAAGGGAAGGTAGGGAAGAAGGGACATCTTTGGGGGCGATGGAAAGTTTTACTTGCATTGTGTATGATTGTATTGCAGGTGTATATGTGAAAATTAATTAAATTGGACATCTTAAATAGGTGCAACTTATTATGCATCAATTATATCTCAGTAAAAGAAATCAGCAAGGAAAAATTTTTGTTTTAATACATAAGAGTTTATTTGTTCATTCATGCATTCCTTCAGCATTTTTTTGATCCTTCAGCATTTTTAATTTTATTTATTTTTAAAGATTCTATTTATTTATTCATGAGAGACACAGAGAGAGAGAGGCAGAGAAACAGGCAGAGGGAGAAGCAGGCTCCATGCAGGGAGCCCGACGTGGGACTCGATCCCGGGACTCCAGGATCACGCCCTGGGCCGAAGGCAGGCGTTAAACTGCTGAGCCACCCAGGGATCCCTCCTTCAGCATTTTTTTAAAAAGATTTTATTTATTTGAGAGAGCAGGAGCAGGGAGAGGGGAGATGGAGAAGGGGGAGGGATGGAGGGAGAAAGAGAAGCAGACTCCTGACTGAGCAGGGAGCCTGACCCTAGGCTCTATCTCAGGACCCAGGATCATGACCTGAGCCAAAGGCAGACAACCAATTGAGCTACTCAGGTACCCCTCATTCAGCATTGTATAATATCTACTATGTACCTGGTCCTGCTGGGAACAGTGTTAAATAAGACAAACAAGACGTCTACTCTAGGGAGTTACATTCTGGTGGAGGAGACATATCAACAAGTAAATAGTAACGTGATAAGTGTTAGGAACATGGCAAGAAGAGGAAGCTTTGAAAACATTTAGCAGGATTATCTAAGCTGATTATTTGGTAGTAGATGTCTAAAGCTGTGTTGAGAAGGATTCAGAAGCTTAGCAGGATCCCCTACTTGAGGAGGGGCAGTGACTGATGGGGAGGAGCATGCATTTGCCAGTTTAAGGCTATGCTGTTCTCATTGGTCTTCTTACAAGTTTCCCAATAGTATGACTATTTGAACTGGTTGTGAAAAGATCTCTTGTTTTAGACCAGGTTTTTTTTTTTTTTTTTTTTCAGAGCAGCATTTTTAAAAAAGGATTTTATTTATTTATTTGAGAAAGAGAGAGAAAGCGAGAGTACAAGTGGGGGGTGGGGGAGGAGAAGAATGGAGAAGCAGACTCCCCACTGAGCAGGGAGCCAGACGTGGGGCTCAATTCCAGGACCCTGGGATCATGACCCCAGCTGAAGGCAAATGCTTAACCAACTGAGCCACCCAGGCGCCCCTAGAGCACCATTTTTAACGCAAAGTGTTTCTTGTTGGGGAAGCATCAACTTTCCAGACTGTAGTATAGACAGAGGACAAGTGCTCTTTTGTTCTCAAAAGTTCTGTTTTCAAGTGTTTTGTACCCGCTCATAGGACTGTGTCAGAGCCTTTGCTAGGGGTACTGCAGCTGGATTGTGTAGTGGAACCAGGTCCAGAAAAAGAATTGCTAAAGAATGCAAGTAAACAGGATGTCAGATGTTATCCTTAGCCTATTTCCCTAAACATAGCTTTTTGGCTGCAAAGTAAAATGCCATTCTTCTAGCTTCTGCTTATACACAGTGATGGCTGACAGCAGGCACCGTCTTCATTTGCTTGGCACGTTATCACCATGCAATTCAACGTGTTTTACAAGGGATGATCATGACACACCATCTCTGTGAGACAGTATGAGGACATCCGGCCATTTCTTGGAAGAATTTTCTCAGCCTACCTTCTCCATGAGCCTCAGATCTATGTGACCTAAGAGCCAGTTGGCATCTTCCTCCTGACAGCAGCCAGATTTTCACTGGGGCTAGACTATTTATTGACAGTGTTTCCTCAGACTGGCCCATGAGTGTCTCATTGCCAAAGTCCCTGTGTTTTCCAAGAGCACTTGCTTCATTCTCTCTCCTCCCTCCCCAGCATCCTCCTCACTTCCTTCCCTTATAGCTTCTTGCACTGTTGGGTTTTTTTTTTGGGGGGGGGGGCTGTGTTTATGTGTGTTTCTTCTTTTTTTTTTTAACCCTGATAAGTTAGCTTTGCAGGTTTGGAAAAAGAAATCCAGCATTATCCAAGGATTTTTATTCTTTCTATTTCTACATCTTTTAAGTGTGATCTCTGTGGCTTTAAGATCCTGTAATTGGAGTGGGGTCGCGTTATCTAAGAAAGTCGTTGAAACGCTTTGCTCTGCAAGCCCCAGAAGAGAACTTATAAAAACGGAAGGCAGTAGCAGATGCAATTACGGATGTGGCTTAGTCCTTGCAGCTGCCCTGGGGAGCTGTGCAGAGCATACAGTCCTCAGCGATGAATCCAGAAGAGCGAATCGTGACATGGCTTATATCCTTGGGAGTTTTAGATTCCCCCAAAAAGACCATCTGTGATCCAGAGGAGTTCTTGAAGTCCTCGCTGAAAAATGGGGTAGTGCTGTGCAAACTGATCAACAGACTTAGGCCTGGCTCTCTAGAAAAGGTAAGGGAAATGGGCATTCTCTTTAGGATTGCTTACCACCAGAGAGCAGCAATAATGTAACCCTTGAGATGTTCTGTTGCCTGGATCATGGGACTCTGCCACTTGAATCTCTTCCTAGGAGTTTGGCATTCTGTCTTGTTTTTGTAGTTCAAAAAGCTCAGAAAATGAAAGGTTATCCGTTAGCACTTGGCCCCCAAATATAGTAAAATCATGATACAATGTTGGTGCCAGGGGACAAGGAGAAAATACTCGTATCGTTTGCTCTGTCATAGAGATATGTGTTATACCTCTCTGTGTACCAAGGGCATATTTTGAAGTTGGGGTATATATGAATTGGTGTAATAATGGGATGATTTATAATAGATATTGATGGTGTTTATTGACAGTTTGACTAAAATCAATGTTGATTTGCTTCTCAAAGAAATAAAATATCCTTTGAAACAGAGACAACCAGGAGAAATAATCCAAAATGTCAGAAAAGGTTTGTTAAAACAATAGAAACCAGATATATGTTTTGTATGCAACATGTGTTCAAAGTGAAACTAAACTTACTCTCTTTTAAAAAGCCAAAAGTTTTAATGTTGGAAATCCATGATCACAAGGATAGATAATTTCTAAAGTAGGCACTTTAAGTTTAAAAGTTGAATCCTACAGCTACTTTCTTAAGGTTAGCAGGGGACGTGACTATGAGCATAACGTGAGTGCTTTTGCCTTCTTGAACTGGTTGGTGTTTTTATTGAGCAAATTGGTTTACTTATAATTTCTCTGAAACTTGAAAAACAGTGCTGAAGTGGTAGTGCAACATGCAGAACTGTAACCAAATGTAACAAACAGTAAATGGGAGGATAGAGTGTTAATAAATTATCATGGGGAGGAGGGAGCAAGAAAATAACTTAAAAGCAAGAACCAAGGTCAAAACACAGCTTGGATCTAATTTGCTGTCTCCGCACTTTGGCTGAAGGCTGAAAAATAGTTTGTCAGTAGAGATAGGTGGTTTGGGACTGGAAGTTTGGTGACATTTGAAACAGACCGACCGTTTAGACTTTTACATCACTTCCTCCAGTGGTTATTTCTCTTCCTGGATTGACAGCAATGTGGCCCCTGCCTTAAAAAGCTTACCTATCTAGTTATCAGAAAATGAGGACTATGTTGTATGCTTGGTATGCGATAACAGGGTTCAAGTGACATTTGGCTATGTTTTTCTAGTACTGTTTGGAGCCCCAAACCGAAGCTGACTGCCTCAACAACATCAGTGACTTCCTGAAAGGATGTGCAGCCCTTCAAGTGGAGGTAAGCCCACCCGGGGTGCCTTGCCTTGCTAGTGAAAATGGTGTTGTACTAAAAGTACTGGGTTGTTTCTGACTGTTACACAGGGGTAGCATTTTATGGAGATCATGGTTAAGATTGGTGGTCTCCAGTGGTGGCTGGTTAGTTTATCTTTTCCAGAAACCAGTTCCAAAACAAAATGAAACAAAACAAAATCAAAACTCAGAATATGCTATCTTTTAATACAGCATCCGTGCCCTGAAAGCAGGCTTCCAGTGACAAAGGTTGTGTAGTGTGCCTCCCTCCTGGGAGGAACCAAAAGCAGGCCATTGGCTGCTCTAGGGGGTCACAGTAATCCCCCCCCCGAGTTGGGAAGAGATGAAAGTATACTGTCACTTTTTTCCTATTAACACTTTAGAACAGAGGCCATGAAAAGCCAAGAGAGCCTGGCTCTGTGGTAGAAATTGTATATTAACTTACATTGCATTATTTTATATCATATAGATCCTTACAGTATGTTTGGGGGTATTGCTGCAAAGGAGGTGATACTTTTGTCTGAGTGTCCAATTATGTAACTTCTTTGTTCCTCAGTGTGTGTGTGTGTGTGTGTGTGTGTGTGTATCATCTTTATTTGCAGAAGCAAAATCATGGAAACAACATCCATAACTAGCAATGGGAGAATAGTCAAATAAATTATAGTACATTCAAATGATGCTGAAGTCTTATACATTCATTTAAAAAAGATTGTAGGTTTTTAAAATGGAAGTATAGTTATATTGATATTAATATTAGTTGATATTAATATTAACTAATATTATATTAGTTTTAGATGTACAATGTGTGATTCAACATTCTATACATTACACAGTGCCCACCATAGTAAGTGTAGCTACCATTTGTCACCATACAATGTTACTTCAATATTATTCTTTAAAGATTTATTTATTTATTTAGAGAATGCGTGGGGGAGGGGCAGGGGAGAGGAGAATCCTGAAGCAGACTCTCCTCCAAGCGTGGAGCCCACTGGGGGCTCTGTGTGGGTGGGGTTGGACATGAGGCTTGATGCCAGGACTTGGAGATCATGACCTGAGCCGAAATCAAGGGTCGGCCACCTAACCAACTGAGCCATCCAGGCGACCCTACAATATTATTGACTGTATTCCCTCTGTTTTATTTGTCATCCCCATGACTTACTTATTGTAACATTGGAGGTTTGTGCCTATTAGTCACCTTCATCTATTTCATCCATCCTCTCAGTCCCCTTCTTTCTGGCAACCACCAGTGTGTTCTGTTTCTATGAGTCTGTTTCTATTTCGTTTTGTTTTGTTTTTTAGATTCCACACATGAGTGAAATGGTATGGTAATGGCCTTTCTTTGTCTGACTTACTTCACTTAGCATAATACCCCCTGGGTCCATCCATGTTGTCACAAATGGCAAGATTTCATTCATTTTTTTATATGATTGAGTGCATGTATACCATATTTGTGTCTATTCATCTCTGAATGGATGCTTGGGTGGCTTCCATATCTTAGCTATTGCAAATAATGCTTTAATCACCATACGGGTGCATATTATTTTAAGGATTTTATTTATTTATTCATGAGACACACAGAGAGAGAGAGAGAGAGAGGAGAGAGAGAGAGAGAGAGAAGCAGAGACACAGGCAGAGGGAGAAGCAGGCTCCATGCAGGGAGCCCGATGCGGGACTCGATCCCGGGACTCCAGGATCATGCCCCCAGCCGAAGGCAGGCTCTAAACTCCTGGGCCACCCAGGCGGCCCTACATATTTTTTTTAATTCATGTTTTTGTTTTCTTTGGCTATTTGCCTCAGTGTTTTGATCTGTAAAATGGACACATAATAGCTACCTCATGGGGTTGTTTTAAGGTCAAATGAGATACTACATAATAATTTAGAGGAAGGAGCTTCAACCTGAAAAAATTCTATGAGATAATGTATGTACCGTGCTCAGCTAAGAACCAGGGGCATAAGAAGTGTAGACCTGTTTTAGCAGTATAATTTGTGAAAAAGTATTGGTAGTGGGTTGATGATGGACTCCAATGCTAGGTTGCTTGGGTTCAAAGCTCAGTTCTCTCTCATTAGTAGCCTTGTGACCTTGGGCATGTTCTTTGACTGCCTCAGTCTCCCCACCTATAAAATGAGAATAATAGCAGCACCAATCTTATAGGACCAGTATGTCAATTAATTCATGTCCCCAGAAGCGTGCCTGGCAGATAGTAAGTATTCTCCGAGTATTAGCTATTATTATTAGTAGTAATACAAGTCGCTTTGCCCCAGATTAATTTGGCTTGCTTCGGAATTTTTCCTAAAGTTAGCCACAGCATTAGGCTATAGTTGTCTCAGAGTATTTTATTCTAGGTGTCCCTATTGCCCATAGTTAGCTGTGTGCCTGCAAGGGCACATGTGTGTGTGTATATGGCTTTTGAGGTAGGTGTAGCCCGAGACTTCTCTATATATCTTATAGAATAATGTCTACTGTGGTACAGATCATGGTATTTTCTTCTTTATTTGACAAATAAAAAACATGGTGAGATTGCCAGTGATTTCTGCACTGATAGCTGCCAGAAGATATCCTGAACTTCTTTGCAGTTCTAAGAATACTAGGTGATATAGAAACAACTTCTGGGTCTGGCATTGTGGGATAATGAGTCGTTTCACAAAAGTGGATTTTTCTGATAACTAATAACTAATGCTTACTCCTTTAAGTACCCATGCTTAAAATATTTTCACCCACTTTGGGGCACCTGGGTGGCTCAGTCGGGTAAGTGTCTGCCTTTGGCTCAGGTAATGATCTCAGTGTTCTGGGATTGAGCCCTGAGTCAGGCTTCCTGCTCAGCAGAGAGCCTGCTTCTTCCTCTCCTTCTTAAAAAAAAAAATTCATCCACTTTGGATAAAAATCTTTCTGAAAAGTATATGCTAATTTTCATTCTTTTTTTTAAAAAAATATTTTTATTTATTTCTTTGAAAGAAAGCACAATCAGGGGCAGAGGCAGAGGGAGAGGGAAAACCAGACTCCCTGCAGAACAGGGTGCCCGACTTGGGGCTTGAACCCAGGAGCCTGGGATCATGACCTGAGCCAAAGGCAGACTCCAAACCAACTAAGTCACCCAGGTGCCCCTAATTTTCGTTTCTTAAATGAAAGGCATTGGGCATACTTTTGTCTCTCTTTGATCATTAAGGCTGGCCTGAACATTGTATGGGTATTGGAATAAGGCATATCTGGCACCACAGCTAAGCACATAACTTTCTCTAGTTTGACAGACTTGAGCTAGAGTCTTGGCTTGGTGGGTTACTGACTGTGGACTCTGGGAAAAGTTACTTGGCCCCTCTATTTTCCAGTTTCTTCATCTGCATAATGGAGACAATAATATATACTGCATAGGATTGTTTTAGGGATCAAATGAGATAGTGCTGAGCTGGGGGGCACCTTGTAGCCAGGAATACTGACCATCCAGTCTCATGTTCCCAGGTAGCTAGGCCACAGACCAAGACACGAATATTTACAAAGTTTTTCAAATTCATTTTTTAAATTTAATATATTTGACATATGATGTGGAAGTTTAAGGTGTATACCATGTTACTTTCTATATTTATATGTTGTAATATGATTGCTGTTGCAGTGATATTTATCACATCACATAATACTAGTACAGTATTGTTGTCTATATTCATATTATGCCATGGCATTAGATCACTGTTGCTTACTTAGTACTCATTGCAAGTTTGTGACCTTGAACAATATCAATGTTTATCTCTCCATCTCCGCATCCCGTGGTAATCACCATTTCACTCTGCTTTTTCTCAAGTCTGACTTTTTAAATATTTTATTTATTTATTTGAGACAGACAGAGATAAAGAGAGCAAGAGCACAAGTTGGGTGAGGGATAGAAGGAGAGGGAGAGAGAGAATCCCAAGCAGACTCCCCACTGAGCATGGAGCTCGAGACTCTGAGATCATGACCTGAACCAAAACCAAGAGTCAGATGTTTGTGCCACCCCGGTGCCCCCAGAACACACTATTATTTGTCTAAAGAAAGAGTGCCAGCTTGAAAAGGGTCAGTTGGGAAATGTAGAAAAATGAAGCCAGAGATGGGGTGGGCAGCATAGTGACATCTTGAGTACTGGCTATGGGGCACAGTGGCTCCATTAAAGAGCTGCTGCCTTTTGAACCTCTGGGTGGCCCGTGGGCCTCTCCAAGGGACTTTCATCTTTGTGTTTTCATATGGCTGTAGTGTCCTAGGGTCCCTAGAAGATCACTTAGCTAGTAACTGGTCGAGGGGGTCTGCTGAGACATCTAAGAAACAAAGCACTCTCTAAAGCACCTCCCCAACTTTGATAATATCTTTTGAAACACACAAGTTTCTTAAATTTGATGAAGTCAAACTGATCTATTTTTGTTGTTGTTGCTTATCTTTTGGGTATCATGTGTAAAAAATCATTGTCTAATGCAAAGTCATGAAGATTTATACTTATGTTTTCTTGTGAGAGTGTTATAGTTTTAGCTCTTACAGTTAGGTCTTTGATTAATTTTGACTTAATTTTTGTATATGGTGTGAGGTAGGATTTCAGGTTCATTTTCTCTTTTTAAAAGATTTTATTTATTTATTTGAGAGAGAGAGAGAGAGAGATAACAAGTGGGAGGAAAGGCAGAAGGACAAACAGACTCTCTGCTGAGCAGGGAGCCTGACTCAGGGCTTCATTTCAAGACCCTGAGATCATGACCTGAGCCAAAGTCAGATGCTTAACCAACTGAGCCACCAGGCAACACCCCTCAATTCATTCTCTTAAACATTATTTGTTGAAAAGACTATTCTTTCCCCCACTCAATCAATTAATGTAGCTGTGTAGTAAGTTTTCAAATCAGAAAGCATGAGTCTTCCAAATTTGTTCTTCATTTTCAAAATCATTTTGGCTCAACTGGATCCTCTGTGTACCCATATGGATTTTAGGATCAGCCTGTCCATTTCCACAAAAAACAAAAAACAAAAAACAAAAAAAAAAAAAAAAAAAAACCCCAACCCAGCTGGCATTTTGATAGGGATCGTGTTCAGTTGGTAGATGGCTTAGGGGAATATTTCCATCCTAACAATATTAAGTCTTCTGATCCATGAACACAGGATGTCTTTCTACTTATTTGGGTCTTTTAAAATTTCATTCAACAGGGTACCTAGGTGGCTCAGTCCGTTTAGTGTCTGCCTTTGGCTCAGGTCATAATCCCAGGGTCCTGGGATGGAGCCCCGAGTTAGGCTCCCTGCTCAGTGGAAAGCCTGCTTCTCCCTCTCCCTTTATCCTTCCCCTTGCCTGTGCTTTCTCTCTCTCAAATAAATAAATAAATTGTTTTAAAAAATTTCATTCAACAGTGTTTTGTAGTTTCTGGTGTGTACATCTTATACTTCCTTGATTCAGTCTATTCCAAAGAATTTTATTCCTTTTGATACTATTGTAAATGGAATTGTTTTCTTAATTTCATGTTTGGATTGTTCACTGCAAGTGTATAGAAATATAGCTGATGTTTGCATATTAGTCTTGTATCCTTCAAGTTTGCTGAACTTATTCACTAATTCTAATAGGTTTTTTTTTTTAAATCTTTGTGGTTTTCTTGTACAAGATCATGTCATCTGTGCATATAGTTTTACGTCTTCCTTTCCAATCTAGATGCCTTTTATTTCATTTTCTTGCCTACCTTGCCTGGTTGAAACCTTCAGTACAATGTTGAATAGAAGAGATTAAAGTGGACATCCTAGTGTTGTTCTTAATCTTAGGGGAAAGTTTTTAGTCTTAAGTAGGATGTTAGCTGTGAATTTTTCATAGATAGCCTTTATCAAATTGAAGGGATTCCCTTCTATTCCTAGTTTTTTGAGTTTTTCTATCATGAAAGGAGGCTGGATTTTGTCAAATGCTTTCTCTGTATCTGTTAAGAGAACCATTGGGGTTTTTTTTTGTCTATATCTTGATATGTTGCATTACTTTGATTTTCATATGTTAGCTCAATCTTGCATTGCTGGGGATAAATCCCAGCGGGTCTTACTGTAGTATGAGATGTGTACCTAGAGATAGATTTGTGTACATCTGTGATTATTCTTGAGGCATTTTTCTTCATGGAAATGGAATTTCTGTGTCAAAATTTGATAGATATTCTCAAATCCTCTACAAAAATGCTATATGAAGCTATACTCCCACTAGTAGAGTAGGAAGTGCCTTCTTCCTCATGTCCCTGGCAGCACTGGATATTATGTATCTTTCAGGTTTGCTAAAAGGTTGGGTGAAAATTGGTATTTTGTTTACTGCTGTAATTTGATGTTCATGATTCCAGAGAATTTGGACATCTGCTGACCCCTTTATGGTCCATTTGTATTTCCTCTTCTGTGAAACAACTCTCTTTTTTATTTATTTACAGAATGGAGAAGGCAGGGAGGACACTCAGGCCTCAAGAGAAAATCTTCTAGAACACATGGAAAACCCTTCATGTCTAGGTAGAGTGTCACTAATTTGACCAGGAAGTCCTCTGACAACATTAGCCATGGTAGCAATGGTAGTTTTGTTTTCGTTCTGCCTTTCAACTTGGAAGGAGGAGGGGCAGACACATTTCTTCTGATCAATTGAGAGTGGCTTGGATGAGATACCTCTTTGACTACACTGTTCTGGCTGCAGCCTTCATGTTCTCCCCCTGGCCTCATGACCAGCTGTTACTCCTGTTTTGTCCCCTGCCACCTTTACCACAAACCCACGGCCAGGGATACCTATCTCCTGTTCTACTCCTGGACCAAGCCTACTTTTATAAAAAGATGTTTTGTTCATGAAGGATTTGATTGAATGTATATGAGGCTCAATTAGTGCTTCCCTCTCTCTCTCTTTTTCCTTCCCTCCCTTCTTTCTTCTTTCTCTCCTTTTCTTTCCAGTACCAGCTGGTCTCAGTATGGCTTTTCTTTGCCCCCACCCCCTCACTGCCTCCTGTCTCCCTGAGTCACTCCATCTGCCTTGTCACTGGAACAGTACGAGTGCCATCCCCAAAGTGGGGCCTGTGGGATGGACAATTTGCCATTTCCCAGGGAATGCTCTGCAGGGAAGCAGTTTTGGAAGGAAGGCAGATCTACTAATGACCAAAAGTCAAGACTAAATGTTCCATAAGAGACCCCCAGCTCTAGGAGAACAGAAGTGTCTTGGAGGAGTGAGACATGAGGTCAGGAAACTAACCAGTACCTGTCATGGGTATCAGACCCTCCTTCAAAACCAAGTCTGCCACCTGTATTAAGTCAGAGACCCCCTTCCCTGGGCCTGGGTTGACTCATCTGTGAAAGAGGAGACTAGAATAGGGATTGGTAATATCTAACTTTTGGGCACTCTGTTTTTAACTGGCCCAATTCCATGAGTTTCTGCTGGGCAGAGCTTTGTATATTTAGGGGCTCAATTTGTGCTAGTGGGAAGACTAACAAGGATTTCGGTAAGTTTTTTTTGTTTTGTTTTTTGGTTTTTTGTTGTTGTTGTTGTTGTTGTTGTTGTTTTTCCTGCTGAGCAAATCTGACACTCTTAACAGAATTTCTGTGAGTTACATTAGCTGACACCCAGGGCTCTGGCCATCCTAATCTTTTACCAACTGCACTGTATTTCTGTAAAAACCAGACTTCAAGTAAGGCGGTAAATATCAAGAACCTTTTTATGCTTATAAAAGGCTCACTTGACTTGGGTCCTGTTATGAGAACCCAGGAAGGGCATCCAGGATAGTTAGGGAAGGGACGGATGTGGAGGGCCACCGGAGAGCGCTACCTTTCTCACTGTCTCGGCGGCTCAGCACAGAGCTGGGGGGTTCCAAGTTGCGTCGGGGAGTGGCAGGCGGAAGCGGGCCGCTGGGAAGGGCTAGTCCGTGAGGCCGGGATTCCCGCCTGAGGGTCTGGCAGTGGCCCGCGGCAGGCCAGGCGCCAGCGGCCCGGGGCTCGGCTGGAGCCGGCGACAGCAGCATGCGCAGTGTGGCCGCCGCCGCTCCACTACGGTTTCTGCCGCTGCCACGGCTACCCGGACGGCGGCGGCGGTGGCGGCTGCTGCTCTGCCCTGCCGCTGTCACTTCCAGTTCCTACTTCGGCGATCCAGGTCCGGGTCACCGCTTCCCCGCCGCTGGCCCGGTCCCTCCAGGCCGCCCTCCCTGCCGGGCTCTGGCTCCGGGCCGGAGAAGCCAGAGCGCGCTGCAGAGCGGGGTCCGGGGCAGCCGCTCCCGCCCGCCGCCGCCGCCCCGCGCGCCCTGGCCGGGCTCGCCGCCAGCGCACCCGGCGGGCGGGTCTCCCGCACCCGGCTCGGCGCCGCGCTTCTCCGCCTGCCGAGCCGCACGGCCCCGGCAGCAAGAACTTGAGGGCAAGAATCTGGCTTCCCTTTAGATTAAAAACAAACAAACAAACAAACAAACAAACAAACAGAAAGGCATAAAGAAAATCCTCAGGCTGGAGAGGTGGCGGGCGCGGCACAGAGTTTGGAGACGGGCGCCCCCTCCTCGCCCGCGTTCAGGAGCAAAGTTGCAGCCGCCCCTCCCCGCCCGGGCGAGCCGAGCCCAGCTCTCCAGTTTCGCTCGGGTGGCGGCCGCGTTCAGGGCAGGGTCCCAGCTCCGGCTGGGGTGCACAGTTCCCGCAGCCTTGGCACGGGCTCGCCCGCCCGCTCGCCGGCCCCGTGACTCGCCAGGGCGAGCCGCTTCCAGGAGGCGGCGGCGGCGGCGGCGGCGGCGGCGGCGCGGCCGGAGCCAGCGAGCAGCGGGAGGAGCAGCGGGCAGCGGCCGAGCCAGGTGACCTGCCTGGGGGCGAGGGGTCAGGGGAAGGGGAGAGCGCGAGTGTCCGGGTGGTGCCGAAGGACCTGGCTTGCAGAGGAGCCGCCCTTCCTCCCCCTGCCGTGGCTTGCAGCCCCAGCCGTGGGGTCAGTGTTCGGCCAGGGCCTGGCGGTGCCCTGGGATCCCGGGGGCCAGGGGGGGGGGCGGGGGCCTAGGGCGCGGAGCGAGGACGCGGCAAACTTAGGGGCGAGTTGTCTGGCTCTGGCCGCTGGGTTTGCAGCGGACAGGATTCCTTCTTTCCCCTGGAACCAGAGCGGGAGTCAACAGTACAATTTTCGATACTAATTTGATGCCTCCCCCCAGCCTCCTCGGTCCCTGGCATCCGCGCATTTGGGGATATTTTCGGCGTCGAGTACACAGGTCTGTCGCAGGAATGGTTTGTAGCTGGGGGAAGACCTGTACTCTGGAAGGTGTACCAAAGTGCCGGTAGTTAATTTCGAGTTTTCATTTTTCAGTCATTTAGGAACCCAACAGGTATTTGAGCTATTTTGTTTCTTAGCTCTAGAGTGCAGAGCCCTTAAGTTTATCTGTCTCTTCAAAAATTTTATTTTTATTTTTGGTTTGTTATTGTCTTGGGTTATAGGGGTGACTCACATGTTTTTTTTTCTTTTCTTAATGTGTAGTGGGAATAAAAATGGAATAAGAGAATATATTTATCTATGCAACTACTTATGTTTTTGTGAATAAAAGCTCCACATAACCTCCCCCCCCAAGTCACAGAATAGGATAAATTTAAGTTGATGTTTTATAAAGTATTAACGATTTTAACAGCAAGATACTAAGGTCCAGACTGCTTTTCTAACTTATTTTTGTCTGGAAAGCCCACAATTTGTCCTTGAACTTCCTATCTTAATTTTGACATTGACCATGGTAAGAGGAGCTTGGATGACATCATTTGCTCCAGCCACAGTTCTGGTATTCTGTGACTGAGAGCACCTCTCTCAAAAACATTAAGGCCTGGGCCTGCCCTTGTACTTCAGCTAAGGCATTTCCAAGGATTTCTCTTAAGCAAAGTATTATGCTACATGCCAGGCAATGCTGCAGTCCCGTCTTACATAAGTGAGCTTCAGGCTGTGTGCTTGGAGCGGTTAGTATCAGAGAGTTCTCAGTCTCTGGGGGTGGTGGTGGTTGGTGATTGGAGTTTGGAACAAAGTAAATTTGCAGCTTGTATTGTCCTCTTGCATTTCTTGGCTGCTTAATTTTTTAGAATGCCATCTACATGACTTATTTGCAACTCACTATGCCCTTGTAAAGCATGCAGGAGAGGTAGCATTACTTTCGTTCAGCAGGGAAACTGAAAAGTTAGCTCACCAAAGTCATACAGTTTACCAGTCCAACCTGGATCTTCTCCTCTCAGCTCAGGATTTTGTTTTGTTTGTTTTTACTAAAATGTGGCATTTTATACAAAAGCATTTCATTTGGCACATATAATGGATGGTATGTCTTCCAAGCTACTAATTTTTTCTGTTCTTTTTGCCAACTCACATCTTGGCCTTGTCTTTGCTCGCACAGGGCTGGCACTGTTCTTAAGGATGAGGCCAGGAGTAAAGCTTTCTAGAGGAGGGTCTGTGGTTTCCATTTACGTGTGGTCTGTGTCCTCTCCATTCATATTCAGGGATAGCATGTGCTGAAGACAGTGAGGAAACTACAGCCCAGAAATGTCCGATATTCATTTGACATCATTAGTCCAAGTATAATATTACTTAAGTCTTTACAAAGAGACTCATTGAGGAGGAGAAATTGGAGAGCATGAGTTTTGTGCCTTTATAACGATCTGCTCATCACTGTACTTAAGAACCTAGATGCAAAGGAGGAAAAGGAGTGGAGTACCTAGCACTTCTCAAGTACCTACTATGTTCTAGGTACTGTGCTAGGTACTGTGTACTATGTTAAGTATATAATTACCTTGTTTAATCCTCCCAACAATTGTTGTATCCATTGTGCAGTGGAGGAAACTGAGGTTTGGGGATGATCCAGACAAATGCCCCACATTGTCAGTGCAAATCAGAACGTCATTGCTGATGAGCCTTACTCCAGAACTCATTCCATTTGCCATGTGGCAGACTGTCCCCCAAAAGGAGCTATTAATAAATACAGGAACACCAAGCCCCTTGGTGTTTAGATATGGCTGTACATCATAGTTACCTACGGTGCTTCTAAAAAATACAAATGTTGGGGTGTTCCCCCCCCCCAGTTGAGCTTAATTGGTCTGTAGTGAGGCCCAGGCCTGAGTATTTCTTTTTCTTTTTCTTTTTCTTTTTCTTTTTCTTCTTTCTTTCTTTCTTTCTTTCTTTCTTTCTTTCTTTCTTTCCTTCCTTCCTTTCCTCCTCCTCCTCCCCCTCCTCCTCCTCCTCCTTCTTCTTCTTCTTCTTCTTCTTCTTCTTCTTCTTCTTCTTCTTCTTCTTCTTCTTCTTTTCTTCTCCTGATTTTTAGAGAAGAAGAGGGGTGGACAGAGGGAGAGGGAGAGAAGCTTTTTTTAAAGATTTATTTATTTATTTTAGAGAGAGAGAGAGCATGAGGTGTGGGCAGAGGAAAAGGGAGAGAGAATATGAAGCTGACTCCCTGCTGAGCATGCAGCCCAACATGGGGCTTGACCTCACAACCCAGAGATCATGACCTGAGCTGAAATCAAGAGTCAGATGCTTAACCAACTGAGCCATACAGGCACTTTGGTATTTTTTTTAATGTTTAAATAAGCTTCATATTGAAATATAACATGAATTCAGGAAATCGCACAAATCCTAAGTATTTATAAATTGAATGCATCCATATAATCAGCACACCAATTAAGAAACATAACATTATCAGCACCCGGAAGCCACCCTCATCCCCTGTCCCAGTCACACCCCTCATCATTGGGTACCACTGCCCTGACTTCTAAGACAATAGATTCATTTTTTTTTTCTGTTTTGGTATATTATATGAGTGGAATCATGCAGTATGTACTCATTTGTATAAGGTTTGTTTCACTCAGGGTAACATTTGTACAAGTCACCCATGTTGTGGATACTAAAGGTTCATTCTTTTTATTGCTGGTAGATCCTATCATGTGGATGTACCATCTTTTGTTTATCCATTCACCTGTTGATGGACATCTGGGTTGTTTCCAGTTTTTGGTTGCTATGAACAGTGCTGCTGTGCGTGTCTCATGCATGTCTTCTGGTGGACATTTCTGTTGGGTTTGTACATGGTAACGGAACTGCTGGGACTCAGGGTATGTTCAGCCTGAGTAGGTACCGCCTGACAGTTTCTCAAAGTCACTATGCAATTATTTTGATTTGAAAGGTCCCCCAAGTGCTTCTAATGTGCAGCCAGATTTGAGAACCATTTCCATGTTTTTTTAAAAAAAGATTTTATTTATTTATTCATGAAAGACACACAGGGAGTGGCAGAGACATAGGTAGAGGGAGAAGGGAGCCTGATGTGGGACTCAATCCCAGAACCCTAGGATCATGACCTGAGCCAAAGGCAGATGCTCAACCACTGAGCCACCCAGTGCCCCTCATTTCCATGGTTTATCTAGAGTTCAGTGACCTAGCAACCTCCAATGTCTGCCACTTAGCTGAGAACTGTAAAGAAAGAGATACCAAACTTCCTCCACAGCCTTAGATCTAGAAAGTCTCTGCTGAATTGGGCAACTATTGGCCTCATTCCCATAATCCTTTGTGTCAGGATATCTAATGCTGGCAGGCCACTCTCATTATAGGAACCTGAGTTTGATCATTCTTATAATCCCAGCACTCAATATAACACATGCACAAAGCAGGTACTCAGTAAATGTTTATTAAATGAATGACTGGTAGGATGAATGAATGGTGAGGAAAGATCTGGGCTGCAGAAGAGACATACCGCCCCCATCTTTGCACTAAGGCTTCTGCACGTTATTCCTGGGAGACTGCCTCAGGATCTCACTTGGAGCCTAATGACTTTTACTTATCTAAGCATGTTGGAATTATGGGTAATCTGGTTGCTCATCCCAAAACGAATTAGAAATAGAAAATTAGATTAGATGAGATAAGGTATGTGGAAGCACTTTGTAAATTAGAGAACAGCATCTAGATAGAAGGTCATGATAAAGGGAAAAGGGGGGCTGCCAGGGACTAGACGTGCCAGCAGTGGTAGAAAGAGTGCATATCCACGTATAACGCAGAAGAAATGAAACCAACAGCACACCAGGAAAGGAGACGGGAAAACTCTAAAAAGCAGATCTCCAAATATATAACCATCTGGGGCCTTTTGGTGTGGAATCAGGCCAACTCAGCACATGCTCTGTGGTCTAGTGGCTCAAATTTGTGACTTTTTCTACCTTGGTCTGGGTTTGAATCCTGGTCAGGGAAACCTGTGTTCCTGAACACAGAAGTCGCATAGCAGTGCGGTGGCTAAGAGCCTGAGCTTTGGACTTGAATGGACCTGGATTGGCCACTTACTGGGTGTATGCCAACTTCCTTGGTAGTAGTGGGAGGTAATACTAGGTATGTGCCACTTTATTATTCCCAGGTATACACTACCTCTTAGCCATAAATGAGAGAAGGCAGAGAAAGCACTTGGTACAGTGCCTGGCACTGAGTAGACTCAATGAAAGCTCATTCCTACCTGGAATTTTCATATATCCCAGTAGACTAATGTTCATGAATGATAACATTGCATTATCTAAAATAAAAGTTCGGGATCCCTGGGTGGCGCAGCGGTTTGGCGCCTGCCTTTGGCCCAGGGCGCGATCCTGGAGACCCGGGATCGAATCCCACATCAGGCTCCCGGTGCATGGAGCCTGCTTCTTCCTCCGCCTGCGTCTCTGCCTCTCTCTCTCTCTCTGTGACTATCATAAATAAATAAAAGTTTAAAAAAAAAAATCCTAACCTTAAAAAAAAAAAATAAAAAAAAAATAAAATAAAAGTTCACTTAAAGTCTTTGGTTACGTCAAGCAAACTCTAAAGTGAGTTATGCTGTACAGAGAGATCTTCTTTTGAAATCTTAACATTAAAAACAGCTTGGGGGTGTCTGGGTGGCTTAGTCAGTTAGACATCTGACTCTTGATCTCAGGGTGGTGAGTTCAGTCCCTGCCTTGGGTTCCATGCTGAGTATGGGGCTTGCTTACACAAACAAAAAACTTGGGTACAGGCAGGGGTAAGCTGCGGCCTCTGTGGGATGATGGTTTCCCACTAGGTTTCTGAACTTATACACCAGTCACTTTGAGAATTTAAACAGGGAGGAACCTTGAAACAGGAAAACAAAATCAGCCATCTTGTTCCTTAGTTCTGTGCTTTATTGGACAGAGACTGCTTGTTTTTGGAAAAAAACATTTTTTTAAAAGTAAAGTTGAAGGTAAGATGCCCACATACTTTCTCATGCTTACCACCCCTCTTCTGAAGGCAAACCCAAGTTGAGTGTTTCTGGAAACTTTGGATGAATCGTGGTAGTGGCCTTGGCCTCTGTTGCATTTGCCAGCACGCATCAGGCCTTTCAACATTATTAACATCTTTCACTCACTAATTGAAGTGCTTTTTTCCTTTTTTTTTGTACTTGAGATTCTCAGTGTGTCACATCATAGAAAATAATTTGAATTTAGCTTAGAGTGTGTTGAAATGTGTTTAAAATTATTTGTATGTCCTATTTAATTTGTTTACACACTTTATTTGAAGGGCTACGTAAAGACAGTTTAAATTTCAGTGATATCGTGGTTCAGTGATATCCATGGAACAGAGACTGGAACCTTCCACTATAATTTCTGTCAATTTATGTCTAAGCTTAAGAGTTACATGAATCAGTTATAAAAGTTCATGTTAAGCTCTCCGGCTGGCTGTCTTATTGTTGTTCTCAGTGCTTACCCTGGCCAGTTTTTAACTGCTGAAAACAATTTGTAGATGGTTTCCTTTGTAAGAACTGAGGACTAGAGATGTGTGGGTCTCCAGGTTTAAGGAGGACCTGGGGAAGACAAAGCAGGCAAATTCTTCAGAGACTATGAATTATTCAGTTGTTAACCACAGTAACTTCTTTAGCTACCATTTTGTGTGCTAATAATAGAAACAGTTTGGACGGATTCCTCTTGGAATTGAAAAATCAGGAATGCTTTTTTCTCTTTTTTACTCTATGCATAAACTAGAAGGTGATAAAAGAATATTTCTGCTTTCTTACATTGACTACCTGGATGAAATAGTTTAATTTTTGTGACTTTTTGTTATTTTCAAATTTTTGTGTCTTTTAAAACAAACATATTTGTTGTATAATGGCAACAATGAAATTTAGAAAGATACCCCCGAGCAAGATGCTTGTTTTAGTTAAATTTAACTGTTCAACAAATGGTTTTCTAGTTTTGGTGATGACTGACAAAAACCATTTCCCCTTGCCCCCAGGAAATACGTAATGAATCTGTCAAATTGGGCATAGTTGAGGGGGATAATCAAAATCAATTGTCTCTATTAAAAAAAGAAACATGGTATGTAATACTTAAAAAGGAAACATGTCATTTCTGAATCGGGTTGAATGTATATTGATAGTACCAAAAGGAATACATTTTGTTGGAAAATTTGATCAACTAAATCTTCCTGATGGGAGATACACAAGTTATCTTGTTTTAAATCTCATTCATTCTAATTCGGTTTTAATGTTGATTCTGATTCAGGCTGTTTCGGGGGGCACCAGAGGAAAATATAGCTCTTTACTAGAACTACAGAATCTCGGCCAGCTATCCCCTACTTCAGCCCCATTCTAATCTGGTCATATGTTATCATTGAGGCAGCCCCCAAGGATCAATCTGAGAAGTGAAGACATTGCTGGCACAGCAAAAGGTATGCTGAGCCACTGGCAATGACTCTGGGGTTAGTACCAAAAGGCAGTGTAAGGTCTGGCCTCTGGACTGCCAATGAAGAAGTGTGAGGGCACTTGTCAGTGTTTTAGGGACTTTACTTACCAACTTTGTAGAGGGAATATATGTCCACCCAGTCCAGAAGCTGCTCCATAACTGCATTTCAACAGTGACATTGCCACTTCCTCTGCTGTCATCTGGAGGATTTAGGACACCAGACATCTCTCTGATTAGCTCTAGCTTTTGTTGTATATTGGCAGACTGGACCCTATGACACAGAGGAGTGTATGGGTGCAGAGAAGTGGCTGATTTGAAAGAGCTTAGAGCCACTCATCATTTGTACTTGACTTCTGGCAGAAGATTTACCTTCCTAATTAAGTTCTGCTTAGACAAATAGAGTAAAATCCCAGCTTTATACTTTCTTGGGGACTTGAATATTATTACAGAGATCAGACATATCAGCTGAGGGATTGAAGTAGGCAAAAGGTAAAAGAAAGGATTAAATTAAGGTGAGATCGAAGTTTGCAGTTTGCAAAGCAGTGAGTGACACTGTTATTAAGGGCTTGTCTCGCTCTAGACAATAGCAGGCAGGATTCTCTATCCTTGGAAGCATGGACATTATTTTAAGAGGCATCTTTAAGGTGTCAAGCTCTTCACATCTGTATGAAGCAGACCTGAGCACTAAGGAACATTCTAACTTATAATTTGTCTGTTCTTCATGGCAAACTGGGGCTATTTACCAATACTTTGTGAGAAACATATGCAAACCAAGAAAATGCATTATTTTTGAAACAAAAGGAATTTAACCACTTCTTTGGGGGCATATATGTTGTGATAGTGTCACTAAGCATTTGTGCTGTAGCACAACCAGTTTTCCTGAAGACGTGCTGGTGTTTTATGAATGTGTTATGAATTGGGGAAAATCTTGATTTGGGATTGAAAAATTACCTTCTAGAAAAGACAACAGAGTGGAAAACAATGGTTTAGTGGCTGGTGAGACTGTAAGTGACTCCTTTATTTGACAGATTTTACATACTATCCTTTTTATGTCTCATCTTACAACAAATTTCTCTCTTAGTCCCTGGCATATATACCAGGTGCTCAGTAAATATTTGTTAAATGGAGAATGAATGGATGATATCTTTTTTGAGAGAGAGGGAGATAGCACAAGTGGAAGGTGGAGGGGAGAGAGAGAATCTCGAGCAGGCTCCATGCACAGTGCAGAGCCTGACATGAGCCTCAACCCCACGACTGTGAGATTGTGACCTGAGCTGAAACCAAGACTCAGATGCTTAACCAACTGAGCCACCCAGGTGCCCCTGGATGAATTTGTAAAAATGTATTTTAGATAGCTTGTTATCTGAGTCTATATGTAGATTTTCAAGAGTTGACTTTCATTCATAGAAATGACTCTTTAGTGAATGAAAATCAGGATAAAAAGAAAGCTGAGTTTTTCCTAATACAGTATTTACTCTGTTTCTTTGTGTCAAGCTAGAGTACCTGTTACAGGTTTTTCAAGAAGAAAAAGAAAAAATAAAGAAAAAAATAATGGTTTGCAAGTTAAGTCCCATAATGTCACATGGAAGACCTTCTCTGCTTTTCCAGTCCTCAGCTCACTTCTTATTTCTTATGTTACCCAAACTCTCTTGATTTCACTGGGTTTTCAAGGTGTGACACTTTCACATTAGGACTCTGTAACTGTGATTCTCCCAAGTGATCCTAGGCAGTACCTTTGCTTCCTTTTGGTGAGATAAATATTTAGTCAGCATTCTTCATGACTCTCAATCACAGCCATCCAAAAGAAGAATCTGTTTTACCAAGAGATGAAAAAAGAGTTGAGCTCTGATTTATCAAATTCTACCAAAAAAAACCCCCCAAAAAACCAAACCAAAACAAAACAAAAAAAAAAAACAAAACCCAACCTTTTCTCTGTCTTTCCTTCTGAGGAAGGCATGCCAGAAGGACTAGTGTTTCTGGTGGAAGAAATACCTGTTTAACTTTTAGGTGAAAAGGAAAGAATAATAGTCTGCAAGTACTAGTTTGCCATCTGTACGGTGGGTGCTGTACCTGTGGCATTATGGGAAGAGGCAGCAGGTGTACGAGAAATCGTGGACTTGAACAACGTGGATTGTGTTGTATGGCAAGGTATCCAAGCTAGTGGGTCCAGGGTCTAGAGCATAACGCAGAGTTCAGAAGAAGCCCACTGTATACTGAGGTGTAGTGTTTGGGACAGACCCTATGGAGGGGAAATGATGTCGTCTGGGCCCCAAAGGACAGCTGGGATTCAGATGGTTGAGGGAACCGTTTCATGAGAAGTGTGTGTATCAAAGAGAGGCACAGTGAAGAAAGTGAAGGATTGTGGGGCATATGAGTTGATGATGGTGAGAAATGATGGGCTTGAGAAGAAATCTGAATGCCAGCTTAAAGATTGGGGATTTGATTTTGTAGGCACTTACAGGCTGAGTTCCATTAGGCTGAGAGACCTAATGGATGTTCATGGAAAGCACCGTTCCTGACATGTCTGATAGGTGAGCTCCCAATACCACCTCACCACATTTGGATTGTATCCTATGTCTAAATCTTTGAGATCACATGGAGAAAAATTAATTAATTGATTGATGTCAGGCATTGATGGGCATCTCTGAAAATGGCATACTTTTGAAAAGGTGACTCACACATAGACATAAGCAAGGAGTGCCAAAAGTCTTTGCCAAATATATTGTTGAGGGTGATCTCTAAATAAAGGAAATGGTTGTAACTTTGGCACAACATCCTTCCTACCCAGATTAGCTGGTGTAAGAAGGACTTTGGGCATGTGGGTTGTAGGCTTTTAATTTGCCTGTCACCCCTTCTTGCTTCTCGTGAGCTCCTTTGGCATATTTTGCCATGTCCCACTGTGTTCTGTCTATGACTCAGAGCCTGTTTTGGAGTAAGGGATGAACAGATGAGTTTGGCTTATAGTGTTTGTCCTTTAAGCTATTTACAATGAAAAATATAGCCAACTCCAGCAAAGCAGTGAAATCTCACAGTTCTTTCCTGCTCTCTTTCTCTGTACTGTGTAAGTCATGGTGCTTTGTGAGGGGAATGAAAGGCACCTATACTATCCAAGACAGGCCAGCAATTGCAGACTTGGCCCGAACTGTCACATAACTCAATGAAATCCACAACCTTGGAGCTTGAAGTACCTTTAGTCGTCTCACAGTTGCAAGGCTTAATTTTGATGACTTGTATGGTTGTAATATTATTTTAGCTAATAGTTGTTTCCTGGAAAGTCACGTGGAAATTGATTGTTTCTCCCTTAATCATAATTTCTTTTGAACTTTACTGTAATTCTGGCAATGCTTTTTCTTCAATTATGATTAATCATCTGTTGGCAAGAGCTTCTAAACTTTCATCAATTCATCAAATATTTATTAAGTGCCTGCTGTGTGACAGGCACTCTTCTAGACACTGAGGATCCAGAAGTGAAAAAGTTTTTTAAAAAATTGGCTTCATGGGGCTTGCATTTGAGGTATAATTTGTGTTTAAGTCTTTCTGCCAGTACATCCTGTTGATCAGCCAATGAATAATTATTTATTGAGTCTCACATATGTTGAACAGTGGGCTGGGTCTGTGGGGGCAATTTGGACTTCTAAGAGTCTGCCTTCTAATTGGAAATCCAGAGTTAATCTTAATACCCACCGAATAAATAGAGAATATTACAGTTAGTAGGTGGTTGAGGGCTTAAGTGTGCAGCCTCTATACAGACTGGAAGGCTCCTCCTTCCCTAATCTTTGTGTGGGGTTCATTTAACATCAGTCTCTCTGGTGCATGGAATCTGTAGTGAAGCCCTTGATTCTGCTAGACTCCCAGGCTCCAACCATAGCAGACTCCTGGGAAAGCTGCGGCTGCAGGAGCCCTCTCTTCACATGAGAGTCTCCTCCTTAACTGTCTGGCCCGTTAAACAGGCATGATTTGTCAACTGTTACAATTTCTGAGGATATTCTCATCATCTTCGTATGTATCACTTGATTGTCTCATCATGGACAGTTCTAAGATAAATAGCACTTGGAGTAGTTGTTCATCCTTTATTTATCTGGGGTAGTTGTTCATCCTTTATTTGAAAGGACAAGGAGAAAGTATAACAGATGTGGACATTAATTTGGGACCACACGACCAGGCATTCTTCAATGTAAAATGGATTCTTTTCCAAAAGTTCATTTGTGAGTTACTGTTAGGAACACAGAAAACATTTTGCCCCCTAGAAACCAGGTTCTGTGTGCTGATTAAGTTTTCTGGCTGGCCCAAAACAGCCTGCTTAATAAGTATGGCTGAACTATAGAATTCACACACTAAGTGGCAGATGTGACACTATGTCTCTGGGAAAATGTGTTCCACATTCCAATTTGGAATGCTAGGAAATGAGTCCCCTTCTCTGAAGGGATGGGGGTGAGGAGCTTGGGGAGGACACCCCCAGGTCTGGAACCCAGATGCTCTAGCAGCTGAGGAATTACCCGTCCACCCCACCCCTCAAAACTGGCAGCCAGTGCAGGTCCTGCAGAGGTTCTAGCGACAGGAGTGCAGGAGGAGGGGGCAGGCCACAGTGGCGTCTTGCTGAGAAGCAGCTGGTTCTAGGTGCCCAGCTTTCTGTCCTGGGCTTGGCAAGCCCTATTGATAAGAGGGATTTTATCTTTTCATTCTCTTCATGCCCACTTTCTTCTTGGTGAAATTATCCAAAGCCAGTTATTCTGTCTCTTTCTCTTTTTAATCCTGTGACCATCCTGGCCAAGATACCTATATCATTCCTTGTGTCATTTAGCTCTTTCCTGAACACTTAATACTCAATTGAAGAGAATTCCCTGGGGCACCTGGGTGGCTCAGTGATTGAGCATCTATCTGCCTTTGGCTCAGGTCGTGATCCTGGGGTCTTGGGATCGAGTCCTGCATCAGGTTCCCCGCAGGAAGCCTGCTTCTCCCTCTGCCTATCTCTCTGCCTTTCTGTGTCTCACATGAATAAATAAATAAAATCTTTAAAAAAATAAAAGAATTCCCTATTGTGGAGAATGTGGTTTTTTCCCCTACAGGAGTGTTAACGAGGAAGAATAGAGGCCATAAGGTGTCAATGATTCTGAAATGGCCATCAGGAAGTGGATTTGGTGATGTTCCACTGAGGTGTGAGTCATGTGGTGTTACATGCAGATCTTCACTTCTGTCATAGGAGCTTTGTGGAGCTGAACTTCCTGGCTCTGGATTCTGTAAGGTCCAGGCAATCTAGAAGCCCACATTAGTTATGTAAAATGACACTATATAAATCCACAGAGACAAAAGAACATAAATGGTTAAAGCTGTCCACAATCACAGGCCAAGTGCCACTAGGCAGTGGTAGCAAGATAGAGCAAGAATTTATAAAAAGGTCATTATTTATTTTGTATTTTTTTTAGAGAGGGAAAACGGGGGAAGGGCCAAGGGGGGAGAGAATCTTCAGCAGGCTCCACACCCAGGGCAGAGCCTGACCTGGGCCGAAATCAAAAGTTACGTGCTTAACTGACTGAGCCACCCAGGTGCCCCAATAGGTCACTTTAAAAATGACATTTTGAAAAAGTCCACTAACAAACAGGTAGTAATTACATTAGCTTGTGATACCCCAGACTCCTTTTGCTTTGATTGTGTACTATCCAACAGATTTCTAACTTTCTAATTTGGCTTACCATGCAGATTTCTCTCTTGTGAGAGAGTGATATGCTGGCCATAAAATGGGAGTATCCAATCTCCTTAATGGTCTATTTCTTTTAGCAGAAATTAGCAAATTGGCCTTTTGGTTGATGCATTGGCCTTTTGTGAACTTCGTTAGTGTGAGTCCATTCTCAAGAGCCATGAGAATCAAATACTAGATTCTGGACCCTGGGGACACAGCCCAGGTGATGCATTTGAGAGCCCCTATTCAGACGATGTGCCAGTGAGCCTTTCACTGTGCTGGTCTGGGTCAAAGACATCTCTCACTTTCCAGATGGGAAACAGAGCTGCAAAAAAAGTAGTGTGACTTTCCTATGGTCCCCACAACTGCTCAGCAGTGACAAATCTGGGGTTAGAATCAAGGTCTTCAGACCCTCACACCAGTGCTCTTTCCAAACACTGATGTTTTTGCAGCCACACACCCAGGTCAGATCTCATTCCCTGAGTTGCTGAATGGAGATAGAGGAAGGAAATAAGAGAGGAGTGGAGAGCTGGATTTGCTCTCTTAAGTTTGCCCCATATCAAATAGGAAGTAATTATTTAAAACCAGGCACAAGATAATGTGGTTTATGTATACAATGGAATATTACTCAGCCATTAGAAACGACAAATACCCACCATTTGCTTCAACGTGGATGGAACTGGAGGGTATTATGCTGAGTGAAGTAAGTCAATCGGAGAAGGACAAACAGTGTATGTTCTCATTCATTTGGGGAATATAAATAATAGTGAAAGGGAATATAAGGGAAGGGAGAAGAAATGTGTGGGAAGTATCAGAAAGGGAGACAGAACATAAAGACTCCTAACTCTGGGAAACGAACTAGGGGTGGTGGAAGGGGAGGAGGGCGGGGGGCGGGGGTGAGTGGGTGACGGGCACTGAGGGGGACACTTGACGGGATGAGCACTGGGTGTTATTCTGTATGTTGGTAAATTGAGCACCAATAAAAAATTAATTTATTAAAAAAAATCTATGCCATGAGGAAAAATTAAAAAAAAATAAAACCAGGCACAGTAAAAATGCCATCTACTGTATTCTAGTAAGTGGTGTGCCAGTGGCTAATTGAGTGCAGTTTCTGAGCTAAGAGCATTATTTGTTGCTGATGTTATGATTGCTTCTAGTAGGAGCTATGTGAAAGCATCCCTGGTTGTGTTCACAGAGCCAGGAGCAATGCTACCCAGTGAAATATGACTAAGCAGCTTAGATTTGCTTGCTCTATTGCACTATGTAATGACATTTCCTCCAAAGTTCAGGGGTTAACAGAGGCAGCATGCTCAGCTGTGAGAATCGGAGAATGTGATTCAAGATGGCCTAAGTTAATTTAAGATTTTATTCAATAGGAACAGGGGAGAGATGGAATGTTCTTAAAATATTTGGAATTTTTTTTTATGGGCCTGAAACAGAGCTATGTCCATGTGGTTCTACTGAATCCCTTGCTTTTCAGCTGATTATGTTTTAACAGATGAGTGACAGAGCCTATTGTGATCACCCCAAACCCTAAATTAGCTTTAACTGGAAGTCGATTGAATGGTACTGAAGCCCCATGACACTAGAGACATCACCGTATTCTGATCGTGTATACGGTGTGGCTTCTTCTCCTAACAAGGATGTGGCCAGGGGTGTCACTGGTTATCTCAGGTGGTTAGAGCAAGGTGCCAGGGAATGGTTCAGCTTGGTCCTGTAACCATGGGCTGGACCCCCACCCAACCGACACTTCACACATATGGACGGCAGCTCACAAGGTGGAACTAGATGAACAAATAGGAGTAGCTCAGCACAGCCGCCCACTTCCGGCAAACATCAGCAGATGCTTACTGGGTCAGGACTTGAAATGAAAAGGCCAGTGCTGGAATCAGCCATGGCCTCTGTGGAGACAGGTTTGTCATATGAGAGATTTTCTCTTTGCCACGATTAGTTGAATTAGTCATTTTAAAGGTTGTAACAAACTTGCTGCCGATGGTACAGATGTGGCTCATATTGACAGCAGCAAGGGATTTCTTTTTGTGTACAAATCCGCAGATTTCTTTTTCTTCTTTTTAATGCCTCATGACAGTAGAAGGTATTCAGATAGGACTAAAATGCCCCTCAGAGCACTTTCTTGTGTATCTGCATTGGTTCCAGCACTCTCTTGCCTTGTGAGTTAACTACTTGGAGTGCAGTTTGCTCATCTATAAAATGGGGGAAATAATTGTACCTACATTACAAGCTTGCTAGGAGAAACACGTGCAATGAATAGAGACAAATGTATGTATCTCCCAGCATGGTGTCAGTGCATAGCAAGGTCTCAGTAAGTCAGTACACTATACCTACAAGATTAGTGAGGAAATGGAGCAGGGGCTTTGGAGATTTTCTTCTCATGTGTTTCCTTATGTTTGTCTGCTTAAGGAAAATGTCATAAAACAGCATACGTATTGAAACTGAAAACTACTCCTAAGGGTCTATTTGTAAAGCCATGAAAATATTAACTGTTGTGTGGATTATACTGCCAGATCCTCAACAGTTTAGAATTAACACCTGGTGTTGAGTGGATGGAAAAGAAGTTTTGTTGTCATTGTGGATATCCAAAATGTTAAAATGTGAGGAAACATTTAAAGATCAAATGTTGGGCAGCCCAGGTGGCTCAGTGGTTTAGCGCCACCTTCAGCCAAGGGCCTGATCCTGGAGACCCGGGATGGAGCCCCACATCGGGATCCCTGCATGGAGCCCACTTCTCCCTCTGCCTGTGTCTCGGCCTCTCTCTCTCTGTGTCTCTCATGAATAAATAAATAAAATCTTTTTAAAAAAATAAAGATCAAATGTTTTGTGGGCGCCTGGGTGGTGGAGTTGGTTAGGTGTCTGATTCTTGGTTTCGGCTGAGGTCATGATCTCGGGGTTGTGAGATCAAGCCCCGCATTGGGCTCTGTGCTCAGCAGGGAGTCTGCTGGAGATTCTCTCTCCCTCTGCCTCTGCCCCTCCCCACAACCCCCCATCCCCGTGAGCAAGCTCTTTCTCTCAAGTAAATAAAATCTTTAAAAAAAATTCAATGTCTTGTCTGAACTCAGCTATTGATGTAGTATTGGACCTTATGTAAATTCACCTTATGTTAATTGACCAGAAGTATCAGTGATAACATCAATAGTCAATTAACATATTTAGTATGTTCTATGTATTATATACTATGTTCTTACAATAAAGTAAACTAGAGAAAAGATGTTATTACAAACTCATAAGGAAGAGAAAATACATGTATGGTTCTGTACTGTATGTATCAAAAAAAATCCACGTGCGAGTAGACCTGCACACTTCAAACCCATGTTTATCGGGTCAATAGCGCTTTTAAAAAATCTTTCTTTTTTTTAAGATTTTATTTTTTTATTCATGAGACACACACACAGAGAGGCAGAGACATAGGCAGAGGGAGAAAGAAGCAAGCTCCCTGCAGGGAACCTGATGTGGAACTCGATCCCAGAACCCCAGGATCATGACCTGAGCTAAAGGCAGACACTCAACCACTGAGCTACCCAGGTGCCCCTCCCCACAAAAAATCCTTTAAGTTTAATCTTTGTCTTTCCTGTCACTTACCCAGAGTAGAGTAAATGTTTGTTGTTGTTTTTATCCTTTAACCTCACCTCATCCCACTGCAGGAGTAGAACCTTGAAAGCATCTAGGAGTCGTCTGAGAAGCAATCTTTTCTTTCTTGTCCACATCACAGTTGTGGTAAATGGAGGGAGGGGATCTTGTTCATCTGACCTTGGCAGATCCAACTGGAACTAACCAGCTAATTTCTGGACCCAAATGGTACAGAGAAAGTGCAGCTAATCTGTGGCTCAGCTTCATGCCATACTAAACAGGCTAGTGAGGCTCGCACAGAGTAGCAGAAGATGAGTAGCATCATGGCTTCATGTTGGAAAAACCCAGGCAGCGTAAATATGCAAATCTGCATTTCTTTTAACAAGCCTCTGTGCTTTGCAGACAGAAGAGGGGAATTGGTTCTCCATTTTGTATATAGAAATGGTTGGGATTAGTTGGAGGCAAATGGCCTGTACTGCAACCGACTTCTTGTTCTCTCCGTACCCCCCTCCGCATTGGGCAATTCTCCTGCCTTTTCCCAGCGGGGCACCAGTGCCTTTAGGTTTTCTGCGTCATCATCTCTAAACTTGGTCTCATGCCTCTCCTTTCCATGAGGGTCTAAAAGACTGCTAACAGCTGAAAGTGTTGTGCTCCCTCCAAATGTTTCCATTTTAGTAGGGGACCAGTCTCAGCACATGGAGGAAAAGTCCCCGGGGTGGAATTTTTACTAGCATTCATTTTGGGGTTTGGAAGGGTGTGGTGCAGTGGAGAGTGTTCCTGGTTATATTTAATCTTTCAACTGCTCTGACTTTGTAATTCTTAGGCTTTTCTTTCTGTACTCCTCCCTAGAGACGTCTTTTAGCTCTTCCTGTGGAGTGCTTGGTGCTATAAAATGAGAAAAACAGTATCCATGGGTAAACTCTAGTGTATTGGCCTTTTCTAAAAAGGAAACTGTATAGTCCAGGCAACTTCCCTCGCGCAGATGCAGTGACTCTTGCTGATGCAAGTTTCATTTTCTGATTAGGTTATTTGTCCTAATTTCAGCCAAGTACCCATATAAGTGAATCATGGCACTATTGCCACATATAGGCAGTCAGTTACCCTGGATAAGGAGCAACAGAAAAAGGGGGAGGTTTTATCACAGTTTTTGCTCTCATGCCTTATTCTGCTAATATTTTCTTCTGCTTATCTCACACTATACCCGTCTCCACTACACCTACCGAAGACACACATCCACATGCACACACCTTTTCATGCTCCTGTTAGGAATGATGGGCTAAAAACAAGTGAATTTCTTGCTTTGTTACCATTTTGGCATACATGTCATTAACACTTTCCCACTGATGTGCTCTAAGGGAGGTTAAGTGAATCTGGAATCCTCTGGGATACTAGATACTCTCTCCAGGGTCTGCTGCATCTTGTTCAGCCAGACTTTGGCAGACGAAAACAGAATGCCTATCCATTTAATCCTGGACAACTTTGAATCTAATATTGTGGCATTCAGAAACATATTTGGGATGTAATATCATTTGACTCTTTAGTAATATTGAGATTACCTCTTTACTAAAAGTAGATTAGTGTGTAATTTTTATTCTTTCAAAGATCTGTTTATTAATTTTAGAGTGAGAGAGCATGCACACGTTCACACGTGTGAGTCGGGGGAAGGGCAGAGGAAGAGAGAAAATCCTGAAGCAGAGTGCCTGAGGAGCACAGAGCCTGGGGCAGGACTTGAACCCAGGATTCTGAGACTGTGACCTAAGCCAAAATTAAGTGATGACAGCTTAAAAAAAAAAAAAAAGAGAGAGATGACAGCTTAACCAACTGAACTACCCAGGTGCCTCTAACATGTCGTTTTTAGATGTGATCGGGCTCTTCAGTCATATTGTTTGAATGCAAAACATTCATTGATCAAATGAGTAGTACAGTCGTGAATCCCAGAATAGGCAGACTTCTGTCGGCTCATATTTGCTTATATTATCTATATTGACACCTCTTCCCAGTGTGAAAAAAATGGCCACTATATATTTTCATTCTAGAGACAGAGTTTAGGTCTTAAAGAATATGTACACAAAGAAGACAGAATTTTGTCTTGACGTGGCTTCCAGAAAACATGCAGATTAGCAAATGACATGGATGGCTCTGAATAATAGGCCCATTACCAATCATGTCCCACATGAAAAGGTATGTTTTATTCCTATCGCTGCATCTGGGAAAAGAATATTCAAACTTCTATAATTCCTGGAATGAAATGTTTTTAGAAGGTACATTTCCAGGATCCCTGGGTATCTCAGCGGCTGAGCGTCTGCCTTCGGCTCAGGGCATGATCCCAGAGACCTGGGATGGAGTCCCACATTGGGCTCCCTGCCTGGAGCCTGCTTCTCCCTCTACCTGTGTCTCTGCCTCTCCCTGTGTGTGTGTGTGTGTGTGTGTGTGTGTGTGTGTGATAAATAGATGGATAAGGTTTTTTAATAAAAGAAGGTGCATTTTCATCCAGAACCTGGGCATCTGGTTTCCTATAGATAAATATATCTACATCCTTGGCTGGCAAATTAATAGATTGTACCTATGATTCAAAATACTTCTAGTTTCAAATACACATGTATGAGACTAGAAGAATTCTCCATACATTTTAATGCATTGAATACACTGATAGAACAATTAATCTGTACTTAAAACAATAGCTGACTGGTGTTTTCACTAGGGACAGTGGCATATCAGAATGAAGACAAAGTGAAATATAGTATTTATTTCATGTTTTATTGCTGACAGTTGAATAGTATTAGGAAGGCCAGAGGTCACATCTGGAAAAGTCACCTGAGGCCAGGAAGAGCCAGCACAGTTTCAGATTCATGAAGACAAACCAAGAGGGGCAAGGTCAAGCAGCAGAGACCAGGAACAGAGGCTGGGAGCAAAACGCAGGCCTGGAGAACTCTGGGTGGCATGGATTTAGGATCCCAGGCTGTTGGGACCCAGTGGGTGGTAGCAGGGAGGATGAGGAAAGGCAGTGTGGGTAGTGGCTGTACTGAATCCAGTGATTGAACTATGCCCTTGGCAATGTGTCAGAAAGGCTCCACCACCTTCTTCATGGGCTGTAAGGACTTTATGTAGGTGATGGGCATGAACTGTAACCCATACATTCGGGTTTCCTGGAACTGGGCTGCGTATTGACATGCCTAGGTTTGCTGGGGACCCTGCTTCTCAGCTTGGCTCTCATTTCCCATCACTGCTTCACTCTGACTCACTGATGGCCTGCCACATGTAATTAGGTGGCTCAGCTGCTGCTTTCACTTCTCCCAAAGGTATACATACAGAGATTTGGGTCTTGGCTTTTACATTTTTTTCTCCTGAGAGCCGGAGGAAGTGGCCTTTTGATAGTATAAAGGTTTGCTGAGTTGAATACTTACAGTGTCTGACAGTTTCAATTTCCTTTCTCATAGGTATTTGATCCTGATGACCTTTATTCAGGGGCCAACTTCTCCAAGGTCCTCAGTACTCTTTTAGCTGTCAACAAGGCAACAGAAGGTAAGCAGGGTTTGTGATTTATGAGTCGTACATGACATGTTAGGATCCACAGGCTTCTCATTCCCCTGGGAGCCAACTGTGGCCAGGATTGTTCGATTGGTGCAGATTTCTCCTCTCCTCGAAAATAAATCGCAGTGGGTGTCAACATGCTTTCATTGTTCATAGCTTAGGATTTAAACATGCCTATCACAGATGTTCCTGTAATGCCCCCCATATAATGGCAAGAGCCAAGAAACCATTTCGTTCAAAGCTACGGAATAAGCAACAGAGTGTAACAAGACAGAAAATGAAAAGGAAGAAACCAGTTCTCTTTTTCATGAACTTTACAGAAGATAGCTGTTACTTCCCTGTCCCCACTAGAGCATGTTTTTCTCAGAGATTTTTGTGTGTATCTGTCCATGTAAAGGAAGCCATCAGTAACCTGGCCCTGGAAATGGAATCTCAGGTTCATAGGGACTGGAAAAAAATTTTTTTATTTGAACGTTTAATAGCTACCACATTGGACATATTGAATGTAAAGCCTAGTAAATGTGAAAAAAATGCTGATACCTTGGAGTATAGCTTCACTCCTGTGAGACAGCACCTTACCTACAGCTGGGTGGGAATAACCAGAGTTAAAATGCTTGAAGCCCTCACCATGAGTCTAAGCAATTCTTTTTTTTCTTAAAGATTTTATTTATTCATGAGAGACCCACACAGACATGCAGAGACATAGGCAGAGGGAGAAGCAGGCTCCCTGTGGGGAGCTCGATGCGGAACTCGATCCCAGGACCCTGGGGTCATGACCTGAGCCAAAGGCAGATGCTCAACCACTGAGCCACCCAGACATCCTGGGTCTAAGCAATTCTAAGAGCCACCGTTGGTCTCATCTTTGAAACAACTCTGGGGGTAGGTATTATTATTAGGTCCATATTTCGGATAAGGGAAGTGAGGCCCACAGTTGCCCAGTTAGAAAGTAAGTGGCAGAACTGGGATTCAAACCTACATCGGACTGACCCTGGGACCCTTATGGCCGAGCATGGGTCTTGATGTTCACACTGTTGGGAGAGTCCATAGGCTGTGTGCTCAGCACTGCCAGGTGCTACAAAGGAAGTGTCAGCTATGGTCCCCACCCTTGAGAAAATGACTGTCTATTTAGGGACACTCAACTTACCCACATGAAACAATTAGCGAACAAGAGCAGACAATATAGTCAAGTGCCAAATAGAATGGAGCATCTAGGAAGCTATCAAGTAATTATAGTTTTAGTCAAAAGAACTGTATATAATAGCAATAAATGTAAAAATACTTCTCTAGAGTTGTTCTTTTGCTATTTGGGAAAAAAATGCTTTTGAGCTATTGCAAGGCGTATAGCAGAAAGTACAGCTAATTCAAGTAACTATATTTAACACACATGACAACTACCCAGTGCTGGGCAGGGAGGATCGTATAATTCTAACATTATGCCATACAAATTATACGTTCCTTTGCCAAACTCTGCTAGCAAGTTTTACAGTCTCTTCCCTTGCCACAGATATTTATAAAATACAAGGAGGTGAAAGTTAAAATCCACAGCATCAAGGAAATTACTTGGATACTGAGCTTGTCGCCTAGGGAATGTTTGGGCTTTAGACTTTTGCAGTTTATGTCTTTTAAAAATAAATGGAGAGGAAAAGAACCCTCATTTGAATTTGTCAAAGAGCCAGCTCCTCTCTTTAGCACACTGTCAGCGTACAGAAAACATCCAGCTCAGCGCTGGTCTGATCAAATTTCACAAGGTTTCAAGGAAGAGAAGATTCTTGAGTTTGATTTTTTAAAAGAAGAATACTGGTATCAAGATTGCGTCTTTCCCAGATATCTCGGATTATCCTTCTCCACCACCCCCCCCCCACCCTGAGGCTCTGGGGTAGAGTTTACATTACAATCGCCACACATACTGCTGCCTATGAGGAAGACAAGAACCACCCAGTTAAGGGCCAAAACACAAAGAGAGAAGTTTGAAATATTTCAAAGTAATAAGAGCCACAAACAGCTGTTTGGTACCCAATATAGTTCTGCCTTGGATAACAGGGCGTACTGTTGCAACTGGTTTAAGAGAGGAGAGTTGTAGGGAAATGGGTTAAGAGAAAATGTGGCTCTGTCGCTGTTTTTCATTCTACTGGACAGCAATGGCCAGTAAGGTTACGCAGAAGGAAGTTGGCCACCAAGATGGAGGGAGGGGGAATGAAATACCCTTGGCATGTTCCTAATGGTAACAGTGAGGAGGACGGCCAGGGTGCCTTCGATAATGTCCCATGAAAGATGACGTTATGTTGTAGCAGTGTTTCTGACAGGAGTGGTTCCTTTTATCTTGCCTTTTCCTCTTTTCACAGATCAGCTATCAGAAAGACCATGTGGACGTTCTTCTCTTACTGCAGCTAATAGTTCTCAGACAAACCCACAGGGAGGAGTTGCTAGCACAGCTCCAGGCCTGCAAAGGCAGTCAAAGACAGTGGTAAGTATAGAACTCAATTCCCCTTGCCTGTTTTAAACTCTGTAAAATGAGATCCCTATCCTGGTTTCATCTGCATATGTGGTGAGATAGCCGGGTCTGTGTGTTTGGGGCGTCACCCACAAAACGACTTTGAAACCCAGCTCCAGTTCGGGCTGGCCCACTGGCACCCATCAAAGGTATGTGAGCCAGAGGGTCAGAGTGTTGGGGTTGAAGCCCCAGAGATGTTTTCCTTCCATGAACTGAGTGAGTTGGTTCACAGAGAATGCTATACAACTGGAAGTCCTTATAACTACTTCCTAATGGCAGTTTGCTGTTGTTTCCTCTACCCCTGGTTTATTAGGAGAACTAAATTGTGCCTGGCACAAAATAGGCAATTAATATATATTACTTGCTCTCATCATCGTTATTGTCATTTTATTTTTCTCTTTGCATTCCTAGTGAGCCTGTGGGGAGCTTGCGCACTGGCATAGCCCAGTTATCTTTGCTTTTGGTCTTAATGGGAGCTTCTATTTGGGAGGAACCACCTATCTTTTGCTCTTTAGAAACCTTTATTCCTTGTCAGAAGCCACCCACTCCCTTTAAGCCATCAGGAGCTCTTACTTCCAAAGCACTTTAACTACTTCCAAAGTGCTTAACCTTTCGGGATCACGATGCCTTTGAGGAGCTGATGAACTCTACGGTCCCACAGCCCTGGGACCCTCACAGATTGTGTGCAAAATCTCCTGTGTGTGAATTTATGCATGTGTGTCTTGGGTAAAGATCCGTTGTGCTCATTAGCTTCTCTAAGGGACCCATGAGAGGTTAACAACTCCCGATTTAGGTAACTATGGGGTATTTGATGTTTGCATATGACTAAAGCACAGCCAATTTAAGATATTCTTAGCAATTGGGAGGTGGGAGGCTGATTTTATGGGTAGATTAGTACCTAATCTTGGCCGTATACTTATGTAAGACCGTGTCTGCTTGTGGTAGAGGCAGGGTGGAATAGTTTATCACTCTACTCTGTTTCGCAGTTCATTTAAATAAGTATCTTTAGGTAATTGGCGAGGGAGAGGGAAATGAAAGCTATGGCCTCCTTCAAAATATACATTCTCACAAATGCAAAAGGTCGTGCGTGCTTCCGAGTGTCTTATTAGCCTCCCCTCAGCCCCAGTCCCACTCCTCAGCTAAAAACTCAGGACTCAAGATTGAGGTAGACCTGGGGTTTCATCCTTGGTCACTCTACCTTCTTTGCCTCAGTTCATTTAATTCCTGACCCTGCCTCATGTAGATGAGTGCTTAATCTGGTGTGTGTTTTTTTTTTTTCCTCTTAGGAGATGACGGAAAATGGGAGCCATCAGTTGATAGTGAAGGCAAGATTCAACTTTAAGCAGACGAATGAAGACGAATTGTCCGTTTGTAAAGGGGACATCATTTATGTCACCAGAGTTGAAGAAGGAGGCTGGTGGGAAGGCACGTTAAATGGCAGAACAGGCTGGTTCCCCAGTAATTATGTCCGAGAAATTAAATCCAGTGGTAAGTGGGTCTTTTAAGAGCCTTCTTGAAAGTGACTCTTGTACTTTCTTGTATTTCTACTACAAATCTTGTACTTTTTAAAAAAGATTTTATTTATTTATTCATGACAGACACACACACACACACACACACACACACACAGAGGCAGAGACACAGGCAGAGGGAGAAGCAGGCTCCATGCAGGGAGCCCGATGTGGGACTCGATCCCGGGACTCTAGGATCACTCCCTGAGCCCAAGGCAGGTGCTCAACTGCTGAGCCACCCAGGTATCCCAAATCTTGTACTTTTAATTGGTTCCCAGAAACTATTTGTTTCTGTATCTGTATGCCCACAGTAAGAGTAGGAGAGAAATGTGGGGGTGGGGGTGGGGGGCGCATGGAAATCTGTGAGTAGATATTTTGAAACACAGTTGTATTTAGATTATATCAAGGCAGCAGAAACCCCAAAAAGCAAAAGAATTCAAAGCTCAGACAACTAACTGTTCCACCTTAACTATATCCTCTTCTGTCTACTAATTGTAGCTCATGTAATATAGTACATAGTCTTGCCTGCTGCTCCAAGGCTCACCATGGCAGAAAACAATAATAAGAGAGGCCATGTGCTAACTTCCTTTTTTTAACCCTACGCTCCTTAAGCAGACCTATGTCTAAATGCTTCAGAGATGTGTTTGAGAAATAATAATTGTCGGACCGCAAGAAGCTGTCTGGCCGCTTTGTTCTGAATAAGATTGTCCTTAACTCATTGCATACTACTAACTGCTTGTCCTCTTTCATAATAATATCCAGAGAATAAAATCTAGTAATTCTTCATTAGTCTTTCTAGAACTTTCTTAGGTAACTTCCTTGCCTTTTATTATTATTATTTTTAAAGGTTTTACTTATTTATTCATGAGAGACACACAGAGAGAGAGGCAGAGACATAGGCAGAGGGAGAGGCAGGCCTCATGCAAGGAGCCCGATGTGGGACTCGATCCTGGATCCTAGGATCACGCCCTGGGCCAAAGGCAGATACTCCACCACTGAGCTACCCAGGTGTCCCACCTTTTATTATTTAAGAAAGTAGATCCTGCCTCTCTATTACCAAAGACCCCTGATACGTAAAAATATGTCACAATCTGGATAAAATAGCGTTCAGTTATTTACATTATTATAATTCCCCAAATTATTTACCCAAGGGCTCCTTTGAGTGGTTATCTCCTCAGTGCAGTTTTTCTTTTGTAGATGCCTTTATTGCTTTCTTAATGCCTCAAAATTAATACTATTAACTAATATAATTATAGGCTCACTGTAAATAAATTAAAACATTACAGAGATGTATAATGTAAATAATACGAATTCCTCTCTCCTTTGTACCCTCTCCCAGATAGGCACCAACCATTGGGAGCTTTTCCCTAAAACATTTAATAGAAAGTTTAGTTTGCACACTTTCTCTGTTGTGTGTTGGTTTAAGGGCAGGGAATGCATCTTTTTTAATGGAATAAATGTTTACTAACAGATTTACAATTATATACGTATGTGTGGACTTCTTAGCATTTTTTTTTAAGATTTTATTTTTAAGTATCTCTACACCCAGTGTGGGGCTTGAATTCACAACCTTGAGATCAAGAGTCACACACTCAACCAACTGAGCTGCTCAGGTGCCCCTTAGCATTTCTTTACTGGGAATCAAGATGTTTCTGTTGAGTCCTGAAATATTTTCACAGGCCTTGATTTGAATTTCCTTGGTTTTGATGATCCTCACAGCTGATTTTTACCCCTTGCTACATCTTTCAGTTGCTTTGATCTGGTTATCAGGGTAACTTTCCAGACTCACTCTAGCTTTGTTCCTTGATTCAGTGTCTTCATCTGCAAAATTAAAAGCCCCAGCACTTGCTGCCTTGCCTGGGAATCCCAAGCATTGTTGAGAGGGCACAGGGAGTGGACACACAGCATGCCCTCATTATTGTGTCCCTTACTGAGATGCCTTGTAGCCCAGGCTGGCTGCTGTACTAGGGACTGCCCTGGGCTGTTGTCCTGGGCTTTGGACTCTTTTCTTCAGGTTTCTTCTATACTCTCTTTGGCTTGCAACTCAGTGAAGGACTCACATGGCAAGGTCTGGCTCTGATTTGAGCACTTAGGTAATCCTTAGAAGCATTTCGCCCATCTGTCAAAGATAGATCTGTACAGTGGGGCCCAGGAAGTCTGCTAGTTAAATGAAATGTAATTTAAACTCAGTAGCCAGAGTGATTCTTTTCTAAATGGAACTTGAGTAATGGTTCCCCATCCCAAAAAGAGTAAAAGCCAAGGTCATCTAAGTAGTCTACAAGATCCTCCAGGATTTGGCTTCCCATTGGTCCTCTGACATCCTCTCTGACCTTTTTCCCCCTCACTCCTTCCACTTCAGCCACACAGGCCTCCTGGTTGCCTGTGCCAGACGGGCACCTGCCTCACTTGCTGACCCTCTGCTTGGGACACTGTCCCCAGATATCTGCATGACTGGTCCCCTCACCTCCTCAAGTCTTTGCTTACTTGTCTGCTTTGCAGTAGTGCCTTTCTTGATCACCTGAGAAAACAGCCTTATCCCCATTGCCTCTGTCCCCCTTCCCTGCTCTATTGTTTGGTTTAGCACTTCTCCCCATCTAATATAATATACGTGTGCTTATTTATTTCATTTACTGTCTGTATCATACCATTAGAGTGTAAGTGCCATGAGGGCAGAGATGTTTTTGTTTTGTTTAGGCTTAGTAAATATCTGTAAGATGAATGAATACTGTGGGGCAGGTCATTACATTCTGTTCAACCCATTCACTAAGCATCAGTTAGATACTGGGTAGTGGTAGAGCTATAATAGTCTGTCCTCACAGACCCAGCCTCTAAGGATGTTACAGTCTACTGTCAAGATAGGAGTGTATGTAACCAACTGTAACAAGATAGCACAAGGTAAGTAACACAGACAGAGCTCTAAGTCTAGATAAGATGCTGTTGGAGCAGTAAAGAAATGATTCTATTAACAATAACCTCAGCGGGGGGAGAGCACTTAAATTGGGTCTTGGAGGATGAAAAGAAGCTTCTGCAGGTAGAAGATTAGAGGGTGTGCTCGCTTCGGCAGCACATATACTACAAGGTTAGAGGGCATTAGTAAGTTAAAGAATGGAACTTGGAGGGCAAGGCACTGACAGGTGGTAGGGTGATTTGGGTTGGGGGGAAGGCAAGTAAAGAGAAGTGGGGCCTTGCCTGGAGCTGCATGAAGAAGGGTGTCAGTGAGAAGCAAGGGATATAGCATGTGGTTTGGAAAGCTCTTTCTAGTGCTAGTATAGAGGCTGGATGACAGAGAAATGGTGGGGATAACTGACGAGGATGTGGGGAAGCCAGTAGAGACTCTTGCTAAGATCTAGGCAGACCAGATAGTGGTCTGGGCCACTTTTGTGATAGTGGAGTGAAAGAAGAAGTGGGTGGATGTGGTGGAGACTGTCAACATACAATCAAGAAAATTCGCTGACAATTTGTTATGAGCACAAGGAAAGAGGTGAAGATAACTCCAAGTCTAGGGGTTTAGCTTGAGGGTGAGCTCTTTAAGGGCATGTAGTATCATGTACCTAGCCAGACAGCAAAGGGTAATTTTTTGTCACAACTGGGCCATCAGGCTCTGTCCTGGACTCTGGTGAGGCACAGAAATATAGACATGTTCATAGTCTAGTGGGGGGGGGGGCAGATCTCTTACCATGTAGCATGAGAAGTTCAGTGATAGAGTTTTTTTTTAAGATTTATTTTTATTTATTTATGATAGACAGAGAGAGAGAGAGAGAGAGAGAGAGAGAGACAGGCAGAGGGAGAAGCAGGCTCCACACCAGGAGCCCAACGCGGGACTCGATCCCGGGTCTCCAGGATCATGCCCTGGGCCAAAGGCAGGCGCGAAACCGCTGAGCCACCCAGGGATCCTCCAGTGATAGAGTTAAATGCAGGGTGCTATGAAGAGTGGCGAACAGAAGAGGGATGCCTGACTCACTGGACATGCAGGTCAAGGGGGATTTATTTGTCCTTGTCAACTTTCTGTCTCCATAGGACCTCATACAGTGCTTTAGGCACAGGAAATATAGGAATTGATACGCACTGAACTCCATTAATAGAGAAGATGGGATGAGGAGGGTATTTGTGAGTGCGTGTGTTGGGTGGATGGTCAGGACCGAAGATGAGGAGTTGCTTTGGACATGTCGAGTGGAGGTGCCAGAAAGTCATAGTTGTGAAGATCTGCAGCAGGTAGTTATCCTTCCAGATTTGGAGTCTGAGGGAGAGCTAAAAACTGGCGATGAAACTGAGAACTGACAGTATAAGGTGAGAGGCAAGAAAGTATAAACTGCATAGCCGGTCAACAGCAGAAAGAGTGCGCTGTGGGTGGAGAGGTTGTCAGAGGCTCTGTGGAGGAGGTAGGGCTTGAGCCAAGCCCTCAAAGACGGGTAGTCTGTGGATAGGCCCAGATGAGAGGGGAGGGTGATCCAAGTTGTAGCAATGCATGGGGGCAGGACAAAAGCCACAGACGATCTGTGGTAGGATTGAGTCGAAGGGAGCCTGGGGGATGGTGGAGGAGATCAGTTTGATGGAATGAGCTGTTGTTGGGAAGGAGGTGTTGAGCCTTTGTTGACCTGAATTCTTTCCCATCCCAACTTGTGCTGCCTTCACAGAGTAGGGAGTAGGCCAAAACCCATTGAGGAGGCTGCTGAGGGACATTTTAAGTTCTATGCTCTGCTGTTTTGTCTGGTTTAGAAAATGCTTGTCAATTTTTAATGTCTGTCCGTGAAATTCATACTGATATATAAGCTTAGGAAAGGTTTGTCTTTAAGGAGTTAAAAAAATGACTCAAAGGGGCCCCTGGGTGGCTCAGTCGGTTGGGAGTCTGCCTTTGGCTCAGGTTGTGATCTCAGGGTCCTGGGATCAAGTCCCATATCAGGCTCCCTGCTCAGCAGGGAGTCTGCTTCTCCCTCTCCCTCTGTGCTCTCTCTCTCTCAAATAAATAAAATATTTAAAAAAGTGATCCATAGATGAAATGCATCTCTCATAGAAATGAAATTGGCCACTCAGTTTTAAACCCCATGGCTATACAACCTCTTGGGTCATCTATAGAAGTTAAATCAGGCATCAAACTAAAGGCCTCCTGTCATCTCTTTCTGCTTACTCTTGGGTCACATATGTAACACTGAGGTCACTCAAGTAGTCTGTAATTCTGACAAATTCATTCAAGGTAGCCTGGATACTGTTCATTCAGGCCAACATTACCCATTCTTTTGTATTGTCTTAAAAACAAAACAAGCAACCCTAGCCGGTGCAAACCCTCGCCCTGCAGATTGCTGTGCCGTGGGAGTACTGTGCACAGTTTTCTTCCCTTGAGCCTGTCATCCACAAGAGTACTTTGTGCTCTGGTAAATGTCCTAGGGGAGTGGCATTTTAAGTTTTAGATTCCACTGTAGCTTTTGTCGAGAAGATAATTATGGCCAAAGCCCTGGGGGCAGCTTCTTCCCTCTGTTCAGGCAGAGGCTGGTTTCAGAGGACTTGTGGAACTACCAATCTACTTCTGTAGAAAGTTAAGAAATAGAATATTTGAGGGGTGCCTGGGTGGCTCAAATGGTGAAGCATCTGCCTTGGGTTCAGGTCATGATCTTCAGGTCCTGGGATTGAGCCCCATGTTGGGCTCAGCAGGGAGCCTGCTTCTACCTCTCCCTCTGCCTCTGCCCATGCTGGTGCTCTCTCTCTCTCCCTCTTCCTCTCTTGAATAAATAAATAAATAAATTTGAAAAAATAAATAGAATATTTGAGTATCTGTCACACGCACACAAACATGCACTCGCACCCTCAAACTCCTTTCAACATGAGCTTGAAGCTGAAGGTAGAATAGGTTTTCATGAGTATGATGATAAAAGCCTCTCACCAAGGATGATGGAATCTGGAAAGTGGTGACATTAAGAAGCCATTGTTCTCAGTCCTGCTTGCATACCTCTCGATTTCTTGTTACATAAGAAAAACCCTAATTTGAACAAAAATATTTTTCAAAGATTTTATTTCATGAAAAATGTATGTATGAGGGGTGCCTGGGTGGCTCAATGGTTGAGCGTCTGCCTTTGATTCAGGTCGTTATCCCAGGGTCCTGGGATGGAGTCCCTCATTGGGCTCCCCGCAGGGAGCCTGCTTCTCCTTCTGCCTATGTCTTTTCCTCTCTCTCTGTCTCTCATGAATAAATAAATAAAATCTTAAAAAAGAAAAACACATGTATGAATAAATTAGTCATTATATAAGCTACAGAAGCTACATTAAGGGCATTTGCCCCTCTGTTTGAATCAGATACGTTACAAATAAGAAAATTAGCCATTGTTACAATTTTCAGTCCTTTACTTAAAAATCACTGGTGACCTATAAATTAACATGTTATTTATACATTAGAGAAATTTCTGCCAATACATCAGGAACATGGTCAATTATGTCTCTTTTTCATTTTTGTCTTTGTTCCTTAGAAAAAAGCTAAGGGTTCTATCAGGACTTGGCGTTAAAATTTTCCTGGCAAAATTTCCATGCCAAGGAAGTATTGAAGCAAGTATGATCAGAACAGATATTTTAAGCAAATTCTGTTTTCTGCCACCAGTTCAGTTAAAGGGTCATTAAATCCTTCTTCTAAAACTTATTAGCAAGAAAATATAGATATCACATGAGGAGATTAGGTAGCATTCTAATTAAATTTGTATTAAGGCAGATTAAGAAATGGCTCATCCTACTGATTGTAAACCAAAACTAGGATTGAGCTTTATATTTAGATTTCCTTTTGTAGTCCCCTGGGTATGTCACATAGATGTTTCCTTTTTTTTTTTTTTGGCTTGAGATTTTGTATTCTGCATTTTGGGGCCTCCTTACCCCCACTACATAGATGTTTCCTATCCAAAGAAACTAGTTGTCACTGGATTTCTTTTTGTCCAGTCACCACCACAGGCAATAGGACTCTGTACAGTGGCAAGGGAGGGGAAGGAACCGGAGGTTAATTGGAAAGGGATCAGGGCACCTGGGTGGCTCAGTGGTTGAGCATCTGCCTTCAGGTCAGGGTGTGATCCCAGGGTCCTGGGATTGAGTCCCTCATCAGGCACCCCACAGGGAGCCTGCTTCTCCCTCTGCCTATGTCTCTGCCTCTCTCTCTCTGTCTCTTATAAATAAAATCTTTTTTAAAAATTGGAAAGGATATTTACATCAGGATTAGGAGGGCTTCTGAGGGCTGCATCTGTGTGATACTTCTATTGTTTGAGTTCTGTTATGCCAGATAACCCATCTGAATTCTTCATGACACTGACTGATGTCAGTGATTGAATTGAATTGAGTAAGAGTGATGAGAGAGGCCACCTTGCCTTGTTCCTGATCTCAGGGGGCGTTGGCTCAGCCTCCCATCTCGCACCATTTATGTAAATGCTAGCTGTGGGGTTTTGGTAGATGCTCTTTATTCAGTTGAAGGAGTTCCACTTCATTCCTGTTTGGGGGGTTGGTGGGGGTGGGAGTTTTTTACCCCTTGAATGAATGTTGAGTTTTGTCAAGTGCTTTTTCTGCACTGATTGATATTATCTTGTGATGTTTCTTTTTAGACTATTAATGTTGTGGGTCACATTGATTGATTTTTGAATATTTAACCAACCTTGCATCCCTGGGATGAATTCCATGGTCGATGGTGCTTTAAAAATATTGCTGAACTTTATTTGCTAATATTTTGTTAGAATTTTGTGCATCTATATTCATGAGGGCTGTTGGTCTGCAGTTTTCTTTTTTAAGACTCTCTTTGTCTGGCTTCAGGGCTGGGGTAATAGTGACTTCATAAAATGAGTTTGACGGCTATCCTTCCTTTCATTTTCTCTAAGGGACTATAAAGAATTGGTATTGCCTCTTCCTGAAATATTTGATAGCATTCTCCAGCAAATATAGGCCTGGAGATTTCTTTTTCACGAGTTTTAAATTTAGAAATTCAATTTCCCTAATAGTTATAAGGCTACTCAAATGGTCCGTTTCCTACTGGGTAAGTTGTGGTAGTTCTTGTTTTCGGGAGAGAGTTGGTTCATTTCACATCTAATTATCAAACTTATATGTGTAGAGTTGTACAGAGTATTGCTTTATCATCTTTTTTTTATAATAAATTTATTTTTTATTGGTGTTCAATTTACCAACATACAGAATAACACCCAGTGCTCATCCCGTCAAGTGCCCCCCTCAGTGCCCATCACCCATTCACCCCCACCCCCCGCCCTCCTCCCCTTCCACCACCCCTAGTTAGTTTCCCAGAGTTAGGAGTCTTTATGTTCTTTCTCCCTTTCTGATATTTCCTCTTTTTGCTATCTCCAGGGGCTGTTATGATATCCCCTGTTTGGCTCCTGATATTGGTAATTCGTGTCTTCTCTCTTTTTTTTCTGTCAATCTCGCTAGAGGTTTGATAATTTTATTGATCTTACCAAAATGCCATCTGTTTCTTTGCATCACCTTCAGCCACCCAGGAATCTCCAGATCAGCTACTTCCTTTTTTTCAATTCTTGTCTCTCCATTCTACATTGCATAGTTAACATTTTGTTTCATTTGCAATTACCCATTCCAGTGGCCTTTCCTGCTCTCTTCTGTTTCTTGGCAGGCTCTCCATTACTGTTTACCCTCCTTTTCAGCCTGGCTTTTGAAAGGTGACCACATCTTACTGGTATCTCTAGAAAGTTTAATTTTTACCAAGACTGGCTTGTATTTTCATTGCACAAAGCAACTGTGAGTTCTAAGTAGAACCATTAAGGGTACATTGTAGAAAACTTGCCTAATCAAAAATGAAAAGAATTGGGTAACTGTCAACTTAGAAGATATGTGAGTGTACAACACCATGATATACTGGAAAGTATACCACACTTGGCTGTACAGTACTTGGTTCAAGTCCTGGCTCTGCCACTTACAATCTCAAGTATAGGCAAGGTTGCTGTATATTGTTCAGTTTTGCCCAATAAGTAAGGCCTTGTGAAGTCACCAGGTAGATCCAGGAGGATCTTGAAATAACGCAAAGCTCCCCAAAACTGGCTATGCCCCACTTGTCATCACTTGCAAGTGGCAGAATTGGCCCAGGTTGCTGCCTTTTGGCCTTATTTTCACTCTACCCAGCATGGTCCAGCCAGATGATTCACTGTCACAGGAACAGTCCTCCCTTGAACATTGCCATTTCTGTAGCTGTGCTTCTGGAATCTTCTCTACCTAGAAAATTCTCTACGGTTTTCTCTCCCAGTTTGAATTCTTACCACTCTCCAGGACTAGATCAAGTGCCCCTTGCCCAGCTAAGTCTTCTCTGACCATCCCAGCTCAAACTGATGGTCCCTCTGAACTCCAGTAGGAATCACTACCAGTGCCATCAACTGAACCCTTCAGTAGCTTTATCTCTGGACATCATAAGGGTTAGGAATGCAGGCTCTTCTCAAGGCACATCTGGGCTTCAATCTTGGCTTTGCCATTTCCTAGATACATGCCCTTAGACAACTGGCTTCATCTCCCTGAAACTTAGTGACCTCTTCTGAAAAATGAGATCACCTCTGCCTGACAGGGCTGTTGTGAGGATCAAATAAAATGTCTTAAAAGCTATTAAGTTCCAAATAAACATAAAGGATATTTTTAATGTAATAATAATTAAAAGTCAAGGTTAGATGACAAAATATTCATAAAATAATGTTATGATAGGAGAATTAGAAGCATACCTGGCTGGCTCAGTTGATAGAACATGTGACTCTTGATCTTGGGATTTTGACATTGAGCCTCTCATTGGGGATAGAGACTACACAAAAACATTAAAAAAAAAAAACATTGTTAGGAGAATTGCAAAACTATAAGTAAAGTAAGAAAGATCTCTGTGTGCATGTGTGTGTGTGTGTGTCTCTTCACAAATACATATGTAAAAAAAGTGGGAAGACATGCTTTATAGAGACGCCTGGGTGGCTCAGCGGTTGAACATCTGCCTTTGGCTCAGGGCGTGATCCCAGGTCTGGGGATTGAGTCTTGCATCGGGCTCCCTGCAGAGGAGCCTGCTTCTCCCTCTGGCTATGTCCCTGCCTCTCTCTCTGTCTTTCATGAATAAATAAATAAAACATTTTTTTAAAAAGGAAGATATGCTTCATAATGTTACTCTGATGATGGTTAGCTCTGAGTGATGGCTAATCATTGGTTTTTATTTTCTTTTCTATAATTTTCATTTTTAGGATAAGAATGTAATATGTTTAGAACTAGAAAACATTTTTTAAAAATATTTTATTTATTTATTCATGATAGGGAGAGAGAGAGAGAGAGAGAGAGAGAGAGAGGTAGTGACACAGGCAGAGGGAGAAGCAGGCTCCATGCAGGGAGCCCGATGTGGGACTTGATCCCAGGACTCCAGGATCGCGCCCTGGGCCAAAGGCAGGAGCCAAACCACTGAGCCACCCAGGGATCCCTAGAAAACACTTTTAAAAAAAGATTTTTATTTATTTATTCATGAGAGACACACACAGAGAGAGAGAGAGGCACAGACACAGGCAGAGGAAGAAGTAGGCCACATGCAGGGAGCCCGATGTGGGACTTGATCCTGGGTCTCCAGGATCACATCCTGGGCTGAAGGCAGGCGCTAAACCGCTGAGCCACCCGGGCTGCCCATAAAACATTTTTTAAAAAGAAAAATCAAGCGTGATGTTATGTTACATTTAGTTATTCATATATACTCTACCATACTTCAGAACAAGTTTAAAGTACCATATAATATAGTAAAGTAAAAATGGAATATAAAACAAAATGAAGCAAAGGAGAAAATGAAAGTAGGAAAGATTAGTGATGCTGTTAAACATTTATCATCACCATCTTGTATTTATCTTATTTGTTTTTCTTTTTTTTTTTTTTTAAAGAAAGAATGTGGGGCAGCCTGGGTGGCCCAGTGGTTTAGCTCCGCCTTCAGCTCAGGGAGTGATCCTGGAGACCCAGGATCCAGTCCTGCATTGGGCTCCCTGCATGGAGCCTGCTTCTCCTTCTGCCTTTGTCTCTGCCTCTTTCTCTGTCTCTGTGTCTCTCATGAATAAATAAATAAAATCTTTTAAAAAAAGAAAGAATGTGTTAGGCTATCTCTTAATTGTGAGTTTAATAGCTAAGATTAACTTTGTAAAAGAAAGCATTTTATCACTCAATGTCATGATGTTAAAATGATACATAAAGAAGAATTTTCTGCCAGTTTTTTTTAAGATTTTATTTATTTATTCATGAGAGTCACAAAGAGAGAGAGAGAGAGAGAGAGAGAGAGAGAGGCAGAGACACAGGCAGAGGGAAAAGCAGGCTCCATGCAGGAAGCCCAGTGCAGGACTCAATCCCGAGACTCTGGGATCACGCCCTGAGCCAAAAGTAGACGTTCAACCACTGAGCCACCCAAGCGTCCCTTTCTGCTAGTTTTTAATGTGTTAGAGATTCTGATTATTTTATTTTTGGCACAGTAGAGAGCCCCAAGAAAGGATGGTTGCTATTATCTATATTATACTTGTATAGTAACTTATGAGTTACAAATATATATATATTTGGTTAGTGTTGGCTTTACTTATCTGTTTTTATTAAGTTGAGTGGAGAGACAAGACTGGAGTAAAGAAACAAGCCTGAATGGAGTGAAGTTCTTACCCTGGGCCTGCCATTCATTAGCTAGGCCTTACCTCCTTAGAAATTGAGGGGGCCTGGACAAGAAGATCTATCTAGAGTTTAGCAAAATTATAGTTTCACTTATTGAGGAATGTACATTTCCATTGATCATTCTATTTAACAATATCTACTGTATGTGAGTTGACCTGTGTAATAAAATGTTCCTCTTAGATTTCTATGACATTAACATAATTTACATGTCTTTCATTCACAGAGAGACCTCTCTCCCCCAAGGCTGTCAAAGGATTTGAAACAACTCCACTTACCAAGAACTATTATACTGTGGTGAGTGTTCAGATCATAACCAAAAAGTTTCTTGACTGTATGGAAACTTTTCAGTGGCTGAGCCACTGATGTGTCGAGTAACACTTATGGGAGACTGGGTAAAGTATTGCAAAGGTCTCATGTCAGCTGCGCTACAGTAAAGCTCTTCTGCTTGTAGGCCTCTTACAGATGTCTAGAAGTTTTAGATTCACCATACTGAAAAATTCAAAGATGGTACAGTGATTCTGAGCAAGGCCTATTGAACAGTGCCGAAAGAGAAATTGGTCCATAGGTAGGCATCATGGGGAAATTCAGCAGTAGATATAGCTTTACTAAATATTTAGAAGGTGAATTCCCAGGTTCCTCTAAGCAGTAAGTTTTAAGTGATTGCATACTGTGATTTTATTTTAGAATAAATCAATCCATTATGATGTCCTCTGAAATATGATCAACTTTGTGTTCGAGGAGAGCCTGAAGGGAAGACTGCCCTTTGGCAAAAAGCAAGGAATTAAATGGCTCTGGCTTGAACACAGATATGTCAAAATCTATTAGCTATAAATAGGGCATGTGCAATATTCAAAATAAGTTCTCATTTGAAAAAAATCATATTATTCTCCTCAATCTTCTCTCTGCTTTCTTTCATATCTACTTTCCAGACTTAGCCCAGTCACTAATGAAAAGGTCAAGTCATCATAACCTCTAAGTTTTCCTGTCTGATAGCTTTGTCATCATCCTCCACCTCAGCTGAAATAGTGTCACTTTTCCCCCAATATTGGATATGCATTTGGACTGCATACTGCTTTCATTTTGTGCATGGATAGTTTTTAAACATCTCTATACACTGCGTTTCAGAAAACAGATTTGCACTCTTCAGTGAATCTGCTCCATAATGATGACGTGGGCAGGGCGATAGTTGGCATGAAAACTCAGGAAGTAGCTTCATAGGTGACATGGAAAATAATCATAGGGGACAATTTTGTCACTATTTTTCTTCTTACATTTACACTATTTTCCTCTTACATTGGGTTAAAATCTATTACCCAACAGAGCTGGGCTCCCTTCTCCCTTCCTTGTGATCATTTCTTTTAGCCTCCAAGTGACCCCAGTGATTTAATTTTTTAAGACATTATCTATCTATCTATCTATCTATCTATCTATCTATCTATCTATTTGAGAGAGAGAGAGAGAGCATGCACAGGCCTGGGGAGGGGTAGAGGTGGTGGGAGAGGGTGAGGGAGAGAATCTCAAGCAGATTCTGCACTGAGTGCAGGGCCCAACAGGGACTCCATCTCACAACCCTAAGATTATGGCCTGAGCCCAAACCAAGAGTGTGACACTTAGCTGAGCCACCCAGGCACCCTACCTCAGTGATTTAATTTTTTAAAAAGATTTATTCATTATTTTAGAGAGAGAGAGCATGCACACACACACCCATTTGCACAAGCGGGGGGAGGGGCAGAGGGAGAGAGAGAAGTAAACTTCCCAGTAAGCATAGAGCCCGACACAGGGCTTGATCCCATGACCCTGAGATCATGACTTAGGCCAAAATCAAGAATCGGACCCTTAAACGATGGAGCTACCCAGGTGCCCCTCCACAAGTGACTTAATTTTTAAAGAAAAGATGCAGTCAAATGAGGGATGAAAATGCTACCATAGCTTCTTTTCCCTGTGGATTTGGAGTATACCATCGAGCTGCTTTGGAGTTGTCTCTGCTTCTGTGGATTCTATCAATTTATTTATTTATTTTAGTTTTTATTTAAATTCCAGTGAGTTAACATATGGTGTGCTATTAGTTTCAGGTGTACAATTTAGTGATTCAACACTTCTCTACATCAGCTGGTGCTCATCACAAGTGCCCTCCTTAATCCCCATCATCTGTTTCACCCATCCTCTCCCCGCCCCGCCCCGGGAAGCCTCAGTTTGTTCTCTGTGGTCAAGTCTATTTCTTGGCTTGCCTCTCTCTCTCTCTTTTTTTACTTTCCTCATTTGTTTTATTTCTTCAATTTCACGTATGAGTGAAATCAGATGGTACTTGTCTTTCTCTGACTGACGTATTTAACTTAGCATAATTACTCTCCAGCTCCGTCCATGATGTTGCAAATGGCAAGATTTCATTCTTTTTTTGTGGCTAATATTCCTGTGTGTGTGTGTGTGTGTGTGTGTGTATCTCAAAAAGTTAAAAATAGAACTACTTTATGATCCAGCAACCACACTACTGGGTATTTACCCAAAGAATACAAAAAACACTAATTCAAAGGGATACATGCACCCCTATTTTTATAGCAGCATTATTTACAATAGCCAGGGTATGGAAGCAGCCCAAGTGTGCACTGATGGATGAATGGATAAAGAAAAGGTGGTATATACATAAATGATTCTACTGATTTAAAATGTTGTTGGGATTATCCAAGGCACATTAACCTCTGTGATTCTTATGGGCCTATGTAAACCGTATATATACTTATACACAAATTCTGGGTGTCCTGCAATTTATATGTCCCAGTTCCTATTGGAGTTCGTGTGCATTACTTCTAGTTCCCTGCTGCTATATAAACAGTTCTGCAGTGAAGATCTTATCATAGGACGTTGGCAAAGTATATGAAGATCTATAGAGTAGATTCCTAGAAATTAAATTTTCCAAAGGCCTGAGAACCAGGAGAGCCAATGGTGTAAGTTCTAGTCTGAGGGTAGGAGAAGACTGATGTTTCAGCTCAAGAAGTCAGGCAGAGAGAATGATTCCCCTTCCCTCTCCCTTTTTGTTCTATTCAGGCCCTCAACAGATTGGGAGATGCCCACTCACATTGGGGGTGGGCAGTCTGCTTTAATCACTCTACCAATTCAAGGGCTCATGTTACCTGGAAATGCCCTTACAGACACACCCAGAAATAATGTTTAAGCCAGGTACCTTGTGACCCAGTGAGGTTGATATGTAAAATGACATGTAAAATTAACCATCACATCCTAAAAACATGGGAAGGAGACCTCTTGGATTTGCAAGTCTGTAGATATGGTGTCCCCCTTTTCAAGTTTCCAAGGGATCATCTTCTGATTCCTGCCCTACTCAGGCTTTGATGCAATTTGGGTAGCACATCTGATTTGAAATGTAACTCGATGTTATGTGCTAGGAAGTATTTAAAAATAAAGAACAACAGCAACAATTGGAACAAGAAAGGAAAATGGTAATGTGAGAGGAGGGTTGTTAATGAGCTTGACTGTGGTGATCATTTCGCAAGGTGTACTTCTATCAAAATATCAAGTTATATACCTCCAATATATATACTTCTTATTGGTCAGTTGTACCTCAGTAAAACTGAAAAAATAAAGAACAGAAAAAGGAATCCAAGTGGCTTTGTTATCAGGCTTAATTTGCATTGTGGCACTTAGCTCTTAGCACCCATGGCCTCACTGGGAAGGCGGGGCAGACGTGATAGTGTAAGGCATGTGGCAGAGATGTCACATTATAAAAGTGTCCTAAGATGGGTTCCTTACACTGTGCTTGAGGTCTTGTGCATCAGAAGCCCCCGGGGAGCTTGTTAAACGTACAGGTTGTGGGCCCCACACCTGACTTACTCTTCCTGAGAATCTCTGGCCGCAGAGCTCAGGAAACCTGCAGCCCCTTCCTCACCCCTACCACCCCCCACAGGCGATTCTGAAGCTCACTAAACTGAAGTTGGAGAACCCAGCAAGGGAAAGGTTCAGTGGAAGACGAGACTCAGTCATGTCCAGACCTAGATAAGCAGAGAACAGCTGAAAGGGAATTGGGGCAGCGGGACTATACAGGCACATCCGACCAGGCAGGAATGTGCACGCCTGCAGTCCCTCCCCTCAGGTCACAGAGTGGATAGGACTCTCTTCTTCACCCATCAAAATGCCCCTGGGAAGCTGCAGTGCTTTATTCACTGCAACCAGTGTGGCACACGGGAAGAATGCTGTCCTTTGTGCTGCCATATGCAGTGATCCGAATATTCAATTCTGCATGCTAGCATCCATCTGCAGAGGGAGAGATGGTGTCTCCCTACATCCAAACAGGAAAACTCAATCTGTAATGGCCAGCATTATTTATTTTTTTCTCTAGTTTTCTTCTACTTCACGGTTACTTGTGGCAGATGCCTAAAGGGTATGTCTTAAAGAGCCTACACTCAGTAGGAAAGGTGGGGAGTGTGTGGCATGTGACATCACAAAAATCCCAGGAAACCTCCTGTAATATCTGCCCTTACTGCCTGCTTTCTGCTTACTCTATTTATTCTCTTACTCATCTATCTGCCCACTTTCTCCCACCCTGAATTTTCTCTATCTTTCTAGTGCTTATCAACTCCTTACCCCCCTCTTTTTAATACTTTATTTTATAGAGCAGTTTGGGGTTTGCAGCAAAATTGAGCGGAAGGTACAGAGAGTTCTCATATACCCCCCACAGCCACGCACATGCACAGCCTCACCCACCACCAGCATCTCCCACCAGAGTAGTGTATTTGTGACAACTGAAGAATCTACACTTTCACATCATGATCATCCAAAGTCCATAGTTTACATTAGGGCTCACTCTTGGTCTTGTATATTCTTTGGGTTCGGGCAAATGTATAATGGCATGTATCATCCATCATTATATTATCATACACAGTATTTTCACTGTCCTAAAAATCCACTGTGCACCTTCCCTTTTTAATTTTTTTAAAGATTTTTTTAAAGATTTTATTTATTTATTCATAGAGACAGAGAGAGAGAGAGAGAGAGAGGGGCAGAGACACAGGCAGAGGGAGAAGCAGGCTCCATGCAGAGAGCCTGACGTGGGACTCGATCCAGGGTCTCCAGGATCACGCCCTGGGCTACAGGCGGCGCTAAACCGCTGCGCCACCAGGGCTGCCCTAGAGATTTTACTTATTCATGAGAGACACAGAGAGAGAGGCAGAGACATAGGCAGAGGGAGAAGGAGGCTCCCCACAGGGAGCCCGATGCGGGACTCAATCCTAGGACCCTGGGATCATGACCTGAGCTAAAGGCAAATGCTCAACCACTGAGCCACCCAGGTACCCGCACCTTCCCTTTTTTAATATACCGACCTAAACTACTTTATCCATCCATCCATTTATTCCTTCTCCGTATCCCTGTACTTTTTTTTCTTACCTACCCATTTCCTGTCTTACTCATCCATATACAGTTGACCTTTGAACAACTCGGAGGTTAGGGTCGCTGACCCCCTGCATAGTCAAAAAATCCATGTATAACCTTCGACTCCCCAAGAACTTTACTGAGACCCTGCTATTTACTGGAAGCTTCACTGATAACATGAAGAGTCGATGAATACATATTTTGCATGTCATATGTGTCATATGCTGCATTCATACAATAAGGTAAGATGGAGAAAAGGAAATGTTATTAAGAAAATCATAAGGAAGAAAAAATACATTTACAGTCCTGTACTGCACTTATTGAAAAGAATTCACGTATAAGTGGACCTGTGCAGTTCAAACCTGTGTTGTTCAGAGGTCAGCTGTTTATCTTCCATCTGAAGGCTGGAGGTCGAGGTGGTGACATCATTTGCATAGTCTGTCAATAGGGAGATAGTGCTGCTTGTTGCATGAAAGCCAGGGACCTGGAGGTGTGAAATCAGTCACTGCATTTGAATGTAAGCATATAAGTCAAATATTACATAAATACAGGAATAGGTCGCCTTTTTAGGTCCCACAGGACTTTATCAACATGAACTCATTCTTACGGGCATCATAATTATCTCAGAATTCCTATACTATGACGTCTTTGCTTTAAGGTTTCCTGAGGCCATTATAATCTTCTGTGATCATTGGACCTTTCTCTATTTTCAGCCTTTGTGTTTATGCATTTTCACCTCTTAAAATAATTCCTTCATACTCTATGACTCTTTCCCTTTGGAAGAAAGAGTTATAAAAATGAACTCACTCTAAAGCATTCCCAGGAAATGTGGGAAATACATTTTATTGGAGAATCAATAGCCCAGGATAGAGGTACAAAAGGCCTCCACCTCTTTTTCTATGGCTTCTCCCCATCTGTCTTATTCTGAATTTAGTCAAAGGTTAATGGAGCAAAAGGATACTCAGTTACCCTTGTGGAGACAGTCAGGGAGGCAAAGGCAATGTCTGGATGCAGTCTATTTTAGCAGTTTGAATGGGTTTCATTTCGATCAAACTGTACTGCTCTGAAGTTGGTTGGCTTGCCAAACCCCTTGCCATCTGAGGCCTTCTGTTTGGGAACACATAGCCTTCTCTGTCTGCTTCCCTTTTTATCCTTTTACAGTAGATGCCCTGTGGCCTGCAAAATAAAGAACCAGTATCAGAAGTTCATCAGTTGGTCTTTTGAGACTGAGGAAAGCAATGAAAGTCCAGATGAATTTGGGAAAGAATCCCAAGCATCCACCCAGAAGAGTGTTTCTACTAATCAGACCACAGCAAGGGCAGAACTATCTAATACGTTACCGTTCAATTTTTTTTGCATTATTTAATGAAGGATTCATTGATCACCTTTGTCAATTCAGTTTTGTAAAGTCAGCATTCAGCCACCCTCAAAACTTACAGCGATATGAGTTAAAAAGATTTTTGGTGTAGCTCTCGAGGAGTCATTGAGAAGCAGCAGGAGGTGTCTCCTTGCCTTTGTTACCTTTGTGTTCTGTGTGTCCCAAGCTAGTGGTTCCAACAGGAATGGAACTCCTACAAAGTGTCCTGCCTCACCTCACAAATATACCTACTGGAGCAGGACAGTTAGCACCTTTCTTGCAAAATCTTAGTGATTTCTTCTTCTTTTCTTCTCTCTCTCTCTCTCTCTCTCTCTTTTTCAAAATCTTAGTGATATCTTTAAAAGAAGCCCCAGATGATAGCATTTGAAAGGAAGTTGAAATAATAAAGCTGTTTCAGTGGTGAGAGGGAGGACAGATTAAAGCAGCATTGTTTTAAAAATCACATTGTATAATGTAAATATGACTGACTTTTCTAATTTAAAAATTCCCTTCAGGCAATGAATGACTGGATCTAGTTTGATTTTTTATTTATTTTTTCTTGTTTTCAGCAGACATTGCAATTTGGGTAGGGTGGCAGTTATAGGCAACAGCGCTTGAGAGGAAGGTGAGGATGTGGGATGGCTCATTTCCAGACGCAGTCTTTTTAGAGAAATGTGAACAAAAGGAGATGATGAGATGACTTCATTCCTTCCTGAACATGAGCAGGAAGGCTTGCTACCATCCTTTTTCCCCTCCCTCAATACAAATTCTATAGAAAAATAAATATTGTTAATTAAGCAGTATGCATATATATGTTTTACCTCTTCCTTAATAAAAGATGATACTGCTGAATTCTGGTGCAGTTCTCTCCATTTCTAAGAATATAAAATGAATATTAGTGCTGAGCATGCATATAGGTGAGGAGCTGGGGTACTGCATGCTTTGAACAGTGGCCCAGCTGGGCAGAGAGCTCTATGATGGACAAATTTGAGTTTGGAAGGACACTCTCTTGGATAAGGACTTGGAGTCCAAGAGGAAAATCAGAAAGAATTTCTATTAGCAGATGCAAAATGTGTGCTTTGACTTTTTAAAATGGCTTCATTGACATATAATTTACATACCACAAAACTCACCATTTTAAGCTGTATAATTTACTGATTTTTAATAAGTTAATAGTTATGTGACAATCACCAGTCTGATTTTACAATATTTTCATCACCTCATCACCCCAGTTATAAACCCTGTACCCATAGCAGCAATGTCCACAATGGCTGAGCTATGGAAAGAGCCCAGGTGTCCATCGACAGATGAGTGGGCAAAGAAGGCATATACACAAAGAAGGTATATATACACAATGGAATATTGCTCAGCCATCAAAAAGAATGAAATAAATATTGCCATTTGCAATGACATGGGTAGAACTAGAGGGCATTATGCTAAGTAAAGTAAGTCAGTCAGAGAAAGACAAATACCAAATGATTTCATTCGTATGTGGGACTTAAGAAACAAAACCAATGAACAATGGAGAAGATGGGGAAAGTAAAATAAGACAAAATCAGTGAGGGAGACAAACTAAGAAATTCTTAACTCTAAGAAAAAAAAGAAATTCTTAACTCTAAGAAAAAAAAGAAATTCTTAACTCTAGGAAACATACTGAGGGTTGACAGAGGGAAGGGGGGGATGGGGTAACTGGGTGATGGGCATTAAGGAGGGCACTTGATGGAATGAGCACTGGGTGTTTTTTTAAGATTTTATTTTATTTATTTATTCATGAAAGACACACACACACACAGAGGCAGAGACATAAGCAAAGGGAGAAGCAGGCTGCCTGTAGGGAGCCCAATACAGGACTCAATCCCGGGACCCTGGGAACACAACCTGAGTCAGAGGTAGACACTCAACCACTTAGCCACCCAGGTGCCCCTGAGCACTGGGTGTTATATACAACTGATGAATCCCTAAATTCTACCTCTGAAGTTATAATACAGTATATGTTAACTAAATTGAATTTAAGTGAAAAATTTTTAAAAAGAAACCCTGTACCTATTAGCAATCACTTCCTCCAGACCTTGAGAAGCACTAATCTACTTTCTGTCTCTATGGATTTTGTCTATTCTGGACATGTATAAACTGAATCATACAGTATTTGTTCCTTTGTGTCTGGCTTCTTTCACTTAGCATATTATTTTCATGGTTCGTTCATGTTGTAGAATTTACTAGTACTTCTTTCTTTTTATGGCTAATATTCCATTGTATAGATACACTAGGTTATGTTTATCTATTCATAAGTTTATGGACCTTTGGATTGTATCCACTTTTTGGTTGTTACTAATATAGCTCTGTGAATGGGGCACCTGGGTGGCTCAGTTGAGCACCTGCCTTTGTCTTGGGTCATGATCCTGGGATCCTGGGATCAAGCACTGAGTCAGGCTCCCTACTCAGTGGGGGATCTGCTTCTCCCTCTCTCTCTGCCCCTCTTCCCTGCTTGTGTTTTCTCTCTCACTCTCAAATAAATAAATCTTAAAAATATAATGCTCTATGAAGATTCACTTGCAGATTTTTGTGCGGACATTTGTTTTCATTTCTCTAGGAATTGAACTGCTGGGTCATATCGTAAAACTGTGGCTATTCAAATCCTTAGCCAACTTTCAAGTAATTATTTTTACTATTCAGTTGTTAGAGTTTTTTATATATTCTGGATACTAGACCCTTTTCAGATATATGACTTGTAAATATTTCTCCCATCCTGTGGCTTGTCTTTCACTTTCCTGATAATGTCCTCTGACACACAAAAGTTTTTAATTTTTATGAATTCCAATTTATGTACTTTTTCTCTTGTTGCTTGTGATTTGGTGTCAAATCCAAAGTCATGAAGATTTCCTCCTCTATTCTCTTCTAAAAGTTTGATAGTTTTAAGTCTTGAGTCCATTTTAAGTTAATTTTTGTATATATTATAAAGTTGAGGTACACATTCTTTTGCATATAGCCATCCAGTGGTCCGTGCACCATGTGTTGAAAAGACTGTTCTTTCCCTACTGAATGGTCTTGGCACATTTGTCAAAAATCAGTTTATAGGTTTATTTTTGGACTCTCAATTCTACTCCACTGATCTATATATCTATCCTATACCAGTACTAAACTATCTTGTTATTGTATCTTTGTAGTATGTTTTGGAATTGGGAAGTGTAGCTTCTACTCTCTTCTTTTCCAATATTTTGAGAATTTGTGAAGGATTTATATGAATTCTTTCAACTTTTGGTAGAATCAACCAGAAAAGCCATCTCATCCTAGGCTTTAATTTATGGGAATTGTTTTGAATGCTTATTCAATGTCTTTATTTGTTATAGCTGTTGAGACTTTCTATTCCTTTTGTGAGTCAGTTTTGGTAGTTTGTATCTTTCTAGAATTTTCTTTTTACTTTTTTCAGTGGTTGACCTAGAGTTTGCAATGTATATTTAGAACTAGTCCAAATATAGTAGTATACTACTTCACAGGTAGTGTGAGTACCTTATAATAACAGAGTATTCTTAATTCCTCCCTCCCATCCCTCGTATCTTTGCTGTCATTCATTTCAATTATACATAAGCATACTGGGTGTTATAGTATATGTTGGCAAATTGAATTTAAATTTAAAGATAATAAATACAAAATTTTAAAATCATATACGCTTATTTATATGCAAGCATATAAGCATATATCTGTTACATCAATTAATAATACAAAAATTTAGAGTTTTTATTTTATCTTTACTTATTTCTTCTCTCATTCTTTCCTTATGTAGATCTGGGTCTCTGACCTATAGCATTTTCCTCCTCTCTGAAGAACCTTTTTTGAAACATTTCTTCCAAGGCAGGTCTGTTGGAAACAAATTCCCTCAATCTTTGTATGGCTGAGAAAGCCTTTATTTTTTCTTGAGTTTTAAAAGAAAATTTCACAGGGTACAGAATTCTAGGTTGGTGGGATGTTTTTTTCTCAACACTTTAAATATTTCTCTCCACTGCCCTCTTCTTATATGGTTTCTGAGAATACGTTGGATATAATTCTTATCTTAGCCCCTCTATAGGTAAGCTGGATTTTTATTTCCCTCTGGCTTCTTTTAGGATTTTTTTCTTTATCTTTGCCTTTTCTGTACTTTGAATATGATTATGCGTAGGTGGGTTTGTCTTTGGCATTCATCCTGCCAATTTTCTCTGAGCTTCCTGGAACTGTCATTTAGTGTTTGACATTAATTTGGAAAAATTCTATCATTGTTGTTTCAAGTATTCTGTCCTTTTCTCCCCTTCTTCCTCTTTTGGCATTCTGATTAAACATATGTTATCCCACAGTTTGTAGGTATTCTGTTTCTTTTTTTTTTTTTTGTCTTTTTTTTCTGTTTGCTTTTCAGTTTCAAAATTTTCTATCGACATATCCACAAGCTCAGAGATTCTTTTCTTGGTGGTCCAGTGTACTAATGAGCCCATCAAAGGCATTCTTCATTTCTGTTAGTGTTTTGGATCACTACCATTTCATTTTCATCCTAAGTATTTCTATCTTTCTGCTTACAATACCCATTTGTTCTTGTATGTTGTCTACTTTCTTTTTTTTAAATTTTTTTTTAATTTATTTATGATAGTCACAGAGAGAGAGAGAGGCAGAGACACAGGCGGAGGGAGAAGCAGGCTCCATGCACCGGGAGCCTGATGTGGGATTCGAACCCGGGTCTCCAGGATCGCGCCCTGGGCCAAAGGCAGGCGCCAAACCGCTGTGCCACCCAGGGATCCCCTGTTGTCTACTTTCATTAGAGCTCTTAGCATATTACTCATAGTCATTCTAAAATCCTAGTCTCATGATTCCAACATTCCTGCCATTCCTGACTGTGGTTCCAGTGTTTTCTCTGTTTCTTCAAACTATGTTTTTTGCCTTTTAGTATGCCTTATAACTTTTTGTTGGAAGCCAAATGTGACATACTGTGTAAAAGGAATTGCAGTAGTAGGATGGTGAGGTGTGGGGGCTGGGGAGGTTTTCTGAAGTCCAATGATCAAGTCTAAGTCTTTCGGTATGCTTATGTCTCTAGATTGTAAACTTCACCAGTGCTTCCCAGGTTGTTTTACTCTTTTAGGGGGGGACAGGAAGGCTGGAGGGAGCTGGGGTAGGTATTTCCCTTCTTCTTGTGAGGTTCGGCTCTGGTAAAGACCTAAAAAGTTAGACCCTGGTCAAATAGTTTCTCTCTTGAGGGCAGACCTTGTCAGGGTGGACAGAATGCTCTGGTGTATTTCCAAAATGGCCACCTTTCCTTTCCCACTTCTGAAGCAGGAGGGAGATTTTCTTCCTATCTTTACTGTGACAGCCTGGTAGAGCCACTGGACATATAACAAAAGGTGAGTGTGCTGCTCTGTGACTGGGCTCCCTGGAGGTCTGAACTCTCAGACTTGTCCACCCTGTGCCCCCAGCAGTTCAGTTACAGCTCAAGTTGTCCTGTCCTGCTCCTGATTTCCACATAGGCCTCTGCTCATGGATTTCTGTGCCAGCAAGTTTTGATTTTGTGTATCTTCCTGTTTGTCTCTCCAGTTTGGGAGAGACATTTTCCCCTGTGGCCTCAATTCCTTGACAGATATAAGAAAATTTAAGTGGGTTTTTTTCCCCAGTTAGTTTAGCTATTTACTTATGGTTATGATGGGGTAATGACGTCTACACTGCTTAAATGCTGGACCAGAAACCAGAAGTCCTCTTTCTTCTTTTTCCATATGGACATTTACAGGTATATATTTGTCTGCTTTAACTGCATCCTGTGAGGTTTTTTATGTTGTGTTTTCTTTTTTGTTCATCTCAAGATAGTTGCCAATTTCCTTTGTGGTGTTTCAGCTTTCTATGGGGGGGAGTCATTTCTGTTCAGTCACTGGATTAATTTCAGAGAGTGTCAGTGCCTCCAGGCCCTGGGGTTTATTTACATCTACACCTTTTGAGAGTAGTTTCTGAGGAATAGGGGAACTGAAAGGAGACATGAGTGACTGGAGAGGGGGGAGTATGACTTAAGCTCTCGCTTTTGAAGCCATGCTGTGGCTTGTGGCCTCTACCCCAGAGATTCTCAACCAGGCCATATCGTCCTTCAGGTGGCATTTGGCAACATCTGGACATGTGTTTGGTTGCCATACTGGATGGAGGAGTGGCGTGCAACTGGCATCTAGTGAGTAGAGGCTGGGGATGCTGCTCAACACCCCATAATGCACAGGGCAGCCCCTCACAGCAGAGTTGTCTGGTCCGAAATGTCAGTAGTGCTGCCACAGAGAAACCTTTTTGTAACACTTTACATTGGCAGGACTGTATCCTGCTCACTAAGCACCCACCTGTGTAGTGTCTCAGTCCCTCTTCACAATGGTCCCTGAGGTAGGTGAAATGTCACAATCTGAGGTGAGGCGAGTGAAACCTTAAAACTGTAGCAACCTGTCAGTTGGTAGCAGAGCCTCGATGACCACCTGCCAGTCTGGTTGTTACCCCAAAGCCCATAGTTATCTGGGTCTCCACTGGCTCTGTCCACTCCATCTTTCAAAAGCAGATCAACATGCATTGTCCTGTGAGTAGATGTCTGGAGCACTGGTTGCCTGAGGGGCCTCTCCTAGCTAAGAATGTTTCACATGGTCTTGTGATCCTCTGCAAACACAGTGGAGACTCCCTGCAGGCCATGTGGTATTTGGCATGGAGTGGGCATACAGTACATTTCTGTTGAGTAAATTAGGAGTAGCTTGGTGAGCTCTAGGAGCTTGAAATGTAGGTTGTAGGTATCTCCAGAAGAGGCTGGAAAATGAGACAGGCCCCTAGGACTGACAGGGCAAGAGAAATCACAGACTGTACATGGGTTGTTTTGCCTCAAGGATTTTAATTTGGTTATTATTCATATAAAACCAATTATTATAATTTGGTTATAATTCATTATTCCCCTTGTTAAATTCCTCACACTTCAGCTTCCTCTTCTTACTGAATTGTGCATACTAGTACTTTTTACCTTTCTTAAAAGACCAGTTTTAACTCTACTTAAAAATTCACTGTGGCTTCAGATTTTGTCCCCTAAAGATCTTACTGGAACATGTAAAAATTCACTGTGGCTTCAGATTTTGTCCCCTAAAGATCTTACTGGAACATGACTTGCTGGGCCACCCAGGCGTCCCTTTTGTGGTATTTTGACATCAGTTATCATGAAATTATCCTGACATTGAATCCATATGTCTTCAGGTAACTGGTCTCTATATTCGCATCCATAAAATGGGATATGGTCCTTTGTTAGTTAACTGAGGCCTTTCCCGAGGATAAATGATTTAGAGCACGTGAAAGCATTCTCAACAGTGCTGTGTAAATGGCCAGGTCCCTCCAGTTATGAGTAACTGTGAAAAATTGTATTCATATGAATTATGCAGTATAACCAGTTGTCATGCAATTATTAAGGTAGTTTGCTAGAATGAAACAAAATGCATTCAGATTTTGTGCTTCTTACAGTGCTAGCCTAGTAATTTGATGAAAAGATCTCAAGCTATATCTTACCTTCGACTGTCCTGAGAAATACAAGAGCTTGACCTTGACCTTTGTTTCTCCATAGGTGTTACAGAACATTTTGGACACTGAAAAGGATTATGCTAAAGAACTTCAGTCTCTACTTGTCACTTATTTAAGACCCCTGCAGTCCAATAACAAGTAAGATTTACATTTTAAACCCCTTGCTAAATAAAGCAAGATAATGTCAGCATCCAGAGTTAATTGCTCTTATGTCACTGAATAATTGATTTTGCCCTTTAGAAGAATTTCCACAGATCACAGGTTGCCAAGAACACGGTCAGGGCAACGGAAATTACACAAGATGTTGCTGCTGGAGAGCTTGGCTTTCTTTCTCTTTTGCCTGTGGAAGGAATGAGCACATCCGCATTTCTGTCTGTCGCAGTTTTTATCTTGTATGTTTTAAAAGTGATATGTGCAGTTTTACCTTGCACACACGGATCCTGCTAGTGTTTTTATGCAGAAAACATATAAACTGGAAAGTTTTGTGCTCCCCCTGACCTTTGCTTGCCGGGGCAGAAACTCTTCCCCATGGTCTGAGAAGGGAAAGCATGTGGCATTTTGTGAATGTTTGTTAAGGGCACCTCGAGGTCGTTTTCATTCAGACCAAAGAGAATGATAGAACTGTTAAAATGTTTGTGTGTTTGTTTTATTTTTTTAAATATTATTTATTTATTTATTCATAGAGACACACAGAGAGAGGCGGAGACACAGGGAGAGGGAGAAGCAGGCTCCATGCGGGGAGCCCGATGTGGGACTCGATCCCAGGTCTCTGGGATCACGCCCTAGGCTGAAACTGCTGAGCCACCCAGGCTGCCCTGTGTATTTGTTTTAAATAAAATACTCAAACCTTATTCTGGTCTTAGAAATGTCTGGAGCTTGAATTGAAAACTTCATTTTCACAAAAGAAAAACATTGACCATTTTTTTTGTGCTTGTAGGCGTGGCCTATTTAACAAATAGTGGCTAACTGCATTTGTTTGTGTTTTTATTTTAATTGATTACACTTTACTAGAGATTATGATCTATAAGTCAAATAGAAAATTGAGCCACAGGCCCTTAAACTGCAGGACAAAAGCCTCCTCCTTCCCCTCAGTAAGAGTTTACTTTCGCTGGACAGCTGCCTCAGCTATTGGACTTCAGGCTTAAATAAATTTAACATATTTTGTGATTTTTTTCCTCCCTTTTTTTTTTTTTCCAAATCATGTTTGCTAAGGCATAAGGTCTTGCTAAATTTCCCAGTTGGTTATTTTCCATGGCACTATGGGAATCTTAACTTCGGTATGAAAGGATTTTGTATTCCTGTGTTTTGTAAGCATTGAAACATGATCAACAACAAAGTGTCTTTTGTTATTATTATGTAAAACATGAAGTTAATCCTGTGAATCATACTTCTTAGAGCTGAATGGAAGGAACCTCAATGAATCATTGAGTCTAGTGCCCTGGAAGAAATGACTATCCCCATTGAACAAATAAGGAAACTGAAGTCCAGAGGCTTATTGCTGTACCCATCACACAGCCAGTAAGTGGCCAGACTCGACCAGCTGCACCTCCTGCCGCTGATTGAAATGTGCCTTCCATTTTGTAGAGGTGACAGACAGGGGCAGGAAACCGAGGTGATGACCCTGAGAGGGGAGATGGGAAGGTTTCAAATGAAGGAGGCAAGAAGCCTGACTCAGAACTGTGCTGTTGCCATGTAAATTCAGAATACACTTGGGGTCTGTTTCTACCAGCTGTCTTTCTAGACAGAGTGACTCGAGCAAACCAGACTGTTTACTGTCTGATCCTGAAGGGACCAAGAAAGCCCCAGTCAGGTTCAGTTCGACTCCCCAGTCACCTTCTTGGGGCCATGAGAGAAGGAAGTCAGGGAAGCTGGCTGGCTGAATGTTTCACTTTTGATACCCATACTAGGGGTTTTCCAGCTTGTGGTTCAGAAGGGCATGATGGCAGAGGAACTGGGCACTTCTTATACTCGAGGGGTTACTGGTAAGGTTTGTGTGGGGCTTCCTTTTCTTTGTCAGCAAAAATACTCTCTTGGAAACACTCCCCTATTATATGAAGAATAAAGAATGTGTGGCTGACACTGGCCTTCTAAATCTTCAGAAAAGTTTTCTCCCAAAAAGTGTTTAAGAACATGGGCTCTGGAGTTAGAATGTTGTGGTTTAAGTTCTGGCTTCACCCTTCATTAGCTTCGTGGCTGGGTGATTTGCTTTAACCTCTGTGTGCCTGGGTTTCCTTACATGTAAAATGGAGACAATAGCAGGCACCTCATGAGGTTGTTGTCAGGTTAAAATGAGTTATTATTTGTGAAACACCTGGAGAAGTGTTAAGTGCTGTGTGAGTGTTGTTGGTGCATGTAATCACCTACCATTTGGTGGGGGAAAATGGAGAAAATTCATAGTACAGAGGCTCTGGATAAAATTTTTCAGTTGGCCTTTATTTGCTCTATTCCATTCCACAAACAAACAAGCAAGAAAACAAGCAAATAAATCAGTACTATTTTCTTCTCCTCTACTTCCTCTCATGAAGATTTCCTTTTATTGATTTATGAGCATTAAATTGGGAGAAAGTGGATTTTGCAATTTTTCCCAGTGCAATCTATGAGAATATATAATATCTTTCAATTAATCTCCCAGCTCCTCTAGAAGAGAATACTCAAAATTTTTTACATTTATTCCCCAGCCATGATGTATTTTGCCTATTTAGATACTTAAATATTACACACTTGTTATTTGTTCACTCATTGCATTGTGAAACACCTAAATGTCTTTTATAAACACTTGTCTGCTCTGGAATCATTATTCTTATTATAGAAAAAATAAATCAAGGAAAGACACTTTTAAAAGTTGTTTAAGACCACAGAGTTGTTGTAAATTAAAAAGTGAAAGTTAAAATCTAGAGATTGCCCTTCCCTCATCCCATTTGCCAATTTTTAGCAAATAATCATCTCACTAGACTAGAGGTAGGTAACTGGAATCATCCTGAAGTTCTATTTACTGAAACCATGTGTGTGTTTTTTTTTTTTTTTTCAGTCTGAGTACTGTGGAGTTTACATCTTTATTGGGGAACTTTGAGGAAGTATGCTCATTTCAACAGACACTCTGCCAAGCCTTGGAAGAATGTTCAAAGTAAGTGTTGGGTGTTGCCATTAGGGTAGCCAGCAATACCATTTCTTTGGTGTCTTTTGTTTACCCTTTACCTGTTGTCTTAGATAGGGGTACTTTATATTTACTCATTTGTTACAACGTTGATAAATTGTCCTGTATAGAGAAAAACCCACTAGGTGGTGGTATTTACAGAGCCAAACCACTAATGCATTGTATATCAGGGCTCTCCATGCAGTACGTTTTTTCTGATTTTATTTAAAAATTGTTTTGGTTTACTGCTCCTGATCAGTGTAAGAGGCAAATAAGGTCTCAACTGACCATGGACGATGCCTTTGACATTGATTAGATATTTTCTTTTGTATACTGCAAATTACTTGGAAAAATTAGTCAGATGATTCATTCAGTTGCATAAGCTGCTTTTTCTCTTTAAATCACTCCTGCTATCTTGTCTATTATATTAATAGTTGAAATACACAAAAAAGTGGGGAAAGGAAAGTATATCTATGTGACCCACAATACATATTTGATGGCTAGCTCAATAATTGAGGTGTTCAACTTCATATACAGAATGGACTGTAAAGATCATCAGGCAATATATTTTTGTAGCAAGATTAATTTTCCAAGCACTGTATCTCGGAGAAGTTTCATTGTCTACAGGGAAATTGGGGTGATTGCCTGTTTCTTGAGCTTTCTGGGACACAGGTGGTCATCCAGGAAGGAAGATGGTAAGAGCCTATACCAAAGAGACCTGAGAAGCCATCCTAAATACTGATACGATCCAGCTTATTGATGTGGAAAGATAAGTCACTGAGAGGAACCAGTTACAAACTAGATTTGTAATCTTTGTTTTCCATTTTATAGAGAAACATGTAGAAGGAAGACAAAGGAACATGCCAAAATTGTTCTAATAGCTGTCTGTGAACAGTGGAATGCTGAATAATTTTTTTCTTGCACTTTTCTGATTTGTCTACAAATGAAGACAGGTGGCTTGTAACTTAAAATAATTAGTCTTGAGGCCATCCTGCCTAGCGACCACCGAGCCACGAAGACTGCATAATATTCCTTTGTGATGTGTCATTTTTAGATTTGATTACTTTTGTCTGTCCTTTAACTTCATATAAATTAGCCAAGAGTATTTTTTGTGTGCCTGGCTAAAATTTTGAATATTATAATTTGAACAAATATCTTTTAAAAAAAACCCTACCTAGTAATTTCAAGTAAGCATCTAGCCCCTATTTATTGGTTCTGTGTTTGGCGGCTCAAGTTTAAAGTGGTGGTCAATTATCCCTTCAAAAAACAAAAAATAAGGTGGTGGTCAAGAACTTACATTCCATGGAGAAAGTGGTTAGAACATATTTTCTCTTTTAACTTTCGCAAAATAATTCAAAAGGTTCGCATGTAGCCAGGCTTGATTGGTAATCTTCTTCCTTTGTCCCTTGTTTCATATTTTACATTCTGTGTTTCATCTGTCTTACTTACAGGTTTCCAGAAAACCAACACAAAGTAGGAGGTTGTCTGCTGAACCTCATGCCTCATTTTAAATCTATGTATCTGGCTTACTGTGCAAATCACCCCTCAGCTGTCAATGTACTCACACAGCACAGGTAAATTGTTAACTGTTTGCCCAAATAAGCCATTCTGCAGTGAGATCCTTTCCTAGAACCACTTCCTTTAGAAATCCAAGGTGTCCAGTTGGACTTTTGATTATCCCCCTTCACAATTGCAGGAGTTAATCTGTCATTACATGGATTGCTAGTCTGTCTCTTTGGTCTGTCAGATCATTTCCTGAGCATTTGCTATGTGCAGAGACCCATACTAGCTGAGGGGGGATACAGTAGCAAACAAGGAAGAGGAAGTCCCTTCCCTCCTGGAGCATAGAATCTCAAGGGAAATACAGACATGAAATGAAATGTCATAAACATGTGGCATTACAAAAGGGTAATTAAAAGGGTGCTGTGAGACTTTGCAGTGTGGTACCAGCTTAGTGTGGGATGAGGGAAGATCAGGGAAAGATTTCCTGAAGCAAAACTCCATTTAGATCCAGTGTTTTAGCCTTTCCTCATCCCAGTGAATGATTGATCTGAGTTGCTGACAGAAGGCTAAAGGGCCTGGGTTCATTCCTTTTTTCTCTTTCCCGTTCTCTGGTGGGGGAAGTTTCAAACAGTGCTATGGCTCAAAGGCAGATACTCATTACTCTGTAAGGGCAGAAGGAAACCAGCAGTGTGAACTATCTGGCAGGCGTTTTAAGCAACGGGCTGTGATAATAATTGTACATGAATATAAATTGTTCACAATTCATGGGGAACAACGAAATGGTATCTCCTTTAAGAGTCCTTGCGAGGGACCCAGATAAGCTTGTATCTCTCTTACCCTTCCTCACCATCTCCTTTCCCAGCCCTGAAGCATTCACTGATGCATTCATCTGGACCAGAACCCTGGATGATAGGTTTAAAGATACAGTTTGGACTTTGAAATCATGTGCTAGAAATCTAGTGTGGGGGTCAGGAGGAGGAAGACAATAGCAAGAACACCACACAGAGTCTCTTAGTACTTGACCCGGAAATGAGACTCAGAATGGATATGGATTCCTCAGGACTGGAAACCGGAAAGAATATTCTTCTCTTAATCTGGCTCAGACTTGAACCCCCAGAGCCAGACTGGAACACTAGTTGACACGAACCCTCAGAAGTGGTAGAAATTTGGGTTTTATCCTGGTTGGTTAGGACTTTTATTGAATTTAGAGAGCCAATAAGTAAGGATTCTTAAGGTAGAATTCAGTGGGTCCTGCTTGGAGATCAATTTTCTTCTCCTGATCAAAGTCATAAGTTCTTGTAGAATAGCAAATATGGAAGTTGGAGTTTAAAGACAGAGAGGCCATGATTCTGAGTTATTTAGGCAAGGGCTGAACTCCTTATAGCTAATACTAGCTAATAATAGCACTGACAGTGCACCAGGCACATAAGAGCCTATGAGGGAATTACTATTACTACCTTCACTGCTTTACAGATAAGACAGTGGAAGGTCAAGTAATCTGCCGGAGAGCTCACAGCTCTTAAGTAGTTGAGCCAGAATTAGCATCCAGGTCTATCACACTTCTAAAAAAATATTTTTATTAAGATATATATGTATTCCCTACAAAGTATAATTTAAATGGAAATTTAAAGAATTACAATAAAATGAACACTCGTATACACACCACCCAGCTTAAAAAATAAAACATTACCAAAAAAGAGAGAATGAAAGCGTTACCATTTCCTTTTTTATCTACCAGCCTTATTGAATTCTAATTCACATACCATGCAATTCACCCATTTGAAGCATACAGTTGAATTATTTTTAGCATATTCAGAGTTGTGCAACCATCACCACAATCAATTGAACAACATTTTCATCACTCCCCAAACAATCCCATGCTCGTTAGCAGGCACCCTCCATTGCCATTCCAAGGCAACCCCTAAAGTACTTTACGTCACTCTGGATTTGCTAATTTTAGACATTTCATTTAAGTGGAGTCACACACTACAAGGCCTTTTATGTTTAGCTTTCTTTACTCGTCATGTTTTCAAGCTTCATCGTGTTGTAGTACTTATTTGTACCTCATTTTTTAAAAGAGATTTTTATTTATTTATTAATGAGAAAGAGAAAGAAGCAGAGACACAGGCAGAGGGAGAAGCAGACTCCTGGCAGGGAGCCCGACATGGGACTTGATCCCGGGTCTCCAGGATCACACCCTGGACTGAAGGCAGGCACTAAACCGCTGAGCCACCCAGGGATCCCCCAGTACCTCATTTTTAAAATCCCCACAGAAGATTCCATTATTTAGATACCTCATTTTTTAAAACAGATTTTATTTATTTATTAATGAGAGAGAGAGAAGCAGAGACACAGGCAGAGGGAGAAGCAGGCTCCCTGCTGGGAACCTGATGTGGAACTTGCTCCCAGGACCCCAGGATTATACCCTGAGCCAAAGGCAGATACTCATCCACTAAGCCACCCAGGTGTCTCTATTTATTTTACAGAGAGAGTAAAAGAGAGTGTGTGAACACGCGCGCGCGCGCGCACACACACGAGCTGGGGAGAGGGGCAGAGGGGGAGGGAGAAAAATCCTCAGGCAGACTCCCCACTGAGTACAGAGCCCCACATGGAGCTTGATCCCACAACCCTGAGATCATGAACCAAAATCAAGAGTCGGGTGCTCAACTGACTCAGTCACCCAGGCGTCCCAGAAATGCACCATTTTAAAGTGTATAATTAAGTGGTTGTTAATATATTCACCAGGTTGGGCAACCATCACCACCATTTGGTTTCAAAACATTTTCATCTCCCCCAAAAGAAACCTAATAGCCAGTAGCGGTCACTTTCCTTCTTTCCAATGGCTAATGATGTTGAACATGGTTGCACATGCTTGTTGGCTATTATAAGATCTTCTTTGAAAATATGTTTGTTTAAATCCTTTGCCTGTTGTTTAGTTGGGCTATCTTTTCATTGTGGAGTTGTAACACTTCTTTATATATTCCTCATATCAGATACATGATTTGCAAAAATTTTCTCCCAGTTTGTATGTTGTCTTTTCACTTTCTTGATGGTACCCTATGAAGCACAAAAGTTTTAATTTTAAGTTTAATTTTGATGACATCCATCATATCTATTTTCCTACTGTTGCTTGTGCTTTTGATGTTTTAGCTAAAAAACTATTGCCTAATCCAGGTCATGAGAATTTATGCCTATTTAAGAATTTTATAGTGTTATCTCTTACATTTAGCTCTTTAATCCATTTTTGAGTTAATTTCTGCATATGGTATGAGGGAGGGGTCCAAGTTCATTCTTTTGTGTGTGTAAGTCTAATGTCCCAGCACCCTTTGTTGATTTCTATTCCTATAAATTTGTTACATTGTTTTATGTCTCAGAATTGGATTATCTTGGTGAATGCTCCACTTGAGCTTCAGAACAATGTATATTTTTCTGTGGTTAGATGAAATATTCTATAAATGTAAATGAGATTACTAGGTTGACGGCACTGTCTACTTCAGCTATGTCTTTACTAATTTTCTATCTGCTGGATCTGTTGATTACTGATAGAGGAGTGTTGAGGTTTCTAACCACAATAGTGGATTTATCTGTTTCTCCTTTCAGTTCTATTAATGTTTGCCTCATGTGTTTTGTTGTACCGTTGTTAGGTGTATTCACATTAAGGATTGTTTTGTCTTGTTGGGGAATTGGCCCTTTTATCTTTATGTAATGCTCCCTCTTTATCCCTTATAATTTTCCTTGTTCTGATGTAGCTTTTTCTGAAATTAATGTAGCTAACCCAGCACATTTTTGACATATATTTTTCATCCTTTCCCTTTTATTCTATTTATATCTCATAGACAATATACAGTTGTGTCTTGTTTTTTAATCCACTCTGACAGCCTTTGTCTTTTAATTGGCATATTGAAACCATTTACATTTAAAGTGATTATTGATATAGTTGGATTCATGTTTACCATGTTTATAACAGTTTTCTTTTTTTAAATATTTTAAAAATATTTTATTTATTCATGAGAGACACACAGAGAGAGGCAGAGACATAGGCAGAGGGAGAAGCAGGCTCCTCGCAGGACTCAATCCCAGGACCCCGGGATCCTGGGACCTGAGTCAAAGTCAGATGCTCAACCACTGAGCCACCCAGGTGTCCCTATAACTGTTTGCTATTTATTGTACTTGTTCTGTTTCTTTACTACCCCACTTTTACTGACTTCTCTGGTTTTAGTTAAATGTTTTATGTGATTTCATTTTATCTTCTCTCCTAGCATATTATACTTCTGAAAAAACGTTAGTGGTTTCCCTAGAGTTTATAATAGCCATTTATAACTAACAGCACTTTCATATAACACTTTGAATTCATAGGTGGTATTCTCAATTCCCCCTCATCTCTTACAACATTGTTCTCATTCACTTCATTTATCCATAAGGTAAAATCACCTGATATATTGTCACTATTATTACTTTGAACAGTTATCTATTAGATCCATTAAGAATCAGAAAAGGGGGGGATCACTGGGTGGCTCAGCGGTTTGGCGCCTGCCTTTGGCCTGGGGCGCGATCCTGGAGTCCTGGGATCGAGTCCTGCGTCGGGCTCCCGGCATGGAGCCTGCTTCTCCCTCTGCCTGTGTCTCTGCCTCTCTCTCTGTCTCTGTGTCTATCATGAATGAATGAATGAATGAATGAATGAATGAATAAATAAAATCTTTAAAAAAAAAGAATCAGAAAAAGGTTTTCTTTCACTTGCATGTATTATTCTCTGGCACTCTTCCCTTTTTATGTAGGTCTAAGTTTATTTCTCTCTGAAGAACTTCTTTTAACAATCTTTGCGAAGGTGGTCTACTGGTGATAATTTCTCTCAGTTTTTGTTTGCCTGAGGAAGTATTTTTCCTCCACATTTTTTAAAAAGTAGGCTCCACTCCCAGTGTGAAGCCCAATGCAAGGCTTGAACTTATGATTCTGAGATCAAGACCCGAGCAGAGATTGAGTCAGACTCAGAACTGACTGAGCCTCCCAGGTGCTCCTCTCCTCCACTTAAAAAAAATTCTTTTCCCTTTTATTTTTATTGTGGCAGAAAATATATATAGCATGAGATATACCCTCAACAGATTTCTAAGTGTAAGAACAATATGCGAGGAGATTTTTCTATAATCTTTGCCTTGAGAACTTGAGTGGACTCTTGGATGCAAAGGGATCCTGAGACTAGGCCCCTGGGACTTTTTAACTGTTCAGCTAGTCCATACGTAGACTCTTAAAATTCATCAAAATTAGCATTTGAGTGTTTCTACCAGTTACTGGCTCCCATGGCTTCTCCTTCAGGGAAGCAGATCTCTGTTTTAATTCTCTGTATTTTCCTGCCTTTCCAGATTTGGGGCGGAGGGGTTTCCCTGTCATCTCATTTCCCAGTGGATCTAAGGAAAGTCATTGATTTTCAATTAGTCCAGTGGTTTTTTTCTTGGGAGAATAGTAAGGATGCCTTCCAAACTCTATATGTCAGAGCTGAAACCAGAAGTCCTTTAATGATTTTTTTGAATTCTGTTTTTGGTGGTTGCTTTGAGACTTTCCATATATATCTTAACTTATCAGAATCCCCTTTATATTCACACTAAATTAATTCTAGTGTGATAAACTAATGTTACTCCTCGTATACCCTGTCTCTTCTCATTTGGGGCTACTGTTATACATATTATATCTATATGCTATAAACCCAGAAATACATTGTTGTAAATATTATTTTATGTAATGCTATGTGTATTAATGAAACAGAGAGGGAAAGGAGAACAAGGATATATTTAGAGCATCTGTTATATTAACATTCACTTTTAGTATGTGTTTATCTTAATTTCTTCCTGTGGATTTGAGTTACTATCTGGTATCATATACTTACTCCAATAGTGCTTTCCTCCCACCCACTGCCACTGTGCTGTGCTTGTAAAATATATTACATTTCAATATGTTACAGGCCCAATGATATTATGATATATTGCTTTACACAATCATTTTTATACTAGTTAAGAGAAAAAGGAGAAATATGTAAATATGTCTTTCACAATTGCATGACTACCTTTGCTGGTGCTCTTTTTACATGTAGATTTGAATTTACATCTGGATTTACTTAATTTTCTCATGTAACTTTAATATTTTCTTGTAAGCTGGGTCTTCCAGCAAGTAATTCTTTGGTTTTGTTTATTGGGGAATGTTTCCATTCCACCTAAATTTTGGAAAAATAGTTTGGATGGATATAGAATTCTTGGTGCGCAGTTTCATTTCTTTACCTTGGGTATATGTCATTTCACTGCCTCTGGGCCCATATTAATTCTGATGAGAGATTAGTGGTTAATCTTATTCGGGTTCCCTAGCCTATAATCAGTTTTCTCTTTCTATTTTTAAGATTTTCTCTTTTTTTTTTTGTCTCTCAGCATTTTTACTACAATTTGTATATGGATCTCTTTGCACCTGTCCTACTTGGAATTCATGGAGTTTCTTGGCTACATAGATCAACATTTTCCTCAAGTTTGGGAAGTTTTCAGTCATTACATCTTCAAATATTTTTTTCTGCTCCATTCTCTCTTTTCTCCTTTGGGACTGTCATGATTCATATGCTGTTGTGCTCAAAGATGCCCCACATTTCTCTGAGGCTGGTTCACTTTTCTTTATTCGTTTTTCCCTGCCCCACCCCTGTTTTCTCAGATTACATTATCTCTCTGAATCTATCATTAAAGTTACTGATTCTTTCTTCTGTCAGTTCACATCTACCACTTAGCATCTCCAGTGAATTTTAAAATCTCAGATATTGTATTTTTTAACCCCAGAACTTCTATTTGGTTCTTTTTAAAAAAACAATTTCTGTCTCTTCACTGATACTCTCTGGTGAGACATTGTCATTATAGCTTCCTTTAGTTCTTTAAGCATGGTTTCCTTCTTTTGTTGTTATTTTTTTATTGGAGTTCGATTTGCCAACATATAGTATAACACCCAGTGCTCATCCCATCAAGTGCCCCCCTCAGTGCCCGTCACCCAGTCACCCCATCCCCCCACCCACCTCCCCTTCCACTACCCCTTATTCATTTCCCAGACTTAGGACGCTCTCGTGTTCTGTCACCCTCTCTATTTCCCACTCATTTTCTCTTCTTTCCCCTTTAATCAGCATGGTTTCCTTTTGTTCTTAGAGCACATTTATAATGGCTTTGAAGTCTTGTAACTCACACAATTTTTATTATCTCTTTTTATCTCCTGTGTATGGGTCACACATTCCTGTTTCTTTGCATGTTGTTGTTGTAAACTAGACACTATGTTGTCTAGTGACTAGACACTTTGTTGTTGTAAACTAGACACTATGCAATTTTAGGGTTAGAAACTCTGGATACTGATTCCTTTCTCTCCTCTTGGGTGTGTGTTGTTGTTATTGTTCGCTTATTTGTTTGTTTAGTTACTTGATAGTCTCTCTTAGTGACGCCTGTTTCACCCACAGTGTGCACCTCTGACGTCATCCTTCAGAGGGCATAGCCCTGGTCATGCACACAGTCACCCTGAAAGGATGGTGGTTTTAGCAGGGTTCTCTTTGACCATCTCTCCCTGATTTTCCTGTTAAGCTGTCTACCCAATTCTGCATCAGATCCAGCTGTTAGGCTCCACTAACTTCCAGTGGATTGCTCTCATGGTTTTGACAATCCCCTGTGGGACATAAATTGATCTGTCATCCAATCCAATGAAGTTCAGGCAGGGGTAGTTTTTGAGACAAATCTTTGAAGTGTGTTCTGACCCTTCTTAGCTGTGTCTTTCCTTGGTACTTTCTAGTGACCTAACTGGCTTATGGTTTACATTCTTGCTCTTAATTAAAAAGAGCTGCCAGCATCCTCTTCTTTTCCTCATCACCAAAATCTTCATTGTTTTTGCAAGAACCTTTAAGGTTTGGATTTCCTCACACTCTTTTTCTTTTTTCCTTTTTTTAAAAAGTAGGCTCTACACCCAACATGGGGCTCTAGCTCATGACGCTGAGATCAAGAGTCACATGGTCTACCAACTGAACCAGCCAGGCACCCCTCCCCACATTTTTTTTTCTTTTTCCTTTTTTAAAAATTTAAATTCAATTAGCTAACATCTGGTACATCATTTATTTCAGATGTAGTTTTCAGTGATTCATCAGTTGCATATAACACCCAGTGCCCATCATATCACATGCCCTCCTTCATGCCCATCACCCAGTTACCCCATTCCCTCACCCCTCACACTTTTTTTCAACTAAAACCAGTTCCTCTGGGGAGAGCCTCAGAACTCTCTGTTCCTGTAGGCTGCCTTCCTCCCTGGGAAAAATCTTTGTGCCACTGTTTTGGGCACTGGGTAGGGCACTAGCCTCTGGTCTTCTCTGCTTGCCTCTCCCAGCACAAAATCTCTGCCCAGCAAGTGAGTAGGGGTGAAGGTGTTGGGTCCAGTGTTTTCAGCCTGCCACTGCAGGGATAGAGCCTTCTTCCTGTGTCTGTGTGTGTGTGTGGCTGAATAGAGAAGGAAGCCTCCACCTCTTAGCCATGCTGGCTAGGAATTGGCTTCTTCAGCTTAAAGTTTAAGCAGATGAGAGATGCTAGTGAGGTATTGTGTCCTTGGATTGGGAGCTGAGGGGAGAGGGAGGGAGACCTGAAGTCTTGGCCACACTTGCAAGAGGTAGAGCCTCCATCAAGCTGAGCGGGGAGGGAAGGAGAGAGGAAGATAGCAGGTTCATGGTCAAATGCCAGGTACTCTCCTTGTTCTGAGGATTGGAATGTTTTCTTGAATAAATGTTCTTTCACTTATCATTATGCCATTAGAACAATTTCTGGAGACCTGAAATGGTTGCTTTTATAGTTTCCACCAACCTGCAGGTTTGTGTGGGGATTAAATAAGATAATGTCTACAAAGTACCCAGTATTTAGCACAAGGCAGTTGTCACCACTCCTTATTTCTACTTTATTCATTTGCTACCAGCCATTAGTTACTTTTTAGAAGAAAGTTGTATGCGGCATTTCCAGCATACAAAAAACAGAAATAAAATAAAGTCCACCCAGGTAGCCACCATTCAGCTTAACAAACAAATTCTAGCTGCAGTCATAGTCCTATATGTACTCTCTCCTATTTCCTGTTCCTCCCTCCGATGCCACAGGGAGCCACAGTCCTGAATTTGGTTTTATCATTTCCAGAAATGTTTTCATACTTTACTATCTATCTTCAATTAAGAAAAAAATACCCAGAAGCATTTTTCCTGTGGTGGATAAACATCTTGTGTGTATAAAGACAAATTTCTTAATACCAATAAAAAGAGATCCCCCTCATGTTAGAATATGAGCACATTTTCTTTTCCTTTTAACCTGAGAAAGTCAATTCCAGAAAGAAATGGTGTACCTCCAGGAGCCGACTTCTATAGTGTTCAGAGAAGTTTCGGTTGTAACTCTGTGTGCTAGAATGTTATGACTGCATTTACCCACATTAGGATTTTAATTTTGTAAATAACAGTAGAGATTCCTTCAACCATTATGATTTAAAGTTTGTTACAGGGATGCCTGAGTGGCTCAGTGGTTGAGCGCCTGCCTTTGGCTCAGGGTGTGATCCCGGATTCCTGGGGTCGAGTCCCACATCGGGCTCCTTGCATGGAGCCTGCTTCTCCCTCTGCCTGTGTCTCTGCCTCTCTCTGTCTCTCATGAATAAATAAACAAAATCTTAAAAAAAAAGTTTGTTAGAGAGTTAATTTAAAGGTTCTCAACTTTGGGGGGATTATCATATCCTATTTACTTCATTTTGGTTAGTGGTGTTTTTTGAGAATTTTATAATATACCTTGAAATGATGGAAGACTCATTGGAGTCCCATAGAACTGAATTTTTATATTACCTTTTATTTGTATATAAGGGGTGAAAATTAAATTGAAATCCTTGGAGGTTTCCCCAGATGTGTTTCTAATATAATCTCAGCTCTTTTACATGTATCTTGTGGGCAAATTATGCTGAAGACTAGAGACAAGGTATAGGTGAATGAAATTTCAGTCTAAAATCCTGTTTTATTGTTTTTTTTAAAAGCAAGATTTATTTATTTATTTGAGAGAGAGAGAGAGAGAGAGAGAGAGAGAGAGAGAGAGAGAGAGAGAGATGGGATAGGGGCAGAGAGAGAGGGAGAGAGAGAGAGAGAGAACCCCAAGCAGACTCCCCACTGATCATGGAACCCTGATGTGGGGCTCGATCTCATGACCCTGAGCTGAAACCAAGAGTCGGTGTTTAACTGGCTGTGCCACACAGGCACCCCTAAAATCCTGTTTTAGATGAAAGTGTCAGCCGAAATAAGGATATTGGTGGATTTCTGTTCTTTCCCGACCGAAATCTGTGGATGCTTAGACACTGGAGAACCACTGGAGCCTAAACAGGCCAGTCAGTTGAACTTCTTCCTTTCGGCCTGCAGATGGCAGCATCATACCAGAAATATACCTGACATTTGGCAAAGACCTACAGCTTTGAAATTCATTACATGTTGGCACCTTGTTAAGAATGCAGTGATGTATCATCTGAATATGGATATAGAAGCAGACCCCAACTTTGATGTGTCCCCATATTTACATATATTTGAATGGCTGCCCCAGTCTTTTGTTATCCCCTGGTTGAGGTCTTTTGGGATTTCCCCTCTCTTTCCCTTTCAGGCTTATTACTGTAGCTCTTGTTTCTTCCTGGGAATAAGTGCTCCCTTACAAAAATACCCACTTCTCTCCCGTGCTTTGGTGTGTCTCCCATCCTTTTCACAAGGGAAGGGACTCAGATTGAAAGAGAGAGCAAGGTGGGCAGCCCCGGTGGCTCAGCGGTTTAGTGGTTTAGCCGTCTTCAGTTCAGGGCGTGATCCTGGAGACACCGGATCTAGTCCTACCTCAGGCTCCATGTCACCACTGTGCCTGGTCCCTCTTGTTGTCATATTGTTTACCCTGTTGTCAGCAATGAAAACTTGGAGGAAAAACCCAAAGTTGTGTTGTGTATTCGTTCCAGGGACAAGGAGCCTAGGGAACATTCTGAGACTGGGTTCGGTTCTGTCTGTGTCTTTGAGGAACCGGGGGAGGGAGCACACGTGGGACAGATCACAAACAAAAAGTGGCGGGGATGAAAAAGAAGCAGACAGCCTTGGCTCTGGGACTAGATGAATGAATAAAGGGATAATAGGGATCCACCTAACCCATTTGAGTGGCATCCCTGGGATTTCCCACTGGCCAGAGGTCCAGGCCTTCAGCTCCTCAGGCCTCACTTCCCCCTTTCTAGGCCACAGTGATTTCCATGAAAGCAGGGCAGGGGGAGGAAGGAAGTGTGTGTGGGGGGGAATATCTGATCCTTTTCCAGCTATTTTAGGTAGACTTCTCATCCTCAAAGTAGAAATCTATGCAAATATTCCACAGAAACACTCTTACATGATATGGTTAACCTCTGTAGAAGTATTAGAAGTTAGGATCATTTTCTGGAGCTTTCTAGCCTAACCCAAAACATCCCAGAACCCCATCCACCATGTATTCTGTGAGATAAAGGTATATTGAGTCTAAAACAGCATTCATACATTGAGAACTGCTTCTCTTGTATCACATCATGTGTACAGAACATGTGAAGCTTGAAAAACAAGTCTTAACCCACTGACATTTCCAACAGGCTATATAAAATTAAAAACCGCATTTTAAAGACAGCTTGTTCTTTGATATAACAATAGATATTTGAATCTTACATTTTTGTATAATGACCTTAATTTGTGGATTAAGTTTATTTGGCCAAGTAAAATGTGTCTTGTAGGATCTAGTTATTGTACTGGGCAGTGGCTTTATTAAGACAGTTTTGTTCATTTGTTGCACTAGTAAAAATGCTCATTTCTTCCCAATAGCTGATGATCTCATGTTAAGTGGAAAAAATTTTAAAGACCCTCTTTTATGATATTTAGCAAGCCTAAAAGTTAGAATGTGGCATGGAAAGTAATAACAAAATACACGTTAGCATTTGCTTTTAATTGTTGTAAGCCTTGTATCAATTAGTGTAGAACACTGAGGACAGGGGGCATTTATTTAGTCATGGAGAGAAAAAAAAATAAGACTTGTTTACCTAATTGAAAAGAAATTAGGAAAGTGATTTTCTCTAAATTACATTTCTATTCAAATGCACTCTCCAAATTCAAGTTATTTTCCTAATTATATTTTATATGCAATGAATTTTTAAACCTCTTTGTGCACTTTATGCTCTTGGTTGGAAATTTAACATCAATTGAGTTTCCATTAAGCTGGAAATCACAGCTTAATGGTAGTTTTTAGAGATGTGATTTTAGCAAGGTATTTGTCTTGGCATAGTAATAATAGTAATATAAATGCATTTATAGGCTACTTTAAAGTTTACAAAATACTTTTCTACACAAAGGCATGTGGTGTCATGGAAAGACTTGAGGCTTTGACTTCAGACCTGGGCGTGAACCCCAATTTAGCCATTTACTTCCAATTACTCTTCCTGAGTCTCAGGCTTCTCATCTGTAAAATGAGGATAACACCTGGGTTGAAGTGCCACTGTGCATATTAAATAGGAATGAATGTTTGTGAAGATCTTAGCATGAAACAAGTCACCTTCTGAACCCCAGTAGTGAATCTTCAGAATTTAGTAGGAAGTAGATATAATCCCTGTCTTACAAATGAGTCAGCTGAGTCCAGGTAACTGATCCAGAGGCACCAGCCCTAATTCATGACTCCAGGTCCAGAGTTCTTCCCTCCTCCCAGGGGCTTCTGGGGCAAGACGGCAAACATAGATACAATACTCAGCATGGATTGTCAGGTGTGGCCACTCAGATACCATCCAGCTTCCATCAAAGCAGTGATTCCTAGTCCATTTTCCCTCTGACATACATGTGACCCTGCATGGCTCCAGGTTGCTGGGGTGTTAGCTGAAACCCCATCCCTTTCTCTCCCACTCACAAAAGTCCAAGAAAAGAGTGTGTCTATTAATAGGATAACCTACAATCCATCCCATCCCCACCCCACCACCCAGTATTTTACTGCCAATAGCAAGTTTCTCTGAAAACCTTTCACCACTGATTGCAACATGCCATGGTTAGGAACTGCCTGCCTGAGCTGTCTTCTAGGGAGAATAAGTCATTTTGAAGTAGATAGTTCATGATCGAGAGTGATGAGAAAGATTGGTGGGACCAGTGGGAGGTAAAAAGTGTGGGCTTGAGTTTGTAGGCAATCAGAGGTTCTTGAGTAGAAAGCAACAGGATTAGAGTGGTAGTCTGCAGGCCAGCTTGGAAGCCAAAAAGGCTGGAAGCCAGGAGACCAGTTGGACTCTTGGAGTGAACCAGATGGTATGAGATAAAGGTCTGAACCGCGGCAGTGGCAGCGGGAATGGAAAGGCATCAACTTGAGACTGATTGGCTATGCACAAGCAAGCAAGGAGGCAGAGGGGGCCCAGTCAGAAGCAGAAGTTTCAGAATATGCTGTCAGGTAGGCAGTGGGTGTCCTTCTTTAATTTTATTTTGCACAAATGAATATTAAAATGATCTTGCAGCCCCAGGACTCAGGATCACGTTGCTAGAAAGGAGACAATTAGGACGGTGCAAAAAAGCAGAAAAGAAAAGCCCAAGCTTATAGGGCATGGTTCATAACATATTAGTGGTCTTTTTCTTTTAACCCAATTGCTGCCTTATGGAACTGTCTGTGTAGCCTGCTGTGCTGGTTTCAGATCCTAGGCTAAGTGACTTTGTGGCTAGTCATAGAAACATGCAGCTATCTGAATTTTGAACTTGATTCTGAACATTACAAGTGGGTGCCCGATGATAGGGAGTATGCGGTGAGTTGCTCCGCTTGGCATTTTATCAGTCAATAACCAGAAAGTTTGAAATGACTCAAGTTGTATGTGGAGGCCGTCTGATAGACTGTATGTTCCATGTTGGTGGGGGCAGTCTCCTTAATTGAGGGCAGGGATTTTTATTTCATCCACTGCTGTGTCCCCTGCAGAGAACAGAGCCCATTTATTTGTAGATGTCAATCAATGATTGTTGTATGCACAGATGAAGCAGGGGATCACAGTGACTCTGGCTTGCCACAGTAGCCCCAGTGCTGGGCACAAGGCTGATTGCATAGCAGGAGCTGAATAAAGGTTTATCAAATGGAACTGACATGAGTTGGACAGCATTTGGTTGAGCAAAACTGATTTATATCTGGTTTTATATTGTGGAAAATACAGGAAAATAATGTTGGGTTTTTACTTGGAACATTAAGCAGTAACAAAACCATGTTCATTCTTTTGCTAGTGATGATCTGGAACAATTCATGGAAAGTCAAGGTGCGTCCAGCCCAGGGATCCTCATTCTAACAACCAGCCTCAGCAAACCATTCATGCGACTGGAAAAGTATGTCACTCTCTTGCAAGAGTTGGAACGGCATATGGAGGTAAGAAGGCAGTGTGTGGGCCTCTGCTCTAGAGGAAGCAGCCAGTCTCCCTTCAGACTAACCCTGCTGAGGAATTCAGGAAAAGCCTTGGTTTCACATTTTACTTGATCCAGTCTTCCCTCTTCCTGGGCTTCTAGTGTCCCTCTTTATGCAGCAAAATAGAAAGGGGGCATTCTTTTTTCCCCCCTCTTAAGATTGTTTTATTTTTACTTAATTTATTTTTCCCATTTTTATTGACAAATAAAAACCATATATGTTTAGGTTGTACAATGTGATTTTTTTAAGTGTACCATGTGATGGTTTAATATCTGTAGATATTGTGAAATGATTCCCACAAGCTAGTTAATTCACACCTCCATCACCTCACACAGTTACAAGTAATTTTTTTATAACACTTACAATATACTCTCAGTGAATTGCAAGTATACAATACAGTGCTAGAAACTATAACCACCATGCCGTACAGTAGATCCCCGGAATTCATTCATCTTGCAACCACGAGGTCCCTCCTTTACTACAAAATATTTGTGATCATTTGTCCTCCCAGCCTCAAACCCAGTGCTTCTCTCAAGTTGACTTAGGTTCTCCTCCTCTGTCGATGGTGGTTCAGTCAAAATTGGCCAAGATTTTCTGTTGTTCTGGTATATGAACCAGCCTGATTGTGGGATACAAACAAAGCAAAGCATCGGAAAATATAAACACCATTTTCACTTATAGACAGGGATAAATCCCTGAGATCACTGCGATCATTCAGCTTTCTGACTCTGGGTTACACTGGAACATTCTGGAATCTCCTTAAAGACTCATAAACAGGATAACCAATATTAGTTGATCTGTCTATGTACCCATAGACCTACATCAAAGCCCCCTCACATTTGTGTTTATAAACTTAGAGTTGATTGGCAATCGCTGCAGCATAGCTATAATCTTTCCTAAATATTAAGATTGGCAACGATGCCTGACCATTGAATACTGTTTCAGCAAGAGGCCAGATCCTTTTATTAAAAACCAATCAACAGGGATTGCTTCTAGAGTCATCCTTGCGCCATCGAGCATGGGTGTTTGAGGTGTGGGTGGGAGAGGAGGGCCCTCTGAGGGAGGCTGCGTTTACCCTAGTTGCTCTTCCTGTGTCTGGGGAAAGGTTTTGAGGTTTTAAAGGGTTTGATTATCTTTAAAGAAAAAGGTTGCACACCGCCGTTCTCATCAGCATTTGTAAGGATTGAAAGCGTGTACTCTGAGCAAAACCACATTCTCAGGTTGTTTGGCCTGCCGGAAAGCTGGAGGCAGCAGGGAGCTAGTGAGCAAAGCCTGCTGGGATGAAATTTCAGTTAGGCCTTGGGAAGGTGTTGACCTCTGGATGCCTTCCCAAGAGCTAAACCAGTTTGCTGAACCGTTTGAGGTTTGCCCCTCCTTGCTTATTGCAGAAATCCAGAAACCAGCGGCCTCAGTTTCTGTTCCTGCTCAATGCAGGAGTGGTAACATATACTCAGTTTGAGGAGAAGAATCCCCAGCCGCCCCCGCTGTCTGGATCCCCTCCGATGGGCTTCTGTGTGTTGGAGCCTGTCTGCACTCCTGCCTCCGTTGGTTGTTGCTCACCTGCCTTGGGCTGCCTTCCGTTTCCCACCATCAGATAACCCACACCATCAGCACTAGTTAGCCATCCGGTGAGCCACTTTCTCCAGCTTTCTGATCAAATAGCATGGCCGCTGGCTAAGGGGAGCCTAGAATCAAAATAGCTGTTGGTTAATTTGGCAAAGGATACATTTGACCATAAAAGAATAGAAACCTTCTTCACAGAAGCAATAATGTTCTTGGCTTGGGGCAGAACCCTGGTCTGTCCAGCTGTGTGTTTTCTTACCTATGGCTGGTGGAGCTTCCGTTAGGCCAGCTGAATCCCAAAGGTTAGGTAGACATATATTCCCATGGTGGGTATATTCCCATGGTGGGTATTTGGGGTGGGTATACCTCCCCAAGAATCTCCCCTCTCCCTTCATGAGTCGTCATGGAGATATGCATTCCTTAGAGCCGTTCTGGAACCTGTCCGCTTTTCGGGGTTGTAAGTAGCACAGAACTGCAGACCATACATGTGGCTTACAAAGAAGCACATGGTATGAAACTTGGAATTTTGTTCCCATCTGCCCCATTGAGCCTCCTGGAGGAAAATTAAGGCATTTTAAGAAGTAAGATGAGATTGATTTTTCTGTAACCACGGTTCCCTACCTCTTGTCACTTATTAACAACGTGGCCTGATGATGCCCCCTCCTGACTGCTGATTATTTATTATCTAGAGACTCAGTAACCACACCTAGCATGTTGTTGCCAAATCCATGATGCGCTACCTACCGCCTGTCTGCGTTTCTTGGTCACCTGATCTTGGGAGGCGCTGAGACGCCAAATGCTCAGGTGCTGTCTTATTTTCTGATCTTTAAATTAGCATACAGTGAAATTGACTTTTTTCTTTTGACGTATAGTGCTGTGGCTTTCAGCACGTTTGTGGATTCATGTGACCACTGCCACGATGGAGATACAAGACAGGTCCATCATCCCCTCAGATTTCCTCTGAGTCCTTGCGGCTGCCACACCCTCCCCCCTCAACCCCTGGCAATGGCTGATCTGTTCTCCTTTAATATTATTTTGCAATGTATTCCTTTAATAGGATACGCATCCGGATCATCAGGATATTCTGAAAGCAATCATAGCATTCAAAACTCTCATGGTAGGTGATGCTCTCCAATTATAATTCTGTTTTGTATGCTTTGTTCCTAAAAGAGTGACATGTGTGTAACGTTTCTTTCCTTATGCAAAGGTCTTTAGAGTGGAAACAATAAGCTTTAGTGACAGTACCGCAGTGATTGTCTCATTTAATTTTGTCTTCCAAAAAATCATGCTCACCTATGAAAGGTTGCCAGGCTGAGGGTATAAAGCACTCACATTTGAAGTTTCTGCCACATTAAGCATTGCTGTGTAGGTGGGGGGTTTCCTTTTGTCTCTTTGTCTTTCCCCCCGTGTCGTTCACCTTATGTCTGTGCAACTTGTCGTTCACTGATTGGCATCGATAATGGATTCATATATATATGCCAAAAGGTGTGAGTTTGTTCTTTGCATATGAAAAAGAAATCCTTCATCAAATCTAAAAGGAGAAAACCTACTCAAATACAGTTGCTTTATACAGATTGCTATCAAAGCTATCTGTAATCTTGTATCTTGAGCATGATGGTTAATGTCTTCTGGAACCCACTGATGGCACTTGGTAGCATTTTAGGAGAAAAGATAGTGTTACTTTGAGTGATTGATTAAGTTCAAATTCACTTTTTAAAAATATTTATTTATTTATTTGAGAGAGAGGAGCACAAGGGGAGAGGGAGAGAGAATCTCAAGCAGACTCCACGCTGAGCATGGAGCTGGGCGCAGGGATTTCTCACAACCCCGAGATCACAACCCAAGCTGAAACCAAGAGTCAGACACTTAAGTGACCGTGCCACCCAGGAACCCCAAGTTTAGCTTCATTTTAGACATTTCTGTGGCATTCCAAGTGATTGGGTTCCATGGTCAGTTACTGATCCTTGCTATAACGTTGTGAGGCAGCATTCACCATCACCTCATTTTTATTGCTGTTAAAAGATCAGTACCTGGTGTGTCCACAGGAAACAGCAAATTGAAGAGCAGAGTAAGGTATTAGGTTAAAATTGCTATTGTCATAGGTCAAAAACGGTTGAATATTGGCAATTTTCTATGGCTCAACCTAACAGAACAGCTCACCGAAATATGGCATTTATTACTACTTGTGTCCCTTGATTTGTCCTATGTAAATTGAATATAGAATTCTTTTTTATAAAAATAATATTTCTTTCTGACCATTGTACATGTTGTGAAGCTTGCTTTGATGGCCATAGTATGTTTATTCCCAGTATAGATGCTTCAAAAATGTGTGTACAGTGAACTGCTGTCTTTAAGTTTACATGTAGCTGAAAGGGGCAGCAGAGATTTTATAGAAAACACACCCCAAAAAACTATGACATTTATTTGGAAACAGTAGCATAGCTAACCATATGTTCATTTTCATATTCAGCTTGGAATGAGTACTGTTAAATCACTCTAAGAAATAACTTCACACTTTCTGAAGCAGTGATATTTATATATAGCATATTCATATGCCACATATTGTTTCCTGGCTTGTATTTTCAGTTTGTATTAGTAAAATTCAGTTGTATCTCTTTTTCACGGTTCTCTTAGGAATGAAAATTAATTTCGTATTTTTTTTTCCATATCGATCTACTACTAGTGCCTAAAGTATAGGGCCATGCCACAGTGAATCAAATTGATCTTATAACGAAACAAATACAGGGCCCCTTCTACCGCTTTATCTTGTTGTTTTGGCAAAAGTGGCCCTTCTTCACAAAACCTTTGGCTAGAGATTTAAGATAGTGGATCTCTTTATGTGTCAGGAGCACATCTGGTGATGGGATTCGTGATGAGGAATAGGGACTCCGTGGCAATCTGAAAGTGCAAAGCCCCATCTCACTTTGGTCTTGTTTTGGGTCTGTGTAACAAGAATTCCTATTCTATTATGTTCTGCTTTGGTTCTATAGGGCCAGTGCCAAGATCTAAGAAAGAGAAAACAGCTGGAGTTGCAGATACTTTCAGAACCTATTCAGGCATGGGAAGGAGAGAATATTAAAACCTTGGGAAACGTGCTGTTTATGTCACAAGTAATGATGCAATACGGAACGTCTGAGGTAAGATGTTTCAAATCTCAACGCCATTGCTTCCATCTTTCCTGTTTCTCTTCTTTGACTTGTCCTTTCGTCAAGGTCAAGTGCTTGAACATTCAAAGAAACTGAGCACCTCTTCTTTGCCCGGCACTCTGCTGGGTGCTGTGGGAGATAGGAGAGAATACGCGATAATCCCGGCCTTCGAGGAATGCCTTACAAAACAGATGGAAACTCAAGCTGCAACTAGCAAACAAACCCAAATAGTCAGCGTAGGTTGTGTGGTCTCCACAGTGGATTCCACGGAAAGCCTTATGGAGGTAGGACCTGAGGAGGAGGGCCAGGAAGAGAGATGGCAAGGATTTTGTAAGTTAGAGGCTGTTCTTACCTCTGGAAAGAACAGGAGCGTGGCCTTTTGAGATGGAGAGAAACATCAGGTTTTGAGAACCCCGGGCATCAGGCAAGAGCTGTTCAGATCCACAAGGTAGGCAGCAGAGTCATAGAGAAACACGACGACAGGGGTGATAACAATATTCACTCTGCCAACCATGTGTGTCAGTAAACTGGGGGGATGGGGCTAGGCACAGAAGGGACCAGCTGGGTTGCACAGTGAGAAGCACCCCCCACGAAGGTGGTAGGGGAGAAAATGAAAGTGCAGGGGCAAATGAGCCCCGTTTAGGAGGGCAGGTTGAGAGGAAGCAGTGACCTGGGGGCCAGAGGAGACGATGGATGTTCTCTTAGACCTGTTAACTTGCCTGTAACCATAGGTCTCCAGGTGGAAAGGTCTTGTAGGCAGCTGTTAAAACAGTAGAGAAATGTGAGTGGGAGTGAGAGGCAGAGATTCAGATGTCCCTGACAGATGTGCCCTCCTAGGAAGTAAATATCCGGAGAGAAGCACGGAGGGCTGAAGATGGATTATGTCTTTTAGGAAGGGGGCAGAGTAGGGGAGGAAGGTTGCTTATGTCACCTGGTATGATTTATCGAGTGTTAGAACTGCCTTCCCTGTCCCAAAACATCTTCCTATAGTCCCTGACAGGTCTCTGTCAGAGATTCATTACTTAGGGTTAATAAGCAATCTCATTTAAGATGCAGATACCCTGGGGAGGGTTAATGCGGTGGCCAGTCTAACTATTAGTCTTTCACACCTTTGGGATAAACCTCTGGGGTGAAGGGAGGAGGAGCCAGGGCCTCAAAGAGCTGACAAAGAGAATTGGGGAAGTGTGTTGTCATGGAAACTCCAGGAGGGGCTGTGGAAAGTGGTCAGCCTGCTGAGTGCCACTGAAGGTTCGAAGGTTCGGAGGTCAAGGAGTCTGGAGACCCAGAAGAAACCATTGGATTTCGCTAGAAGGCAGTTATTGATGACTTCGGGAGAGCAGTGGGGCTGCAGTTAGGGAGGAATCAATGGGGAGAAAAATGAAGACAGCAAGTAATTTGGCAATATAGTGTCAAGGACCAGGAGGTACTGGCAGACCTGGGAGATGTTGGACGTTGGGTTCCAGACACCTGCCATAAAGCAAACAGTGCAGTGAAGTGAGTCAAATGAAGTTTTTGGTCTCTCGGTGCATATAAAAGTAGTCTTTATGCTATACCATAGTTTATTAAGCGTACAATAGTGTTATGTCTAAAAACAGTTACGGACCTTAATCAAAAATACTTTATTGCTAAAAAATGCTAACCAGCATCACGGCTTTCAGTGAGTCATAATCACTGATCACCATAACAAAAACAGTAATAGTGAAAAAGCTTGAAATGCGGCAAGAATTACCAAAACATGACAGAGACATGAAGTGAGCAAATACTGTTGGAAAAATGGCGCCTACAGACTCACTCCACACCGGGCCCTACGAACGCTCAATGCGTAAAAACCCCCGTGAAACCCGATACGGGGAGGCACAGTAAGGTGAGGCAGGCCCGTGTTACACAGAAGGAGCCATGGGATCCATGAAGGCCTGTTAGGACAGAAGCTGGCCATATGTTAACAAGCAGAAGAGAAGAAATTAGGTAAGTGGGCGAGGCTGCTGGAAGGACAGGGAAGAGACAGAGTGTCTGCAGAAGGAAGCCAAGCAAGAGAAAGACGTGAGAGGGTGCAAAGAACTTGCTAGAAGAGTGAGCCTCAAAGGATTGATTGCCTTTCTCAAGTGCAAGGAAGGAGATGGAGATAGGCATAAGGATCGTTGTAGCTAACATGGCTGGATGTGTCAGCCAAACAGAAGTTTTTGCACCTACTAATCACACATCTGTGTAAGGAGTTCAGAGAAGCCCTCTTGTGTGAAGTTTCCTTTAGTGCCATTTTCAAAAAGTATTTACTTCTTCGTGTTATGTGGGAACAATAGCTACCTTGTTCTAAAATTTTAGTGATTGGGCAACCTGGGTGGCTCAGTGCTTTAGCGCTGCCTTCAGTCCAGGGCATGATCCTGGGGACCCAGGATCGAGTCTCATGTCAGGCTCCCTGCATGGAGCCTGCTTCTCCCTCCACCTGTGTCTCTGTCTCTCTCTCTCTCTCTGTCTCTCATGAATAAATAAATAACATCTTTAAAAATTAAAAATAAATTAAAAATAAAATTTTAGTGATTAAGTGATCTTATAATTAAGATAAAAATTAATTTTATGAATAGGATTTTAATATACATGCTAGAGCATAGTAAACTTCCTATTGCCCCAAAGCCCCTTCTGCTTTGCTCCTTTTCAAAGGAAAAATCATTTTCATTTTGTAAACCCAGAGACTTGTGCCTTGCCATTAACTGTGTGATGTCTCAGGTGTGCATACCTGGGGAACCAGCATGGTTAATTTGTATCTAACTTATGTATATGAAGAAAAGGGATAAACCAGGGGTTTGTACTCATATCAAAGCAAAATTCAACCAGTTTTGTGCTTTTAGGTTGGGTATCTGTTTTAAACGGTCACTTTTTGTGCTCTGTTGCCTTATACAAGCTCTGTGTTATACAACAGTGACTCCAGAAATTCTTAACAAATAAAATGTCCAATTTCTGTTCTCCACTTAACATTTTTTCATTTCACTTTAGGAGAAAGAGGAGCGGTACCTCATGCTGTTTTCAAGTGTCTTGATAATGTTATCTGCAAGTCCTCGGATGAGTGGCTTTATCTATCAGGTTAGTAGATTTCATATAAAGCAAATAGCAGGATCCAGAATGAAAACAGGTTTCCATCCAGATGCAATATTTCCACTCTGGCATTAAAAGCTCCAGCCAGAAAAGACAGAATGTTCTGACCCTTTGTTGTAATTAAACAGCTTATAAGAGCAGATGTTCCTTAGATCAGAAACCTTTATATCGCTGTAATGAGTTTATATTGAATATCCACTGCTCTGGTTATGAGCTAGGTTATGGATGTTCAAATAGAATTCTGAGTCTACAACCAGATAAATTAGCAGCCATATTTCACAGGCTCATATCATATCATTATTGCTGAGAAACTGTAAAGCTGGGGCCTGCTCCTGTGACTACAGTCATATCACATGATTTGGGGTTCTGAGGTGCAAGTCATGAAACTCCTTAGGAAATTAAACTTCCTCTGTCTGCTCCCAAAATATGGAAGGCTAGTGAGTTACTGTCATCTGTTATAACTGGCCTAGTGATTACTAATTTTCATAAAATTGGAATTTTTTTGAATATTTACTTTGTTTACTGATTCTCCCCCAAATGTGTTAGAAAAAAGTAAGCTGTTTGTAAATCCCCACCGTATGGTTTAGGGCGTGTTAGCAAAACACAACCCACATTTCCCCCTTGCTTTTTTGTCTAATTAAAATTGAAAGCAGGAAAACATATTATCTATTGACAGGCCAGAGAGATATGTCTGGCCATAATTCAGCAGTGATTCCTGAGAGGGTCAGAAAAATCTGATAGACATAAGCAGGGATGCATATAACCACAGAATTAATGGAAATGTTCTTTTTCCAATAGGGAAAAATACCAGTGGCGGGAATGGTGGTGACCAGATTAGATGAAATTGAAGGGAATGACAATACATTTGAAATCACAGGTAGGTAATTTTATTTTTTTCAAGTAGCTACTTGAAATTCTTTTTGGAGCAAAGTGGGATTTAAATAAATAAATGCTATTATTTTCTGCCCTAAGTCTATGAGCAACAAGCTTTACCTGGGCACGGCAAGGTTTGTTCTCTTTCCCGGGATAATTAGCATCCAGTGAAAGAACAAAGTCTCTCAGTCATTCAAAAGCCTCAGCTTTGCCATTAGTTTCAATCTTTTCTTGCACAGGAGCCACTTGTTAGAACTAAAAAATAACAAAACAGGCTGATGTAAATGAACAAATTGAGCAAAATACCAGGCCTGACCTTTGTGGCCTGTGGTCCCTTTTGCCAGGCCTGTGTAATTTCCATGTGGCAGTTTTCCTTTTCTTACTGACATGGCACAGTGGCTAGTACTGGGACTATGGCCCCAGGCCTCCCCCCTTCTTCCCCAGTAGGGAGCCCAGCTTGGATGTTGGCCTTGTTTCAACTTGAATATTGGGTAAAGCAGGACAGCATTCTCATTGTAGGCTGCGATCTAGATGGGCTCTGTGCTTACACTTTTGCACTGTGAGTTTGTTTAAAGTGAAGTTTTAGACTACTTTCCTCAGATTCTGTAAGCAGTAGAAGTCAAGGACAGTTTTAAAAATCAGACACAGATATTTCTTTCCTTGCTTCATTACCTGTTCCTGACATAGAAGTTTCCATAGGGTCACCCCATAGGTGTGACCCCTCCTGATAACAGGCACCCAACTCTTAGTTGCGTCAGGTCTGTTTATGAATGAGGTGCGTTCAAGCTTCTCCTTGCCTCTTATTTCCAAATGCTCACCATCGGGCGATGCAGGTAACATGGTCGACAGAATTGTGATCCACTGCAACAATAGCCAGGACTTCCAGGAGTGGCTGGAGCAGCTGTGCAGACTCATCAGGGGCCCTGCCTCTTGCAGTTCTTTATCCAAAACATCATCGTCATCTTGCAGCACTCATTCTGTAAGTAGTCCACTTGTGCGGCTTGGGGACTGATGAGTCTCTCATCAGACCTGCCTGCAGAGAACTTTCAAGAAGCAGTTAGCATGCCCTCAGTCTTTGGGTCTTCTATATTTGTAGGTTTTGAAGTACAGTAAAACCTCATTAATTCTGATTTCTTGCTGTGGAGGGAGGCCCATCCGAATTAATAAAACATTTTACCAAGGGATGTGCGCTTTTGTTTGACAATTCTAAGCAACTCCCCCTGACTGCCAGCAAAGTTTTTCTCATCACGAGTCCTGCTAAGACATTTCAGTGATAAACAAGATTCATGTGAATTGTCAACCATTAGTCTCATGTGAATTGTGTGCGGAGTCAAAACACAGAGTTTACCTTCGTAAATCCTTAAGTGCCCTCATGGAATCTCATTTATGCTACTGCATTCACTAGGTCAGCTTTAAGGGTAAACTCTCAGCGTTGCCTTCTTCCAGGTTATCATGAATCTGGAATTCCTAGATTCGGAATCGTTGAGATTTTACTGTATGTGCTGAGTGAGAGCGCAGATTGTTGTGTTGTCTGTTAACACTCAAATGGGCAATGCCAAAACCCCAGTCTTAAGTACTGTGCATTGTGGTGGGAAGAACAAGGGCTTTGGCATCAGATCTGAGTTCAAATCTTGGCTTGTTCAATTGCCAGCTAGCTGCTTTGCTTTGCTAAGGTTCGTCTTAAGTCATTCTGCCAAAATAACCTATTTCGGCACCTAGTAGAGTGCCCAACGCATGACTGAACGCAGTCAATGTTGACTCAGCTTTCCTGCTTCCTAAAGGAAAGCCACCCCTGACTTGAGTGACATTCCCAAAGAGAGAGGGAAGACAGGATCATAGGATGTTGAGTCAATTTTGTGCTGTTCCTTAGAGACCCCATAATCTGAACTGGAAAGTGCCAGTTCCCAAACTGGAGAATTTTGTTTTCCCACCTCTCCTTTTCTATGGCTGGCTTTGCTGATCCAATGACACTGTCGCTGTTCTCTCGCCGTGTGGCACAAGGTCGGGTTCAGACGGCAGATTGCCAACATCTCATCAGACATTTTCCCAGTCTTTTAGCTCTACTGGACAGCCCCGAGGACCCCTGGAACCTCCTCAGATTATAAAACCGTGGAGTTTAAGTTGTCTACGACCCGCACCTCCACTTAGACCATCAGCAGCACTAGGTTATAAAGAGGTAATTTTGCTACATGTGGTATAAAATGCTTCTGACAAGCTAATTTCATAGCTCGTTACAAAGAGTTCTGTGGGAATGTGCTAGAACTTATGCTAGGTGATACATGTCAATCAATTATGAATTGTTAGACTCAGGGGTTTTGTTTGTTGCTTAATTTCCCTTTTTTCCCATGGTCCCCGCACAAATATTTAGCAAACATCCACAGAGTTTCTGTGCACTGCCTGAGTTCCCTGGCCCCCTCCTGAAGTGCCTCTGGCTCACCTGATTGTATACTTTGGTAATAATGTCCACACATCTCAAACAAGAGCCACTTCATTTGACTTGAATTTCCGGCCAAGAAGACCCAATTCTGCATTTTGGACCGTTTTGATCTATTAAGCCAAACCAGGAAAGTCTTATGGGACCAAGCCGTGAGTCTGAATTTTGAGGGTCTAGACTTTTTGCTGCAGTTGAGAAGGGAAAAGAATGTAATGAAAAGAACATCTTTTCCACAGAGGCTTCTAAGCGACAACCCTAGAAGACATAGGATAAATTTGGGTAGTGGGGGGACTTTGAGGTTCTTTCTATTTTTTCCTGAAAGTCGCAGTCAGGAAATGTCAGTCACTAGCTTCTAGGACTGTATGGACAGTTACTTTTTCCATCCAGTGTTTTTTGGGTTGGTTTTTTTCCCCTAAGCTGTTTCTCATCATTTCAGCTTTCAGTAAAGAGCCTCATTTATTTGGAACTGTTCTTTACCCAGATCTTACCAAGTGAAAGTTTAAGTCCATGACGGTTATGAGGTACATCTTAGAATTAGAGGTAAAGACAGCATATCAAACGTGTGCTTTGACATGTGATACAGATTTAGCTCCATTTCAAGTTGATCTTGATTTCAAACACCATGCTGCTGTTTCCATTAATTGTTGCCTTCGACTCCACATGCAGTAAAAAATAGAACAAACTTTGGGCACTGGAGGATTTTTTTGATCATTTCAAAAAAAATGATACGGGCACAACAGGAGAAATAATGCTTGAGCTGAATCCTTATCATGTACCTCTGTTCAGAATTGGGCCAGGAAACAGTCCCACAGGTTTGCTTTGGAAATCGACCAGTGATACCCGCAAGCATCCAGTTTTCTTCTCTGATTACGTAAAGCAGGAGTGCCACTGCATAGTTATCTGGGTCCCCTTTTTAACGATGGATATTTTAGAATTGTCAGTTACTAAGTTCAAATGAAGGTGAGCCTTGAAGGGTAAAGTTTACTTAATCCTTCACAGAACTAATCCATTAAAACTAAGGCATGATCATGTTGTTTCTGCTGGGAGAAGAGAGTTATTAATATATTCTTACTGCATAGTGTGTATTTCGGTTATTTTCAGTATTTGTTATTCTGCATAGAACTGTATTTCTTGGGCTTTTGCATGATGCTATTGCATCTGAGACTAATGTGGGAAACATAATGATATTCCTTCTGTGTAATTGATGATAACACTAACATTTCAAATGTTGTTTTAGAATTATTGATAAATGGATTTGATCATTATAACCATCGACCTCTCATGCTCATCTTCTCTTTCTTTACATATTCACTTTAGAGGATGTCTTATATCTTGAAGGTAAGGGTAGAACAATATCTTTGGCTTATGGTGACATCATAATGCTGTGCTGTAACCTTTGATGAATGAAGCTTTCCTTTATGCTTGTTGTGTCCCTTGTTCTAATTGGTGGCTAGAGTATGAAGATGCAATTCTGACATGTAAGTATTTGCTTCAAAAAATCAGGCTCTTATGAAACACATGTGAAAATGTAGTCTTAGATGCCTTAAAAATGCCTGTTTTCCTTGTGTTCTTTTAAATTGCTCCTTTTCCTGTTATTTTTGTCCCTCGTGAGTTTTCCATGTCTGTCTGTTCTCAAGCCTAAGTGGGTCACTGTGGTTAAGTGGAAGAAATTAAATTCTTTGTTCCATATATTTTAAGGTACTAGTTATTATCCATACATCACTTATATACACATGGGAGATTGGGATAAGAATGGTCACTAGGGTCTAAGATTCTAATCTGTTTACTTGGGTACCTGTTCACGGGCTCTGGTTATTCATACGGCAAAAGCAAATTCAAGAATCCATGGCTCTTTTATCTACTAATTTAAAATACACTTTATATATGTATTTTTAAGCTTGGAGCTACACCCATTACTCCTAACCCCAAGTTATTTATTCAGAGATCCCTCATTTTGCTCTTCTCTCTGACTTCAGGGAAATTATTTAGTCCCTCTGCCTTAATTTTTCCATCTGAAAAATGGAAATTAATATTCTTTCCGGGACTGTTGCTAAAGAAAATGTATTTAAACCGCTTTGAAACTCTTTGAAAAGCAGCATATACTACAATAGTTGTTTAATTCCCTTAACACTGTATCAGTGAAGACCATCAACTAAGTTAGGAATTTCTTCATTTTTTATTTCCCTAGGATCAACACCCACTACTTTCTTTGCAGATGGCACCCATCCCTATGGCAATTGAAGAGACAATGTCATTGCCTCTGTTTTATGTGATCTTTTAGAATTTACTGGAGCCATTTTTATTGTGTACATTATTACATTTTGATGCATTCTTGAGACTGTTAAAGTAAGGGAGAGTCACGCAGTTTAAGTTCGTTTGCTCTTTTTAATTTGTTTTTTTTGGGGATAATTCTAATTCATAAAGAAACCTCTATCCTTACAGGAGTCTAGTAAAAGCCCCAAAACAATGAAGAAGTTTCTTCATAAAAGAAAGACGGAAAGAAAGCCATCTGAGGAGGAATATGTGATTCGGAAAAGTATGTGTCTTGCACTTTTTTGACAGTTGGTTATGGATGAGCTATCAGAAGAATTTTGTTGAAAGCAGATGATTAGAGCCATTTGTCCCCCGTTATCACCTGTTACCCAAAGAAAAATGCCATTCTAGGGCTGGTCACTTCTAAGCTTCTTGAATGAGCTGCCTGCTTCTGCACTTCATGTGATCTGAGGCAGACACCATTGTATGATCTTGGCATAGAATATTTTACCCCACCTGGGTGAGAACCACTAAAGGGCCTCATTTGCTACAGATTCATTTCTTTCCCTCAGTTTCTCATACACAAGATGTTTTCCCTACTGAGATAGACGAAACAGACCTGAAGGCTGAAATCCTTCTGGACGTTTAACGCTCAGTGACATTTCCAGTTAGCTAAGCAGTCACCCTGCTGCCATGTAGAAATGGCTTGATTCTGAGGCAGGCTACAGAGTCCTTTGGCCAGTCCATATGTCCGTATTTGCCTCTACGACTGGGACCAAGGTACTCTGGGAGACACATGAAGGAGTGAGTGGTACATCCCAAAAGGGTGGCAGAATTGTGTGTCTCAGGCAAAAGTAATCTGTAGAAGTCTTTACTGGACTCCAGCTTCTGCATCGCCCAGCCCACCCCTGGGTGCATGCATCATCCCTCGAGCGGGGTTCCGCCTCCCAGTCATTTCAAGAAAGAGTTGGAGGGGAAGGGAGAATCAATGACTGCTGTCATTGATTCTCCCTTTCCCGGCTGATTGGGAAAAACCGGGTGAGGTCTATGGGGGAAAGCTTCCTAGAGAAGGGATGCCTTGCAATTTGGAGGAGAGGCAGGCTGTGGTGTATGTTGGGTGAGAACTGAGGCTAGCGCCAAGCCTGGTGCTGTCATCGTGGCCCCTAGGAGTCTAGTAAAAGCCTCCAAATGATGTAGAAGTTTCTTCAGAAAAGAAAAATTGAAAGAAAGCTGCCGCTGCTGGCAAAGGCTTTCCGGTCAGGGAAACCAGTCCCCAGCAACTGAGTACATGGCATCATTTTGAGGGTCCAGAGGTGGATCTCTATCTGCAAAGTCATTATTAATTAAATCCAATAGGTACGGCTGCTCTGGAAGAGGATGCTCAGATCCTTAAAGTGATTGAAGCCTACTGCACCAGCGCGAATTTTCAACAAGGCCATGGCTCAAGTAGGTTCCCCCCCAAACCACTTTCTCTAATGAATGTTGTTTCTTTTTGACTGCTCAGCACCTCTTTGAAAAAGAGCAAAGCAACCCAGATGGGTTGCAGGGTGTGGAAAGCAGGTGACCTGGTGCAGAACTGCATCTTTCCGATAAGGTGCTTTTAGCTGCCAGGCGGTTTGTTTACCCACTCTTTCTTTTCACTCAGAGAGAAAGAGAGACGCAAGAGTAAAAAAGTTGGAGGTGATAGAAATGAAAAAAAGAAGTCTTTTTTTTTTTTTTTTAAAAAAGTCCTTCTCCTTTGAAGTATACAGATACCTTTGCCAGCACTAGTTAGGAATTAAAGAGCCCAGAAGAGTTCCTGTGTCTGTGAACTGATGGTAATCTCTTCTCATAGGCAGATTTGGAAAGGAAGTTACAATACTATCTTTGATCAGCTGCATTTTTAAGTGAACAGTGCTCCACCCAGCTTGAGTTTCAAAGTTGCTCTGAAAATCTGGAAATGTAGCTGCTTAGCAGGGGCTGTTTGGAATGTCTGCAGTTTTCAGGGAGTGATCAGGAAGGGTGTTCCCCACTCACTCCAACACCTTTCAGGCTACTGAAAGCGAGATGAGGTTTTCTGATTGATCCTTGAGCTTCTCAAAAAACTGGGTCGCATCAGTCCTGTCTTGTCTTGCATGATTATAGACATTCAGGAGACCTCTGTGAGGTGTTTGCATCCACACAAGAAGTGAGTTCTCCATAATGCTCCATTTTGGACAGCTGCTGTCCCATCATCACTCGAGTTGGAGGTGGGGATCACTTGGGTGCCTCCAAAGGAACTTGTCCCTAACTAAGGCTGGCATGAGGAAAACATTTGATGTCAAACTTGACACATTTGGCCGTGAAGAGAGGTCTGTCACACCCTCTGCTTCACAGATAGATCCTAGTGGTGGCTTTGGACATGCCCAGCTCTGTGAACAAGTTTCAAGGAGGCAGGAAAGGACAGCGAGAGCAGTTTGGGGCATGAAAGCTAGGAAAGAGAGGGGGACAGGGAGACACCAGAAGAAGCCTCCCTCGTACAAAACGTGACCTCATCTGCTCCCCGACCCTGCTCTCTTCACATTCACGGCATCCGCAGATCTGTAGGAGGCACAGGCAGGTGTTCTGGCCTAAAGAGCCACGTTTCCGCCCCTCCTACCTAGCCTGTCCCCGACACGTGGCAGGTTGTCTAGCATCGTGGCGACCTTCCATCCTCTGTCCCTCTTCAGCTGGAAGTCCTGTTTCCTAGGACCTCACTGCTGTTATTTCCTGCTACATTTAACCAGTGAGTCAGCCAGTCTGCTGTCTAATTATTAAGCACCTACAGAGTACTGGGCCCAGGAAGGCAAAGCCACTGCCACCTGAGCAAAGATGAGACAGTGAGCGCACACAACTTGAAGGCTCAGGGAGACTGAAGATTAAGGCCTTGAGCTCCAGGAGTAAGGATCCAGAAGTGAGGGGGAGGTTAGAGGTGCAGGAGAGCTGTTTGGTCCAGTCCCTTGTCTGTTCTGTCACCTCTTCCATCCCCAGAGCCTGGAGACTGTCTGAGCAGAGCCATGAGGATGTCCACACCTTTGTGCTGGTGTGACGATCCCCAAACCCCTCTCCACCCTTGACCCAAATGAACTTGACTGATAAAGTGCCTCCACCCTGGCCAAAATCCAATTGATGTAGTTGTCTGTTTTCTCATGTCAGCAAATGTTGGATGGCTGCTCTCTGGGTGCAAAGCAGCAACATGCCATCAGCAGAGACCCCTCAGTGACGTTAGTAGAAGGGACCAACACCTAGAATAGTCTCTGCTAACTCTCCTCTCTTGTCCCTCTTGCAACCCTTGTTTGTAGGTGCTCGCAAAGATTCACTTCCACAAGTCTTACTCCCTGAGGAAGAGAAACTCATCATTGAAGAAACCAGGAGCAATGGCCAGACTATCATTGAAGAAAAGTGAGTAGAGTGGGCTACCTTTTCTGATTTGTCTGGGGACTGGAAATAAGGTTCCAGAAAGGCAATGCGTCTCTTGCAAAGCCCGCGCTGAAGGACAGTCCCTCCTTCTCCAAGAATATAGTTGGGCTGCAGGAGGGCTGCCCCCACAATCAGGGGAAGGCGGCAGGGGAGGCAGAGGGCCTGGAATTCTGTGTGTGGTGGCTGCCCCTGGGGCTAGCTCCCCCATACAGTAAAGTGCTTCAGGGTATGCAAGAATCGCACTCTAGATGGGTCTAGATGGTGCTTGGGAAGGCCACAGCACCAATTTCCTTGCCCAGAGGGATGCTTCTCACATTTACTGAATCAAACACTGGACTTTCACATACTTGGCCTATTTAGCATCCTACAGAAACCCAGTGAATTAAGCATTACTTTCATCAATTCTATTGAAGTTGAGGTTCAGGGAAATGATGTTCCTGGTCTACCTTTGCACACTAATGAGGGTGACCTAATGGGGAAAAATCAGGTTAAGTACCTATGGGCTCATAAAATAAACACAAAGTAGCCAAATAATTCATTTGTTTAAACTTGAGTCATTTCTGAAGTCAGGCCTAAATTTGCATAGTACAGCATATTTCAAAGTGCTTGACATCGTCAATGTATTTTTCCATCTGGTATACGAAGTGATGTGGCAAAATGGTAAAGTGCTTGGGCTCAAGAGAACAGTCCTGGTTCAAGCCCAAATTCAGCATCGTGTTAGCCGTGTGACCTGGGGCCAGCCTCTTTACCGTTCTGTGCCTCCATTTCCCCATCTGTAAATAAGTATGATAGTAATACTTTAAGGTTTGTTGTGAAGTTAAATGGAATAATAAGTATAAAGGCTGGCACATAGTAATCACTCAATAAATGATAACAGTTGTAATAAGGATTGTTATTATAGAGAGCTATATTAATCCCCACAACAACTTTGTGAAGTTTGTGGGGAATGTGGTATTATCCCCATTTTGTATGCGAAGAAAGTAAGGCAAGAAGAGGAGAAAGAACCTGGTCACCCAAGGCTGGAGGATGGTAAGTGGTAGGGTCAGACCTGGAACCCAGATCTCTAGAATTCTTGTCCAGGGAGAGAGCCATCTGGGAATTAACTGTTCCATGACTCAGGCAGGGCATTTTATCCTCTTTTGGAACAGATGAGACCTTCCAGAAAGAATGCCCCTGACTTTGTGTCATATAGGGTCACGTAGGGTCACAGAGGTGAGAGCAGCAATGCCATAGCACAGGATAAGCAGGGCCTCATGACACCCCTCATTATATGTTATGTGATGTTCACTCCTGCTCTTAAGAAAGTCAAAAACTTGCGATGAGCTCTAGTCTCTATTTTTGTAAATCCCCCAAGCTGGGAAATAAGTGGCCAAGGAGGAGGGCACTATATTAAAGGTGTAATGAAAAAAAAAATAAAAAATAAAGGTGTAATGACATGGCATTTGAATGAGCATGTGGGCTGGTGGTGGTTTGCCCATAAAAATAGAGACCACAGGGGCCATTCGTAGCAGTATCTCTCCCAACCAGCTAGAAAGGCCACTGTTTTTCAGAATCTGTATTTCTTGAAAGCAGCTTTTATGGTTAAGTTTTATGTGACAGTGTTTCAGTGCCAGCTATGAATCTCTGAACTTCATGTTCTAGGAGTCTGGTTGATACTGTGTATGCCTTGAAGGATGAGGTCAAAGAACTGAAACAGGTAATGAAATATATAACTGATTTTCTTGGGTCATATAATAGGAACAAGGTGGTGAGGGGGGGATTTTTCTTATTTCTACAGGGTGAGTTCTGTTGATTTTGCCATGTAGTGTTGGGTTTAAATTTCTTAGGCTTGCTCCTATAACTATTTAGCAGTTTACAATAAGTTCCCAATACTTAGTTAAGCTTTCATGTTCTCTGACATTTGTAAACAGAATTTTAGAAAAGATAAGTCATCCACGAGTGTGTAAGTATAAAGAGAACCATAAATCTTGATTTGCGGGCTCCTCTGAAGATGTGATCCAGTGCTCCATGGTGCACACTATTCCTGGTGTTTGGGGACTGGCTGCACCTGGTGACGGGGTAAAGGATGGACTGGAGGGGGAGAACAGAGGCTAGAAGACCTCTTGGGAGGTTATCTATCACAAAACTTAGGGTGAGACACAATGGAGTTCTGAACTGAGGCAGTGCCATTGAGGCTGCAGAGAAGGAAAACAAATGTAAAGGAAGGCACATCGTAGAGTTAGAGCCTATGAAAAATTGATGCCATGATGTTGGGATTGAGAGGGAGAGCCAGAGATTGAAGATGAGGCTTCTTACATGGATATCTACTTGGATAGGGCAGTGCCCTTCACGAACTCAGGAACCACAGGAGGAAAAGAAGTTTGGGGTGACAGAGGAGAGACTGAATTCACTCTAGGATATGAGTCTGAAGTGCTTGTAAATATCAACTCGACACTAGGGACTGTGGACCTGGTGTTCATGAGATGAGATGAGGTCAAGTGTCAGAGGGATTAGGGAGGCCCCTGAGTTGAGCTGAAGAAGAGACGCTAGGTGAAAAGAGAGCTGAGTTGGAAGAGGGCCCGGGCCAATACTGTACAGGACGCTTAGACTGCAAGCAAGAAGACTGCAAAGGCTCGGCCAGAGAAAGGTAGGAGAATCAGGGGGCTGCCTTGTCCTAAAAGCTGAAGGAGAGGAGTCTGAGGAAGGAAAGTGTAGTCAGTGGTGAAAGCTGCCAAGAGGAGGAACAGGAGGAGCCCTGGGAAGGGGCCACGTAGTTTGGGAATTAATGAGTCTTTTCTCATCGTAGGAAAATAAAAGAATGAAGCAATGCCTGGAAGAAGAATTGAAATCAAGAAGGGACCTAGAAAAGTTGGTCCGGAGGCTGTTGAAGCAAACTGATGAGTGTATTCGGGCTGAATCCAGTAGCAAGACCTCCATTCTTCCATAACTATCACTGTGCAGCTGGGCAGACGTGCCTTCGGGGCATCTCGAAATGTCCAGCTGAATGATTTGTTTGCTCACTTCCTTGGCTTTTATTTTGTATCTGAGTCAGTCCTCTCTCCCCCCTTCCATTCCCCCGCTCTCGCTCTTGCTTTCTTTCTCTGTCTCTGTTTGCTTTCTGTTTGCTTGAGTGTTTGTTGTTGTTTGGTTATTGGTTGGTTGTTTTCTTTCTGACAGGGGTAAAAGTGAAAGTGGTGGTGGAAGTCTCTCCAGAGTCTTTTCCATTCAATAAGAAAAGGAAAACTAGTATAGGCAAATGACTTAAATGGTCTTCAGATGGCCTTCAATTCATAGTGCCTCTTCAACCAGCCATTTCCCCTCCCCGCCCCGCCCCGCCCCATCACTCTTTTGGGCTGGATGCCATGTCAAAGTGGCTGGCCATGGCTTAGTAAATGTGAACTTGACTTTTTCTCTCATGCTTTCTTGTATCTGGAAGCCCCTCTGTACCCAATTTAAGGAAGACAAAGCTCCTTGAGCTATGACTAGGGTAGGGTGATTGGAAGACTAGCACATTTGCCCAGTGACCCAGCCACCCTCCCTGGACTATCATGTGCCAGCCCTCAATGCACACTTTTTAAAAAAAATTACTGCCCTGTGTTGTCTATAAGGCCAAGAAAACAGTAGCACCCTTATTCCTTTTGTGTGCGTTTACATTTTAACTCTATGGGGCAGAAGCTCCGGTCATCCATGCCAATACCAGATCCATTAGCGAATTGCACTAGACAATCTTCCCCTTCAGCAGCAGAGTTGATCATCTCTCCCCAGTGCATGATAGATTCCCCCCCAACCTTCTGCCTCGTATGTAAGTTTTATATTTCCCCAGTGCTTTTAGCCAACCATATGAAGCGATGTGTAAACTAGTATGTGTGTGCTTCGCTTCCTTTTTGAAAATATAGACTGTGAGCAGTTGCTTCATCTACACTGCATATTCAACTTGTGACTTCTCATCCTTCAAAACAATCTGCATTGAGGAGCTATCATGCCCTAGTAGACTGCTTTAATTCACTTTATTGCTCTACCAGGTATGCAGTGAGAAGCTGTAATATTCCTCAGCCTTGAAGCATTATTTGCAGAAATGTGCTCTTGGTCCAGTTTGTATATCCAGAAAGAATGGACACCTCTAGTGGTTGTGTGCTGGTTGCTAGTGAAGCTCAGGATTTGGAACTGGTTTACTAAAGTGGCTCATTAAATCCAACGATCACCTTTGTAAGTGTCTCAACAATTAAAACTGTGGTAAACCAGGTTTAGAAGGAGGGTCACAGAAGAGCAGAACTCATGCAAATTCAGCACAACTGAAAGTTAGCACAGTGCGACCCACCCCTCTCTCTCCCCAAGACAGGTGCAACTGGGCAGGTGGGGAAGATCACTGGAAAGAGAGGCAGAGGGCCAATGGTCTGGTCAAGGTAGTCTTCCAGATATATTTGGCGGGTGCCTATAAATGTGGGTTTTGCAAATGTTATTAAGAAAGCACACTTGAAGCTCGAATCCCCCAGCTTGCTAAACTCTTTTTCTTTCTCATACTGGGGGGGGGGGGGGGGTGGGCGTCTCAAGTTCCCATAGCTACACGGTACAGGGCTGTTGACTACTTGCTGCACAGCAGAAATGACACCATCCACAGGAAAGGGACTCTACCTGCAGTCCGCCATCAGCCAACCACATGCAGCCATCTTTGGAAGCTGAAGAGTGAAGATTTCTAGAAATGGCCGTCATTCTGTTTTTAAGCCCAGAAGCTTAGCTGTGCCATCCTTCACCTAAAAATTAACGACAACCACAAAGATCTGAGCATCTGCCCCATCTGTGGTTAATCAATGGCTTACAGTAAATGCGCACACTATATCCATAGGGAACATTTTTGTGATTACAAAATACTTTAGTAGATAAGGTACAAGATTGCTTATAATACTGAAAGGTCTTTATTTTAAAGTAAAGTGTACATATGCATGTTTTTGGAACTTGACCTTCTGAGGAGAGGCCCTCGGTACTCTGGGTAGTGAAGCTTGTGCAGAGTGTGGTGTCTGCGCTCACACAGTAAGCAGTAATATAAAGGAAATGAAGCCATGTTAACCCGAGAGCAGTGTCTTCATAGTTGTGTTGTTTACATACTCTATAAGTGGGTTCCTCTTACTCTGTAATTAAACTGCTGCCCTTAGAGGCTTTTTAGTTCCTCTTCCATCATGTTTCTTCTTACACAAGCTCAAATTTTCTAACTTGTTTTTATTTTGAAGACTTTTAAAATGGACGTTTTCAATAAATAAGAATAACAGTGCTTTATAAACTAAGTCCTGTGTTTTCTTTTCTTTTTCTTTCTTTTTCTTCCTTTTTTTCTCTAACCAGTGTGCAGAAGGATTTTTCATGCTATGGCAGCTTCCCCCCCACCCCATTTACTTATTAGGCGTCCGCTCTCCAGCTGTCTTCCACCTGTTTCAGTCTGGGCAGGTGAGATCTGCTCCCTGCTTTACAGAGATAATACGGGCCTTCCTTAACTTCTCCACCCCTCTCCTTCCATCCTCAACCTATGAACTGTACACTATTTTCCATCCTGTATCAGGATTTTGTCAACCACTTGAAGCCTACATTTTGACTGCAGTTGGAATGCTGGTGTCAGCAGTCAAAATAAAAATATTTGCTCCACCTCGAGACAGGTGTGCTGTAGGTATCTGTTGCTACTCAGCTTCCCTTCCTACCCCTTTTGTGTTTCTCCCTGGAAGCCTAAAAAACAAAACAAAAGACCTATTTCAGACTCCGTTGCAGTAGGGTTCTCTATACAATGTGGGTTCTGACGTATTTTCAGTTCTGCCAATGAGATGCCTTTGCATGATGTTTGGAAGGTTTACATGAGGCAGAGGCCATCTTCCTGGGGCTTGGCAGCTGGTGGGCAGTTCCACAGATGTGTTTGTGGCTTCTGAACTGTAGCTTCCAGTGTGTCCACTCATGGCTTTGTGCTTGGGAGATTGTTGTGACAGTGGTGGGGGTGGAACAGGAGTAGAAGCTTCCTGGACCAAATTTGGATCACAACTACAGTACGATGACCTTGAAACCATTAGTCCAACAGAAGCCCCTGACTTCTACTCCTGTAGCCAATGATTTTTTAGGCACCAAGTATTACCTTTCTGCTTAGGATGCCTTTGGAGGCTATGTCTCCTACTCTGAAGCAGTAGATCCAATATCACACCTCCCATGTTCTGGGCTCTATCCTAAGTGTTTTATATGGTTGAGCTCACAAAACATTTGCACCCACTGTATGAAGTACTGGTTATCCCCATCTTAAAAAGGAACAGAGGCACAGGTGTTGAACAAGATGCTAGTATGTGTGGAGCTGGGATTCGAAACCTTGGTCCGTATGCCTCTGGGATCCATGCTCTTTCTACCATGCTTTCACTTCTATACTTGGAGCCTACTAAATAGGCTTCTACCTCAGCGACCTACTCTCAGAAATCACTAATGAGCTCTTAATTGAAAAATCCAGGGAACACTTTTCAATTCCTATCCTGACATCTCCACATTATTTGACCCTCACCTCCTTGATAAATCTCTCCTTCCTTGGCTTTCATGATCCCAACTTTTCTGGCATTCATTCAATCTTTCTGACCACCCCTGTCTTCTTTGCTGGCTTTGCCTCCTTTGCCTGTCCCTTGAACATTTGATATCCTCGACACTTCTTCTTCTTCTCTTCCTTTTTATAGCCTCTTTCTGGACAACCTCATCTATTCCTAAAACCTCATTGATGAAAATGCAAGTGACCCCCATGTCCGTGTTTTTCCATCCCAATCTTTCTCCTGAGCACCAGACCCATGGATACAGCTACTTCCTGCAGTCTCAATTTGGTTGTCCTACAGCACCTTGAACTCAACATGTCCGAAATAGGACTCCTCATTTTTATTCCCAGATCAGCTCCTCCAATGTTTCCCATCCCGGTGAACAGCACCCCTGGCCACTTAGTTGCCTATCAGGAAAATGGGCATTATTATCTGCTCCATCCTCTCTCTCAAGCCTGTATAAATTTATACATTAACCCTTTGTAAGTCTAGCTATCCACTCTTACCATTTTTAACTCTGTTGTATCATCTGAATTCCTCTCCATCCTCCTGACCATCACCTGTTTTTGGCGCTTATCATCTCTCCTTTAGACTAATGCATCTCCTTGCCTCTTGTGTCACCTTCTCTAGTCAATCCTCTTTGGTTCCCATGGCATGGTTACCTAAGAGATCGATGTCATTCATCTGTTTAAAAAATTAGTCTCAAAAAAAAAAAATTAGTCTCTTGCTACTCCTCACCACACAGTAAAATTTAATTTCCATGAATTTCTCTTAAGTCCTATAATATGCCTTTTGCCCTGCCGAATACACCTATCCTTTTCCCATTCCTGTCCATCAAGCAAATTCTTTCCTTTCCATTTAGAATCAGCTTACATATCTATGTGAACTCATGATCTCTAAAACACGTATATATATATGTGTGTCTCTGCATGTGTATGTGTACATTTATATGTATGTACTTTATATCTTTGTATGTATTAGGACTGCCAGATAAAATACAAGATGCTCAGTTAAGTTTGAATTTCAGCTGGGGCACCTGGCTGGCTTAGTCGGTAGAGCAAGCAACTCTTGATCTTGGGGTCTTAAGTTCAAACCCCATGTTGAGTATAGAGCTTACTTTTAAAAATTGAATTTCAGCTGTGCAACAAATAATGTTTTGGTACAGATCATGTCTCATATATTGCATGGGATATATTTCTACTAAGTTTTTCAATGTTTACCTGAAATTCAAATATAACTGGGTATCCAGAATTTTTATTTGCTAACTCTGATAGCTTTTGTGTGTATAAATATATTTATAGTTATTAGTATATATTTATATATGTTATACTCCATATATACATATAATATGAAGTATAATATGTTATACTCCATATATATATGTGTATATATATAATATATATGTATATATATTTACACTTCCTAGGAGCAGTGACACCCTCATAGCAAGAAATACAATTAGTACCCAGAACTTGGTTTCTAAACACTTAAACTCTGTGCTGAAAGGAACCAGAGCTCCTTGGCAAAATGGCTGATTCTATAGCTGAAGCAGGGAAGGTACAAGATGAGGCCGGAACATCTTCTTGTCCCAGAAAGGAAAATAATGCTAAAAAAGGAACCTGATAGATACCATTTCAAGGACACAGGGGCTAACCCAAAGAGGCTCCTACTAGCCAAAAAAGGGTAAGTTTGAGCACCAAAATAAGGACAGTGATGAGTTTGAAAACAGTGAACAACGTAGGAATCTATGAGTCCATACTGATAAGTAAGTGGGCAGAAAGGGAAAAGCTCTTGCTCACAGGACCACATTGAATGTTGATGGTAAATGTGGAAGGAAGGCCAGAGTTGGAAAAAATCATTTTGCAAGCATCGTACTATAGACTGATTCAGGCAAAAATGACTATCAGATGCTAAATAAAGGGGGAAATGTTAACAAGATACTTGCGTCGTCTTGAAGTGTTTCCCCTAAGACTGCTCACTTAGTTACAAAGGGGAAAATGGTAACTATGGAGTACAGAGACTGGACGACATCTTCCTTCACTGAGTGATCAAAATTCACATCAGTGACGAGAGACAGATGGCCAGCATGTGCTTCCAGATGGGATCCACTGAGAACACAACATCACGAATGTGGTTTGCCATCTAGGAAAGCATAACTGGGATTTAACCCTGAGGAAACTTCAGACAAATTCAGAAAAGGGACATTCTTTTTTTTTCTTTTTAAAGGGGAGAGACAGTATTTTAGGCAAAAATGTCAAAGTCATTAAATACAAAGAAAGGCTGTGGCAATGTTCCAGATTAAAAGCAACTAAAGAGACATGACAGCTGAGTTTAATACCTGACCCCAGACTGGTTCCTGTACTGGAAGGGCAAAGTGATAGCAAAGATATTATAGTATAACTTAACTGAATTAGAAGACAAATGGCAAATCAGTATCAATGTTAAATTTATGGAAGTTGATAAATGTACAGTTGGCCTTTGAATAATCTAAGGGTAAGAGTGCCGACCCCCCCACACACACAGTCAAAAATCCACGTAAAGTTTTGACCTCCCCCACACTAAACTAATGGCCTACTGTTGACTGGAAGCCTTACTGATAACATACAGTCAACATATATTTTGTATGTTCTATGCATTATATGCTGTATTCTTACAATAAAGTAAGCCAAAGAAAAGAAAACATTTTTAAGAAAATCTTAAGGAAGAGCATTTATAGTACTTTATTTATTGAAAAAAAATCCAAACCTGTGTTATTTGGGGCTCACCTATGCTGTGGTTGTAAAGAAGAACATCTTTATTATCAGCAAATACATATTTAGGGGTGAGACCATGATGCATACAACCTCACGTGGTTCCAAAAAAAGATACACTGTTATTTATACTATTATTTTTCAACTTCTCTGTAACTTTGAAATAATTTCTTAAAAAAAAAAAGTGAGCTCACATCTTGCCTCTTTGGGGAATCCAGACTCCCAACAGCCTTTTTCCTGCCATTTGCACTGCACTTCATCTACTGGGGTCTTCTCCCACACTAAATGTTAAGTACTTGAAGAGGAGAGATTGATTCCTTTAATCTGTGTAAATTCAGGGCCTGGTATAGGGTCAAGCCCACAGTACCTACTCAATAAATATTTGTTGAACAAGCAAACGTTCCAAATAATTTGAATGGGAAAACTGAAAATTTGCCTTAGTGTCTATAGCAGAGGCCAACTGGGGGTCAAAGTTTTTTGTGTCCTTGTAGCCTGCACGGTCTGCTCTGTGACCAGCCTCCTGGCCACCTTCTTGCAACATGCCCCTCAGGCCACCTGAGCCACACAGGATGCTACGGAGCCGGCCACTTTGGAAAGCATGCCAGAGGGAAGTTTCTGCCAAATGAGCACTGGGCCTCTTCCTAAACTGGGCTTCCACATGAGCTCTGCGGCCGTACACCAAGACTGTTACCCACATGAGGCCCTCTGTGAGCAGACACCTGGCCCCTGCTGTGCTTCTGCGTGTTCTGCTCTCTTCCTCCGGGGCTCCTTCCCTCCCCGAAACACCCTTTAAGACTCAGTCTGTGCCACCACTCCCAGAAAGCCTTTCCTGACTCCTACTTTCCCCTGCGTGTCTAAGTTGTAAGTCCTTTGCATGTATCACCTGTAACACTGGTCCCTAACTCCTGCTGCAGCATTAACTCCAGGCCTTAAATGTTTGTACACCTGTTATGTAGAAGGTTGTAAGCTACTTGAGGGCAGGCATGGGATCACATTTATTTCATGTTTAGCACAGGATGTATAACGTCAATCAGTGTTGGATGGGTGGGTGAATGGATTAAAAAAACCTTGTAACAAGAATTGTGAATCAAATCTGAGTTCAAGGTTGCATGTTGGACTTCAAAGAGGTTTACAGCAGAGAAGTAGAACAGATCGTAGAGTTTGTGACAAAAAAAATCATTGGACTTTAAGTGGGGTTACATTAGCAGGGAAATGGGAAAGATAATTCAGCGTAACTCCAGTAGTGGGCAGTGGGAAACCTCCTCCTGGAGCCTGGGAGTCTATATGTTGTTTTCCTTTAACTGGGGTGCCCTATAGCGACAGCTTACTAGGGCACACTGTTTGCCTTTTTCAGACATTTGCTTCCTACCAAGTAACAGAGTAATATTTTGTACTTTCTTCATTTTCTCTTTATCTGGAAATCAGAATTATTGGTCATTTCAAGCATTCATTTCCCCTAACCCTTAGATGGAATGTAAAAGTAACATGTTTATAAAAATGGGATGAACTTAGATAATTTATGATCAAAATATTATAGGTAGATCAGAAATACACTCAAGTTCCCATCACTGATTAGAACAACTTTGAAAGTGTTCAAATGAAGTTTGGGGCAACTTCACTTACTATTTTGCAAACTATTATGAACCATACGATGAAAATAGATGATTTAATTTTTAAAGATTTTATTTTGAAGTTATCTCCACACGCAATGTGGAGCTCGAACTCATGACCTCGAGCTCAAGTGTCACACACTCCACTGACAGAGCCGACCAGGCATCCCAGGAAAAGAGATTATTTATTTTTATCTACAGTATAATTCCCATTCTCTACTCCCTGAGTACAGTTTTATCATATACATGTTGATATAAAATATTTTTACAGCATAGCAAATTTATGCTTTAATCAACACACAATTATTTCATGAACTAGTTAACCAAGTTACAAGCAGGGGCATTTACTCATTTGCTATTTTATTCATGCAATAAATCAAGGGCCAATTCTATGGCAGGTCCTGTAGCAGGCACTGGAGGCACCATGAGCAGGTGAATGGGACAAAATCTTGGTCCTCAAAAAGCTCACAGCACAGTAAGGGAAGGGAATGGATGTTCCAAGAAGATCAAACAACATGCCCAGGTCTCAAGGCAGGAGAGCATGTGTAGCCTTGCTTAGCAGAACTGAGGGTTGGAACGTAAGCCATTGAGAGGGATGTTGGCAGGAGATGATGAAGCAGGGGAGTGGAGAAATCAGACTTATTTTAGAATTCACTTTGGCTTTGCGTGGAGAATGAATGAGAGGGAGAGAGATGACGGTAGTGTGGACTAGGATAGCACCAGTAGAGATAGAAAGAAGTAGATTCATTTAAGGACTATTTAAGGAATAGGGGTGATGTGTTTATGCTGGTACAGTTGGACACAGGAGTGAGGACAGTGAGAAGTCAAGCCAGGCTTGGGAAGCAGGGTAGATGAGGCTGCCATTCACTGGAATGGGAAATACTGAAAGTAGAGGGGGAATGATCAAGAGTTCCATTTCTTTGCATTGGGTTTGATGGCCTGAGCTCAGCGTCAGGAGAGGCAGGCAGCTGGGGACAAACTCCAGGGAGCAGGTCAGGACTAAAGTTTGGCATGAAGGTGGTGGTTGAACCCAGGGGCTGGTGGGGCAGGGGAGACAGCCCGCTGTGGGCATGTAGGACTGGAAGAGAAGAGGGTGAAGGATGGGACTGGAGTTCTCAGGAAGGACGAGGGGACTTCATGAGGAAGTAGTCTGATTGGTTGAAGGCAGTTGGCTAGGTGAGGCTGATGCTCAGGGGAAAGTTCTGTACGGGACCTATAGGAGTGTCTTTTAGTGAGCAGTAGGAAGCATGAGAGCAGAAGAAATACACTAGAAAATGGAGTTTTTGTATCTCTAGCATTCCTTCTGATAGAAGATATTGTTAGCAACTTGGTTGCCAGAGGCAGACATAATTGGGAGATATGATAACCAAAGAAGAAGGTAGGGCCAAGTGCAGGGGCAATGTTTAGATTAGAGGGTGCAAGTATATGAAGACTATAAAAGTTTTGTCCAGGCTGGATGTGGATTCCCTTTGCAGGAACCCTTAAAGGGCTGATGCCGCTTGGCCACTGCTGCCCCCACATCTCACCCGGGCAAGCTGGGCAAGTACGGCTGTCCCTCAGAGTGGGCCCTCAGCTACTGCGAGGGAGGGGAAGTTATGACCTGTGGATTCTCTTCTCTCTGGACTGGGTCAGGCCCTCTTCTCAGGTGGACCTGGGGTCCTGACCTTCCTTGGGGAGCCCCCTACCTATGAGGATGCCGTGACACTGTCTCCTTGCGGCCATGGCTGCTGCCCCGCTTCCTTCAAACGTCCTGTGCAGAGGACAAGGCCGTGGAAGGATCCTTCTCCGGAGGACAAGACAGCAGTGTAGACATATCTGTGAGTCCCTGAATCAACAAATGTCCCCTCTGCCCAGACCAAAGTTCTCTCATTGAAGACAGTATGCAGCCAGGTGAGTTCAAGCAGCACGATTTCAGCCCTGTGTTGGAAGTTCATGCTGAAACATCTTCAAAGTCTCTCAGCCCAGAAGGGGCTGTGTGGTCCACAGGAAGGGCAGGGCCAGTGGGCAGAGCAGACTCCTCCCCGTGCCCGCATTCCCCCCTTCCTATTTCTACAGTAATATATTTCTGCTTGAACCTATGGTGTTTGCCTTAAGCAACACTCTACCAGTATAGACGAACCAGCCATTCTGAGTTTCTTCCGTTTCCTGGTCCCTCTATTGGAGGTGACCAAGAATAGGTCTGCTGGTTTTGGTGGAAGAACAGAGGACCAATACTTCTCCCCAGTTCGTCCCAGCTCCATTTCTTCTCACCCCCGAGGTAGAACCACCCAGACAGCTACTAAAAAGGGAAGCAGGTGCTTCTCATTGAAGGCCCTCCCTCCAGCCCCACCTAGCTGCGATGAATCAAGAAGGAAGAGGCGCTATTTAATCCCCTGCAGCCTTTCCAGAGCAGGAAAGAAAGACTCAGATTGCTCTTCCCCAAGGAGCTTCACGTCATCCATCAAATCCTAACACAGGCTGTTAGGGAGGGTGCTGTCACCAAGATACTTGGTGGTGCAAGGAGCTTGAGAACCAAGTTTAGGAACACATCACAAAAGTTGGGAAGAATCCCTCCGAACAATCCCTCCTCCTCCATCCCCCCTCAATCTGCCCCGGGGGCTTTAGGTGCTAGATAACAACAATAATGTTAAGGGCGCTTTATTATTCAAAAAATAAATAACAAGATAATCACAAGTTCACTCTGGAAACAATGGAGACTGCAGGTAGGTAGGAGAGATTTCCTTTAAATACAGTCATTTCAGGAGGAGGAGTGGGCAGCCTCTGCTCTCTCCTCCCGCCTACACTGGTGGAGACACGACAGGGTTGAAATAAGATAACCGATTAGCAACAGCCTGACTGTGTGTGTGGGGTGGGGGGGGGGGGCGGAGGAGGGAGAGAATGAGTGTCAGGGTGGCTGGTGGGGGCAGGGTTTTCCAGTTCTCCGCGCCATCAGACTTTCTGGAGCCTGTCCCCTCCATCGGGGCCCCGGGGACCCCGGGTCAACCGTAACTGACTGTGAGCTGAGGCTCCCTGTTGCCCTTCAGCATCTTCGCGGGGAAATCGAGTACATTCTCCAGTGAAAGACACTGCATGCAAAGAAACAAAACGAAACTGGACTAATTATCTGCCGTTTACTCAGGATTCAATCTGCGCATAATAGTCTCGTCTTTTTCATGGGACTCTCTGGATGCCTGCATCAGTGGGGCGGCTGCTTCCAGAATATCAACTCTTACGGACCGGGGCCTGTTGGGGCTGCCCCCGCCCTGTCATTCCCTTCTTGCAGCCCTCCACGCCTGGGGGTGTATAATAAATAGTTCTCCACGAGGAGGATCCTAGGGTTATAAATAGGCAGTTCAACAGGGGTGGTGGTCTTAACTGCTCGGCCGTATTACGAAGACCACCAACAGGAGCTCAGCCGCAGCCTGTGAGGTGCCAGCGCTCAGAGTTTGAGTAAGCCAAAAGACGTGAAGCCGGTCCCGTGGCTCACTTGGCTCGGATCAGTCACGTTGACGAACACCGAAGCACCTGGATGCAATTCAAAAACTCCTCCCAAGTGGATGGACTGTTGGCCGCAAGGTTTGGACGAGCCGCGGGAGCTCGCGGCGCGGAGTAAGACTCTCTCCGTTCCACTCGGGGAATGGAGGCATAGGCTGGCGACGAACGGAGCTTGACTCGAAGCTTCCCGATTGGAGCAGAAGGTGACTTGGGCGTAGACGTAATAGAGTCCTTGTCTTTTCACGGCCAACTGTTTCCCATTCTCGAGGCTCACCAGGTTGCTGCTTATGGTGTAGTACCCTTTTGGCGCCCACCGCAGAACTGCAAGGAGAGGGGGAAATGCGTGGTGAGGTGAAGCGTGCATGGCTCCCATCCCAGCACGACACAGGCCTTAATGGTGGATACTGGCTTCACGTACACAGGAAAGTTTGGGGTGCCAGGCATTCTCAAGGGCCCCTCCACCCCTCTGTCTGGCAAATCAGTAGGGGCTGCGCAGTCGGTGAGAGCTGGGTTCCAATCCAGACTTCAGTCACTTAATCTCCCTGGGCTGTTTACCCCCGTCTGCTACCCTCGTCTGTAACACGGGGATAGTATTATTACAGCGTCTTACAGACTCATTTTGAAGGTTAAACACAGCCGCCAGGCACAGTGAGTTTCCTTCCTCCTTTGGAGCCTTTAAAGCCAATTGGCTCTCGAACTTCAAGTATGAGTGATTTCAAAGTGCCACATCCTACACTATGCACCGCCAAGCATTCTGACAAAACCCTTGCTGATGTGAACACTGCTGTCTTGCCTTCCTTGAATTCCAGAGTGGAAGAGTTGCCAGTTCATCTAGCTCAGCCTCCGCTGCCGAAAGACCCCATCTCTTCCTACCTGCTCATGCTGTCACAAACCCAGCTGGCCTCCCACAGCAAGGACTAAAATTAGGCAAGGAAGTATGAAAATGAACCTGTCATTTCACAGTGTTTTGATCTTCCATTGTAGTGGGCGCCACCAACTTGAAAGTACCTGTGTTCTTGTGGCTAAACCTGAGTACCCACCAACGGTGTGCCATTTTCTCGGCGGAGATGTTGAGTGGGTTCAAAGTAGGGTGTGCGCCCGATTTCAAATCTCAGCTCCCACAGCGAGGTAGACTGCTGGGCGTGGGGGCTGGGGAGAAGTCAAAGTATGGATCCTGAGCTTCATGGAGCCCTCTTTTTAAATTCCTACTTGGCCATCTATCAAGGTATCAGATTCAAGCTGTTAAGACTCCTCCTTTAGTAATAGGAAAGGCATCCTGAGATGTCTGACATTTCTTGGCCCTCCTGGCCACTCCAGAAACGATACTTCCTTATGATGCTTTCACTTTCAGGCCTTTTGAGAAGCCAAGAGCAGTTTCTCTCTCTTTTAGTCCACTAAGATGATCTGTCCTAATCTTTTGCTGTGGGGTGCAGGTCAAGCCTGTGGCAGTGTGCCCGGGCAGGGGCAGGGGGTTTGGGACTGGCGTGCAGTGAGGAATGTTGCTGTCCTCACACCTGCAGACCTCCTGTGAGGTAGACTAGGAAATATGCTGGGACCAATATCGATCCTGGGCCCTTTGGTAGAATCTGAGTGCTGTGAAATATATCCAAGGGCAAGGATTTCTGTACAGGTGGCAAAGACCAGTGGGAAGCTACTCTTCTAGGTGGTGTCTCTGTCGCTGTTATGCAATCCAGGTGTGCAAGTGTCATGTGGATGGCCACCCTGGACATGCCAATACAGCTGTGATATTCTCCCATACAGTATTTTCTGAGAATGGCTACCCAGCAGGGTTATTATATATGATAGGAATAACTGGAATTAATGAAGCGCTTTATGCTACTCTTCTGACATCTAGACTACAGTAAAGGAAGCTAAGTATTGGCACCTTACATTTATCTAGCACATGACAGTAAAACCTTCTTCCACATTAGCTGATTTAACACTGAAAGTCACCCTGTGAAGTCAGTGAGGCAGGAAACAGCAGTAAATGGACTTGCCCAAGATCACCTAGCAAGTGGTAGTCACCGTTCTGGAATCTCGTTTCAAAAACTTCCTATCCAGGGACACCTGAATGGCTCAATGGTTGAGTGTCTGTCTTCGGCTCAGGTCGTGATCCGGGGGTCCTGGGATTGAATCCCGCATTGGCCCCCCCCACAGGGAGCCTGCCTCTCCCTCTGCCTGTATCTCTGCCTCTCTCTGTGTGTCTCTCAGGATTAAATACATAAAATCTTAAAAAAAAAAAAAAAAAAACTTCCTCTCCAGTGCTCTTCCTTCTGTATCATGATCCATGATAACCATTTATGTGTTACACTCACTGAGAAGCCCATGCCACCTCAGAGATGAGGTGGTATCTCCTCTTCTCTCTCTTTGCCTGTCTCTATCTCTCTCTTGTTGTGTGTCTTGCTCTCATACAGACACACTGTTTAGAACTTCTTTCTGGAGCCCTGTGCTAAATTTTTCCAAGACTGCTCTGATGCCCTCAGACTGCATTTATATCTCAAGGGGGTTTCATGCTCACAGGCATGTTTCCATCCATTTATCAAATGCAACACATTCTCAGGCACCAGCTCTCTGAAGGTATAGGTTTGGGAAAAAAATATCTAAGAGCTAGAATGATGGCAGAATGTATATGGAAATAAACTCATTCAGAGTTGAAAAGATTATAGTATGTCGTCTATTGTTACTTCATTGGAAAATCTAACGTCCTGGCACCTATTGATCTTTGCAGAATGATTTTACCTTTAATTTCCCTGAGGTTGGTCCCTGTGAGGCTGGGGTTAATCATACAGGGATTGACAGATGGGAGGAAGTACCCCCTGAGGCCCATTTACACACAGCGAAGAGGGGTTAGCGTGAGGGATGCTCCTAGCCAGGAGGTCACTACCTGCCATCTCGTCTATGTTCTCAGACTAATGGTCCCTCCATCCAGTAATTCATCATTTAGAATCGGCCATTGAACAAGAACATAATGAGAACATCAGGATTGCTTCCCACCTCCTTTTGTCCCTTCAAGTCCCATCTGTGCTCCTGAGCTCACTTTGAAGACAAAGGAGAGCATAGGAGAGAGGTATGGGTGGATTGGTAAATTGGGCCCCAGAGGAAGAGAGGAGCCTAATCATTAGGCTTCACTGCTTCCACATCCCAGCTTTCCCACCTGGGTGACTGACCCAGATGTTTTGGACTTACCGGACGCTGGGTTACTACTGGCCTCACTTATGACATGGGCTGCAATTCGAGGATCCTGATCACCTGAAATGAAACCAAAAGCCAACTGTCAGGCCAAAGCAATACAAAACTTCCCACAGAACTATTTGGTCCGGTTCTGTGGCTTGCCTTTCTTGCACTTCCTAAATCAGTGTAATAGAGACTGGGCTTAAGTAGGCTATGCAAAAGGAAGAGCACAGCGGCCTGAAATCCCTATCACAGGGAAAAGCTGGCTTCTAGAATCTGAACACCGAATTAACTATTTTCACTGATCCCATTCTTCTAATGGTTGCTCAGTACTTGACGCCCCTTTACCGGATTGACGCAGGCTAAAACTCTGGTGTTCGTGAAACATATTTTGAATCTTGCTGTTAGAAATAGCTCCCATCCATTGGGAACCTCACTGGGCCCCAATGTGGCATTTGCATACCTAGCTGGCATGGTGCCAATTGTGTCTGACATCATCAAGCAACTGGCCAAACTATTGTACCTAGCTCAAGTTGCTTCTCATGTAAAAATCTTGCTCTTTAATTAGATGTGTTCATATCCCATGTGAGGAGACTGTGTGCAAGTTTCTTTTTTTTTTTTTTTTCTCCAGGAATGAGCCTGGTGTCAGACACTTGTAGGTGTCCTATAAATATTGAATCAAATTGCATGACCAGAATAACCAGTTTTGTTCAGTTGATCCTTTTCCTGAAGACTGCTGGGCAACATCTACATGCACCCATTTCCTCAAATTTCACTGTAAGTCACAGACAACACGGTACCACTCAACACATTTTAAAATCATTCTGAAGACACAAACTTCATGGAGATCAGATGACCCATGGCATCCAGAGCAATAGTTAAAGCAAGCTCTGAGTACTCTCTTTGCCTCAGAAAATACTATCTGTATCTCTGTATGCATATATTTCTTTGTGTGTATTAATTTGCACAAGCCACAGCATCATTTTTTCACTGGCATTATGAATAATACCGATTTCCCAATGCCCCATCTCTCCCATGCTCAGCTGTTTGGCTCACTCCCGGCATTATTCTTGTGTTTGGGGTGCTAAATTCTAAGAGGAACAGGGAGAAGAAAAGCCTTGGAAGGAGTCATGGGAGGAACAGTGGAAGACACGGGGAGGTTTAGCCTAGAGAAAGGGCCATGATTGCTGCTTTCAACATCTGGACAGCTGCTGTGTAGAAGCATTCTACTTTGCTTAGTATGACCCCAAAGAGCAGGACTGGGTCCAATGAGTGGAGATTAAAGGAACAAATTTCAACTCCAGAGGAGAAAAGACTTCCCTCTGAGTAGTATAGTAATCTTTTTATAATTATTAGAGCCATTCCAAGATGGACCAGGATGAATAATGAGCTAGAAGGTGCCTAGGCATGTTAGACCAGAGGCCAGATGGTCAGTGCTGTTAAGGAGATTCGTGCTCTGTGGGTGGCGCTGCATTGGAGAACCCTGCCTTCCAGTCAAGATCCCTTCAAACCCTGAGATGTTCGAGATGTTCTGACATTAAGAACAGGGCAGAGAATAGAACGTTGTCACACAGAATCATTCCTTGATTGCAGACACTCAACTGGTCATGGTTCCCCACAAAAAACAATTATCATTGAGAGATGAATGCCAGTGATGACTTTCTTGTCATCTTATCCTCTGTAGGCGGCACCAGGCTTTGGGGTCGCTTTGAGGAAGATACTGAAAATAGTGGCATTTCTTCATAGTTGGTATTGTCAGCATTAAAGGAACACAGCCTGTCTCGTAAATGTGTACATACAAGGCCCTTCCAAATCACAGACATTAGAGAAGGTGTCGATTTAGCCATTGTGGTCCTGTTTTATTCCCAAGGCTAAAAGTTCCCTAATTCAACAGCTTGTTTGTTCAGTGTAATCAGCCTAAAGCTTCCCTTTAGGTTTTAAGTATTCAAAAAAAATTGATAAATAGCAACCTACCTTTTTGCATTGCAATGTTTTCTTCTTTCTTCATTTCGTTGTTTAGCATTATCTCCTAAAATAAGAATCATTGCAAAAGGTCATTTTGACAGGAAACCTGGTGTGGGGTTTTAGAGGCATCATTCATTTGGCATCTGTCATGACTCTATCGCCTGTTCCTGGTGGGGATTATCACATGGACTTAGATCCTGTTATTAATTCCATCATAGCAATTGGGAGCCTGTGGCTCTGACAGATGAGCTGACAACCCAGAAAGCCCAGGGGTGAACCTGGAAGCAGAACCTGGGCCCTATTATTTCCACTGCAGTGCTCTCTCCAGACCAGGGCCTGTGATGTTGACCCTTCCTGTGACCCCGGCCTCCTTGCCTTTGACAGGTATTGACAAATAATGTTGAATGAGGAGATGTTTCTACCCTGGTTACCAGCATATAGAATATTACTAAACATAAAGCATGGCATGTATCTATTAAAATAAAACTGGTCTGAAATCTCTTAGGAAATGGTAAGAGTGAGTTTGACCTTGGGAAGAAATTCCAGACTATGAAAAGACCCTCAGACATGTTTTACTGTCAGTGGGATGAGGAGATTCTCTCAATGCTGATCGCCTTATGTGGCCTGTATGTATAGAATATCAGCATATAGGAAACACAGGTTATCTCCCAATGATGCTGGTGTTCAAAGGCAAATGCAACACTTTTTAAGTGGTTTCTTTTCACTTAGCAATGGGGGAAGGCTAGAGGTGCTCAAAGAAATTTACAGGCATGGCCATCAACACAAGTAGGAAGGGAATCATGGGTACAGCTGCCATTTTAAAGATACTGAATACAAGGCCTTGATGGCTTAACTGGCTGGCATGAGGTCAACCAAGGAGTCTGAGGCTGAAGCCAAGAGCAGAAACTCTGAGATCACATGCAGAGGCTGGCTTAGCTCACACCATCACTCTGGGCTCTAAGTACGAGGGCAGAGCACAGGAGCATTTTCACATCTGATAATCAGTCTTGGGCACCTTTCCATTACTGGACTCAATTTTCTACAGGGCCTTCCCTTTCATCCTTCCCCAGGAGGAATCAGTGTTGGGACTGTTGAGCGTCCTGTTGTAGGCTCAGCTCAATTGCCAGATGGGAAGATGTAAGTCACGGAGCCCTAACGAGGAGCCTGTGCCTCAAAATGCTCACAGGGGCCACAGGGCTTCAACTTTCCACTTGAGCTAAAGTGTGGCACTGAGAAAGTGCAGGGACAGGAAAATGTTTGTGAGACAGCCAGTAAACAAATGAGTATTTAGTGTCTTTTAAAAAATGGAGTGTGATGATCAAGGTTGAGATACTTTTAGGCTACGTGGTTTGCGCTGGTGTCAGGGCTTGGCCAAGATGAAAACGTGAAGTCAGCAAAGTCTTTTATGCACCCAGCCTTGCCTTTCTGTGAACTTTCCCTCAGCCACACTCCCCAGAGGCTTTTTTCTCCCCCTTGCTTCACTCTCCACCTTGACTAGAAGACTTCTTAAAGTTTACTTTCAGAAAATCTCAGATTAGTTATTTCTCTCTTACTGGGAAGTCTATGTGAAAGGTATGGACAGGTAGACATTGACCTTGGAAAGGAAATGCTTTGACACCCCCCCCCCCCATCAAAGACCGCTCAGGCCTTGGTGGGCAGACAACCCTGGAACTGACCAGTCTAGCGGGGTAGGGAGAGTAGTATGTTTTACTATGAAATTACACTATTTAAGACGCTGCCTGAAGTTACCCAAGCATAAGTCCATCTTCCCCTCCAAGTGACAGCTTGGTGTTACCTGCCTCTGGAGCTAATGAGTTACTCCTCACCAGAGCAGTCCAAACAGAGCTTGGTAACCACTTGGTAGGGATTTTGGGAAGTTCTGGGTTGATCATTGGATCTGGTGACTTCTAAGACCCCTTCAAGTCCTATGATTTGGAACCCCCAAATTCCAACCTTTGGTTGCCCTGGACCAGTCAGACCGCGAAGCCAAGAAAGAAAGCCTGCTAACACTCACTAGGAATATTAACATCCAATTTGGGGTTACTCTGTAGGTGGCCAGTTTGATTTTTTTTTTAAGTCCAAAATATTGTTTAGAATGAGAAATTTGGGAGAATGGCATTGGAAAGGGAATCAGTGTTTGGGAGAGGACTGGGTGGCCAGAAGACATTTTGTCTAACTACCATGTATGTCATAGGGCCACATGGCACCAACTAGGATCCCGCCCCTGTGGCAGTAGAGGCCAGGGGCTTCCTCTGCCATTCATGAGGAGCCCTGCTTCACATGCCTGAGAAGGTCTGCCTTTCTAGAATAGGAAACTTTGGAGCTGTTTTCCTTGCTCCTACCCTGGGTCGCTGATTTGGGAAATTCTACATGTCTGCCCTGAAATAAAACCATTAGAAATGGGCCGTTGAACTGTAAAACTCTCGGAAAGAAAGGGAGAGGAGGGGAAAGAGCAAAGGTGCTCTCACTGCCTTGGAGGGAACGCAAGGCTGGTCACATAATTACAGAATGTCAGAGTGGGTCATCTCAGCCCTCTCATTTGTAGATGACAAAACAGGCCAAGGGAGGTGAAGCCATTTGCCCAAGGTCGCACAGCCAAGCCTATTAAATATCCAATAAATATCTGGATTATGAACTGCTGTTCTGAAAGTGGCTGTCTTCACATTTAAATTTGCAACACCTCCCAACACCCTATAGTACCAGCCAGAATCCTCAGAGAACCAGAGAAACTCAAACCATTTCTAAGTCTAGCCAATAAAGAGGGAGTCTTCATCTAAAAACCTAGATTAGCTTAAAGAACGCAAAAGGCAGCCATAGATTGGGGCTGCATTCTGATTCCTGGAGATGATGCAGGAATAGGCTCAGAAAAAAAGATCTTAAGCCCTTTACTCCTGGGTTAAATATCATACATTATTTATATGCAAGAACTGACTGCCCTTGGTTTATCCAGATACCTGCTTCTACCCCCCCCCCCCCCACCAGCTTGGCACAGAGCTGCCTTCTCTTCGGGACCCCAAAGTGAGCTGAGGGCCGAGGGGATTCTACTCAGCATCTGAGAGGGGAAACAAACAGGAAGACTTTTTGATGTTCTGCTTCAGGAGAAAGCTTCTAGACTCCCTGTCTGTGATGATGGAATTCATGTGGTAAGGGCATCCTCAGTAAACATTCTAAGACTTCTTGTTGTCAGTACCTATGACAGGCCCCAGCGACAGCAGTGACTGCACTGGGTCCTCTGTCCACCTCTGGTCTTAACAGACCCTAGAGTGGACTGGCTTCATGTGGGGTCTGGTCTGAGTGGTACCGAGAAAGTCCACTCCCCCAACCCCCCACAACCTCTCCTCACAATTAAAGGAAGAGATCTCACTTTCATATGTACGCACATATGTATGTATGTCTATACAACTTCTACACTTTCAGGTTGCCATTTCCCGACCTAGCAAAAGCAGTAAAAGTTTTCAATGACCCTTTAATTAACAGCTGAGCTCCTTACCTTGAGAAAGGCTTCAAACCGGCTTTTAATTTCCTCACAGTTCAGTAAGGACAAGGACCCCTCCCCTTTGTTGCATTTCTGTAACGTTTTCATGAACACAAAATCTTCATAAAGATTCCTTTCATCTTCTATCTATTTGAGAAATAACAGGGACATGAGAAACATAATTCTGGAGAATGTGGCTAATGATGTCTGCCTCTACAATCACTTCCACAGCATCAGTAATAGGAGGAGGGTTTTGCAGATATAAATGGGGAATAAAAGTCATTATACCAGATTACTGTTATTTGGTATTAGCTGTTAAAAAATCGACAAAAGCCAGCAACTATAACGTCACATTACCCGAAACTCTAGGTAGAAATCACAGCTATTCTAATAAAATTCCATTACACAGTGTACATTTTGTCCATGTATTATAGCAGCAATATTCTAGAATGATCATATTCCTCATTGCTCTAGTAATGATCGGTCATTGTGAACCCAGTGTATCAAATCATTTTCTGCTGAGCTCGTTTGCCCACCTCATCTTACTTTGTGCTGCAGTGCTTTATAAAAAGAAGTGAATTTGCAATGTGTGTCAATTAACTTGAGTTTCTAATTACATCACTCTCTTTTTAACTTTAGTATTTGTGGAAAACATTTGCATTTTTAAGGAAATCATCTTTCTTTCCCAGAGTGAACAAGATATTTTAGTTGCCAATGTCTTAGAATAATTAAATGTATGGAATTCACTTGTATAATCAACTGATTCCGTGCCACTTTCTTGTTTTAAAATTCAATTTTTAGATTCAAAACAAGATCCAATTAGCCCGCGGCTTCCATTGTTATCAAGAATGGGGCACATGGGTGGCTCAGGGGCACATGGGTGGCTCAGCAGTTGAGTATCTGCCTTTGGCTCGGGTCGAGATCCCCAGGATCTGGGATGGAGTCCCGAATTGGGCTCCCCACAGGGAGCCTTCTTCTCCCTCTGCCTATGTCTCTGCTCTCTCTCTTATGAAGAAATAAATAAAATCTTTTAAAAAAATAAAAGAGCACACCTCAATGCTTTGGTAAATTTGGTCAGTGCCTTCCCCCATAGAGGCCAGGCTTGGGTCCAGGCATTTGATTGACAGAGCCCACCAGGCCAAACACAAAGAAACAACCAGGTCCAGAACCCCTCTCTTTACTCAACTAAAATGTGAGTTACCCAGTGAGTTGCCTCAACCATCACTGTCTCTCCTTATCCTGATGAAAAACTTCCTGGCCTTCATTCTAGGATGGGATCTCAATAGAGGGCATTCAAACATCCCTGAGAAAATGTGGTCTCCAGATGCTGTACATCCACAATTCCCACATCCAGACTTAGGGGAACAGCCAGATAATTCATCAAATTTCTCCTTTTCATCTGTGCTTGGGGTTCTGTCAGTACAGCCAATGATGCCCCTCAGTGGAAGTGGGTTAAGGCATTGAAATAGGACAAATCCGAACAGTTACTTTTTCCTAAGAATGCAAAAGTACTGAATAAGCTACTCTACTGTTTTGTTCCCCTAGGTCCCACCACTTAAGAATGTAAAACATCTCAGAAGGCAACTGAGCAGCTTGCAACTAAAATCAGTGTTTGAAGAATTATAGGGAGAATGCCCCCTTTTACTCTAAGACAGCAAATTCCAGACTTATTTATCCATGTCTGTGCTAATCTAAAATGCTATGAAGTTTCAGATCAAAGTCATACTCTCCTTCTCTAGTTAGCAATTAAAAAAAAAAGGTTGTCTCCATCAGAAAAAAACAAATTTTTAAGCAAAACTTTAGCAAATAATTATAGAGAGAATGCCCCTTTTACTCTAAGATGGCAAATTCCAGACTTATCTGCATCTGTGCTAATCTAAAACACTATAAAGCTTCAGATCAAAGTCATATTCTCCTTCTCTAGTATTTACTTTGTGCCGGGCTCTGTTCTAAGCTTGCTACAAGGCTAAATTAATGTCATCTACCAGGTGGGTACTATTACCTTCCCCGTTTCTCAAATGTGGAAACTGAGGCACAGAAATATAAAATAACTTGCCCAGGATCGCAGAGCTGATAGGGGCCAGGGTCAAGATTTGAACCTAGGCAGTCTGACTCCAGAGCCCAAGCTCTCGACCAGAGACAAGAATAGGACATCTTACCAACTAGATGGCAAACATAATGCCACAAGACCTTTTTAGCCATTTGGGTTCCTACCATCGTCCATCATCTGGGTAGAACTAAAACCAGTCAACCTGCAAATCAATGAAGACCCCAACTTTCATTAATAAGGGCTCTTGGTTCGTCTTACCTTGTCCAATCTTCTGTGAAGATATACAGCAAAGAGTGCCGACCCAATCATCTGGGTGATGAGAAAAACAGTAAGCAAATACATAAAAATTTTCATACTGACGGGTGGTCCAGTGGCCACAGATCGGGGAGCAGTTTGGCTATATGTTTCGATCATGCTGTGTTAGAGTTGAAATGATATCTTCAGACCGAGAAGGTGGCAGAGGCAGCATGAAAACACTGTCAAAGTGGCCACCTTACTCAGGATTAGTTAAGAGCGCACAATCGTTGCAGCCCACACTTCCTGGAAAATGTGCTTCGTAGTCTTCTCTCCCAGCAAAAAAAGTTACGTAAAGGTTTTTTTTTTTTTTTTAATTATACCCATATCATTCACTTCCAGGCTTTCCCTTTTGTTAGTAAAGAAGAAACAAGTTTCTTCTTCCATACATTCATTCTTGCCTTGAAATGTCATAGACTTAACAGACAATGGCAGTATTTTCCTATCGCTAGCTTTCTGGGTTCACCAGTTTCAAGGAAAGTGACAAATTCGTCCACTAGCAACAGACTTATTTCAATTTCAATCTTACTAATACAAACCGGGAACCTGGCATATGGGGAAAGAAACATGTCAACAAAAGTTTGGATTGATTTGATGACTGATATACCCCTGGCTAATGGCTTCTCAACACTTCTTTAATCTGAAAATCCAACGAAATCCCAGCAGCTTTTCAAGTCTACATGGCATGAAGCAAAAAGGAGTGCTGACAGTTATTTTTTTTTTTTTACTTTAGTTGGAAAAGGTAATTCAAGAAAAAGAAATTTCTCAAAGGCCGAGAGGAGTGGGGTCTTAAAGGAAATTGGTCCAAAACTCTGGGATCAGGAGGTTAAAGTTGGAATCTTCACTTGACTTAGCCCAATTGCTTGTCTACACTGTTCCAGTCTATCAGATAATTGCTGATGCTGATGTAATGGATCAGAATAGAAAACATATGCTCCCGTTAAGAGACCTGAATTCTAGTCCTTGCTCTACCAACAAATCACTATGGACCTCAGGTGAATCACTTTACCTCTCTGGGTCTTGGTTTCCCCATATCCAAAGGGGGCAGTTGCACCTGCCTTGCCTATCTTATAGGCTGCTGCAAAGATCAAATAAAAATGTGTACGAAAGATCTTTGAGACGTGTTAAGTGACAGACAGACAACTCATTCTGAATTTGGGGGAATTTGTTTAGCTGAAGATAATGAGTTTTCCAAATAATCACCACCTCCTTACATACTAGTAAAAAACAAAAGAACAATAACAACATCAAAAACACCTAAAGTTCTGACAATGAATTGAATCACTGAGGTATGTGGATTATGCATTTCTCAATGGCTTTGTATCATTTTATCAGATTGTCTTTGAAACAAAAGCAACTGTGGAAATCCCTACCCCACATCCCAACCTGGTCTAGAAACCATGATAAGATCACTTTGGTGATTCCTATAAAATTGTTTTGAGAGACAAATAGGAAATGTAACAAAGTGCTCTGGTAGGCACACTATCTGTATTGTTAGCACCTGCTCTCTTCCCCTCCCACGCGCCAGCATCCTGTCCTGGGCTCAGAGCTCTGTAGCTTTTCACTACATCTGCCAAGTAGGTGGCTTCCACGCACGTGATAAACTTTCATCAGTCAGGTCAGAGGCTTCGGTTCCTAGACAAGTAACCGGAGTTGAACTGAAGGAAAATAATCATGAGAGCCAGAATGGGCTTTAGGACTTCTCCAAAGCCCCTGTTTCATACACTTACAGAATGCCAGACGCGCAAGGGCCCTGCCAAGATCAGCTTGGCCAAATGCCGAGAGGGAGGACGCTCAAGGCACTGCCATAGAGATGCGAGCAATGTCAGGATTTGCTCACATGACTGCCTTCCAGAAAGAGTTGCTGTCCAATCTCCCTGCCTCCCACTTCCCCAGCTTCAGCCTTCTGCAATATGACTTCTGCCCCAGTATTCCCCCGGAACTGTTACCACCATTATTAGCACAATAGTTTTGGCTGAATACTTTTTATGGTTCATTTTTAATGACCTTTCTATCCGTCCATTAACCTATGATTCTGTTGTCACCCTTCTGAAAGCTTGTCCCCCTGGCCTCTCAGAATACTTCTTTGTGTGATTCCCTTTTTCCTCTGTTTCCCTTAAAACTTTGGTATTCCTCATCCTCATCCTCCCCTCCTCTTTTCTCTTCCCCTGCCCCTCCCCTCTCCCCGATCCTCATTCTACACGTTTTCCTTGGGTGATTCCCATCCACTGTCATGGTTTTCACTATCACCTTCATTGTGATAAATCCAAAATCTATAACTATAACCTTGAGATTTAGTTTTGTAAGTATAGCTACCTCTGAACATTTCCACTTGGTTCTCCCAAAGCCACCTCCTATTTGCATGTCCTATACTTAACTCCACTTCCAACCCAGACCGGTTCTCCCTCAGGGTGCTTCCTATCTCAGGATATAGTGCTACTATATACACCTAATTGCCCAGGTCAGAGACCAGGGAGCTGTCCATGATTCCTCCCTCTCTCTTGCCCAGATTCCTCCCCAATTCCAGTGGCTTCTTCTTCCCCAAAGCTTCTTGACTGCCACCACTTTTTTTCTGCCAACATCAGAGCAGGCCCATGTCCCCTCTCTCCTAGATTACTGATTTGTACTCTTCTAATTTATCTCCTTGCTTACCTTGCTGCCCTACCCTATCCATCCTTCATACTGCTGGAAGAATGTTAATTCTAAATCTTATAAGTGACCGTATTATCTAATCTGACTTGACCTCCCTAGATTCTGCATCAGATTCAGGCAAACAGAATGATGGAGTGCCCTGGTGTGTTCAACATGAATGGGATTAACTCCAGAAGAGCCCACTTGCACTTCAATCCTTGAAGCCTCCTCTTTCTTCCATCCTTCTTGTGCCTGGTCCTCTACAACAATTGGCTACCTTTCCAACTTCCAAACTTGAGCTCTATTTTCTGATTTCTGATTCTTGATCAAACATCCTTTGTGTTGGGATGTCCCGTACCTGTCTCTCCTCCAAGAAGGAGTGGCCTTGGCCCTGGTGTTGGGTCCCCTTTAAAAATCCTCAGCTGCTTAATGCATCCAAAAGTGATTCTTAACCTTAGTTTCCAAGAAATCTATGGGTCTATGGAGTGCACAAAAGTGCCTGTAGCCAAAGTCAAATATTGACCATCTTTCTCTTAGTTCACAGAAAGAATAAAGTTAATGCATTGAATTGTTTCATTTTTCAGTTTTTCTTATGCAAAATTTTCTTAAATCTCTGTTATCCTTTTTTACTACCACTTTCCTGCTAGCCAGTGACTGAATTGCAGCAAATAAGTATGAAGGGAAAAGTTCAAAAACCAATGGATCATACTTCAACAGTTTGTTTTTGGTGTGACTATGCTTGTGGTTGTGATTTTATATTGATAACCTAGAACACAGTCATAGTTTCTGCTAGGAAAATTATTTCCAGTACATACGAAAGAGTTAAATATATCAGCATTTTGTTTGTTCTACAAACGGCCTCACAGACTCTTTTCCCTGAACATGTCTGGAAAACCCTAGCCTAGAGCACAGCATCTCAATTCTTAGCACAGAACGTGATCTGCCCCTTGCCCACCTTTCTGTCTTCATCTCTTGTAACTTGCTCCCACTCAACCCTGAGCATCAGCCATATCAAGCTAGGTTTATTCCTAAATGTACTGTGCTTAGTCAGACTGTTCCCCATGAACATGCTGACTCCCTCCACCCTTAGCCATTAAGGTTGATGAAGAGATCCCCCTCTGAAACATCCCCTCCCAGCAGACAAGGTGGGAGGCTTATTCCACATGAATCCATCTTCTGTACTTCATCTACCCTAGCATTTGCCACATTATCTCATAATTGACTTGTTTGATTTTCCTACCATTAGCTTGTAGAGGAAAGGGACAATCAAAAAAAAAATACCTCAGAATCCTTGCTTCCTGACACTTTGTAAGGAATTAATAAATCTCGGCCAATTTAGTAAATTTTAAGAGGATGGAAAGGAGAGCTATACAACATTCTAATCTGATACAATGGCACTGGCCGGGCTCTCTGGTGATACAAATGAGAATATATTTGTTTTGAGTTTGCTTCTATTCCTCTAATTATCTTTGTCTCCTCTGGGGTCAGTTCCATTTGTTTATGTTGGTCCTTTTCTTTCATGTTGATAGTTTTCCTCAAATATCTGATGACCCTTTATTGTCTGGTCATATTTATGAATGAAAAACTATGTGCGTTTTTATGGGTAGATAGCATGGATTTCCTCTGCAATTGCACTGATCTGTTTCCCCCCACAAACACTTCTCCGGAATGGGAGGGCTGACTGCGGGTTCTGTTTCAGTGGGTAGAGCCTGTCAACAGGCAGGCTTCCCTTTAGGTTATGTGGGTGGAGAGGCAGGAAGGCCAGGGACCCCCACAACTGATAAAGCAAGGAGGGCTTTTCTCTGGGGGTGAAGACCTTGAGAAGGTTTCACTCTCAACTGAGCTGGTTTTCCTTTTGTTTTCTTTTTTCTGTCTTTTGCAGAGGTCTTAGCACTCTCCTAGAGCCCTACTCTGGCAACTTAGCCTGAGGGCCAAGGCCTTATGCTGCTGACAAAGGGCTCTTGGGAGGGGGGAGAAGAGAGCCCACCTGTCCCAGCTGCTTTACTGCAGCTCTTCAATAAGTTATCATAATGATTCCCTCTCAGCCTACCCCTGATCTCTGCATTCATTGTCTCTGAGATTGGTGTCCCCTTGGGAAAACCCACTCTTACCTCTTGAGTACCTGAATTGCAATGCTTTCTACTTGGATTTCTCTTCTAGTCCAAATTCATTGTCTTCCTTACTTGAGGGTATCACTCAAAATTTATTTCACACTGATGTTACCTTTTTCTGTTTCCCATAGTTGTTGTGATTTCACTCTTTTTACGTTTATTCTTGGCCAAATAATACATTCACGTGGTTAAAAAGGTAAATGATGGGGTACCTGGGTGGCTCAGTGGTTGAGCATCTGCCTTTGGCTCAGGTTATGATCCTGGGGTCCTGGGATCGAGTCCCAGGTTAGGCTCCCCACAGGGAGCCTGCTTCTCCCTCTGCTTATGTCTCTGCCTCTCTCTCTGTGTCTCTCATGAACAAATAAATAAAATCTTTTTTAAAAGGTAAGTGATATAAAATACTGTGCAGTGTAAAGTCATCTTTCCACCTCTTTCTCCCAGTTCTCCATTGTCAACCAATGTTGTTAGTTTCTCACATATCTTCCAGAGTTGCTTCTCTATGCATTCAAGCAAGTACATAGATATTCTCTTTCACCTTTATTTACACACAGTAGTATTTAATACTCTATTCTGAAACTTTGTTTTTTCATTTAACAATATATTTTGGAGATTATCCCATGTCAGCAAAGTGCTTCTTTATTCTTTTTTTTACAATTGCATAATATTCCATTGTATAATGACATACCACAATTTATTTAACTAGTTCCCTATTGATAAACATTTAGGTTGTCTCCAGTCCTATGATATTGAACAATGCTGCCACAGGGGTGCCTGGATGGCTCAGTCAGTTGAGAACCTGACTCTTGGTTTCCACTCAGGTCATGATCTCATGGGTCAGGAGGTTGAGCTCCCAGTCAGGGTCCAAGCTCAGTGGGAAGTCTGCTTGAAGTTCTCCCCCCTGCCCCTCCCTCAACTTGCACACACAGACTCTCTCTCTCTGTCTCTCAAACAAATAAATAAATCTTTTAAAAAAGTAATAAACAATGCTGCAACATAAAACCCTGTACTGATTCATTTTTTAAAGTTTCTTTTCAGACATTTCTGTGAGATTTGGAAGGCAAAAAAATCACATTTTTTAAAAACATTGAACAATAAACATGTTAACCTAAACAAGCACATCACACTCAAAGGAAGATAATTTAAAAGTTATTGTTTATTTTCTATTAGTCAACAGACAATGAAAATCTCCATTATCAATGCATAATAAATTATTTGTGTTATACACCCTCTTCAAAGCCAGATATTGCATTTTAAAGCTTCCAATGCAAAATTTCTATCCAGCCTTGAGAATTTTTTTGGCCCCATGAATGATTCTCCACGTAGATCTGCAGCAAAAAGCCAAATATGAGATGCTCTCTGGTGCCTCCATCCACAATACTGCCCTTGTTAGCTAGATTGGTAAGAAGCAATTACAGGAGACATTTCTCTCAATCAGTTCATTTGCTCAGATCAACATTCACTGAGTGCCTACTGTGGCCTGGGTGCTGAGCTGGATGCTGGGGATACAAAGATAAAGACAATAGTCCCTTCCTTGCCAGGAGCTCCCAGTTCAGAGCAAACAACTAATATACAAGCAAACAAACATAAAACAATGTGACAAATGCCCCAGTAGAGATGAATACAGACTGCTGTGGGAACAGTAAGGAGGAGTACCTATGCAGCAGGTGGCTGGGATAGAAAGAGTATCAGGGAAGGCTCCCTAGAAGAAGAGATACTCGTCATAACTTTGAATCCTGGCTTCTAGCACTCCACTGACAAATCCCACATTCAGTGTCCATCTACTGTCCTTGGCTTTTCTAGTCCAGAATCTTCCAAAACTTTTCATTCTGTAGTAATCTTCTAGTTGACTGTATTGATTCTAACACGGAGGAGTAAGGTAGGAGGGGGTTGGGGATAATCATCTTCAGCATAAACGAATGACATCGAGGACAAAGATTTTTGGAATGTTGGCCTGGTTTTAGGTATCAGTTTTGCTAGTTTTGTGTGACCAGAATCCTCAATCTCTGTTACTACCAGCTGCCTTCCTCCATCCTAGATGCCCAAAGTGAATTTTGTTGGCAAATATACACTCATTGTTTCTGACTTTTGGGCATTTGGCCTCCATTCCCCATTAGTGTAAGAAAAATAGAGCTGTATTTATCTATATGCTTAGATTAACACTGATTACCACTGGGAAGTAGAACTGGGGGATGGGGAGGCAAGTTTTGCTTTTTGCTCTATACCCTCTCTACTTTTTGCACTATTTTTTAACAGTGAATATATTTTACTTTTATCATGATTTATTATTTAATAAACTTTTATTGACAAACGCTTACAAAAAGAAAGATGCACAAATCATAAGCTTAATGAATATTCATAAAGAAAACATATCCATTGTAATCATCACCCAGATGGAGACAATCACAGTGCCTCTGAAGCCCCCCTCTTGTCTTCTCCCAGTCATCTCTACTCACAAAGGTAACCACTATTCTGCCTTCTATCACCAAAGATCATTCTGACTGGGAGTTCCAGTTGCTACTTATCCTCACTAGCTCTTGGTATCATCTGTATTGTTTATCTCAGCCATTCTAATAGATTTATAATATAACCTCATTATAATTTTGATCTGTATTTCCCTAATGGTTAATGATGTTGAACATCTTTGCATATATTCATTTGCTACCAATATGTGCTCTTTGTTGCTACCATTTTTCAAAAATATAGAACACGATCATTTAAAACAATTGCTTGAAAATTATAATGCCACTTACCTGACCAGGGAAGAGTCTTTGGGTGTAACAAACCTTCTGAGAGGCAGATTAGGGTGGTGGAAATAGCCAGAATTTGGTAGCCGACATTCCAGACTATTCTACTTGCTGTGGGATCTTAGGTGAACTATTTAACCATTTTTTGTGCCATAGTTGCCTTGTCTATAAAGTAGAGATAAGAATAGTTCCTGCTGCATTGGGTTGTCCTGAGAATCAATGAGAAAATTATGTAAGGCAGTCTGCTCCATGCCTGAGAGGGGAAATGTTCATCAGTGTTCTCTCTACCTGTGTAGCCAAACCTGGAAAGAGACCAGGGGAGGGAAGTTCATCCTTGAGGCAGTCAGCAGCTTAGTATATGAGGGAGACTGGGTGAGTGATTCCTCTATTTCCGGCTCTAAAGATTAAAAACTCCAAAGTTGTTTTCCGGATGCAGAATTCTGTCCCCTCACTCACTGCTGTGCTCCCCAAACCCCAAGCAGCTGGAACATACTACTTTGAGGAAAGCTCTAGGATAAATTTCTGGTCACAAACAACTGGGTTCTTAGATGCTGCTGGACCCCTTTTATGTGTGTCCTAACACCTCCTGCTGTGTGTCTAGCAGAAAGACACGAATCCCACAGCATCTTTCTGTATAATTCCCAAAGGTTTTCCCATTGATGCCTTCTATGGCAGGATGGCTTGAGATGCCTTGTGGCTAACAGCATCTAGTCAACATCTATGTAGCAAATATTTGCCCAGCGCTTAGCAAGCACTAGTCTCTCTGATAGGTCTGAGGAACCAAAATGAAGAATAAAGGACTGCTAGTTAAGGAGACAGGAAAGTGTCACAGTAGGGCAAGTAGACAGGGTTGGCAGAGCATGGAGGTAGAGTGAGAGTGGAGTATGAGAGGGTCTGAGAGGGCTCCTGGAGGAGGGAAGGTTAGAGCCCTGAGATAATTGTCTGGGTGAGAGAAGAATGCACTCCAGGTACAGGAAATAGCACATGCAAAGACCCAGAGAGTGAGATGCTTTCTCCTCTTGAGGCTGCATGTTTGGGACCAAAGCCTTGCTCTGGGCTCTGCACAGCACCCAACTTCTTCCAATGGGCTCTTAAGGTGGAACACAGAATACTGAGTCTTTATAGTACAAAAATCCCCTTTGTTCCAGACTAAGCATCTCAGGGATCAGGTGCTCTACAGGGAGGTATTATTATTATTGGCACCATTTTCCTTCAGAAATCAGATTGATATGAGTGAACATCTGTGTGGTTGTAGCCCATTTTCAACCTCCCTCGTTCCAGTCTTAACCTGCCTTCTGCACCTCCCCTAGAGCACCAGAACTCTGGTAGCCTGGCCCCTAGCTCTTATGCACCAAGACCCCAACACACAGCCTTTCCTTGGGCCCTTCTTATCTACCCTTAACCAATCCTTCTTGACTTCAAGTTCAGAGTTCCTTCCTATCTCTTTCACTCTGTCTCTCCCCAACTTCTAACTATAATTGTTCAGACTGCCCTCTTTAGTTCTGACCCTAGGATTGAGCAGTCTTGTCTCTCTATCCTTCCTGTGTTTCACTCCTGGGACTGTTTCGGGAATAGCACTTCTGCTCCTAAACCAGTTCCTCCATAACCTCACAGGAGACTGTCTTCTTAGCAGAGACCTTACTCAGAGGATCTCTAGTTCTCCCACGGGGTTTCCTGGGGCCAGCCCCCTGTTTTCATAAGTGGGGAAATTGAGGCTCGGGGAAAGGGGATGACTTACCAAAGTCATGTCTGTAGCAAGTTAGTGGTAGAGACTAGCCCAGGCCACCAAACTTCCAGCCAATGCTCTTTCCTGGGGAATCAGACTGCTCCTCGCAAGGCTCAGATCTTCTAGCCGGCATCGGCTCCCACCCACTGAGTGCACAGTGCACCATCTCTGTTAGTACTTCCTTCCTGAGTCAGTTCATTAAGACTGCAGCTGGCCCGTCCAGGCTTCTGACTCAGCAGCCTAGCAATGAACATCCAACCATGTCTGCATACAATTAAGGAAATGCCAGGGGCAGGAAGCATTTTTTTTTTCTGTCAGAGTGGGGGTACAAAAGGAGGTGAAGAGATTCAATTAAATGATAAGATGTCAGGGACCACAGTGGGGGTAAGGTAAGGAGTGGAAGGGTTGTATCAAAGGGTTTAGGATTAGTAGTTTGATACATTTTGGTACAGAAGTATATTTACTGGCTTAGAAGGAACAGTGCAGTACAAATATCATGGCAAAGATAGAATGTTTCCATAGCTTCCATGGTGTAAAAGTAAGTTGAGAGTGTCCCCAAAATGCCTATGAGTACTAATTAGAAATTAGCTGTATGTTCCCTTCCATTCTCTACACCCATGTCAATTTTTGCCCACAGGTTAATAGTTGGAAATGATTACCACACCTTTGAAAGCTGTTGTGGCTCAAGTGCTCACCTGCAAATAGAGTTGAGAACTTTTCTCCTTCACAATGTCCCCCAGTGAATGGTGCCATCTGGCTAAGTGTAGACTTAGAATAGCTCCCACCAGAGCACATCTACATCTCATCCAGTATCCAGTCCAATCAAAGATTTTTAAAAAGTAATATCTATGCCCAATATGGGGCTTGAACTCACAGCCCTGAGGTCGAGTCGCATGCTCTACCGACTGAGCTAGCCAGGTGCCACCCCCACAATTGAGGATTTTGACATCAAGAGGTTTTCTGACTCGGAGGAGCAGAAAGCCCTGGCCCCCTGTATTGTGACAGGGTCGTGGATGCCTAGACACTGCCTTCCCAACATGGAAGAACCAACCACATCTGAAGCATGTTCAAATAAACAATGGGGTTGACACTTGTGCTGGGTTGAATTGCATCCCCCTAAAGTTCTTGTTTACCTGGAATCTGTGGATGTGACCTTATTTGGAAATAGAATCCTTGCAGATATTAGTTAAAATCAGATGAGGCTGACTGTTCGCGGGCCATTGCCTGCGAGCGCCCGCGGCCCAGCCACTACCATGAGCCGGGCCAGCAGGCTGCAGAGGCAAGTTTTGAGCTTGTACCGCGGGCTGCTTGCTGCCCGTTGAGCGCAGGAAACCAGGTGCTAAGTCGCGAGCGCGGGCCGGGTTCCGGCAGCACGCCTCATTGCCACGCTCCGACGTGCTGCGTATCGAGTACCTGTACTGCCATGGGCGGCGCCAGCTGCAGCTGCTACGCTCAGGTCACACCAAGGCCATGGGTGCCTTCGTGCGCCTGCAGGGGTCAACCAAGGAGTCCAGCGGCGCGGGGGCCTCAGGAGCCCAGCCTGATGATGGTGGTGGTCCGAGGAACCCCCTTGACAGCATGGGGTCACCAGAGACCCCTCCCAATGGGCGGTGATAGGCCAAGGAGTTCACCCGGTAGCACAGGGGAAGCAGGGGCCCTCCTGACTGCGTGGGGAGACCAGGGAACCTACTTGATGGAAGGGGAGATGTCTTGAAAAGACCAGCTCGATAGATTGGGTGAATTGGAGAGCCCTCCTCGGGACATGAGGTCCTAGAGACCCCAATGATGGATGCTGAGAGGTACCTGACCTTCCCTCATCCATGATAACGGGTCGAATTCTCCCCATGAGGGTTTGGGGCGGCTTGGTTGCTGGCTGGCTGAACTGTGTCAAGCTGAGAGCTACTTACCCTAAAGCATGGGGAGCCAGGACGCCCCCCATGGGACAGAAAGGAGATGCCCTTCTCCTGACCCTGGGCTCCCCTCTCTTGTATTTAACTCTGAAAAGAGCAGACTTTTTGCCAAGAACTTTGAGAAGATACCCTGATGGATGGTTAGAAGCCCTGAATCCCCCTTTGGAAAACTTTCTTCCCATTAATTGAGGCAGACTAGGACTTGGGAGGAAGGGGCTGGGGTATCTTAGCCCTTCTGATCAACTAAAGACCCCTCAAGACCTATACTTGATGGTTCTAAGGGGGGAACCCTGACTCCTCCACCCTTCTCCCAGGACTACTGAACAAAAGGAATAAAATCGGGGATGTGATCTCAAAAATAAATAAATAAATAAATAAATAAATAAATAAATAAATAAATTCAGATGAGGCCATACTGAATTAGGATGGGCCTTAGCCAATGTTTGGTGTCCTTTTAAGAAGAGGAAAATTTGGTCACCAACACACAACAAAAGAAGATGCCAACGTGACAGGTAGAGATTGAAGTGATTACTACCACAAGCCAAGTAACAACAAGGATTATTGGCAACCACCAGAGGCCGAAAGAGGCAAGAAAGGATTCTTCCTTAGAGTCTTCAGAGGGTGCATGGCCCTGCTGACACCTTCATCTTGAATCCTGGCCTGTGGGACTGTGAGAGAATAAATTTCCATTATTTTAAGCTATCTAATTTGTGGTAGCTTATGTGTGGAGTGTGCAAGCTTGCTGTAGGGTTATGGAAGGCATTGGAACTGAACACAACACTTGTATGGAAAAAGTTGGCCCCATCTTGTGAAATGCTGTGCTGGTCATAACATGAAGAGAAAGATGTTCATCAACAGAGGACATACTCTCAAGCATAAGAGCTGTGTGCCCTTCTGATTATGCTCTACACTGATCTACACATGCATAGAGCGACAATCCTGGAAGGTACTACAAGACTCATCTATGAGTGATAAATTCTGGAAAGTTATGATCTGCTTGCTTTAAATTGTCTATCTTTTCTAAGTTTCCCACAGTGAATATGTATTACCTGTGTAAAAATTATGTGTCTCTGGCTACCTGTCATCTATTTATCCACCTACCTATCTTTGATTGCTAGTACTCTCATGTACTCACAGAATCTTTCTAAGTGAAATATTCCCAGGGTACCTTCATTTCTTATAGGTCTGCAGTTAGGAACTACTCCCTATAAGCCTTGGCAGGGGTAAGGGTAGACAAAAATAAAGCCGTATATTTACATGGTATTTGATACTCTTCAAAGATCATACACCAACCCATTCAACCTCATACCCCTCTGATAAGAATTCTCAGGTTCAGGGAGTTGTTAAAGAACTTGTGCCAGGTCTCATAGCTAATAACTCATGGGGCTGTGACTAGCGCTCATGGTCCTGACACCTGGTCCAGTAGCAGTTTCTAGAATGTAAGATCCATAAGGACAGCGCTTTTTGTCTGTCATGTTCCCCAAGCACTTATCTCTCCAGCACTTAGAATGGTGCTTGGCGTATAGGAGGTGATCAGCACATTCTCCTTGAATGAATATGACAAATGCAAGTTCCTCTCTAGAAGCATTTTCTGCTGCTAGGAACAGTTTTGTTCTAGCCAAGCTGCTGTGCTCTGCCAAAGACAGCAGTGTTGCTGGAGGGATCCCACTTTCTTCTCATTCTCTGTCCTTCCATAGCCTGCTCCTCCACTCCCACCCCCCACCCCCAGGCAAAGAACAGCTCACTTCTAGGGATGACCTCTCATATCATTACAAGGAGGCACTTATGTGGTATGATTCAAGGTGAGTCTAAAAAGAGCTCCTTGGGGCACCTGGCTGGCTCAGTCAGTGGAGTGTGTTAACTCTTGATCTCAGGGTTGTGGCTTTAAGCCCAATCTCTATTTTTAGAGATTACTTAAAAATAAAACCTTTAAAATAGATAGGTATATAGACAGACATACAGATAGATAAAGAATAAAAAGAGCCTGTTGCCCAAAAATAGCATCACCCAGAGCCCACGGGAGGGCAGGCTCTGAGGATGGGTGGGCTTCTCAGTTGCAGAATGATTCATTTGGTCCTGTCATAAGGAGCACCTCAAGAAACAGAGGCAGAGGGAGAAAATGGAAGCCAAATGGTTACAGAAGGGTCTCAGTTCAGGAACAGAACAAAAGAAATGCAGAAATTCTCCAAAAGTAAGTCAAAAAGGAAAATTTGTTGAAACAAATAGGAAAAAGGAAGTTGGGCAGAACAGGCAGAAGACATCTCCATCCCTGGCTGTACTGTACCCCTAGCCCAACCTCCAGTTCTCCTGCCTTCTAAGGATATCCCCCTCATCCTCCACACAGGTGACACCTTCCCATCATTCCCACCAGGGCCTGCGGGAGTGGGGGGTGCTCCCCAAAGGCAGGCTTTGTACCCATGTTTTCTTTTCAAGGGCAAATTCCCAGGAAGCTTTAAAGCTACTCGCTGCTCTGCCTGGGGAGGGTTTTGGAGGAGGGGTAATGTGGCTAGTTTCAATGCCAAGAATAGGGTCTCTGGAAGCTGGGAAGCCAGCCAAGAAATTGGAGAAGGGGAGGGAGGGTCAGGGGCCTCCAACCACTGGGGTCAGGAGCAGAGTTCTGGGGACCCTGTAGGATTTCACAATTCTTCTCTTTCCTGGCCTCTTTCACACACTCCAGGACAGGAAAGGGAAGCTAAAAGAGGATTATGAGCCAATTAATTGTAGGAAAGGAAATTGCCTTAAAAAAGAAAGCTCACACTTCTATCTTAATTAAGGATCATTCCTGACTAATTTTCTAGACAAGGAGAAGGTGCAGCTTTGAGCTGCAGGTTTTGAGAGATCACACATTTCTGTGTCCAGGTGGAGCCACATGTATTCTGGAAAAGGAGGCCTTCCAGGTCTTTGAGCACTATGGGAGGGGAGTTGTGAGAGGGTTTTCCTTCTTTTCCAACACTGCATTCTTCTGCCTGGGCATTCTGGGGTTTACAGCATTAGGAGCCTCTAGATACAAAATGCCAACCCAGAATATCACTCATGTGGGAAAGTCCAGGAATTAATGCACTATATCAATTACCAACGTTCTAATTTTCATAATTCTTAACAAAGACCTATCTCAAAATCTACTCCCATCTGAAAAGCACAATGTTCATTTGCAGCTTTAGGACTCAACAGAATTTCTTTCAGTGGGGTGGGTTTGGGGAGTATCCTTCACAAAGTTGGTGAACAATGAAAATTACTGCATCTTCAGAGTTAGCTCCTCTGAAACCGGAAATATGAACAGAGCTGACTTAGTACTAATACTTTCTCTTACTCCTGTAAGAAAGAGGAAAGACTGTGCTCAAGGTAGCAGCGATGTGCGAAAACCACAGTAGAGGTTTTGTAAAGAAGAGCAATTGTGGCTTTTGCACAAGTTATTCCTAAACCGAGGCTGGGGACAGCATATGACACGTTTCAAAGTAGCTTCTGGACTGGTATTTCACTGAAATGAAGACGATCTTTGAGCAAGACCGGAAAGCCAAAAATCTACATTTCATGACCTCTGCAGGAAAGTAATAATTGCATTATGGAACATTCTAGAATGGCAGGCTCAAACCATGGCCCGGAAGAAATGTACACCTTTTTGGGTAGGAGGGGGGGAGGCAGGAAAAATCTAATTCCCAGTGAAGGTTTCTGATAGTTTTCCACTCTCTCCCCACCCCCTCACCTAGTTCTGTGGCTCTTCTTTAGCCGCCTCCTCTAGCACAGGAGATTTGATTCAATAGATGGGGAAAAGGAAGTAGAGGAAACAGAGAAGAAAAATTAATGTCAGCCTCAGGAAGTCCAGAACATTGTTAGCTTAAAAGTTGCCTGCAAATGTTAGCAGAAAAGAGGAAATAACAAAGATCGGAGAAGAAATACATGAAATAGAAAATCAATAGAAAAAAATCAACAAAACTAAGTTAGTTTTTAAAAAAGATAAACAAAATTGATGAATGCTTAGTTAAAACAACTAAAAAGAGAGAGAAGACTCAAATAAGTAAAACCAGAAATGAAAGAAGGGACATTACAACTGATGCCAAGGAAATAAAAGGGATCAAAAGAGTCTAATACAAAGAATTACAAACCAACAAATTGGATAAATCAAAAGAAATGGATAAATTCTTAGAAACCTACAACCTACTAAGAATAAGTTATGAAAAAATAGAAAATCTCAACAGACCAATATGAGTTAGGAGATTGAATCAATAATCACAAATCTCCTAAGACAGAAAAGCCCAGAACCAGATGGCTTTACAGGTAAATTCTACCAAACATTAAAGAAGAATCAATACCATTCATTCTCCAACTTTTCCAAAAAAATTGAAGAGAAGGAAACACTTCCAAACTCATTCTATGATGCCAGCACAATGATACCCGATACCACAAACAAACTATAGGTCAATATCCCTAATGATTATAGAAGCAAAAATCCTCAACAAAATACTAGCAAATTCAACAACTCATTAAAAAGCTCAAATACCACAAGCAAGTGAAATTCATCCCTAGGCTACAAGGATGGTTGAATATGCACAATCAACCAACATGATATTCCACGTGAATAGAATAAAAGATAAAAATCACATGATCATCTCAATGCATGCAGAAAAAGCATTTGACAAAATTCAACACCTTTTCATGATAAAAACTCTAAACAAACTAGGAATAGAAGGAAAGCACCTCAACATAATAAAGACCAAATACAACAAGCCCACAGTTACCATCATACTCAACAGTGGAAAGCTGAAAGCCTTTCCTCTAAGATCAGGAACTAGGCAGCAGGATAGCCCGGGTGGCTCAGCGGTTTACCGCCGCCTTCAGCCCAGGGCCTAATCCTGGAGACTCAGGATCAACTCCCATGTCAGGCTCCCTGCATGCAGCGTGCTTCTCCCTCTGCCTCTCTCTCTCTCTCTCTCTCTCTCTCTCTCTCTCTCTCTCCTCCCACCTCTCTCCTTCTCTGTGTCTCTCATGAATAAATAAACTCTTTAAAAAAAAAAAAAAGGAACAAGGCAGCAATGCCCACTCTTGCCACTTCTATTTACCATAGAACTGGATGTTCTAGCTGGAGTGATCAGGCAAGGAAAAGAAATAAAAGCATCTAAATCAGAAAAGAAATAAAATTATCTCTGTTTGCAGATGACATGATCTTATATATAGAAAACCCTAAAGATTCCTTTCATTTTATTTTTTGAAGATTCCTTTTTAAAAACTGTTAGACACCGGGACACTTGCACCCTGATGTTTATAGCAGCAATGTCCACAATAGCCAAACTGTGGAAGAAGCCTCAGTGTCCATCGAAAGATGAATGGATAAAGAAGATGTGGTTTATGTATACAATGGAATATTCCTCAGCTATTAGAAATGACAAATACCCACCATTTGCTTCGATGTGGATGGAACTAGAGGGTATTATGCTGAGTGAAATAAGTCAATCGGAGAAGGACAAACATTATATGGTCTCATTCATTTGGGGAATATAAAAAATACTGAAAGGGAATAAAGGGGAGAGGAGAAAAAATGAGAGGGAAATATCAGAAAGGGAGACAGAACATGAGAGACTCCTAACTCTGGGAAATGAACTAGGGGTGGTGGAAGGGGAGGTGGGTGGGGAGTGGGGGTGACTGGGTGACGGGCACTGAGGTGGGCACTTGACGGGATGAGCCCTGGGTGTTATTCTATAGGTTGGCAAATTGAACACCAATAAAAAATAAATTTATAATAAATAAATAAATAAATAAATAAATAAATAAATAAAAATAAAAACTGTTAGAACTAATAAGTAAATACAGTAAAGTTATAGGACACAAAATCAATACGCAAAAATCAGTTGCATTTCTATATACTAACAACGAACTCTCTGAAAAGGAAATCAGGAAAATGATTCCATTTATAAATAGTACCAAAAAGAATAAAATGCTGAGGAATAAATTTAAGTAAGGAGGTATAAGACTTGTCTACTGAAAACTACAAAACATTGATTTAAAAAATTAAGCAGATACAAACAAATAAAAAGACAACATTGCATGTACAAGGATTGAAAGACTTAATAATGTGAAAATGTCTATACTACCCAAAGCAATTTACAGATTTAATGCTACTCTAACAAAATTACGATGGAATTATTTACAGAAATAGAAAAAAATCCTAAATATCATGTAGAACAATGAAAGACCCTGAATAGCCAAAACAATCTTGAGAAAGAAGAACAAAGCTGAAAGCCTCATACTTCCTGATTTGAAAATATATTACAAAGCTACAGTAATCAAAACAGCAAGACACTGGCCTGAAGTCAGTCATATAGACCACTGGAAGTGAATAGAGATCCCAGAAGTGAATCCACATTTATACTGTCAACTGATATTTAACAAGGATGCCAAGAATTCACAATAGGAAAGGGATAGTCTCTTTAATTTTTTTTTTTTATGATAGTCACAGAGAGAGAGAGAGAGGCAGAGACACAGGTGGAGGGAGAAGCAGGCTCCATGCACCGGGACCCTGATGTGGGATTCGATCCCGGGTCTCCAGGATCGCGCCCTGGGCCAAAGGCAGGCGCCAAACCGCTGCGCTACCCAGGGATCCCAAGGGATAGTCTCTTTAACAAATGATGTTAGGAAAACTGGATATCTACCTGCAAAAGAATGAAATTGGACCCTTATCTTACACCATACATAAAAATCAACTTAAAATGAATTTAAGGCTTAAACATAAGACCCCAAACCACAAAACTCCTAGAAGAACACATGGGGGGCAGAGAAACACATCATGGTATTGATCTTGGTAAGGACTTCATAGATTTGACGCCAAAAGCACAAGCAACAAAGCCAAAACTAAGCGAGATGACATCAAACTAAAAAGCTGCACAGCAAAGGAAACAATCAAACAGAGTGAAAAGGCAACCTCAGAAAGGGGGAAAATATTTACAAACCATATATCTGACAAGGGGTTAGTCTCTGAAATGTATAAGGAACTTTTACAACTCATAGATTTAAAAAAAAAACCTAACAACCCAATTTAAAAATAGGCTAAGAACTCAAATAGACACTTCTCCAAAGAAGACATATAAATGGCTAACAGGCATATAAAAAAATACTCAATGTCGCTCATCATCAGGGAAATGCAAATCAAAACCACAATGAGACATCACCTCACACCTGTCATGATTGCTACTATTTTTAAAAAAGGTGACAAGTGTTGATGAGAACATAGAGATTGGAACCCTTCCACATGTTGATGCAAAATGGTGCAGCACTATGGAACACAGTATGGAAATTCCTCAAAAAATTAAAAATAGGACCACTTTGTATCCAGCAATCCCACTTCTGGGTATTTATGCAAAATAATTTAAATCAGTATCTTGGAGAAATATTAGCACTTCAATGTTCTTTGCAGCAATAGCCAAGATATGGGAACAAGTTAAATATCTGATGACAGATGATAGGATAAAGAAAATGTAGTATATACATACAGTAGAATATATTCTTCAGTCTTAAAAAAGAAGGATGGCTGAGGAAATTATGCTAAATGAAATAAGTCGGTCGGAGAAAGACACACAAACACAGCATGATTCCATTTATATAAGGCACCTAACATAGTCCAATTCAGAGGCGCCCAGGTGGCACAGTCAGTTAAGCATCTGATTCTTGGTTTCAGCTCAGGTCATGATCTCAGGGTGGTGAGGTTGAGCCCAGCTTCGGGCTCTGCACTGCTTACTGCTGAAGACTTCCTTTCTCTTTGTCCTTTGGGAGGACCTCACCCCACCTCACCCACTCTCTCTCTTTCTCTCTCACTCTCTAAAAAAATAAATAAATAGGGATCCCTGGGTGGCGCAGCGGTTTAGCGCCTGCCTTTGGCCCAGGGTGCGATCCTGGAGATCCGGGATTGAATCCCACGTCGGGCTCCCGGTGCATGGAACCTGCTTCTCCCTCTGCCTGTGTCTCTGCCTGTGTCTCTCTCTGTGTGACTATCATAAATAAATAAAAATTAAAAATAAATAAATAAATAAATAAATAAATAAATCTTTAAAAAAAATAATGAGAGTACCTGCATGGCCCAGTCAGTTAAGTGTTTGCCTTCGGCTCAGGTCATGATCCCAGAGTCCTGGGATTGAGCCCCATATCAGACTCCCTGCTCAGCGAGGAGCCTGCATCTCTTGCTCTCTTTTGTGCCCCCCCCCTCTCTCTATCTCTAATAAAAATAAAACCTTTAAAAAATAAAAAAAATAATAATTCATAGAATCAAAGACTGCAATGGTGTTTGCCAGGGGCTGGGTTGGAGGAAATGGGGAGTTACTAATCAACGGGCATAAATTTTCAGGTTGAGATGAGTAAACTCAAGAGATCTACTGTACAGCATTGTGCCTATATTCATAATAATGTATTGTACAGTTAAAAATTTGTTAAGAGGTGGGGATCCCTGGGTGCCTCAGCGGTTTGGTGCCTGCCTTCAGCTCAGGGCATGATCCTGGAGTCCTGGAGTCCCGGAATCGAGTCCCACATTGGGATCCCTACATGGAGACTGCTTCTCCCTCTGCCTGTGTCTCTGCCTCTCTCTCTCTGTGTGTTGCTCATGAATAAATAAATAAAATCTTAAAAAATAATAATAAAATTTGTTAAGAGGCTGAATCACAGGTGTTCTTACAACAATAAAATAAAATTTTAAAACCTGAAAAAAAAGCATAAAAAATTAAACTGCCTATCATCAGTCTCACACATAAATATTTATTGAAACTATGTCAAGTAAAATATTAGTAAAGGAAATCGAACAGTGTGTCAATATACCTTCACCAAGAGGGACCCATTCAAGTCATGCAAGAATGGTTTCATAGTGGAAAATCTATTAATCAAATTTATTTTAATAACAGAACAAAGGAAAAACACTATTGTAATCCATGGTGGAAAAGCAAAAAATTCACCATCAATCCCTGAGAATGATTTTAGAAAAAGAGTATTGACATTCATAAGGTACATGTATCTTTCAGTCCTATTATCTCTACAACCTTGGCCATATCCATCCTGTTTGTGCCTCAGTTTCCAAATATTTTTTAAAGATTTTATTTATTTATTTATTCATGAGAGAGATAGAGAGGCAGAGACACAGGCAGAGGGAGAAGCAGGCTCCATGCAGCGAGCCTGGCGTGGGACTCGATCCCAGATCTCCAGGATCACGCCCTGGGCCGAAGCAGGCGCTAAACCACTGAGCCACCCAGGGATTCCCTGAGCCACCCAGGGATTGTCAGTTTCCAAATATTTTAAACAGGGATAATAATATATGTTTCTAATGCCATGAAGATTCAACAAGATATAGAAAGTCCGATCACTCAACACCAATTCCTCCCACCCTCTTATGGCCTTTTTTTCTCTTGTTTGTAACAGTCATTAACGCCGTGTGACATGCACTAAGGAAAGTGATATACTCTCATTTTTCTGTTGTCTGGGTGTTTTTCATCTGCACCAGTGGATGTAGGATGCTTTCACTGCTGCTCTAGCTTGTGTTTGCTCCTGCATGGCCTTGACAACAAAGTAACACTCTTCGTATCTGCCCCTCCATGCTAACTCCTAGACCCCCTTAAAGGAAGGTTGTACTGATTGGCTTTACTGGTATTAAGCCAATGGTTCGCAGCCCTGGTGGGAACTTTAAATTCTCCACCTGAGCAGCTTTCTCAAGCGATCCTCCTGGGTAGCTAGAATTGCAAGCTGGTGCAGCCGTCATTCCTCTCCAAGTTCCAGGTGCGTTTACTATCTTTACACAAATTGTCATATATGCTATTTGATTTTGAAATTAGTTTTGATTCATTACTCAAAATTGACCACCTGACTCCATAAGATCCTAAAAGACCATTCATTAGAGTAAGTGTGTTTGCAGAAAGGAAGAGGACATTAAAAAGAGGGCAGAGAGGAAGTAACCAAACCTTAGGAGAATCTCAAATTTAGGTCAAAGAAGAAAAAAAAACAAGGAGGGGGTTGAAAGAGAATCAGGACTGGGTGGTACCGTAGAAACGCAAGAGGGGAAAAGATGCAAGATGAACTAAGCTCCTCTTTCTTGTCTCCCCCGAAGCTCCGCCCACCTCCCCACTCAGGGAAGGCTTTTCCTGGCCTTATTGGCTTGGACTGACCCTCAGCACTAGAAGGACGCCACCTAGCTTCCCAATTCCACCCTTTTCCAAGCACGCGGCATCAGACAAGTTAGTAAATTCTTTGTGTCTTCATCTCATCATCTTCAAAACGGGGACTATAGTCTCGGCTCCTAGGGCTATTGCAAGTCCTAAACAAGAACAGCAATATACTATGTGGAGAGTTAGCTATTGTTTTATATAGAGAGAGTTAAATAAATATATAGAGAGTTAAATATAAATATATGTAGTTGAGTAACCCCCATTGTAGATCTTCTTAGTGCCCTACATTCCCCTTCTGTAATGTTTGTCCCAATTGTCATCTGACAATTTCTCTTGCTGATTAAACCAGCTCCACCAGAAGAATCTCCCTTTCGAGTAACTCAAAGCCAACTGATTTGAGACCCTAATTACATCTGCAGAATCCCTTCACCTTTGCCATACAACATAACATAATCACAGGAGTAATCACCCATCATACTCCTAGGTCCTGCCCATATGCCAGTGGAGGGGGTTATACAAAGCATGTAACACAGGGTGTAGGAATCTCCAGGACTGTCTTAGAATTCTGCCTACCACAGTGATGATTTGATCACTCTCTCTCCCACTAGATCATAAAGTCCACAAGGGCAGGGGCGATTTCTGTTTTGTAGAATGAATGAACAAATGAATCAAAGAAGAATGCAAGACAACTAAGGGAAAATAGTTGTATATGTATGTGTTTTGATTCATAGAAAGCCTTGCTACCGTGTTCAAGAAGTTGAGGTACCCTTTACAACTTCACAAAAGCTTTTGGAAAACTGTAGAGTGTATAAACCAGGTAGGCATCAAAGCTGAACCCCTCTTTGGTGCTCGTCCTGGTATCAAAGGCAATGGGGGTGCTACCTGGGGCCTCTGCTGACCTGAGCAGTTCCTCAACCACAGGGTCTCCACACACCCAGCTAGCTCTTGGCCAGCACACAGAACTTAACACCTGGCACTCCTAACACAGGGGCACCATCTTATCTCAACTGTTTATGAAGAGATCAAGGGCATTCTGAGGGAGGGAAGGAGGGGGAGAGATGGCATCTAAGGCCAAACCGAAGCACTTCAGAGAATGAATTAGACCTCACCTCAAAGGCACCCAGGTGTTTTTGCTTGGTGTGTTTGAAGTTTTGCAGTTGATAAATGGTATTTACTGTACAGCATTCTATTGCCCTGCTATTCACTTGCCCCATTCCTCTCCTGGCAACTGGGCCCTGTTCTGGGCCAGGACCCAGGATGGGCTCAGGGGCTTCAGTACTTTTTAAAAAGATTTTATTTGTTTGTTTGTTTGTTTGTTTAAGAGAGAGGGAAAGGTGGTGGGGAGGGACAGAGGGAGAGGCAGAGAATCTCAAGCAGACTCCAGGCGGAGTGCAGAGCCTGACATGGTGCTCAATCCCGGGACTCTGAGATCATGACCTGAACCAAAATCAGCCACCCAGGTCCCCCACTTCAATACTTTTTATAACACCTTTATCAAGATATAAATCCCATACCATATAATGCCCCCATTTAAGGTGTGCAGTTCAGGGGCACCTGGGTGGCTTGGTCAATTGGGCAGCCAACTCTTGATTTTGGCTCAGGTTATGATCTCAGGGTCCTGGGATTGAGCCCCGTGTTGGGCTCCACACTCAGGGAGGAGTCTGCTTGAGGATTCTCTCTCCCTCTCCCTCTGCCCCTCCTCCCAATCTTTCTCTCTTAAATAAAAAATAAAAATTTACAAAAAAATCTTTAAAAAATAGCATAGATGGATATCTGAGTGGCTCAGCAGTTGAATATCTGCCTTCAGTTCAGGATGTGATCCCGGGTTCCTGGGATAGAGTCCAGCATTGGGCTCCCCACAGGGAGCCTGCTTCTCTCTCTGCCTGTGTCTCTGCCTCTCTCTGTGTGTTTCTAATGAATAAATAAATAAAATCTTTAAAATAAATAAAATTTTAAAATAGCATAGAACTCAATGTTTTTTTTTAGTATATTCACAGAGTTCTACAACCATTGCCACTACCCAATTCTAGAACATCCTCTTTTGCAGTCATGCCCCATTCCCTGCTCTGATCCCCACTCAATTTTGACAAAGGCAGAATCCCTGCCCCCAAGGCTATCCCTATCTTGTACCTTGTGTCTGGGCAGGGCAGAAGACCAAGGTTCTAGTCCTGGCTGTGCTGTTGGCCAGCTGTGTGACTGTGTGGCCTTCCCCATTTGAGTCTCAGGGTTTTTTTAGATGTAAAATGAGGGGATTGGATTACAAAATGTTCCCTGAGGGACTCTACTATTTTTATATTCTACCCACAAACTACTGCTGTAAGCAAGGTATGAGTTTAGGCCAACAGCCCATCCTCCTTTATGCCTTCACTTCGTTCACCCCATGCATTATCTTCCTCTCCTTTTATTTTTATTTTTTTTTTATTTATTTATGATAGTCACAGAGAGAGAGAGGCAGAGACACAGGCGGAGGAAGAAGCAGGCCCCATGCACCGGGAGCCCGATGTGGGACTCGATCCGGGGTCTCCAGGATCGCGCCCTGGGCCAAAGGCAGGCGCCAAACCGCTGCGCCACCCAGGGATCCCTCTTCCTCTCCTTTTACACCTCCCCACACTCGTCTCTCCAAGACTCAACCCCAGCTGTACCTCCTCCAGGAAGCCCTGTAGAATTCCTCTTTTTTATCTAAGCTCCTATGATAACTAAATAATCTACCACCCAAGTTGGCCCTTCCTTATATAAAGAGAGTCTGTGCTTCTTATGGATGGCTAAGAATGGTATCAAGTATTTGGACTGCATCTCACATTACCATCCCCCTTTTCCCCACCAATGCCTTGTATTGCTGTTTCTGTTATTCTTTCCTGTTTGACACCTGGCAAGGTATTGCAGTACTTTAGAACTTGGGAGTGTCAATGGGAAGGAAACAGGGTGAGACTAGCATAGTTGGGGTACTTATGATATGCCCAGTCCATGTCAAGGATTTCATATACTTTATCTCACTGAGGCTCCCAACAGCAACTCATGAGGTAGAAGTGAAGCTGAGAAGGGTCAATTTACTTGGCCAAGCTAATAAGCAGTACCGAACAGAAGAAAATCCAAATCTGATTCCTGTGTTTGTGCTTTTTAATTTGCTGTTACGATAGCTCTCCCTATAGTAGAAAATGCTGGAGGAGGCATGGTCAGATAAAATCCAAATTCCTCCCATAGCTAATGGGGACTGAGCTCACTCTCAACAGAGAGGAGAGATCTCTGCTGCCCAACACACCCAGTGCAATGCTGGCTATGCCGTATGTCCCCAGATCCTGCTTGCTCAGGCCCTTGGTGATTGGTCAAGGTACTGAAATATTAGGGCAAGATTTGGAGGAGAGGTGTGTGGCTGCCCCACTAGATCTCAGCAGTAAAATATTTACCTCAAAGAGAATTTCTGTGAAGAATTCTTTTTCAATTAGCCAGAAATTTCTTTAAAATTGTTCTTAAACCCATTTTATTATTTTCACATAAGGCCCTTCATTTTAGAATGCTTCACCCACCAGTGCCTGATGGAGCTCTGGTTTTCTGATGAGAAAACTGATAAGTGCTCATTGTGGGAAACTTTAAAATGCAGAAAAATATAAAGAAGGAAGCAAAAAGCACCCACAACCCAAAGATAACCACTGATAACATGTTGGAGTATTTCCTTCTAGGCTCACTGGTTTGCATGCACTGTCTCTCAATAAAAAAATAAATATACATAGCTTTTGCATCAGTGGATTCAACTGGGCATACAACTTCATACTCACTTTTCCCTGAACACTGGATGGGGTGAGCATTTTTCTGCTTGTTTCCAAATTTGTCCCTATTAGGAACTGATTTTGTAAACGAATAAGATGATTTTAACACTGGCTCTCAGAAGCACGTTCCATAACTATTAAATACCAAATCTTAATAAATGAAAACAGCTCTGGAGCCCAGAGGGTGGCAGAGCACTTAGGACGTTGTTCTGATAGACTCGGAGTGCTCTTCCATTCACATGGCACTTAATTATATCGCACCAAGCACTGGCACCTGTTTTTTGTCTCCTCAACAAACACTAGGTATTAAGCATGTATGGCTGACCCTTAACTCTCCACATTTTCCAAAAAGAAAAAAATTGCAGGATCGATTCAAATGTGGTTTTGAGATTTTGTGTGTGTGTGTGTGTGAAGGTAGTAAGCAGCCTTTCCAAAAAGATAAAGATTTTGGTGAAGCTGGTGATTCACTTGATGATCTGTGGTGACAGGGAAAGTTCTAAATGGCAAACTTGGCCACAAAGGTCATCTTCCTTCCCAGGAAGAGGAGACACCATCTTTTACCCAACATGCTCCATTTCCCTTTCCCTATTTCCGGCCCAGCCATGATGAGCCAAAATCAGGGGCTTCTAGCTGCTCTTTATCCTCCTTGAGACTCAGCTTTCTGAAACCATGCTGGCAGGCACACAGAAGAATAGGTTGCACCATGGCCTTGATTTAAAAGGACAGACGGGAATGAGGCTGCTGGCTCTTATTTCTGGGAGGACTCAGGGTTTCTCTGGGCCTACTCACTGAAGCCAAGAGCCTAGCTGAGCCCCTCTCCTGGGCAACCTCTTTAGGATGAAGAACTCACCTCATTGAGAATCTCAGTTTCTGGAAGATGGCGTTAAGCAAGGGGGAAAAAAATCAACTCATGCTTTCAACTTGGAAACTTAACTTTATAATAACTATACAGAAGCCCCTCTTTTAAATAAAATGCTGAAAAAGTACTATTTCATGATATTTCTCAAAAGAGAGAAAAGGAACAAAAATACTCATAAGCCTACCTTCCTAGCATAACTGTTGTTATCATACTTCCTTCCAGTCTTTCCTTCACATAAAATTTTTCATAATTGTGATTATGGAATCTATATAATGACTACATGGTGCTTTCTTCACATAGCTTTTCTTCAGCCTTATTGAGGTATAATTGACAAATAAAATCATAAGATATTGAAAGTGTGCATTTTGACGATTTGATGTACATACACATGGTGGAAGGGTGCCTCCGTCGAGTTAATTTACCACACCCATCACCTCACACAGTTGTCTTAGCCTTTTCTACCGAGCCTCTGATGTTGTTCCACATTCTAATAACCACCATTCTATTTTTTTAGAGATCTATTTATTTATTTTAGAGGAAGGAGGGGCAGAGAGGGAGAGAGGGAGAGAGGGAGAGAGAGAGACAGACAGACAATCTCAAGCAGACTTCCTGCAGAGTGCAGAGTGGGATGCAGGGCTCAATCCTACGACCCTGAACTCATGACCCTGAGTTTATGACCTGAACTGAAACCAAGAGCTGGATGCCTAACCAACTGAGCCACCCAAGTGCCCCTAACCACTGTTTTAAAAGCCAACATAACAATGCTTTCTTTTTTTATAACATCGCATCGCTGTGAGATTATGGTTTTTCTCCTACTTACTTGCAAAAGGCACAGGATTAAGAGATTGGAGACATGGCTGCTACTGTCAAAGAGCTTTTATTCCATCTGGTAAAGGCAGTTATTTCTCCAAATACTCTTAGTTTGCAGCCCCCAAGCATAAGTACCATCAAGCTCAGGATGGTCTCAACAGATAGCCCTCTATGAACAATGGAGTATATATGAGAGCAATTGGATGAGCCATTTGCAATGCTCAGGTTTACAGCCCTCAGACTCGGATTCTGTATTGGCACCTATATCACCTACTCCTAGCTAAAGAAAGAGATGTTTCAGTGGCCTTGATGTGGAGGCTGTGTATGTGGAGGCCTCTCCCACACCCTTTTAATCTGGTTGGTTGGTTTGATGGAGAGTTTACCCTGGTGGGTTTACACCTTACCTCCGTGGTAACCTAGTGAGAAGATTCTAGCATCTTGGAGGGCATCAAATGAAACCTTAATGAGAGCAGTGGAATCTTTTTGACTCTAAGTGGCTCAGCTGATGGAAGTGTTACCCAGACTCTGTAGTCCTGAGAAGGGTTACTGCATTTTGTCATATTGCTGAAAACTTCGAACCCTAATTTCACTTAGAGCCTGGTAAATGTTTGGAAATGTTTGCAATTTGTAACTTGTCTTTGTTGATTTGCACAAGCATCATCATTCCAAATCATTTGCACTGTGAGCTTCTTTTATAAGCATAGACCCTCTTTATTATCCTGGATTCTATGAAAGAAAAAGTTTGATCTTGATACAAGAAAATCTTCATCATTGGCTGCTGATGGTCAAGAAATAACAAAGCTACCATCACCAGTATATTCTCAACTGAAAAGAGCCATTTGAACATTTGGTGGCATTACTTATTCTGACTTCTACACAGGGTATCACTCCTTTAGCCAACACTCAGCTTTGCTAAAAACGACTTTTCTAACTTTTCTGTGGTATGTGTTTATACTGAGCCCAAGGTCATGTGTGTTGTGAACTTACTATTGATACTATTAATAGTATCTGGGACTAGTTGAAATAAGCCTTTTCCTGAGGCACCGACCCAGTACACTGGGGCATGTAGACCATGCAAGATCATCTGGAAATGAAGGTTTAAACATGGAGTTATAGAGGGCAGCCCCGGTGGCGCAGCAGTTTAGCGCCGCCTGCAGCCCGGGGTTTGATCCTGGGGACCCTGGATCGAGTCCCACGTCGGGCTCCCTGCATGGAGCTTGCTTCTCCCTCTGCCTGTGCCTCTGTGTGTGTGTGTGTGTGTGTGTGTGTGTGTGTGTGTGTCTATGAATAAATAAATAAAATCATAAAAAAACATTGAGTTATAGAAAGATTGTGAAAACAGAAGCTACAGAAGGGCCCAGGAAGTCATCCTTCAATGCCATTCCCTACAGCCTGTGAGAGTCTTAAATATTCATATTTTTCCCTCTTTAAGATTTCCCTGCTAAAAGGTGGTAGATTGTACCCCACTATTGTAAAAAGACATTTTCCCATTTCAATTACCTATCTGGCTTCCTCAATAAAATATTTTACTACTTTTGTCCATAGCCATTAGTGTTCCTCTAATCATTCTGACTCAAATGGAGGTTGACTTTGTGGTTGGAAATTTTGTGACATTACTAAGAAAGCTCAGTCAGTACCAGGACTCTTCTCAAACTCCTGTTTGCAAACCCAAGGAAAGATCTTTAGCAGGAAAGGCCAAAATACTGATATGCAAAACAATTATGCGATGTTTGGTAGAACTTAAATGATTAGTGAACCCTTCTCTCCATTGTGTGTGTGTGTGGGGGGGTGTTCTTTTTTTTTTTTTTTTTTGGTCAAAGTTTTTTTGTTTTGTTTTGTTTTGTTTTTGGTCAAAGGAACCAGTTCAAGGAAATTTTTAGTGAGGTTACCTACTGATTATTTGTGTCCATGAGGGACAAACAAGTTCTGGAGAATTGAAAGCCAGACAATATCAAAAGTTTATGTTAAGCTAGTAGTTTCGAACTTATTTCCCACCAATTCTTTATTTTTGCTTTTCTCCTTGCTTAAAAGTACAAATATGGCTTTTATAGCTAAAAGCCCTTGAGGACCTCATCAGCTGCACTAAGGATCAAACCAGCAGCTAAGAGTAGCAAGGGGTCCAAGCAAGAAAATGATCCTTAGTTCTAAGCAGATAAAGGGGCTAGGCAGAGTGGATAATAGGTCATAGACTCGTGAGATATTGAGTTTAAAGAGACCTTGGGGGCACCCGAGTGGCTCAGTTAAGCGACTGACTCTTAGTTTCGGCTCAGGTTGTGATCTCATGACTTATGGGACTGAGCCCAATGCCAGGCTCCATGCTCAGTGGGGAGTCTGCTTGAAGATTCTCTCCTTCTGCACCACCCCCAAATAAATGAATAAATCTTTAAAAAGATAGAGACTTTGGAGCAACACAGTTTGTTAAGATGCAGATTCCAAAGCCCCCAAATAGGAGATTCTGAATCAGTGGGTCTGGGATAGGGCCCAGGATTTTACTGGAAACAAATGCCCCAGTTGATTGTGCTACAACTGGTTCATGTTGATCCCACCCTGAGAACCTCTGCCTTAGCAGGAAAAGGATACAACTCATTCATTTTACATATATGAGCAAAGAGGCCCTGAGAGGTTAAGTAATTTATTCAAGGTCTTGAGAATAAGATTAAGAAGACAGGTCTCTCAATCTGGTAACTCTCTCTTTCTGCTATGGTTCTAGAGCAAGTTCTTTTTCCTTCTTCCGTGCTCATCACCTGAGTTTATGCCAGTGGCCAAGGCAGTCAGGCCTATTGTTTCAAGTTAGGGCTGATACTTCTTCACTATAGGCCTCAGATTATGTGGGCTGTGATCTTAGGAGAGGGGCATCCAGAAAGTGGATCTGGCCCCCTTAGCTTTGTTGTTCTCCATAAACAGAGAGAACCAAGACACAGACTTTCCTCATGCCAGAATGCCAGACCGTAAGGACAAAGTGCTGAGATCTATAGTCACTATTGGTTAAGCCAGACAACTATTTCACATGTGTGACCCTGAGTTCTGGAATATATCTGTACTGTTGAGGATTTGCCCTAGGATTCCTGGCCCCTTGGCATATATAGGTTATTAAAAATTTGGGTGCTGGGTGTCATACTATATGTTGGCAAATTGAATTTAAATTTGTAAAAATGTAAAAAATAAATAAAAATAAAATAAGAAAGTTAAAATTTTTAAAAATTTTAGGGTGCTTGATCTCCTTACCTATCCAAGAAGGATAATATTAATTGCCCATACATGTAGTGTATTAGTTTGCTAAGACGGATGGAACAAAAGACCACATACCAGGTGGCTTAAACACTAGAAATTTAATGTCTAAGAGTTCTGGAGGCTAGAAGTCCAAGGATTTGTTTCTTCTGAGGCTTCTCTTCTTGGCTTGTAGATCTTCTTTCTGTGTCTCCACATGGTCTTCCCTCCATGTGCATCTGTGTCCTAATCTCCTCGTCTGACAAGGACACCAGCCATATTGAATTAGGACCCACCCTTATGACCTTATTTGACCATAATCACTTCTTTAAAGATCCTATGTCCAAATATAGTCATATTCTGAGGCACTGGGGGTTAGGATTTCAACACTTGAATTTTGAAGGACACAATTCAACTCATAGCATGTTGTCTTTGTTTCTACAATAAATAGGGTTGAGCAACTGATGGTGGAGGTGGGATAGGTAGGGAGGAGGGAGTGGAGAAGAGCAGAAGGGTGGGCAGCCCCGGTGGCTCAGTGGTTTAGCACCGCCTTCAGTCCAGGGTGTGATCCTGGAGTCCCGGGATCGAGTCCTACATTGGGCTTCCTGCATGGAACCTGTTTCTCTCTCTGTCTCTCATGAATAAATAAATAAAATCTTAAAAAAAAAAGAAGAGCAGAAGGGTAAACAGAAACCTATGGGTGCCTAGTGAAGGGGAATGTGTTTGTTGAGTAAGAGAAGTCAGATATTGGGGAAGCAATGCCATCAACTCAATACTAAAATCATGCACCATACACTACTACTTGCACAAAATGCAGCATTTCATAAGGACAGATGAATTTTTCATGAAAATGCTCCACATGCATGAATTGATTTTATATTTTACTGATAAAATGTGCTTTACTGAATAAAAAAAAATGACAACCATGCCTTTAATCTTTTGGAGCTTTCTATACATATGAATTTCCCCAATATCTCTTTTTTTAAAGATTTTAAAGTCATCTCTTAACCAGTGTGGGGCTTGAACTCACAACCCCAAGATCAAGAGTCGCATGCTTCACCTACTAAGCCAGCCAGGCACCCCTTTCCCAAATCTCTTAACTTTAAGAGAAAAATAGTTAACAGATTATCTCAGAAATTTTTTTAAAAAATATAAAGGCATCCAACACTTCCCCACTGCGAACATAAGTGGGGATGTTATAGACCTATTCAGATGCTCCGAAGATGTGGTCTAGTATGGCTAACTTTGAAAAAAAAAAGAGAGATCATAGTTCTCAAGGGTGGCCTGGCAAGAGGAGGGAGGAGATCCTGAGAACAAAACAAAACAATCTTGGATCAGTCCTGCAAATCACTAATAAAGATTGGGAAACTATTATAGGCAGAGTTGATTTGTTTTGTGAATGAAGGCTTAGGCGTTTTGAATCCAGCTAGCTACTGGAGAGGTAGGTTTTGCTCCATCAGAATCCCAGACGGGGAAGGCCCATAGTCTAAGTAATGTCTCTGCCAGGAGCCCTGCCCAACCAGGCTCCTACTGAGGGCCCTGAGTGCCTGTGAGATTGGAGAAGGGAGACTCTGAAGGAAGGAGTGAGAGGAGCTGCCTGATACACACTGCCAATGTCACAAACTGCCGATGTCACCCGCTGCTGTGGTTTGGGCTCATCTGGGACTTAAGCACTAAGGGGGAATTAAAGTGAGTGCTGAGTCACCCAGCCGAGTTGCTAGAAGACAGAGGTGGGCACTTCTGAGTTTTGGTGGTCACAGAGTGTGGCTTTCGGTGGGCCACAATCTGACTACACTGGAGCTCACCAACAAACGATGGAAAGAGGAAAGAGAAATAGTTGGTGCCGGAAGTTTTACCTTCCAAGCTTGCTCTTCATCCTGCTGCTTTTACTTTGCCTATTGGGTGGCCTATCTATGAGCCAGTTTGTCATCACAGGGTCATTTCGTACTGGAAGCCGCGTGATAACTTATACAGTGTTTACTACATGATAGGTTCTGTGTTAAGTGGTTTATGAAGAATAACTCATTTAATCTATGTGACAGGTGAGGAAACAAAGATGCCACAAAGATGAAGGAATGTGCCTAAGATTATAGTGCTAACAAGGGGTAGAGCCAATATTACAACCCCCAGCAGTCTGACTTCAAACCCTATGCTCACGAATCCCTGCAACTGACTACTGCCTCATCCCTGCCTACGAAGGGAGGACAGTGGAGGTAAGCAAGCCCAGCTGTCCAGAATTGACAGGGCACGGTGGGGGTAGAGAGCCACTCTTCTAGAGAAGCTCATTTTCCATATAACTGAAGGCCCACCCTTTATGTGTGGGAACTTACAAATTACAGTGTTGTTGGATAGAGATCATTCTAAAATATTACTTCCCAACAGAAGATTCTAAACATGTGGTCACCCATTCTGAAAGATTAAAGGCTTCATTACCAACATTATTCACACATTCATTGCACACTTACTGAGTGGTTGCGCTGTTGATACCAGTGGTGATTGTGTGGGGTTCTCTCTGGCTGAATGAGCTTTTAACTCTGTGTAAGACGACAGATCCCCAGTGCTCTCCCCAGATGCTATAGTATGCTGGTGGGTATGTCTTCAGCTGGAAACAAATGCCTTAAGGTTCCCTCCAGAATGAGGTAGACCCAGGTGATTCACATTTAAGTGGCTCTGCCTCTTATTAGGTTTGTGACCTTGGGCAAGTCAGTGACCTTTAGTTTCGTCATCTGTAAAAGGAGGTTAAAGAGACTTCCTACCTCAAAGGTTATGAGAACCCAGTGAGATAACACAAGGGAGGCGCAGTGCCTGGCCCCAGAATGAGCCTTGTGATCACAAACCAATCAGAGGGTCCCTTTGATTCTGTACAGGAAACCCACCACTCTTCAGCCCTGGGTGTCATCACAGGGGCTCTGGCCTTCCCAACTCTGTTTATTTGTGGCTGTGTGCTCAAGTGCAACCTCCAGGCTATCAGAGAAGCCTTTCCCAGTCCTGAGCGAAGCACACCCAGGCCTATCTGAATGAGAAAAATAACATGGGCTATTTGTTGATACAGCTTGAGAGTTGTGCCCATACAAAGTAGGCACTCAGTGAGTGGCAACTTGAATGGAATACACAGTAGGCCACCTCGTTAGCTCACCTCACCTACCTTGGCTATGTCTCACTCTCTCCATCTGCACATAGGCCTAATAATACCTGCCACCTACACGCCTTACTATTGTCGTCGGGGAGCAAAAAGTCTTAGCCCCTTTAAGGGTCCTTCTAGTTGGACTAAGAAGCCACAGACTTGAGACAGGTTGACAGGAGAAAATCTAATTTAATACTATACCTACAGGGAATCCACACAGACATGTAAATTCCAAAAACAGTCAAGCAAACTGAGGTCTATATGTCATCCTGAACTAAAGAGAAGAGGATAGGGGTCTGGGACTTCAGAGGAAAGGAAAATACTTCACAGGGTGATAAGAAGAGCAGATAATTAGATGTTTGCTCTGCCATCCAGATGGGTCACTCAGATAAAATGGATCTCTGCTAATAACCCTTATTCTGGAAAGACCTTCCAATTTAGATTCTTCTATGTAGTTAAGGGAAGGGCAAAAGTTTCTCTTGAGCCCGCAGGGTCTCGATTGCCATTGGCTCAAAATAATCCACATGCCAGAGTGGCACATTCGGTCCGGGGGAGGGGGGACGCTGTCCCAAACCCCCTCAGTGTTGTGAGGGTTATCGTAGGCAAATGCCATGGAGAGCGGGGAGTCATTAGAAGATGTACATCTAACAAAGTAGAAACCTTTGAACCTTCAGAGCTATGGGGTTGTCATGTGGAGACCTGCTCTCTTCATCTTTCAAACTCCTCTTCAGCATTTCAATTATGTTAGAAGTGAAGTACTCCCATCTGGCCCCAAGCTGATGTGTACATATCCAGGAGAGCATTCTGGCCCCTGAAAGCCCAAATTCCAGCTTACTTCCTGCCAAAAGTCCTTTGAGTGATAAAATAGCTTCTTTTTAAAAATTTTTATTTATTTATGATAGTCACACACAGAGAGAGAGAGAGAGAGAGAGAGAGAGAGAGGCAGAGACATAGGCAGAGGGAGAAGCAGGCTCCATGCACCGGGAGCCCGACATGGGATTTGATCCCGGGTCTCCAGGATCGCGCCCTGCGCCAAAGGCAAGTGCTAAACCGCTGCGCCACCCAAGGATCCCTAAAATAGCTTCTTAATACCACCACAGCCCTATGCTATTTAATGTACAGAAAGGACAGTCTTATTTGTTCCATAAAAAAATTTATGGAGTCTGAATTGTCAAAGGCTATGTGGAGATGAACAATTTACTTTTAGGAAAACTTGCTTAAAAAATCACTTCAGTTCATTATTCCTTCATTCACTTCACTTCATTTATTGAGCACCTATTATATGGTAGACCCTGTTCTGGGTCCTAAAGGATATAGGGGTGAACGAACTAGACGAAGTCCCTGTCCTAATGTATAGTATGTTCTTAAGAGGGTAGATAGACAATAATCAAATAAATAGATCAATTAACAGGATGTTTTCAGATGGTGATAATGGTTATGAAGAAAACCAAAGGGGTTAATTGGTTAGAGATTGACCAAGATGGGAGAAATGGTTTAATTGGGATACTTGAGAAAAGTCTCATCCAAACCAGCTCATGTTATTTGGGGGCTTGGGTACTAGAAGTCCCAGGGCTTGGGTGTCCTCTGCTAGAGATTTCAGAACCTACCTGGGATTCCCTTCAAATTGTAGATCCTACTAAAGGGGTCACACTCACGACTGCTAACACCTTGATGTGAATTTGGTGTCAAACCCTTTCCTCCCCATCCTGAGCAAGGAAGCCCTGTGGGCTGTGGAATGGAGCAGAGCATAGGATGAGGCAGGGTAGAGGGGGAGCCCTTTGCAGTTTCTGTGTCATCATTTCCGCCTTCTCATCAAGGTGCTTTACCCCTCAGGAAAAATCTTTAGATGACGAGTGACTATAAATTGGTTTGAGAGGTTTCCAAAGCTGTAGATCTTGTGATCACTGTTGCCATACCTGCATTCTTCCCTTCCTATCAACAAACACTGGAAAAGCTCTGATTCATGGCGTCGGGCTTGCCATGCAGGCTTCTTGTTCTGAGTCAGAGTGGAAGGGCTCAGGGGCCTTCGGTTGGTAGGGCTTAGTAATGAGGAAGGAAACGGTTACTAGGAAATGAAGAGTTGCACTCATCAAAGTGATTGGTAACCAAAGAACGGTGACTTGGTTCTTTGTTACATGGTGGAATAGAAAAGAGTAGGTGTGTGACAGAACCAGACCCAGATGACCCCACACTGCTCAAAGAACCAATGCCAACTTCCCATGAAGCTGCCTAGGAAGTAGGTGGGGACGGCCCCAATTGAATCTCCATGTTGTTTGTTTTGGCTTTTCCCGAAATAAGAAATTTTAATCTTTCATTTCCATGTGGAAACACTCCCACTTTCCCCTGTCCCCCAAATGTGTAGAAAAGTTAGATTTTGTGAGTGGTAATCAACAGCCTGAATTTGGAAGTCTTCCTCATAGCAGCTCTCCTCGCACCTACCCATGAATTGCCCTTAATGGCCGCTCACTAAACTGGCATAGCAACTGAGGTCAGTAGAACATTCTAGAAACATTTAGAACTCAGAAACAATAATATATAGCACTTACCACATGCTTAGCTGTACTGTTATAATTTTCTTTTTTAGAAACAATGATATATTGTATTTAGCAGGTGCTTAGTTGTGTTATTATAATTTTCTTTTTAAAAAAAGATTTATTTTAGAGAGAGAGAGAGAGTGAGCATGCAAGAGCATGAGTAGGTGGAGGGGAACAGGGAGAATCCTTGAGCAGATTCCCTGCTAAGTATGGAGACCTTGGGGCTTGATCCCAGGACACTGAGATCATGACCTGAGTTGAAATCAGGAGTCGGCCGCTTAACCGATTAAGCCATCCAGATGCCCCTATAATTTTCTATGTAATAACACTCACTCTTGCAGTAACGCCATGAGGTTGTCCTGTTATTATATCCTTTTTACAGATTAGGAGACTGAGGCCTGAGGAGATTAATGAACTTGCCCAGCTGTGGAATGGCATGGCAGGATCTAAGTCTAGGCAGCCCACTTCCTCTGCTTGTCTCTTGATTGTTATGCTATTCCTGTTTCTTCCACTATCTGCAACAAGTGGTACCCAGCTCTCCCAGTGTTCCTGGCTGTTCTGTGTGTTTGTGTAAACTCTGTCTCTGCTGCTCATTCCATGTACTATCTCCTCCCCAACTACTTCCAGAAAAGATCAGAGGTGGTGACTTAGCTCCTCAAGATTCAATCCACTTAGAATAGTTCACCAAATGTTTACCAGCTGGCTTATAATTATTTGTTACACACCCACACATTTCCCTCCAAGTGTTTTTCATACTTGCTCCTTCCTCAGAGAATCAGGGCTGTGAACTTCTGAAGCCCAAATGAGCACCATAGCATTATCTGGAAACTATGAGTTGGGGGGCCCCATGCCCAGAGATGGCCCTGGCAGATATTCTACTTTCAGAAATGACTGATTTCATTTTCAGACACTAAGCCAAGGCAAAATTTGGCTGAATACTCAGATAAGAGACCAGAGTTTGGTTACTATATACAGCAAGAAATCCTGTTGGGGGCCCTTGGGGAGAGCAGTTGTACTGAAGACTTGGTTGGCTTAGTTGTACCTGGTTAGCTGGCCCAAGCAGTGTGTTTATAATGAGAGGACCATGAGTTCGCTATGATGGTTGGTTGTGGTTTGTGTCTTGCCCCTCAGGACACATTCTGAGGAGGAAAATCTGAAATCTTCAAACCAAAGATACATGTACATTCCCAGAGGAATGGGACAAAATGGTCTCAGGAAGCTAAGTGCCAAACTTGTACTCACTGACCATGATCCACGGGTCAATTTCAAGGTGTCTCCTAGAAAAGACGATAAACAGGATTCTCCCACCCTCAGGTGATCTGGCAGTTTTCTCTCCCTTCTCAACCACTTTTCTTCTCAAACCCCTTCTTAAAATTCACTGATTCCATGCTAATAACCCATTAAAAGGGTTTTTACCTAGGGGAGGATTAAAAACTTGACTTCTTTTCCACTGGGAGAATAAGGCGGCAGAAGCTTATAGTTAGAAAAGGGGATTTGTCTGATTACCACAGACTCACACCCAACATCCTCTCCACTCATCAATTAGGTATCACTTCAGCACTTGAATCATTAATTTCCAGTTTATTACTTGGCATGTGACCATTCATTGCTTCATGATGGCAGTGTCTGATTTTTGTTTGCTAGAATGTTTGCTGTCCTGACAATATCTTTAGGAGCTTCTTGCAAACCTAGGTCAAGTTTGAAATACTCAAAAATGTTGAATGACATGAAGCAAAAACCTAGAGGCATTGTTTTCCAGTTTAAATGAGCAAATGTTACACGTTCTCCTGTGGGACAGTCGTGCCTGGCTTGTGGTAGTGGTGGTTCCCCAGGCACATGGCAGCCTTGTAATGAGCCCTTTATACTACTGTGTGCTCTGAAGCACTGAGAAGAGTCTAGAAAGCTTGAGCCGACTATTTAAAGATGCTAGTGTTCACTGCATAAGAACCACCCCCTTCACTGAACACTGGAGGGGAAGGCCCTTCATCTGAGCACTCCAGGAAGTCAAATGAGAGATGAAAATGGTCTCCATTTATTGAGCACTTGCTGTGTTCAAGGAAGTTCACATGCATCATCTCCTTTTATTGCCACAGCAGCTCTGTGAGGTAGAAAATGTTATAACCGGGGTGCCTGGGTGGCTCAGTCGATTAAGTGTCCAACTCTTCATTTCCCCCTCCAGTCATGATCTTGGTGTCTTGGGATCAAGCCCCGCGTCAGCATCAGGCTCCCTGCTCAGCAGGGAGTCTGCTTTTCCCTCTCCCTCTGCCTGCTGCTCTGCCTACTTGTGCTCTCCCTCTGTCAAATAAATAAATAAGATATTTTTAAAAATAAAAAATAAGAAAGAGAAAATGTTGTGATCATCCTCATTTCATAGGAACCGGAGGATCAGAAGAATTTAAAAACTCTCCTGGGCAGCGCGGGTAGCTCAGCGGTTTAGCACCGCCTTCATCCCAGGGCCTGATCCTGGAGACCTGGGATCGAGTCCCACATCAGGCTTCCTGCATGGAGTCTGCTTCTCCCTCTGCCTGTGCCTTTGCCTCTCTCTCTCTCTCTCTCTCTCTCATGAATAAATAAATAAAATATTTTTTAAAAACCTCTCCTGAGTTCACCCAGCTTGTAAGTGGTACAGCTGGGACTCAACAAGTCATGTAGTGAGAGGCCACTGCCTATGCATTTTGCCACTGCCCTATCCTGTCCCTCACAGGGCCCAGTACATGAATATGGGACTGAAATTGAACTCTAGGGACTGTTTAACCACCACTTGGATTTCCTCAATTCTAAGATACCGGGTGTCTAAGAGGCAGGCACCATTGGTTTGGAGATAGCCTTGGTAAAGAACACAAGTGCCACTATTTTGGTAAATTGGATGCCAATGTCATGGTTAGGGTAACGGCTCTGCACACCTCTGCCTCTTAATAGATGCACGCGTGTGACACCTTGGAAAATGTACCTCTCCTTTTTATGTTTCAGTCTCCTCAACTGTCAAAGAGGGGATGATAACGTAGCTAACTCACAGGGTCATAAATAAGTTCATGCAGATAAGGTACTTAGAAGAACACCTGGCGCACATTGAGTTGTATATAAGCATTAACTGTTATTATATTATTATCATATTCATCCTCATCACCATCATCATAATTATACATCCTGATTTCAGAAATAATCAAACGTGGAAAATGTGCTTTTTAAAAGTGAAAAAATACAGTAAAGATACCGATTCAATTCAATGACTGCTGGCATGGATTACATGGATTTTCTTACATACAATATCATCATCAATGTGACCTAAGCCTTAGCCACTTCTGCCACCCAATAGGTCTCTCTTTTTCTAAAATCTTGGGAAAGAAAGCTTTACAGCCTCACATTTACTTCTCAGTTAAACATTCATTGGGGAGCCACTTTTGTGGAGGTGGATCCCTCCAAGCCACTCAGCAATTCTTCCATATAGGCCACGGCTCACCCCCAAACTTGTCACCATGCAGAGATCCTGGACAATGGCCCTTCCTGGGGTGCTGCTGCTCCTCTGTCTGGCCATCAGCTCCAAGCTGAACATGAAATCGGCTCTTCTCCCCTTGTAGTCCTCTCAAAACTCCACCACACAGAGTTCTGTGGGACTTTAGTGGAGGGTTGGGGGTAAGGGTAACTGGAGAGAATTTCACCAAGGGACAGTGAATTGTGAACCATACATTAAATGTGGCTTTTGCCTTGGTGTTGTGCAACAACATAACATAACTCCCACACAAGAGTCCTTTGTGAACACATTGAGTTCCTAGCCTTACTCTTTCTTGTTGTAGGTTGTGCACTTCTCTTCTCAATAAGGCTTCCATATTCAAGCTGGGAATGACTACTTTGCTTTTGGGAAATGTCACTCCCAAATAGCAAAAGTTAAGCACTCACTATATGCAGGCATTGCTGCAAGTGCCTTATCAATATTAACTACTGTATTTCATTGATCAGGAAATGTGCACATTTCATATTTTAACATTTCTGAAACCAGGGTGTCTCAAAATCAAGGTGTTCAAGGTGTATACAGTTTAAAGGGTAACCTGTCTTTTCCTTTTGAGTGGTCCATAAAATAATGGTCTATCCTACAATCGATGATGTCTTAGATTCAATGACATATGACAATTTAATCCTTATGACTCCATCATGGAGGGACTATTGTTTTTTAAGATTTAATTTTTAATCCTTTTAAACTAGGCTCCACCCCCAGTGTAGAGCCCAATGTGGGGCTAGAACTCATAACTCTGAAATCAAGACCTGAGCTGAGGGACGCCTGGGTGGCTCAGCAGTTGGGCATCTGCCTTCAACTCGGGATGTGGTCCTGGGGTCCCAGGATCGAGTCCCACATCGGGCTCCCTGTGTGGAGCCTGCTTCTCCCTCTGTCTGTGCCTCTGTCTCTCACTCTCTGTATCTCTCATGAATAAATAAATGAATAAATCTTTTTAAAAAAAAAAAGAAAAAAAACCTGAGCTGAGATCAGGAGTCAGCTTGACCTACTGAGTCACCCAGGTACCCTATTGAAGATCTTATTTTTAAGTAATCTCTCCAGTCAAAGTGGGGCTTGAACTTACAACCCTGAGATCAAGAGCAGCATGATCCACCCACTCAGCAAGCTTAGTGTCTGCCCATGGAGAGACTATTTTTATCAACATTTGACAGATGATGTATTTGAGGCTCAGAGAGGTTACATGGTAAATGCGAACATAGGCTGACTTACTCGAGAGCCTATATATACCCTTATATATATCAGATGATCTGATCCTCTGGGATCAACATGTCTCCTATTGGGCCCATTAATTATTAAGGATGGTCCAGTCCAACTCAAAGTGAGAAATGGAAACAATTTCCAAAGGGTCACAAACAAACATTATATGGTCTCATTCATTTGGGGAACATAAAAAATAGTGAAAGGGAATACAGGGGAAAGGAGAAAAAATGAGTGGGAAATATCAGAAAGGGAGACAGAACATGAGAGACTCCTAACTCTGGGAAACGAAAATGGGGTGGTAGAAAGGGAGGTGGGCAGGGGGTGGGGGTGACTGGGTGACGGGCACTGAGGGGGGCACTTGATGGGATGAGCACTGGGTGTTATTCTATATGTTGGCAAATTGAACACCAATAAAAAATTTAAAAATAAATTTAAAAAAAAAAACCTGCCAGGCTGGCCCTGCCAAGTTATATTGTTACGCAAAGCAAGTGCCAGGGTTTTGTTTCTCCTGCTTTCAGACTGTGCTCCAGAGGCAAAGAAGTAAATGGGCCACAGAGCCACCTACC